>NC_133587.1:3490224-4090224 GCF_964106895.1 Numenius arquata | reverse complement strand
GAAGGAGCACCAGGAACCCCCGAGCCCTGGTGCCCTGATCCTGCTCCCCGTGTGTGCTCCAGCGGGCAGGATGCGGGGCTGGGTGCCATGGAGGGTGGCAGCGGGGACCGTGCCGTGCCAGCCCCCCTGCCTCCTGCCCCCACACTCACCACGCTTCACAGTTTGGGATGGTCTCCAGTTTGGTCTCCCGGGACGCCCTCCACGCTCGCTCCCGGTCCTCGTTCCTAACGGGGAGAGGGAAAGGTAGTCAGGGGCGTTGGGGACGCAGCCAGACCCCACTGCAGGACCCAGGGCTGTGGCTGTCGGGGCTCAGCACCACGATGTCATTGTCCCCTGCGCCTGGTTATCACCATCACCATCTCCAGCCAGTGACAGCCCTGGCTCGCCCTTCCGGTGGCCACGGTAGATGGAGGGACGCAAAGGGCAGGACCCTGCACCTCCAGGACATGCCAGCACCGGTCCAGCCCGGATGCTGAGTACGGGATGGTGGCACCAGGGCTCAGGGGTCCCCTGTCCCCCTGTCCCTGGGGGTGCCGGCAGCAAAAGGGGAGAGCGGCCTCCAGCCAACTTCCCTCGAACCCTTGAATTTCGGCGCCTGGCGCCGACCGCAGTGTTTCCTGCTTGCGACACCATCCCTCGCCGCTCGCACAAGATTAAGTGTGCAAACTTCTCCCCGGGTGGCGTGGGCGGCTGGGGCGGGGGGATGAAGCTGCGGGCACATCCCTGCCCACGCCAGCTCCAGGAGCGGGGTAAAGAGGGATTTCTGTCCCTTCTCTCCTCACGGGCTCTTGCAGAGACGGAGGAGGGACCCAGTGAAGGGTCACCCTGCCCACAGCTGAATGGGCAACCTCCCACCAAACTCAGTGTCTGGGGGGAAGACGGTCGGGGCAGGCTGTGGGGGGAGCTGATCGCTGCCCTTGCTGCCTTGCCAATGCGAGGAAAGGAGAGGGGATCAGGCGAGATGGGTCCCCAAGGACACAGCGGGGGTCTGCATCGGCACTGGGGATGCACCGTGGGTTTGCAGGAGGCTGACATCGGCACTGGGGATGCACCGGGGCTCAGCTCCAGGGTTTGTTGCTCCTCCAAAGCTCAGCATCGTCGGTGGCTGCAAAGCCCAAAGCTGCTGCAAAGCCTGAAGCCCCACCAGCAATCTCAGAGCCGGCTGATGCTGAGGATGGAGAAGAGCAAACAGGCCCTCCAAAATCTGGGCTATCCAGAGAACGAGGAGCCGGGGATCCTCGGAGAGGGTGGGAGATGCAACCGGAGGCAAGCGGCTGGTTATGTCCTTGGTTTGGGCAGCGCTGGCGGACCAGAGCCTCTGCACCCGCTGCTCCAGGGCAGAGCTGCCCGGGAGGGCTCCCATGGACGAGGGCCATCCCCCTCGGGCAGGCACCCGTGACACTGAGCAGGGAATCCCAGCTTTCCTCCTGCCCTGCCTGAAACTGGCAGCAAAACCCTCCTGCCTGCCCAGCGCTGTGCCCAGGGGTCCTGCTGCCCGGCCTGGGGGCAGCCGGGTGCCCGGGGAGGGTGGGTTGGGGAGGCAGAGATCGGGCAGCTCAGCCGAGAACCCCACTGCGCCACTGGCGCTGCCTCCACCTTCAAGCCAGGGATGTCCAGCCCCAGGAGAACCAGAGGGAAGTTCCTGGTGCCACTTTCTGCTCCCAACCACCGATTTTACCCTTTTTAACTGCAGCACCCATTTTGCTCTCAGTCCCCAACCCAAGCACACCAGCAGCCCGGAGGCTCGGTGAGCGAGGACGGCTCCATCCCAGCCACCCCCCACCCCCGCGGACACCATGAGCTGCACCGAGGGGCTGAGGAGCACCCAGGGGTGGGTTTCCCTTCAACCCCGGCGCTTGCTTGGGCAGGAGCCCAAGCACTTGGTGCCGCCCCAAGCACAGAGGATCAGCAACACGCGGCCGACCCTTTCATCTCCCCTCCTTAGGGGACCCTTGACTATTAGATGACAAGGCGGGTGGGTGACACTGGGTGGCCCCGCGGGAGCCTGGGGCTGGGGCAGGCGGTGGGACGTACCATGAGCAACTGCAGCAGCAGCACCAGCAGAAGCAGCAGGCGTTGGGGCGGTGGTTGCTGGCGGGTTGCACCGTTGTCGGAGAAGTCTCATGCCGGGACATCGGAAGGGGTGTCTCTGCGGACGCGGGTCCTGCGTACTGAAAGGCAGGAGGGCAGGGAGCAGGTCAGCGAGCTACCGATGGTTACAGAATCACAGAATCATAGAATGGTTCAGGTTGGAAGGGACCTTAAAGATCATCCAGTTCCAACCCCCTGCCCTGGGCAGGGACACCTCCCACCAGACCAGGTTGCTCAAAGCCCCGTCCAACCTGGCCTTGAACCCCTCCAGGGATGGGGCAGCCACAGCTTCTCTGGGCAACCTGGGCCAGGGTCTCACCACCCTCACAGCAAACAATTTCTTCCTACTGTCTAATCTAAATCTTCCCTCTTTCAGCTTAAAACCATTACCCCTCATCCTATGGCTCCCCTCCCTGATCCAGAGTCCCTCCCCAGCTTTCCTGGAGCCCCTTTAGGGACTGGAAGGGGCTCTAAGGTCTCCCCGGAGCCTTCTCTTCTCCAGGCTGAACCCCCCCAACTCTCTCAGCCTGTCCTCACAGCAGAGGGGCTCCAGCCCTCGCAGCATCTCCACGGCCTCCTCTGGACCCACTCCAACAGGTCCATGTCCTTCCTGTGCTGAAGCCCCAGAGCTGGAAGCAGAACTCCAGGTGGGGTCTCCCCAGAGCGGAGCAGAGGGGAGAATCCCCTCCCTCGCCCTGCTGGCCACGCTGCTATTGATGCAGCCCAGGATGCTGGGGGCTTTCTGGGCTACCAGTGCATTACCCCCGTCATGTGCAGGAACCCGGAGGTAAACGAGGGTTTATTCCCCACCCCCCACCCCCCTTCAGTGACTCGCTGTGATTTCTTCTTGGCTCCCGCTTGACGGTCAGCATCTCACCTGCGTCCCAGCCTCATACACGGTGGACGGGGTTGGGTCGTGCTTCGGGGGCTCTTCTGCTACTCTCCGCTCCCCCCAGCCCGCGGGTGAGCCGTGCGGCCGAGACCCCCCGGCTAATGTCCCTGCCGCCTCCTGGATGGAGCCTGTGGGGAGGGAGGAGAAGCGACACCACGTTACCTTTGCAGAGGGACCCCCCGGCTTTGAGCGGCTCGGGGAGGGCTGCTCCATGCTGGAGAAAGGCCTTTGCAGGCGGCGAGCTGGGGCATGGCAGGCGGACAGAAAGTGTGTGAGAAAAGGAAGTGAGAAGGAAAGGAGGAGGGGAGACGTGGCAGCAGATGCTCTGCCAGCCCCACGCTTCACCAGGGACCCCCTCCCACGCTTTTTCGGTGCTGCCGAGCAGGATGCTGGGCTCAGCACTGGCCTTGTCCCCCCCTGGCCATGCCCCATGCTGTGGGGTAGCACGGATGGACCCCCCCCACCCCCCGTGGCATGTTCGGGTCCGGGATGGGGAAGTCGGAGCTGCTCCACGGCATCATGTGGGTGGAAGGAAGGGAGGGGGGGAGTTTTCACAGCTCCAGGCACTAAACCAAAACTTGCCCCATGGCAAACGTTTGGCCGAGTCCAGCTCCCTGCACCGCTGCTGCAGAATGGTCCCCTCTCAGCCCTGCCCGTCCCTGCCTGTCCCTGCCTGCACCACTGGCCCAGCACGGAGCAGGGATGCTCCTGGGGAGGAGCGGTGCTGGGTATGGGGGCTCAGTGCCCACCTCGGCGCGGGGTGCTGGTAAGGACGTGGTGGTCAGGGCCAGCTCTGCCTCGTCTGTCCTGCCAAGGGCGATGGGCAGCAATCACGGTCCTTCCTCTGCCAGAAGGGAGAAACAGAAGTGGGGGGCAGCGGGCAAGGAGAGCCCCCGGCCACCTCAGCCCCAGCATCCCTGTCTCGAGCTGCCCCGGGTCTCATCACTTCGGGTGTGAGCCCTGCACAAACTCAGCGAAGGGGACAGAGCCAGGGTGTGGGTCCCAGCTGGGGACAGGGCTGTCCCCAGCACGGCCATCGCCTGGCAGCGCTTCCCATCAGCTCCTCACCCGGGCCCTTGCAAACCCTCCCGCTGGCTCCCATCGCTCCCGCAGGAACGAAAAAGGAGAGAGTCTGCGTTTCGCTCCCAATTGTCCCTATTTATAGCCCCGAGTGCTGGCAGGATGGCTGTGACCTTGTCACCCTGCCCAGCAGCAGGCTCCGCTCCCTCTCACACCGCGCTGCCCCCAGGTCCCTTTAACCCCCGGCTTTTTTCCTGTTCCTTTGCTACCCCTGGACCGACCGTCTCCCACTCCCGGTGGCCGCTCTTCCCCCTGTCCCCTGTCAGTGCCATCCCGTTGCCAACCCCGCCTTGCCCCCCGGTGCCACAGCCATGCTGCCGTGCCTGGCGCTGCCGGGGGGCTGCAGCCCCACGGTGCTGCGGGGGGGAGCCAGGCTCCGGGCACAGCTCCCAGCGGGGCTGCGGCACTAATTACAGCAAGCATTGATGAGGTTATGGGAATGGGGCGAGCAGGAGGAAAACCTGAAGGCTGGGAAAACCCCGTTTCATAGAATCATGGAATGGTTTGGGTTGGAAGGGACCTTAAAGATCATCCAGTTCCAACCCCCCCACCGTGGGCACTAGACCAGGTTGCTCAAGGGCGGCTCTGCTGCAGCCCTGGGGTGCGGAGCAAGCGGATGAGGGGATGGCCAAGGGACAGGGACGTGGGGACAGAGCATGGCATTGCTCCAGGAGGACTCCCAGGCACTTCATTTCTGCAGCTGGTGCTCGACCTCGGCCAGAGCAGACCCTCAGGAGGCTCAGCCAAAACACCCTGGAGAGGCAGCGGGATGGGGCAGCATCCCCCGGCGAGGAGCATCCCGTCCCCATGCCCACGGGGTGCACTCAGCACCCCCAAGGAGGCAGGATCAGCTCTGCCCATCCCGGGAGCTGTGTCACCCACCCGGGGACACCTCGGCTGCGTGGGCTAGGGGGGGCAAGGAGGAGACCGGAGGTGTGGGGCTGCAAAGGTCCCCCTGGCCCGTGGCAATGCTGGGGTGCTCGGGATTTGCAGGGCTGGTTTTCCCACCCCGTGCACCCCTTTCCGGCTGCCGTGGGTGCCGGTGCATAAGGAAGCCCCGGCGGTGGCAGAGCCTCTAAGTGCCGGAGGGAAGGCCAGGGTGTGCGCGCGAGGTTGTGAAAAGAGGAAGGATGACAAAAAGGGGACATTTCCCCAGCAGAGAGAAGAGACGCCCCAAAAGCTGCCCTCGCCCCAACCCCGTGAGGTCCCCAACGCCCCCCCCCCCCCCGACCCTGCCGTGAGCCTTTGCCATCACTGCCCGGTGGCTGCAGCACCCGGCCTGGGAGTCCCCATGCACTGGGTGTCCCCGGGCTGTGCCAGCTCACGCGCTCGTGACGTCCCCACCGAGCCTGGCACCGCCCCATCCTCTCCCCGAACGGAGAGGGGACCCCCCCCACGCAGCCGGACATGACAAGCGCTCCCCAAAATGGCTTTTGAAGAGAAAACCTCCCCTTGCACCAGGCTGCTCTTTGCTGGGGTGCTGGGTCAGCCCCGTCCTGTGCAGCCACACACGAAGCACCCTGTGCCCTGCTCACCCCGGGCAGTCCCCAAAATCACCCTGTGCCAGCTACAATGGGGGCTGTGGCATCAGGGTGCCCGGGGGGTGTGTGTGTAAAGCCAACGTGACAGCAAATACTGACACCCCTCCATGTACCCCACCTGCCCTGTCCATGGAGGATGCCCCAAGCAGAGTAGCATCCCCCTCTGGCCACCCCCGTCCCCGCAGAGGGGGGCACAAACCAGTGCCCACCCCGGTCCGGGGGCACAGCCTGTGCCGAGCCCCCCCCGCCATGCCCACCCGACCCCGTGCCGTGGCTGGCGGGAGGACATGGGGGAGGATACGGGGGGAGCCACCGGTGCTGTGTCCGTACCTGCAGCCTGGCCATCGCGGTGGCGGCGGCGGTGGTGGCCGGCCAGGGTGACCCCGGCCGGCTCAGGGGGTGTGCGGCATCGCCAGGATCACCGGGTCTGAGGGCAGGGAGGTGGGAGAGAAAAGAAGAGAGAAAGAGAAAAGAAAAGCGGCCGAACACATCCTCTCACAGGAAAGGGAGTGGTAAGGGAAGTGGCAAACTCAACCGAAGAGTTCAGACCTTTTTTGGGAAAGCCCCGGCGGGGCCCGGCTGCTCTCCTTGCCGCTCCGCCGTGGGGCCGGCCGCCCCGATGGGGCAGGAGTGGGGCAGAGCGAGCCCCGCCGGCGGCAGAGCTGGGTTGTGCTCCTGCTTCCCACCCCTCGGCCGGATCCAGCGACCACCGCAGCCGCACCAGGGCTCCCCGGCCAGGATGGGCACCCGCTGCGGTGCCTGCGACCACCAAGCATCTTGGAGACAGCCTGGGCACACCGGCGCCGGAACAGCCCCGTGGCCAAGGAAGCGGCCAGCACGGCTTCCCCCAGGAGTGGTGGGCAGGATACATCCCCAAAGTGGTCCCCGGCAACCAGCCAAGGCCACTTTGAAGGGACGGTGCTTTCCGCCACACCAGGTCGCCCCCGGGGGCTCCAGCAGCAGCGGGGGGGGGGGGGGGGGGGAAGGATGCTGGAGGTGAGGGAAGGGGGCCGGTACCCGAGGGTGGGCTGAGTCAGAGCCTCCCGCCGCGTGGCATCGTCCCCGCCGCCCGGGGATGTGCCAACCCGCCCGCCACGCACAGCGCAGCCCGGCTCCCTCGGCCAAGAGTGACTCACAAACAAAGTTGGTTGGGTTTTTTTCCCCCTCTTGAGAAAACAAAAAAAAAAAAAAAAAAAAAAGAAAGAAGAGAGAGAGAGAAATCAGATGCCCGACCTTGTTTCCTTGATTAAATTTGCCCTCAGCATCGCTGCGGGCAGAGAGGGCTCCAGCCCCGGCACCACACCAGTGACCGAAACCAGTTTGTGGTCTCTGCTGGTGGCTGCCCCGTTGCTCGTGTGGGCTCGCCGCGGGTGGAAAAGGGGAGAAAAGGGGAGAAAGAGGGCAGGGGGGGTGCAGGCACCCCCTGCATGGTCCCCCGGGGCTGGGCCAGGCGCCCGGCCGTGGCATGTGCCCGTTATCAGCCCAGCCCAGCGCCGGCCGCTTCCCTCCCCTTCCCCGGGGGAGGCTGAGCTGTTATCTCCCCTCTTCCCAACGCCGCACACCCCGGCACCCAGAAACCAAGGCGATCGTGCTGCCACCGTCCCCAGCCCCAATCCATCTGGATGGAAACCACCCCCCCACCGCCCCGTCACCCAAAAGTCACCCTCCGCTTCGGCAGCCCCTTCTCCTGCCGGCGCCCACCCCACCGTCGCTGCAGCGCTCACGGGGCTCTGTTTTCTCTGGTCACCTGAACCTCATTTATTTTCCAGATGGTTTTCCAGGATTCCCTTTGCTCCAAGAGCCAGGGGCTGCCAGGATGCGGCCACGCTCGCACTGGGGAGCCCCCAGCACCCCCCAGCTCGCCGGCCTTGGGGTACCCACCGCCAGCGAGGATATTTTTATCCTCCAGCCCCGGTATGAGCTCTCCACTCCAGGAGGGACCTTCCCTTCTTATTTTATGGTCAAAACCAGGAGAGCAGGTTTGCAGCTCAGCACAGACCCCCGCAGGGATCACTCGGCCGGGGGCGATTCACAAACCCCCCCCCCCAATGCCAGCGGAGAGACCATCCCCAGCCAAGCTGCGGGCATGGCTGAGCCCCTGCCCCACACCAGCAATGCCTCGGTGGGGAGCAGCGCTGGATCCGGCCCCTCTCCGAGCCTCCCAGGAGCTGTAAAACACCCAGCACCTGCGGGACCGGCCATGCTGGATGAGTGCGAGCAGAGCCCGGCAGCCCCAGCCTCCCGCTGTTGGATTCTCCAGTGTCTAATAAGGGCTGAGCCCAGCCTGCAGCTTCCCCGCCTTCTCCCCGGAGGGATCCGGCACCTCCGACCTCTGCCAAATTTGGCTGAAACCAGCCACCGAGCGCAAACAGACGTGGGCCAGCCCCGCAGGCAACCCGAGGGGGAGATGCGGGGGGGGTGGGTGGGAGGGCAGCACCCCTCGGGCCCCCCTCTGCCAGGGTTACCCCGTGGGCAGGCACCCCCGCCGAGCCCCACAGCTGCCGCTCGCCCCCGCAGCCTGCCCCAGCCACCTGCCAGCAGCACAGGAAGTTTTAGGAGCTATTTTTAAACCCGGCTTTTTCCCCCACTCTTTAGCAATCTATTCAGAAAAGACTGAAGAGGTGAGGCTCAAGCTCCCCCCCCCCCCCCCCCGCCCCCTACTCTATGGGGATGGGGCTGGGCTGACACCGACGCTGCCAGCACAGAGGTCCCATGGGGACGAAGGGACGACGATGCTCACGTGGCTGTGCCCCGGCCGCCTCCCCACCGAGCGTGTGCTGCCGATAACACCGGCAGATGCGCCCACACACGTGGTGGCAGAGGTGGCGGTGGTGAACAGATGCCTTTTGGGGAGCTCCTCTGCCGAGCAGTGATTTTTCTGCCATCCCCTGAGACTGGAAAGGCAGGTCCTGGCGATGGGAACGGGGAGATGCCGCAGCGTGTCCCAACACCTCCCTGGTCCTTCGCACCGCGAGGGCCGACAGCCCCATGGGTGATGCCGGGGTCCTTCTCCGCAGCATCTCCTCTGCTCCCTGCCCCTCTCCTGGCCTGTAGCATCCTCCGAGCCAAATCCCACCGCGAGCCCTCCCAAAAGGACCACATCAACCTCTCCAGCACCTGCTGGGAAGAGGCGAGCGGACCTGTGGCTCTGCCCTGGCACGGCCACCATGGCTGAGATGGCCACCACCGGCTGCTGGGTGGCAACGATGGGCGCAGCACTGCCAGCACCCGCCCCTCTGGCCCCGGCTCTTGCACTGAAACGGAGTTAATTATTTCATAGCGTAAAAATAGCACCCGCGACAATCAGCTGGGGGATTTAATAAGGCAAGCCCTGACAATTATGTTTCTATTAGTAGAGGTATCGTGGCGTTGTTAAGGCAGACTCCTATTAAGCATTTGGTAATGATCCATGCAAAAGGAGACGAAAGATCATGGTAATCAATACTCAGCAGGGGCTAAACGGCATGGACGGAGCCCAGGAACTGACAGGAGGGTAGGGAAGAGGAAAGGGAGGGATACGACATCGGCACGGCTGTGGTGAGAGCAGAGCTGGGTGGGTGGTGGGTGCTCCTCGCCCACAAGGTGTTGCCAGCCCAGGACCTGCTCATCCCCACCCCAGCACACGCCAGTGCGGGCAGCACCGTGTCCCCCGGGGACACGAGTGGTAATTTGGGGGATAGGGATGCTGGGAGGACCATGGATAAGAAGACAAGAAATTGCCCTTTCCGAGAAAATGAGGAACCAGACAGAGAATCAACCCTGGATCGGGATGAAAAGGAGGGACCGTGCATCACAGGGAAACGCTGGATCAAAGGGGTCTCTTACCACGGCTCCGAGCGCTCCCTGACGCAGCCGAGGGGTGATTTTCTCCCCAGCTCCAGCACGACACCAAACCCTGCCGGCTGCATCCAGAGACCGGCACCAGCACGGGAATCAGCGGCTGGGCACAGGGAGGAGGTTTGGGAGCCGGGATGGGACGGGCAGGAGGTGGGTCCATCCGGCTGTGCCGAGGACAGGTCTGGCCCTGCTTCCAGCCACGCTCCCTGCCCAAAGCACGGCATTGATGTGGTCAGGGCAGGGCTGAGCCCAGCAGCCGGCTCAGCCAGCGGTGGGACCGGCCAGGCCAGGGCCATGCCAGCACGACGGCTGGGGACAAGGTGGACCACCCCCCGAATGCTGCACTCTGGGGGACATTTGCCCACCGTGGTTTATCCACCCGGGCAGCTGTGGGCCCCGCTGCCTGTACGCTGCCAGCCCTGAGGGATGCCTTTTGGGATCTGGCTTCAGGCAGACGTCATGCCTCGCTGGTGGTGGGGGGCTGGGACGTCCCCCCGGCCCCACACCCAATGCCACCATGGGCCCCGGGACCAGAGCTTGCAGAACTGAACTTTCGCTTGCACCAGTAAGAAAACTTTGTCCCATATCAGACTTTGGTCCAACGTTAAAAGAGTGAGGGACTGCAGGAGTCCCCCAGGAGAATGTCCTGTGGGCAAATACAAGGGGGGATTTGGTGACCCTGTCCCTGCTCTGGAGCATCCCAAGGAACATATGTGACCACTGCGCTGGGGTCACCACCACTTCACTGGTGCCAGGCCAGCAGCGATGCTCTGCCCTGCCCCAGACGTGACAAGCAACGGGGAGCTCTGCGAGCATCCCATGTCCTCCGAGACCAGCCGCGCTGGTTATTTAAAACCCGACTGAAGGGGAAGAAAGACGGCGGGGTTCGGCTCGGCCATCCCTCCTCGGGGAGGAGCTGGCAGTGCAGGGAGGAAGGAAGTGCTGTCACCCTGCGTGGCCCCTGTGACACAGAGGTGGCCCCCAGCCCCAGGACAGTGCCAGGTAGCCACAGCCGTTGCATCCCGCTCCGACTGGGGACGCTGCTGCCGGATGGGCCAGCAGGAGCCCGGCCACGGATGCACGCCCATCGCAGGCATTCTGGGCTCAGATGGCAGTAGTGGCCCTCACTGGGAATCTCAGCGAGATCCCCGATGTGACAGGCCATGGGGATGCCCTTCGACGAGCCCCCGGGATGCTGCAGGGCTTGGTGGTACCATCAGAGGACACAGCAGCTCGGCTGCCACCGCTGTCATGGCAATACATTTCCCCAGCCCCAAATCCGCTTTGCGAGCTCTCTCCTCGTGGCAGAACCCGCACCAGACTCACAGGCAGGATCTTTCCTTGTTTTTCCTTGCTTTCCAAAGCTAGCCTGAAGCTTTCCCTTCCTTTCCTGGGGTTCCTGCCCGCTAATGCCAATATGTACCTGTTTGCTCTTCTCCTGCCCTTTGCACTGAAACGCTGCTTGGGCATTCACCTTCTGTTGGAGGAAACTACTTCAGCCCCGTTTGGGTTCATGCCTACAGGAGGGGGAACGAGCGGAAAACCCAAACCATGAACCCCAAACCCCTTTGCTGGCTCCCTGACCCCCTCTATACTGAGCCAGCAGTAAATCCATCTCCGGGAGCGGCTGCCGGCGCACCCACGGCATGTCCTCTGCGCCCAGAGCCACACACACACGGGGACATCGCAGGCTCTGCTCCCCCTCTGCCCATCCCGTCGCTGCCCCGGAGCCTCCGCCGTGTTTCTGCCTCCGGAGCGGGCAAGTGCTGACAGGCAAGTCTGGAGTGTGGCAAAGCTGGGCCCCCAAACCCAGTTCGCCCAAACTTCACAGTCTGAGCAAAGAGCCCTCAAAAGGTCGACTGAGGCTGTTTCCAAGCGGTTAGAGAACTGGAAGGGCGGCTTGCTATAGAACTCTACCGTTCATTTTCCTGACGTCAGGAAACCCCCTTTTTTCCATGTCTAAGGTGAATGTTAAACCTGAACCCCAAAGGACTTTGTTGTTGCTTGAGTTGCTGTTGCTGCTCCACCCTCCCCCCGGTTAAATCTCTGCTTCCATGAAATGGCCAAAGGCAGGAGGGGTGAGAGGCAGAGCTCTCCCCACCTCTCCTGGTAAACTCATCCAGGACGGCTGCGGTCCTACGGACCCGGAGGAGCCGACGGGGTGGGCTGGGACATCACCCCCTGTGCCCACCCCAGTGGTGGGGGGTGCGGAGTCACAGGTGGGAGGTCCCTGTCACTGGTCTCCCCCCAAAATGGAACCCAAGTGGGTTTCAAGCCAAAAATAACAGCAATCCAATAATACTCCACGCTGCCAGAGTGCTTTCAAAGAAAAGCAAGGGTCGATCGAAACTCGAGGGTGGCTGCCTTCTTTTACACAACGCTCTGCGCCCAGCAAGAGCCAGGATTTTGCCTTCGCTAGAGTTTTACCCCAAAGCCACCGGGTTCCCGTGTCCCCAGGTCCCACACAGAGCCCAGGCGGGCCAGGGGGCTTTGCAGGGAACTTGCCCCGTGGCTCGCAGACTAGCACGGCCGCAGCTTGGCCCCAGCAGGACGGCGGGGCCGGCGGCTCCTGCAGCACGTGCACAGCGGCATTTAAGGCATCCGATCCCTGCGAGAAGTTACGAGTGTCCTGAAACTCACGGGCACGGCAGGGAGAGCTGGCCGGGGGAGTTATCTGTCGCGGCTCAACGCTGCAGTCGCTCGGCCACGGAAACAAGGATTTGGGACGTTCTGCAGGTCACCCCCCCAGGTGTTGCACGGGGCAACCTGTGGTGAAGCAGCTGGGGAAAGAAATGGGCTGGCCGAGGCCAGGGCTGATGGAAACGAGCTGGAGGAGGCTCGTGTGGTGCTGGGTGCAGGACGGTACGAAAAGGGAGATGCTTATGGGGCTGGATGCCCGTTCCCTGAGCCGGCTGGAGCAGGGGTGGTGACGGCCACCACAGAACAGCTTCCCAGTCTGCGATGGGGTTACTGGAGTCCCCGCGAGCCGGCGGGTTTGGTCTCTTCCCCTCTTACACCACAGAAGATGTCGGACACTCTTCCCCCACCCTGTCCTCCCCACGGGCGAAAACCGTGCTGTAACACATTGGGGGACGAAAATAACAGGTGATAACGCCCAGTATCTTTCCTTCCCCCCCCAAATTAAGAGCTAACTATGAAATAACATATATAAACAACTGCCTTTAGACCCACCCCTCTCCGAAGAGCTTTACTCATGGAGAGATGTGCAGAGACGATTAAGGAACTGAGTAATAGGAAGTCTCGGCGGGGGCTGCGGGCACCGGCTCACCCGGAAGCCGCTGTTATTCCAGGCGAGAGCCCGGAGCGCCGAACCCCGAGAGCGTGTGGCGCGGTGGCACGAAGGCGGCGATGCCTGCTGGCCTCGTCCTGCCACGGCCGCTCTGCTTTTGGGGTGCTCGGGCATGGCTTGGGGGGGGTTGGTGGAAGAAACCAGCCCAAGGAGCAGGAGGAGCGGGAAGAGAAAGGCAGGGCACCCCTCGGGGTGGCTCAGGAGAGGCACCGAGCGTGGCTCTTACCTCCTCTTGAGCTCAGTTGCCAAAATAATTTTATCCAGAGGATAAAAATTCGGGGGAAAAAAAAAAAAAAAAAGAGGAAAAGCCACAGAAGCTGGATCCTGTGCTCTGCAGAGGTCGAGGAGAGACACGGTGGCTGCTTTGCCACGCCGGACCTGTTGCTCACAGGGAAGAGCCCTGAGCTCGCCCACCCCCTTTGCACGAGCCCGGTGGAAACTGAAGATGCTGTAGCCCAAGTCCAGCCTAAAAAAGTGAGATGACAACCAAAGATAAGCAAAGCCAGGAGAGGATGCACCTCGGGAGGTGGCAGAGATGTGCTGCTCCCGCATCTCGGGCAGACCCAGCATTAATTACTCTGCCAAGATATTTTTCTCCCTTACCCTCTCTGGATTTGAGTTGCATTATCTGATTATCTGCCTTCAGTTCCTTCTTTGTTTTTTTTTTAATAACAATATCAAAATGGGCACCCACACCCCGATTGAGATATATTCATGTCACTAAATTCCTGCTTCTCCACTATAATCTTATGAGGTGGAGTTTGTTTAATTGCTCAAGAACACGACTGTATTTTGATTAGTGGCTTGAGTCATTTGTGGGGAAGGGCTGACGCGGAGGAGCTAAAATCCTTGTAGGGAAATCTGATGTGGCGCTCTCCCTTGGGAGATATTCTGAAATATGTGCCCACTGGGGTGACCCGTTTTCCCAAAGAAAACGATATCCACCAGGCCAGAAAACGCCACGGGCTCCGCTCATCCAGCATGAGATGGGATGAGCGTCTCTTATCGACGGGGATGGTGGAGACGCATCCAGAGGGGAATGAACTCCCCTCGCAGCAGGGAAATCCCTCCCACTCACTTAACACTTTTTGTTTAGATTCTTAAATAAGGCCATGGATCCGCGCCAGAGCAGCCTCATGGAAGCGGCGGGGAGAGGGAACTTCCCGGGGGAACCTCTCCGTGCCCAGAGACGCACCGCGATCCACAGGCGGAGCAGCTCCGGTGGCCGCGCCTGGCCCTCTCCATCCCTCGGCCGCGGGGACGTGGCAACGAGTCGCAGCATCCCACGACGCTGCCCATGTGAGGGGCTGGTGTTGGGCGACGGTGGGATGTCACGTCCCTACGGGGGAGAGCCGCGTCCTGGCCACCACCGAGCCAGGTCACTCTGACCAACCCTCTGGCCGTGCCGCTGCCGGAGGAGCCGGCGGGATCCGGAGCCCGCCATCACCCTGACCTCAGCCAACCTCCCTGAGCCCCGGCCGGTCAGGTTGGGGCTCCCCATCGCTGCTGCTCTCTGCGATGACGAGGCATGGTACCCCCCTGCATGGGGGGCACTGGGGGCGCACAGGGAGGGAGCCTCCATGGCCGAGCCGGTGCACGGATGCTCCAGCGTCGTCCTGGCACCCACCTGTGGGTGCAGGGAGGGCTGGGGCAGCCCTGGGCCGGGGAGGCCTCCAGAGGGGGATCCTCCCTGCAAGATCCCCCCCTCTTAGGCTGGGTAAACCCCGCTGCAGCCCGCCCTGCGGCTGGAGGGTGCCCCCCTCCTTCCCCCTCCATCCTTCCCCTCCTTCTCCTCCTCGCAGGAGCCCTGCCCTTCCCCGGGGTGATGCGGCGGGGAGGGCCCCCCTCCCCGCTCGGTGCTCGGGCTCCCCCCCGCCCCATCGGCGGGTCGCCACGGGCCATCTCGCCGTTCCCCCCCCCCCCCCCCAACACCACCTCCCCAGCCCTCGCACATGGGGCTGGTGACAGGCGGCTGCCGGACACACGGACGCACAGCCAGACACACATACACACACACACACACACAGCCCGACCTCTCCATCAACCCCGGCGCTCCCCGGTGCTCGGTGCGTGTCCGGGGCGGGGCGGGGGGGGGGGGTGGGGGGGTGGGTGGTGAAAGCGTGGAAAAGGGAGGATGCCCAGGGGCGGGGGGCGCATGCAGAGGGGAGCCTGCAAAGGGGGGCGATGAGGGGGGGGGGCCGTACGAAGCGGTGTCCGCCCGGGTGACCGGGGTCCGCCCGCAGCCCGCGGGGAGGGAGGCTGTGCACCGGCCGAGGGAAGGGGGGAGGCGATGGGGAGGCGATGGGCCCGTGTCCGTATGTGTCCGTCCGTCCACTCCCCCCCCCCCCCCCCCCCCCCCTCCCGCCCCTTCCTCGCCCCGCGGCATCCCGCGGGCGGGGGCGGCCCCGGGGCCGGGACGCGGGGTACTCACGGGCCGGGCATCCGCGCCGCCGCCGCGCAGCGCCGTCCGCGGCCGCCGCTGCCCCTGCCGCCCCCCCGGCCGCCGCCTCTGCGCTGCCTCCGGGCTCGGCACCGGAGGGAGAGGGAGAGGCAGCGGGAGCGGAGCGGAGCGGCGCGGCTGCACTGCGCAGGCGTCCCCCGGCCCCTGCGATTGACTTCCTAAAGCAATTGCAGCTTTGGCACTTCCTCACGTCAAAACACACACACACACACACGCACACACACATACATACATACATACAGAGCCCAGCACCGGCACCCAGTATGGGCACCCAGTATGGGAACGCAGGATAGGCACCCAGCATGGGGACACAGGATGGGCACCCAGTATGGGGACGCAGGGTAGGCACCCAGCACCAGCACCCAGTATGGGGACGCAGGATGGGCACCCAGTATGGGCACCCAGTATGGGGATGGAGGATGGGCACCCAGCACCGGCACCCAGTATGGGCACCCAGTATGGGGATGGAGGATGGGCACCCAATATGGGGATGCAGGATAGGCACCCAGCACCAGCACCCAGTATGGGGACACAGGATGGGCACCCAGTATGGGCACCCAGCATGGGGACGCAGGATGGGCACCCAGTATGGGCACCCAGTATGGGGACACAGGATGAGCACCCATTATGGGCACCCAGCACCAGCACCAGCACCTACTACATACACCCAGAACCAGCACCAAGCACCCAGTCCTGGCACCCAGTAGCAGCAACATACACCCAGTACTGGCACCCTGCACCAGCACCAGGCACCAGCACCATGCACCCAGTACTGGCACCCAGTACTAGTTCCCAGTATGGGCACGCAGCACTGGCACTCTGCAGCAGCACCTATTACATGCACCCAGCACCAGTACCAGTATAGAATCATAGAATGGTTTGGGTTCAAAAGGACCTTAAAGATCATCTCATTCCACCCCCCTGCCCTGGGCAGGAACACCTCCCACCAGACCAGGTTGCTCAAAGCCCCATCCAGCCTGGTCTTGGTACTGGTGCCCTGTGCCAGCACCCAGTACCAGCACCTTGCACCCAGTACTGGTCCCTCCACCAGTACCCAGTACTGGCACCCTGCACCAGCACTGGATGTCCCCTCTGCCCCTGTAGGGTCCTGGCCCGTCCCTGCAGCGTGGGACAGGGCAGCCCGTGGAGCTGCTCCTGGCTGAGAGTCCCTGCCGAGGAGCGGCTTTCCCTAAATCAGTGGGTTTTCTGCTTTTTTTTTTTTTTTTTTTTTTTTTTTCCAAAACGGGGATTATGCGTCGCTAAAAATAAAGGGTGATAAAACTTTGGGAGAGAAAGGAGGCATAAAAATTTCATGATCTTGCCAGCCGGGGAAATTATCCCACTTTATTATTTAAAACCTCATTAAAAACCATTTCCCTGGGAGAGACAATGATCAAACCACCGTCTATTTCAATCCTTGCGACGTGCACTCTGCTACGTGGGGAACGCGTTTAAAATAGGCCCCTACATGTGACTGCTCGGCTGAAAACACCAACCCCGACCCCCAGCCGTGCGGGGGGGATCGCACAGGGCCTCCCACCATTTCAACCTGCTCGATCCTCCGGATTTTCCTCTTTTTTACTCATCCGGCTCACTCCAGCGGGAGCTACAAGGCGCGTGCCCAGGGAGGATCTGCCCAAGGACCTCAACGGTCGAAGCAGGGTTTTTCCTCCCTTTGCAACTTTTCCAAATCTTCGGAGCAGCTCCGGTGCGGAGCCGTGGCTGCCAGGCTGCTCCCTCCTGCCGTGTGACCCGGCCGCCGGTCCCTCCGATTTGCTTCAGCGGTTCATTTAGCTGGAAGCTCACAAACGCCCGGAAAAGCTCCCACATCTTCAGGAACCGCTTTGTAACCTGTGTTTGGGATTTTTGAGAAATCCCCGTGAACATTTGGACTTGTGATTCCACGTGATTCCGGAGCCAGCCTGTCCCTTCGGGTGGTGAAAAGACCATGAGTGTTTGGTTTAAAAGAAGTCACTTTTTAAAAAAGAAAGTGTGGATTGGGAGAAAAATTTGGAGCTCCCAAATCACCTGCAAAGTAGTGCTGTCAATGAATAGCCAAACTCACAGCAGTTGGTGCTCACAGTGCCACAGCTCGGCCTAGACACCTCCTCTTTAAATACACACACTCGGGAGGGAAACGCATCTTTTCTGGCCATGGCAAATGTGCTAATAAATAGCCAGGAACGCTGCTCCGAATTCGGCTTTGAGGTTGGAAGCCGCTTTCCCCCAGTGCCAGCTTGTGCTAGGAAGGAGGGATGGGAGCAGGAGCTCCTGGGAACGGCAAGAAGGGTCCTGCCCACGCTTCAGAGGCACCGAGGAAGCAAACGACAACCTTGCTTGAGCCGTTTCTGTGCTAAATGGTGACAGTCGGTGGCAGAGGCGCCGGCTGGGGACTCCCTCCACCCTGTGCCGGTCCCGCAGCATCCTCTCCGGCTGCGCCCCAAGCTGTTAACGCACCCCTGGGCTATCCCACCCAAACCCTTTCCCAGCCTGTGCCCTCCCTCTCCGGCGGGTTTCCATCCCTCACGCCCGGCTGCAGTAGCGGGGACCGCCCGCAGGTGCCGCCCGACTCCGCCGGGAGAGCGGCGGGTGCCCCGGCCCCGGGCCCCGGCTGCCGGCGGGGAGGGAGGGGAAGGGCCGTCTCCGCTGCCCGTCGCACAGCAGCTCCAGCACAGGAGCTCTCGGGCAGCCGGGGAACCATCCTGTTGGGTGCTGGTGCCACCTCCCTTTGGTACCCGAGAGGCGTTTCCGAAAGGAGAGCGCGTGCCTTGGGCCGTCGATGGGCTTTGGCTCTAATTTTCTGGTGCTGAGTGAGCAGGAGTGACCTCTGCCCGGAGAGCACGGGCAGCAATGAACTGAGTATAACAGAAAACAAACGCCTGAAAAGCTTGTTTTCCTCCTCATTGAGAGCTCTAGTAACAACTACCTGAAAGGAGGGTGTAGCGAGGTGGAGGTCGGTCTCTTCTCCCAAGTAAAAGACAATAGAACAAGAGGAAACGGCCTCAAGTTGTGCCAGGGAAGGTTTAGGATTGATATTAGGAAAAAAAATCTTCACTGAAATGGTTGTCAAGCATTGGAACAGGCTGCCCAGGGAAGTGGTTGAGATGCCATCCCTGGAAGTATTTAAAAATCATGTAGACGTGGTGCTGAGGAACATGGTTTAGTGGTGGACTTGGCAGTGCTGGGTTAACAGTTGGACTCCATGATCTTAAAGATCTTCTCCAACCTAAACGTTTCTACGATTCTGACTCCAGGGAGGATGCTGGGGAGCAGGAAGCCTCTTTTGATGAATATCTGTGAGGAGTCAGCCCATGTCAGGGCTGAGATACAGCGAGGCTCCCCACGGGTCCACAAAGCACCATTTGATGGAGAAATCCTGTCAACGGTTGCTCAATACCCACCTCCAAAGCACTCTGCAGTATCAGCCTCGCTGATACTCCCTCCCAGGGTGTTTCCAGTTTGTGTGCTCCTCAGGAGGCTGGCAGGTAATGAAACGGGATGCGTGGAGGCTGGTGAGATGTTTTGCTTTAGAAAAGCTTCTTTCTTCCACCAGCCACCTGGGCCTTTTAACGCTTTCCAAGCAGCAGAGGGTAGTTTGACTGGAACGACCAAAAAAGATGCACCTGGGACTGGAGCTCTGAGGAAGTGACAGCACTTGAGCTACTACAGCCCAAGTGGGAGTTACAGGAGAAACAACTCTGTTCTGTCACCCCACAGGAAGCGCTTGTCAGAGCTGAGATTGTAAGGGTCGTGTTCATCCTGTCCCTGAATATGCATCTCCTGCCTGCCGAGGGCAGCCCGAGGACACGGCGAGGTGAGTGTGTGCGAAGAGCTGGCACGTGTGGGTGCAGGAGGCAGAGCTGCCCCGGGGAGCAGCCCTGCTGCGGGGCAGAAATCACCCCTGTGGGGCTCAGAGTAGAGCTGTCTTTGCAGAATACCTGGTTTGGGCTGTGCAGTCCCACTACAGCTAATTTATTCCCTTTTGAGAAATACCCAGGCACCTTCATAGCCTCTTGACTCTTTTAAGGCCCAGGGAACGTAAGGGCCACATTTCCCATACCGATCTCTACCTGAGGTGTGCTACAAACCTGCCTATCTCCCTGGCTCCCCGTGACTGCTCACGTGCTGACTTAAGAGTCGTTCTGGATGGGGTCACGTTTTTCTCACAGAAGGGTCTGAAGTGTAAAGATTGTCTCTCCTGTACTCTAGCTTGAAGATAAAGCAAGAATTTGAAGTTCTGGAGTGTGGCTCCCTGCAAGTTGTAGAGCAAAGTTTAAAAGGGGCTTTTGCACTAGCAGGAGCGATACGACTATAAATTCTACCACATTTAGAGGGAAAAGGGTCGATTATTTTGATTTCCTAATGTAGCGGAGCTTACGCAATCACATTGTATATCAGCACACTCATATTCTTCCAAATTCTTCTCTTTAAAAACTTTTTAACCCTTTGGCCAGTTTTATCCAAAAGTGAGAGAGGTACAGAGCTCCGTCCCTGCATTTACAAACAGCTGGGTGAAGAATGACCCCGCCAGGGCTGCAACTGTGAGAAAGACCAACGCATGCTGTCAGACCTTATTAGACAGTAGAGAATCCACACGGATCGGACATTTGACTGACGCCCAAACCGTGGGAAAAGCTTCAGTCAGAATTTGTGCCCTCGCAGGCACCCAGGTCAGTCCCCCAAGAGACGCCAGCCCGTTGAAAGCCAGACTCAGCAAATTTTGCAGCGCAAGGAGCCGTTTGTTTGCTTTTTAGTGCCAAGCTGGGAGGGGGCGGGCAGGGAGAAGGAGCTTTGCAGAAGTCTTAGCCAAAAGGGATAGTGCTGGTGCTCCAGGATGGGATGAAGAGGAGCACAGCCCCAAACCCTGCCTTTGGTATTGTAGAGATGTCCTCCTTGAAGGAATCACTGTGATTTATCAGCTCTGCTGCTGGGGCGTAAAAGGTGGCAGGGCCTTGGGGGAACTAATCCACAGTACCGCTACGGTCTTCATCAGGGAAAGTCTTCTACAGACTTTCCCTCAAGCTCTAAGCGCTGTTTGAGAGACGGCTGAAGAGTTGTTAAGAAGTACGTCAGAAAGAAGTTGGAAGGGGTGACAATAAGGACAAAACTGAGGTGGCTGGACTCTTCTGGTTACTTTTGGCTGAAATGAAGGCAGGCAGAGGAGATGTGGAGAGCTGTGCCCTTTCCTCGGTCATAAGATGGACAGTGGGAAAAACTGGACCAAATCCAGTCTGTTCCAACCTACGTGATAGTTCAAAAGCATCTCTGACTTTTTAAAATGTAGGAGTTGGAAGGCACTTTGGAGACCTTCCACCTATAAAAACGAGCCCGGTTTGGTCTGGGCTCTGCACAGAAGTCCACAGGCAGGCAGAAAAGCTCCTGCTGGTATGATGGAGAATGAGTGGAAATTCACTGCTCTTTGGCTGCAGGGGGAAGGTGATGTACATGATTAGAGGTGGGAAGAGTGGATTTGAGGAGAAGGTTTGTGAAGTCGAGGTCAAGTGTCTATAATGAAAAGAACATACTTTGCACAAGAGGGGAAGGTAAAGATATTCTTGGTTGCGCAATCTAGCCTGAGAACTGTATTCTCTGATTTTTATTCTATTTGCATGAAAAGCATCTCTCCATCACTTCCTCATCTCTAAATTGTTTGGTAGACATGATTCATTAGAAATCTGTTCTGTTGAATAGCAAAGTAATGAATCTTTGTGCTTTCCATTTCCTCCATCTGAACTGGAAAGTGTTTTTCTCACACAATCTCAGTCTTGAGCAGTAATAACAAAACCACAACGTCTGTTGCAGTTCTTTATTTGCAGGTTGGATTCCTCTGTGGACACATCTAAACACAAGCGTACATGACCTGCTGGCTACAAGACGGCAGACAAAGAAAATGATGGTTATGACTGTGTGAACAAACAGCATTCGGATATTTCTGTTTTAACATAGCAAGGCCCAGGGCTCATTGTCAGGAAAACCTGCTCGTGGGTTTGAGGTTTCTCACTTATATGCTAAGCTGAGAACAACTTCTATCTGCAGAACAACAATTTTAGTGTGTGATTTTTGGCTTAACGCCATACAATCCCCATTTCTAATTGATCAGGTGATACTGAAATGGGTAAAGCTTTGATTATGGTTTGATTTATGTGCATGCAATTCCAGAGCAAACAGAATTTTGCAGAATTTATATTAGTAAGAGATCCTGGGCCAGCTCATATGGCCAACCTGCCCATTCCTCTGGCTCTGAAGGCCCATCTACTGCAGCTGAAGCTGTTGCACAGGTTGGGAAAGAATTTAATTAACTCAGTACCTGAAATATCTGGCTACTCCTGGTCCTCTGTCCCAATCCATCAGCTGTCTTCAATTATTCCAAAGAGTTCCTCAAAGTTTCAGTGTCTTTTAATTAATTTTTCACCTCTTTCATCTTCTAGTATTGCCTTTATGTGACTCCTCTTTAACACAACAGTGATGTGAGATGATGGTGTAAAGGAGAACACGGTGCTGTGCGCTGAGGAAACGTTGGCTTAGATGCTACTTCCCAAGTTACATCGGTCAGTAGTAGATTCACCTCAGTCCAGGGAAATAAAGACAAAAAGAAGGACTGTAGATGCTTTCTCACTTGACTGTCTTCTTTCTGTAATGGATGTGGGACAGAGGGAAGATATTATTTGACATCCCTGCACTCTTAAGGTATTTTTCATTACAGAAGTATAAGTGTCACAAATAAGAACCTCACCCTGCCTTAAAATGCTGGGTCCAGTGTGGAAGGCACTGTTTCTGAAGGGAAAGGGTTTATTTTTTCCCTCAGTCTTGAATCAATCTCGGCTTTCCCTGCTGTGACTGCTGGAGGAGGAGGGGAAGGCTGGTGGGCTCGCATGTAAGGATTCATTTCCTCCAGGTCACTGAACAACCATCAGATAGCACTGGGGTTTGGCTGCCACGAGCTCAAACTGAATTTGAAATGGAGGCCCCGTATGAAATCCCTGCAGCCCAGGGTGTCTGGGGGAGGCACCCCTGCCCTGCTGCTTGTAGCAAACCCCCCATCTGCTTCTCCTGCTGGAAATGGGTGTGAGGAGAGGTCTGAGCCCTGTCGGAGCAGACATCATCTCACTTTCCGTTTTCCAAGACCTGTGCTGGGCACAGACTTAAAAGTATCCCTAGAACAAATTGACTGAGGCATCCTCTTTCTGACATGCTCCCGGATGAGATGAAGGGAGCCCTTTGCTCCTTCCCCTACCCCTTTTCTCGGTGACATAGATACAGGCCATGCAGCTCTTCCTCTGTTTTGGCGAAGGGAGGGGCAGTTTCCTGTTTTTCTACAGAAATTAGATTGATCCAGGATGCCTTTGTGCTGCTGCTTGTCCTGATGCGCAAACGGGCTAACTGTGTATGTGGGCTCTGTGGCTTTTACTGCAACTTTCCTGCTAACACCAAACCTTTGACCCTCCCTGCACCATGGCTTGAGCCACGGGGCTGGGATGTATGGAGGGACACCGCTCCGACCAGCACGGGAGGCTCTCAAGGATCACTAACAAGCTTTTCCTGCAAGAACGGGCTCTGCTTTTCCAGTAGCCCATTCCAGGGTGTTCACAGATTCCCAGCAACTCCATCCTGCTCCAGCCAGGGGACTGCCCAGCCAAGGCCAGGGCTGTATCTGGCATTAACATCCCAGGAATCTGCTCCAGGCTGGCAGGAGTAAAGTGGAGAGACATGTTTACAGCTGCTGGGGGGGGAGTGAGGGGGGCAGGTGGGGAACAGACACAGCCCAGCGCAACAGTCTCACGGTCTAGCTGTTGCTGTCAAGGATTTGGTCTTGAATAAGGAGAAATGGAGAGCAAGCAGCAAATTGGCTTTGCTCAGTGCTTTGGCCACAGTTAATAAGGAGGCAACTGGGCAAAGGTAATGTATAATTAAGTTGGCTGATAGCAGAGTTCTGTCCAGAGCAGGAATGTGTTGTATGCTGTCATGCTATAATTAGCAACATTTTGTTATAGTGCTTTTCCTCTCCTTGAAGATCTCAAAAAGCTTCCCAAAATCCACTCAGTTGAAGTTGTCAGCTCCCCTCGAGGAGAGAGGCGCCACGTCTGCGATGCCCCAATCCTGCGGGGTGCGACGGCAAGGGGCTGTCAGGGGGAGTAGGACAAGGCTTTTCCTCCAAAGACACCCAGCTGGGAGACACAGGGTGCCTCTGCCTGGGGTGACCAGTGAAATGGGTGATTTTGCCTGTGAGAAAGCTGGAGCAGGGAGAGGTGAAGTGGTTTTCTAAGGTCACCAAGTGAGTCATGGGTAAAGCCAGGAATAGAAGCCAGCAGTCAGGCTCCCAGCTGCTGTACCTATGGTTATTTCTATTTATGCTCTTCACTTCTCTTGCCCATGGTTTACTGAGTGCATTCCAAGAGTAACTTGCCTGCCAAACTTCCTCCCCTTTAAAACCAGAAATGGACAGATAAGATAGTAGAAGAAATCAGTTTAACTGCTGGTATGTGCACAAACATACCTGAACCCTGTCCAAGTTATCGGCCGACTTTTTACTTTTTTTTTTTTTTTTTTAATGCTCTTTCGGGGCAGGAGAAACGCCTCCAGTCTCAAAGCGCCTCTGGCAGTTTGCTGGCAGGATATCAGATGATTTATTTCCTTTGCCTGTGGTCAAAAGAAGAAAAAATTAGAAAAGCAAAAAATAAAGACACGTTAGACATAGCAAAACCTGGTCAAGTGACTCCAATATAAATCCCATGAAGGCAATGGGAGAATCGTGGTCCTGGGAATTAGAAGTTCAGACCGTAAACCAAAATAAAACTGAAACCCCAAATAAAAGCTGCATTCTCCCCCAGTAAATTTTCCCAGAATGCCTTATCTACCTCTCAGTGAAGGCCTTGAAAGTTTCTTCCATCAACTTTAGCTGTAAATCAGATTGGGCCTAAGGCCAGAGTACCTGAAAAGCCCTAAAGCAGGGGGTAGGGATTTGGCTCTTCATTATTCTGGGGTTGAGCAGAATTCAACTGCTGTGTCAACTGGTGTTCAAAGGCAGGCATTAAAAGGTTAATGCAGGTAGCAGGACTGACATGAAATCAGAGTGTTATATCAAATGGAGGCATGGTAGTGACATGAGCAACCAAAAGTGCTATGCTGTATCTGCCTTTGTACCCCTGCATCCCACCCCATCACTTCTTCACACTACTGGGTGCTCTCTGCCCGGTTCTCCTTTGTCCTCTATTTTCTTCTTTTTATGTTTCATCCTTTATTTTTCTACTCGCAATGTTTTTATTGCAGTCTTCTCTTCATTCCCTGACTGGAGAGGTGATCTGTTGTGTAAGGCATGCAGAAGCTACTGCTGCTGGTGCGAGTCCCCTGGAAGAGCAGGGCTGCCTGGGTCACTACGCTGGCGGCTGAACCTCAGGATGCGGCCGTGAGCTTTTCTCCCAGTGATCTCCACCATGGAAACAGAGAGCTGCCTGATCTTTGACCAGGAGGGATTCAGCAATGTGTGGTTTTCTGTGTTTCCTCTGTTCTCTACTTTACTGGATTCTTCCCAACCTTCTCTGGGATCTTTGCAGAGGGATCAGACTGGAATAACGTTGGATTGGTTCCCAGATATCTTGTATATACCCATTTCTATGAGCTGACTTTCGCAGAGTGTCCCAGGCGTAAAAGCTGACCTCTCCTCTCTGCCCTCACGGTGATTCCCTAATGTTGGAGCTGATGAGTAGTGTAGAACCGAGCTCTCCCTCCTCCTGCCCGTCCTGGCTCTGCACACTGGAGTTCCAGGTCCTTTCACGGAAATTAACATTTACTTTAAGAACTAAAATAAACAAAACCAAATAAATCTCCTAACAAAATAAGATCAATAAAAACATAGCCAAGTGCTTTGTTTTGCTTAGAAGATGCATCTTTGTGCATATCCACTTGTGTGTTGCCAAGTTTTGGAAATCAGCAAAGGCTGACATTGTTTACTGCGAGTTAAAGACCCTCTGGAGACGCTCTGTCTTGCTTTCCAGTATAGCCTCGGGCTGGGGGAGGGAGGCAGTTGGACAGTAGCATAGGAGAAACCCTGTTCCAATGTTGCTAACTATAGCATTAATTTCAGAGTCATAAATAACTTCAGTACCATGGTTACAGCACTAGCCAAGTATGATATCATTTAGTTTGGGATTAGGGAAAAATATCTTCCTTGAAGCTGTGGGTTCTAAAATAAGCAACTTTTCCAGAATGGGTTTTCTCCCAAAGACTACACAGAGAAACTCCAGCCTGTAGCTGTAAATTGGAAGGATTACTTTGCTAAAACTGACTGGATGAGAAGTGTCAGCAGGTAAAACAGCTCAGAGGGTAGATTATTCTAAGTTCCTCAGTGAATGACAGCCTGGCACTGTGTCGGTTTTCTTAGAAAACAGCACCTTCTGTGAATGAGAACAAGCATAGTCTTTTCCAGCCCGAGCTCCGTATTATGGAGAAATGCAGAAGATAGGTCCCTTCAGAAATCAGACGCCACTAATGACCGTTAGAAAGATGGATCGAGAGGTCGGCGCTGACAGTTCCCATGGCTGCATGGGCAACAGTATAGTAACCACGCAAGCAAATGACAGCTAGTGTGCATCCATTGGGCCAGTCGAACAAACAACTCTGATATTTGTATTACAAAATCTACACACAATTATATGCACATACAATTCTGCAGAACCTTGGGAGCAACGGTGAAAGGCTGGTCCTGACTGTTACATACAGTACAGCACTATAATGGACTACAACAAAAAACTCCAATGGGACAAGAGGCTCATGTTTGGAGGCATCACCAGAGAAAATTTTATGGAGAAACAAACACTTTAAACACTGCAAAAATGGTCACGGGTTGGTGATACAGGAAATCTGGCTCTAGGGCTCCTACATACAAAATGCTAGACCACACAACCCAAAGCACTGATCCCATTCAAAATTGTTCAAAAAGTTATGACATTAAGTCTGTATTGGTAGGCTTTATGCCAGATTAGATATTGTCTTTCTTCCTGCTCCCGGCATAAAGCCAGCATAAACGCCGTATTATGTGCTCTGGCTAATTCAACAGAAACGTAATTGTGTGCCCAGGCATGATCTGGATTGAATTTGTCCTGCTAAATGATCCAGTAGTGCTCAAACCTGGTATAAAGGACCATAGAATTGTGGTACAAACTTTCATTTCAAATTTCATGTCTTCTCGAATGTAAGGCAAGAGAATTTTGCAACATGCAAACATCTATGATAATTGTTGAAACGCTTTCCCTCAGCTTAATTCCATTTCACAGCACAGATTAGAGGGTGCCCCCCATGAAAACCAGTGGAGAAACTTGAACACGTGGAAGAAAAAGAAATGCCATTTTTATTTCTGCTCTTCCTGGTTCTAATCATAGAGAGAACATCTGAAAAGTGACATTTTGGGATAGGCTGAACAAGTCTGATGCACTGTGTTCATTAGCCCTGCCCCTCACTGCTACAGCCTGATCCCCGCTGAGAGATCAGGTGAGTGGTGAACTTACCCCCGGCTCCTGACAGCGGAGTCACAGCTTTCGAGGTGATTGTGGGCTTCTGCAGCTCGGAGCAGCCTGAAGACCCTGGCCTCTGCCTTTTCTCTTTGTCTACGCTTGGCTTGGCTTCTCTGAAGTAAACTGTTATCCATCATGAAGATGTGGGAGGCCAGCACGGTTTTCATTTTCTCAGCATGGGCTCAGCAAATACCGGATACCTGGCCTTTCTCAGGCTGTGTTAAGCAGAGGGATGCTTTTGGTTTGGGAATAGTCCTCTGTGCATGTGAATCTCCCTCTCTTGAAGTCATCTTTATTTCAGCTGAGAATTGCAAAGCAACCTAAAAGGGAAAAAAAAGAGGAAGAAGACAGGAGAATTATATTTGTATATGAAGACAGAGGTTTCTTGAGTTACCTGGTATAATTTACAGAAAAAAATATAAAGGCCATCTGGCCAAGTGAGTGGCTAGAAGAGATCTCACTGACATTAGTACTAATTTACGGTACCAGTATTTTCTTTATTATGGCCAGTAAATAAAAGTATTGCTTTCAGGCTTAGAACATACGCAGCTTGCTGACCTGTCCTTTAACTCTAGCAAGTTCAAATCTTTCTCATTTCTCATACTATTCCTGTTTTCTCCACACTGATTGCAGGACATCTGTTCACTGCCTAATAATACAAGACCATGACCTAATGCTGGGATTTCTACCACCGCAAAGGGCACCATGACCCAGTCTCATTTTATCAAGGTTATTTAGAGCTTCACTGCTTTGTTCAAATCCTCTGCTGCCAGGGAAAAGAGTCAGGTCTGGTCCACTCGAGAGCTTTTGCAGGCAGTTGAGGTGCAATATGCCAAGCAGCCTGGTCTGTATTTGGGATGGGGCCTGGATAGTCCGAGGAGCCCTCTCTCCTGTCAGGAGAAACCATCTGCCAGAGCTGTGCGTGCATCTCTGCTTGGAAGCTACTGGAAGCTGTTCTCAAGCGTAGTTTAGAAATATGCAGACAATTACATATCACTGCTGTTGCACTAATACTGCCAACTGTGGGGTCAGGTTGTCCCCTTTGTTTTCCAGTAATTACTATTTTTAGTTCAGGTTTCATTCGAGTGTAATGTTTTTAGATGAGCCCAAAGGTCCTCTGGCTGTGCTCTGCACAGCTTCAGAGAAGACAGATGGGGCGTTACAAACACAGTGTACTTAGTCCCTGCCACTTCACGAGATTCAAAGTCCAATTCGTTTGACTAAAGAACGATGTTTTCAGGTTCTGAGAAAAGCCGTCTCTGGGTGGAAGCGGAACACCTGCAGCAGAAACACAACTTAACAGGGGATGATTTCACCAATAATATCACCTGCACAGTAAAACAGGCAGATTGCAAATGTTCAGGGATCACAGGGAAAATCCGCCGTGGCTTGTGTTTTGTTTTAGTAGCTGTGGCCATATCAGCTTGTCAAGTGCATCTTGAGAGATTCATGGCCCTCCTCAATCCCAAGGCAGTCTGTGACCTAAAACAACCCCAAATCTAGGGAAAGAACCAGGTGGCCAGGCACTGGCCGGAGTAAGTCAGCCCAGCTCCAGTGAGGAGCTGGAGCAGCCCCAGTTCACATCAGCGGGGAAGCCGGGCCAGGCAGCGTTCCTGGAACTGCGGTTCAATCTCAGTCCAAACGCCGAGGTCACCAGTGGCCATCCCAGCTGCAGTGTGAGCTGAGGGCATGAGTCAAAGCCACAAAAGGCTGCCACGACCTTGCCAAGTATAAAAAGAGCAAATATGCTAGACACTGCCTTGCGTGTGCTGATTACTTCTGGCTGAAAGCGATGGAGAAGGTACAAGCCGCTGGACATCAAATACTTGGGCAATCAAGAAATCCCAATACATCTGTTGTTCAAAAAGCATCATATACGTTCTAACCTTCCACATACATTGACCAGCTGATCCTTGTAAGAGGCCTGGGAAGATCCCGAGTGGCACAATCCTAATTTTACTGAGGCCACAAAGAGTAATTAGCAGACTAAAGTTTTCAAACATTGGCATCCATACTAAAATTGGGACTCAGAGAGTTTTTACGCTCCTCACTGCTGCTGCCGTGTACCTGTAGCACGGGGAGCACTGGCCAGAATCCCGACGTTGAGAAACCACAGCTCTTGAATAAAAGACGGCCGCACAAACACAGGGGTCTCACATTTAGGATGTCGTCACAACAGAGAAGCCCAGACAGGCAGGGTTAGGTCAACAACTTCTGAAAAAAGTCTGTGTAAAACAGAAACTACCGTTGAATTTAGCTTGTTGCTACCGAAACGGGTTTCTTAGAGTCATACCAGTATGCTAGAATAAAACCTGAAGTCTAGAGCCTGGTTTCAGCCCTAGGTGTAAAACATAGCTGACTGCAGATTAACAAAAGGCAGCTAATGGCTGCAGGTAAAAATTATACTAAAGGTGGATTAAACACAGATATTATGGCTGAAATGTGGCAAGGTGCCTTCCGGAGCTGAAAGACCTGCTGGAGAATAAGTCCAAACCCATGGACGAACGATGAGAGCCAAGATGATTGTTTTTCACCAAGCCGTGTGAACCAAACCTGCCAAGTTTCACACGAAGGGCAGCCCAAGGCTTACTTGTTTAGTTCTCAGAAACTGGAATTTGTGCATAAATATGTGACAGCCTGTGGTAACCAGAAGCTATTCTTATCACAGGAAATGCTGTTGGTCAGGAGCAACAAATGCGTTTGGTGCACACAGTGCTAACAAGCCTTCGACTTTGCCTATGCTACACACATCCTCGGGTTTATTTCATTGACAACGTTCTTAATAACAAAAGAGATGGAGTAAA
The DNA here is from genome assembly GCF_964106895.1 of Numenius arquata. Classification (NCBI taxonomy): domain Eukaryota; kingdom Metazoa; phylum Chordata; class Aves; order Charadriiformes; family Scolopacidae; genus Numenius; species Numenius arquata. Next base: position 4,060,701 of record NC_133587.1, on the reverse strand, counting down.
TTGGTTTGACTCTAAGCAGACAAGCCAACAAGACACAGAGAATAGCATGTTCAGAGCAGAAGGATATGGTGGAGTCTCAGCAGTCTGCCTTTGCCTCCACTGGCTTCTCCTTAGATTGACTTGTACTCAGATGAACATGCCTAGCAGGAAGGTAAATTGATTTAATTTACATATTAATACAAAAGAAGAAAGTTTAGGGTGTTTGGAAGGTTTATAACACACAATAGAAGGTGGGTGGCAGTTTTAGTGAGACTAAAAGAATCTAATTGAGTGTAAAGGAGGTTAAATTTCTGCCAAAGCTCAGTTTCAGGAGCTGCCAGAAGATGCCAACTTCCCTCAATTTAGGATCCATCAAAGTAGTATTAGAATTTGGACTTAAGCACTGAGTAAGCAGCTTTACGTGCCTGTGGGAGGGAGCGATATCCTAACAATAGTAGGAATGGTGCACGGTGCGTGCAAATTACTCCGCTCTTCACAGTGGATTTTGGATGAGGATGGAAAGGAAATTAATTTCGTTTTGAAATAAAGCCCAAGATGTTTGTAGTTATTAAGATCAGTAAGTGATTTTAGTGAAAAATTAGCTCATGTATCCAATAAAAACTTTGCTGTGCTGTATCACAGAAAACATATTTTGTAACAGAAATAGTGAATTTTGGGGTTTCTATGTTAAAAATAATGGTATTAAAAAACCACAACAAACCAACAAAACAAACCAACAAAAAGCCAGGAAAGGGATTTTGACTGTAGAGAGAAATAATCCGAATTCCAGAGAAAAAAACAGAAGGAAAAAAAAAAAAGAAAAAAACCCAAAGGAAAAAGAAAACCTGTTAGAAAAAAAATGCTTTAAAGAGGGGTTTTGTAAGCGAATTTAAAAGAAAAGCTGCTAAAGACAGAAAATGGCTTTCTATAAATGAGGAATCCTTTCATTTGTACTGCTCTTACAAAACAATGCAGGAAATCACACAGGATGCTGCTGACGAGAAGGAGGAAGTGGTTTCAAGGATGACATTGGACTCTGCAAGCGGGATGCCAGACATATCGAAGGGTACGTCTTTCTCCTGGTTTAATACACCATGAACCGGTTCTGCTTCCTCTGCTGCAGGAGGAGCAGCACCACACGCTGCCATGAGCGACTCGGGAGAGCTCTATTTGAAGCCTCGGGTGGCTCATGACTAGATGGGGCCAAACTGTCTCCTAATCTCTTGCTTCAGGGTGGTGGTGTTACAAAACCTGTTCAGGAACCGAAACTTTTGAAGTCTTACCGAGCTGTTGGGTGAAGGCCCCCACCTACCGGGAGTCCTGTTTGTCCCACGACACATCATGCGGGGAGGAGGCGAGGCGTGAGAAGCCCTTATTATAGAAACAGGGCAAAGTACTTGACTTCTGCAGAACTCAAGGCTGCCTTTGCCATTTTGAAGCGGTTACAGTAAACAAGATAATCCATGTTTATCGAGGCCCTTGGTGTGTTGTTTTCCTTCTCGCTCTTGATGTGGTGGGGAGGTTCAAAGGCACCAGCACACCACCTCTTCGCCTCAACAGGGAGCTGCAGGAGGCGGTTTCTAAGAAGGCTGCATGTGCACAGCCATGCGTGATCGGCGTGATAGCGACGGACTGCGAATGAAAACACTTTCAGTTCTACCTAGCCATTCGCTACGGTTTTGAATACACTTAAAAATTACTGCACGCACAAACAACGCGCGTACGGATTCACCTACAGAACCTGTGTACACATTTGCGTGTGTGTATATATATATATATATATATATATTTGGCATACTTTCAGTGAAGGTGCCTGTGTATTTCTGCATGGAGTCTATGTCCGTGCTTCTTTTATTGTATAGGACATGTAGCTCAGATTATTTTCAGCTAATCTATAGTTTTTAAGCAGTTAAATTAGGTTGATGGTTGGATTAGAAGATCTGAAAGCTCCCTTCCAACCTAGACAATTCTCTAAATTCAGTTCAGTAGCTACACAAAGCCAAAAAAATCTTAAATTTCTATCGGTGCCCTTAAACAAATCCAAACTCAGAGTAAAATAGTTATTCATAAGGCTTGCTCATAAATGGTTGATTAAAATGTTATATTGCTGAGCCTGTAACAAAACGCAGGCTTTCACCTCCGTGCTATTTGTTCCTCACAAACAGAAATTCAGGAGACTGACTCCACAGGACTTAATTTAATCAGAGCCAGTGCAGATCTAGCAGCTTGTTCATATGTCTTAACTCTCCAAACAGAGCAATGCATCAGTGCTGTCAACTCCTGCTGCAAAACTGACATCCATTTTCCTGCTAAGTGTCACCGAAGCATCACAGGGATGAGTCTCAGAGGGGAAAACCCCCCACTCAGCTGTGTGGTTCAAAATGTCCCTTGCTTCAGTGGCATCTGCCCCACCTGTCCCCATGCACGTGAAACATGCTGTGAGCCTCTATCTTCCATGCAAAACATGGCTTTATTTCCCAACTTCTGCAGTGAAGCAAGAAACAGCTTTTTCATCACTAAGAAAATGTTATGGACAAGACAAATAGGAATAAATATAGTCACGTTTTAAATGTGCAGTTTATAAAATACAACTCGGTTCCAAATCTGCTGAAAAAAAAAATTACCTTTGCCTAATAAACAAAGTCCACCTGCAGTTTGGTTTTTTAGTTTCAAGGTTTCTCTTTGCTGATGGAAGTGGCCTTCATGTGGGTTAAAGCTCTATAATGGTTGCATGTTGAGGTTTAGCACTTATGCAGTTTATCAAGAGGAGGTCAGCCCCTGGTATTCATGTGGTCCAAAGTAAAACAACATTGGTTTTCACGATGATAGAAATGAGACAAGTGAGGTCCTTGTTCTACATCACTCTAAAAGTTATCAAAGAGCTTTAGAGCAGGAAGACCTGGGGCTAAGTTACACCCATAGATGCCTTTCCTGGGCTAGATCCATTCCCTGGGCAGACAAGCGGAGAACAAGGATTGCTTCTGCACTCCCAGATGGAAAACACTTTTGCAAATGAAGGGAAGGTGGATTTATCCCCAAACACTGCATCACATATTCCACCTCCCAAGACAGTCTGGATCATTGCTGCTTCAGTGTGGATGTGGCCACACAAGCTCAATCTGAGCAGTGCGAGCATCATGGCTGCCTTGGCTCCCGCAGCTGGCTTTCCACCCCGGGAAGTCTCAGGGTGAAAACTTCTTGGAGGCACCCTGAGAGGCCCTGGGTATTGCCTGGGTGGGTGGAGGCCCTGTGGCCTCGCAATCTGGCCCTGCACGAGGCTTGATTTTTCAGAAGAGCTCAGCTGCCATCTGCACGCTCACTTTAGCAGCCACGCTTTGGAAACAGCGCAGCTCTTCAGAGATTGAACTGTCGAAAATCTGGTCAGTTGTGTAACAAAAGGAGCTGCCACACACTAATTCATAGTCATCAAGAAAAGCCACTTAGCAGATCTGGACAAGGGCTGACGCTGATAAGGAAAGAACTCATTAAATTGATAGAATTAGAGATTCTCCCCGGCCTGTCATTTGCCACCTGCCATTCACTCTGTTGTTTCTGCAACTCAGAACAGTAGGTTTTGGGAGCAGAGATTGTGTCTTCCTACATCATCTTCTTAAGGTTCTTTTAACACTACGTAATTACCAATAATACAAAGGGAATAGGGTATGAGACGACGGCTGCAGATATCCAGTTTTTGTGATGTTGCTCTTGACAGTAAAAAGCCCCTTCTATTTTGAGAATCCTTTATAGGAAGTACATCTCCTAAATAAAACATGATACGACTCAAAAAAAAAAAAAACCCAACCAACAAACCCAGCAAAGCAAAGCTCTCTAGAAAGCCTCTGTAACTAACACATTGCCGGAGCCAACCACAGGCAACCTCAAGGGCCCGTTGGTTGACTCAGACGATGCTCACTCTTCTTGAGAACAACCCCAAGAGCAGGCATTTGGTTTTAACCACCACAAGTCCAGTTTCTCATGGCCACTGAAGAAATAGGCCTGAAATACGGATACATTTTTAAAATTATCTTTTTTCCACAGCAAGGCTTGGGAGAAATCACAGATTGAGGAACACAGCCTGGTTCAAAATCATTGGGGAATTACCTTTTGAATCCTGACACCTCCACGGTTCAGTGTCCTGGGAAAGGGCATCACAGAGATGTCTCCCTGCTGTCAGCACTGGGCTGAAACACTGCATAACTGTTGCCCAGCATTATGCAGACAATACATTTATGTAAAAAGAGACCAAAAGGAAGCTCCTTTTTGGGGACGGGACCTGTTGCCCTGTTAGGGACATACCCGGACACCTCTCCTCACCACACCTGCCCACCCCAGGGTGGCAGCTCTCACTGAGACCCGTGTCAGCTGACGTGGTGTGGCCCGCTGTGGCTCCACGTGCCCTGCCTTCCCCACACACAGATTTGGGGTTTCCTTTGAGGTCTAGACACTGCAACAGCACTAGCACCTTCCTGGCTGGCGCACCGCGGTGCTCAGCAGCGTGGGGCCCAGCAGCCCCTAGACTCAAAATGATTATTTTCTGTCAGGGTTTTCCCTCCTCCCCCCTTTTCACTCCCTCGCCCCCATCCCATTGCTTCAGGGCAGTGCAAGGAGGCCTAAGGCCTCGGGGGCGGCAGCGCGGTGGGCCAGGCCGGCTCTGCACCTCTCACCGTGGCCTCTGTCCCTCCGGCCGGTCCCCCAAGGCCGTTTAGGGGTGTCGGTGTCCCCCCATCGTCCCCGACGGCCGCTCTTACCCGTCCCCCTTCCCGCCTGCGCGACCGGCCGCGGCCTGCACCGGCCGCCTGTGTACGGGCGTTGCCATGGCTACGGCGCTGCTAGGCAACGCGGCCACGTGACAGCTGGAGGGAGCGCGACGCCCCAGGCGGAGGGGCGTGACCGAGAGGGCGTGGTTATGCGGAAGGGGCGTGGCTGTGTGTCCGGGGGCGTGGCCCGGCGTTGCTAAGGGGGCGGTTGCTAGGGTCACGGGGGAAATGGCGGTGGGTGCCGCGGCAGGGCCTGGCCAGGTCTGACCTGGCCCTCCATGGCACCTGCTCCACCGGCCTACTGCACAGCCCCCCAGACTTATCCCTTGGGCTCCCCTGGAGCCTTTATCATCATCCTGATAATAATAATAATGAACATTTTGAGTGTGGGCACGGCAGGCCGTCCCTCAGTGCTGTGCAGGCCTCAGCGTGGTGGCCCTGCTCTTGTCAGGCCTCTCTTGGCACTTTGCGGCAATAATATTTCATAATTAACATTATATTCACGGGTGAGCTCGTTTGAATTTTTCTCGTCTATCGCTCTCTCCGCTGCCCTCTCATTGCCAGCAGAGATACAAGCCACTTTGTAAGACTGAATTTACTGCGTACCGGAGTTTTTTAGAGAGGTTTCCACCAGTGGCTCCCGCTTGCAGGCCTGGGCTGTATTTATTATTCCTGACTCCCTGCTCCATGTCCCAGCCGTGGGATACCTTTGTTAAGAGGCTCTGGAGCAGGGCGTCTGTGTCACAGCCATCTTGTTTTTCCGTTGCATGTTATAGTTGGAAGCAAATGGCTTGTCTAGCAGAAGAATTAAGTTTTTTTAATATTAGTTAAGTGTTTTTGTGTATTGGGGAAAGGCATACGGTGAAATCTCAGTAAACAGGTACTGAAGCACACTGCTTCATATGCCTGTTTATTTTTAATTTATTATGAAGACAAATGCTTTCAGGAACTCCATTTTGATATCCCAGCTTCTTTCATTTCTTTTGGCTCGGCGTTGTCAGCCAAATGGGTATAACAAAACCGTGGAAGAAAGCAAATGTACAACAACCCGTTTTACCTGAGCAGATGTAAAATTGCACTCATTAAAGAAACACATTTAGGCATAAAATGCAGCTCGAAAAAACTCTTTTAAGAGCTTCCACTAGGGAAAAAAGATTGCTTTGACCTTCAGAGATTGACGCAATGTGCAATGTTTATTAATAGTTTTAGCAAGAAAGTATCTATATGGGGCGATGTCTTGCCTTTTATTTGGCTGATTTTAAGAGTGCCCTTGCCATTTCCTAACTTCCCTGCTGAATAGGGTTGATGACTCCCCTACTCTTAGGTTAATGACTTGGCCACTGGCTTCTACTCACGTCCATCAGAAGATTTCTCTGCGCCTCTGATGAGGAGAGGAGCACCGTAAATGCTGCAAAACCCTGGGCTTAATCCCATTCACCGCCTTTCCAGAACGGGGAGGCGGCTGCGAGGATCTCGGTAGCAGTTCCGTGTGTGAGAAACGCTCTCTGAAGCTGAAGGGATTTTCTTGCACTGGGATTCACTCAAGTTACCAAAGAAAATCGGGACACCATGGGAAAACAGGGTGCTGTGGGGAGCCTGCTGGGAGCCCGAGGCTGATTGAATCCTGGGGAAGAGTTTGACCCCCAGATCCTGCTCCTACCCCTAAATATCCATCAGTCCGCTGGCAGGGTTTTTAATGCTTCCCATGCTTGGAGCTGCTGCCGAGACGGAGGCGAGTTAAGAATTGGCAGCACTTGTGCCGTGTGTGACGGGGCAGAGCAGTGCCAGGTGTGTCACAGCCGCTCCTTACAGTGGCGATGAGCCGCCTGCGCTGCGTCACGGCAGGTTTAATGGCTGTCTGTCACACGCAGGAAACAAAAACACAGCCTGACGTCGGAGAACATGCCGTGGAAATTCTGCTGTGAAACGTGTTCCCTGGCAGGGGTCTTTCTGAAGCGTCCCCTTGCTTCTCCTTGGGAGGTGCTTCCTGCCCTTCAGGAGGTTTTCTACAATCAAGATTTTCAAGATCTGCTTTCACGTCTTTGCTCACCATTTGTCATGGGTGTAATTACTCATCCTGAGGGTCTTCAGGAAAATAAAAATAAGACGAGGGAAGCTGTGGGTCCCCTCCGGAAGGAATCGGGAGACCTGGTCACCCAGGATATGGATAAGGCTGAGCTACTGAATGACTTCTTTGCCTCAGTCTTCACTGGCAAGGGCCCTAACCACACTGCCCAAGTCACGGAGGGCAAGAACAGGGGCTCTGGGAATGAAGAACCACCCACAGTACAAGAAGACGAGGTTCGAGACCTCTTAAAGAACCTGAAGGTGCATAAGTCCATGGGACCTGATGAAATCCATCCACGGGTCCTGAGAGAACTGGCGGACGAAGTTGCTAAGCCCCTCTCCATCATATTTGAGAAATCGTGGCAGTCTGGTGAAGTTCCCACTGACTGGAAAAAAGGGAACATAACTCCAATATTCAAAAAAGGAAACAAAGAAGACCCGGGAAACTACAGGCCGGTCAGTCTCACCTCTGTGCCTGGCAAGATCATGGAGCAGATCCTCCTGAAATCCTTGCTAAGGCACATGGAGAATAAAGAAGTGGTTGGAAACAGCCAACATGGCTTCACCAAGGGCAAATCGTGCCTGACAAATTTGGTGGCCTTTTACAATACTGCCACATACTTGGTAGACAAGGGCAGAGCGACTGACGTCATTTACCTGGACTTATGCAAAGCATTTGACACTGTCCCGCACGACATCCTGGTCTCAAAATTGGAAACTCATGGATTCGATGGATGGACCACTCGGTGGATAAGGAACTGGCTGGATGGCCGCATCCAAAGGGTTACAATCAATGGCTCAATGTCCAGGTGGCGGCCAGTAACGAGTGGTGTTCCGCAGGGGTCGGTACTGGGACCAGTACTATTTAACATCTTTGTCGGTGACATGGACAGTGGGATAGAGTGCACCCTCAGCAAGTTTGCTGATGACACCAAGCTCGGTGGCGCAGTTGACACGCTGGAGGGAAGGGATGCCATCCAGAGGGACCTAGACAGGCTGGAGAGGTGGGCTCGTGCAAATTGCATGAAGTTCAACCAAGCCAAGTGCAGGGTCCTGCACCTGGGACGTGGCAACCCCAGGCACAAATACAAGTTGGGTGGAGAATGGCTGGAGAGCAGCCCCGAGGAGAAGGACTTGGGAGTGCTTATGGATGAGAAGCTCAACATGAGCAGGCAGTGTGCACTGGCAGCCCAGAGAGCCAACCGTGTCCTGGGCTGCATCAGGAGAAGTGTGGCCAGCAGGTCTCGCGAGGTGATTCTGCCCCTCTACTCTGCGCTCGTGAGACCCCTCCTGGAGTACTGTGTCCAGCTTTGGAGTCCTCAACACAGAAAGGACATGGACCTGTTGGAACGGGTCCAGCGGAGGGCCACGAGGATGATCAGAGGGATGGAGCACCTCTCCTATGAAGACAGACAGAGAGCTGGGGTTGTTCAGCCTGGAGAAGAGAAGGCTCCGGGGAGACCTTATAACAGCCTATCAATACCTGAAGGGAGCCTACAGAAGAGCTGAAGAGGGACTCTTTGTCAGGAAGAGTGGTGACAGGACAAGGGGCAATGGTTTTAAATTGGAAGAGAAGAGATTTAGATTAGATATAAGGAAGAAATTCTTTACAGTGAGGGTGGTGAGGCACTGGAACAGGTTGCCCAGGGAAGTTGTGGATGCCCCATCCCTGGAAGTGTTCAAGGCCAGGCTGGATGGGGCTTTGAGCAACCTGCTCTAGTGAGAGGTGTCCCTGCCCATGGCAGGGGGGTTGGAACTAGATGATCTTTAAGGTCCTTTCCAACTCTAGCCATTCTATGATTCTATGATTCTATGATTCCTTTGAACACCACGGCTCCAAACCATCAGCAGCAGCTCGAGCCCATCTCTTTCCTGTGGACATGACTTTCAAGAGTCAGAGTTGCTCCCTCTAAAGCAAAGATTGTCTGAATTTTACCACGCCACGCATTTCTTTTTATTGACAAGACTCGGCATAACCAGGCCGTGAGGAATAAAAATGGCAGAAGAATGTGACTCTCAGGTCTTAACACTGGGATTTAGCAAAGCCAGGGCCTGGGAAGGGTTTATGGTGTGACTTTTTGCTGGCACTCGGAGCAGGGATTTGTTTTTCCCTTTCCCCAGCAGCCTCTCCTCCAGCCCAAGCCAGCCTGCCAGCAGAGGGAGCGCAGCACATGGGCTCACAAAAATAAAGAGCTTGCTTAAAAAAAACAACCCAAACAAACCCAAACAATTAGCAGAATGATTATGGTCTTTAGCAGAATAAACAGAATAGTCAGAAGTCAAAAGCCTTTCCCCCGGCAATGAGATCCAGCTGCAGGCTGGATGGGGAACAGGCACTGCATTTGGCAGCGATCGGGTTCCTCCAGCGGGGAAGTCCCCATGGTGAGACTGTCCCCATGTATGGCACAGGACACTGCCAGTGGCAGGGATGGACCCTGTCCCTTTTTCCACCCTTCTTGATAGATCCACCTCTGTAGCTCCCCATCAGAGCGCAACAGCTTTAGATAAACCAGAATGGAGCTTCCTCTCCCGTGGTGCAGCGCAAGATGGTGGGCAGGGTGATGGTCCTAGAGTTGCTGTGGTGTCGTGCTGTCTCCTGCTCTGGCCGTGCTTCAGTTTTTGGCCCGAAGATGGGAAGTTTGGGGCTTGCCTGCGAGGAGGGCAGTTCCTGCAGAGAGCGGGCTGTGCTCAGCGTGGGAAGGTGGAAGTTAAACCATCTGTCTTGAAGAGGATGGTAAATAAAGGCTAACGGGAACTTAAGGTCTCTCCTGGGACTTTATCGTCTGTGGTTGATGCTACGAATGGGCTTTTCCAAAGGCTTGGGTTGATGATGCCCTTAGGAACCTGCCTTTCCTGCAGTGTCCCCCTCGTCTCTGGGCACACGGGGTCAGGCAGGGCTTCTCTGGCTCGGTGAGCTGAGGACCCCTCTCCAGACCATCCTGCTTCTCACTCAGACGGAGCCCCCCTGGACCCAGCTGCAGCTGGAGGGCACCCCAACCGGGCCACGTTAACAGGCTGCCGGGCACTGCGGGAGCCCTGTAGTCCCCAGTTAAGTGTAGGGGAAGCAGAGGACGTAGGATGTATCACTGAGAAGTCACTGCTCAGCGATTTCTCCTGTATCCCCGCCAGCATCTGGGGCCTCTCCATCAAAGTTAATGCTTGTGCAGTGTGTGAAAACAGGAGAAGCTCCACGTCCAGAGTCTGATCCCTCACCCAGAAGGAGGGGGAGGTTTGGTGGACTCACTTCAGCAGAGCTGTGATGGAGCCAGGATCTGAATCTGGCACCAAACTGCTTTTTCAGCAGGTTGATCATTAGGAGGAGCTCAGTGTTTGCAGGGTATTTCCATGAGAGCTCTGCAGCCCTTAAAATCCAGCGCACTGCTTTCATTGTGGATTAAAAAACATAGGATCCAGCCAAGCTTCGGTAGTTTAGTTTTTAACAGGGATTTAAGCGTTTTAAATCCTTTCAAAGCTGTAAGTAAGAACCATAACTTAAACTCTTGCAGACAGATGTCATGGGAAAAATATGAGGACTATTTAAAAGGCAGCCTGCCTGCCTGTCCGTCTATCTATCACCTTCTAATCTGCCTGACATGTGCAATCGCCCTTCTCTTTCAAAACACTCCAGGGCCAGGTCCGCAGAGGCGTGTGTGGAGTGACCTGAGCTTCCCTTCCCTGGGGTCCTGCTCGCTCTGGGCCAGCCGATGCTCGTCCTTCCTTCTGAGTAGCCACGGGGGCTTACCACGAAGCAAACACCTGCAGATTTGGTGGAGGAACTTTGCCGTCCAAGGCACTCTTCACTGAAGTGAGTGGGAGAAGGGAAGACGTTTAACTTAACCACCAGATAGAGTTTCTTCCCTCCTTGTCTGGGGGTGAGCGTGACATTTGCAGAAACTCAAGTGCCCTTTGGAAACAAGCAACACGGGATGATATTTTGCTTTTTTAGGTGACCAGATTGTATTTTGCCTTTCCCCCCCTCCCCAGCTCCCGCGCCTCGTTGTAGAGAATTAAATGATGCTCAGCCAAGTAAATCTCTTACTTGGTCAAGCCTTTCCAGCTGTCCTTCTCTGGCCGGGGAACGGTTGCCTTGTATGGGAGCCACGGCTTCCATAGAAACCCGCTCGCTCCATTGCAGATGTTTTTGAGGGAGGCAGGAGGAATCAGCGGCTCAGGCTGAGACACACACACATCTAATTCTGGCCTTACAGAGGAAGTCAAAGGCGACGAACAGCACGGGAATGGCACATCTGACTTCTGAGGCTGGGTTTAATTGAGTGAAAAAAATGCGGTCCCATTGCTTGTCTGAAAAAGTTTGGGAAAATTATTTTTAAGGGTATTTTGTGGATAAATGAACTGATCCTAATTCTGTCTTAAGAAAACCATCTTGGGGCTGATTTCTGAAATGCCCTTGGTGTCAGTGGTGGTTTGAAAGAGAACCTGAGTTTATTTAGTGAATTTAATGAGGGGCAGAGGGCTCTGAGCGAGAAAGTTCATTGCAGAAATTCCCAAGGCTCCGTCATCGCAAACTGATGGGGCCAGAGGAGCATTTCCAGTAACTGATCCGGTGTCTTTCTGCAATGAGAGATGAAAGTGCCCTTTGCCTTTAGCTTATCAAAAATATATGATTGTGGTGCCTGAACAATGTTTCACAAGAGTCGGTAGCTGTGTGACATGGCAGAGTAGGGCTTAGGACCAACATCTGGATGCAAAATGCAGATGAGTTCACATTAGAAATAAGGCAAACGTTTTGAATAGCGAGAGACTTAACCACTGGAGCGCTCTGCCAAGGGAGATGGGGAGCTTCTTCACCTCTTGATAATTCTGAGTTAAGGCTGACCGCCTTTCCGGAGGTGCTTTTATCCATCACAAGTTCCTGGGCTCAGCATAAAAATAATTCTGAAGGGGGAACTCAGTGACAAAATGTAGAAAATGAGGAAATTTTTTTTTTTTTGGCCTTAAGAACTTGAAAGGTTGGAAAAGGCGAGATACACTGTGAACTTGCTGTGTGTTACTGAGATTGTTGGAGAAAATGGTCACTACTGTCCAGTAATTACTGTCCCTCCCCGTCTGCGGTCCGTGCCGTAGCGGCTGCAGCCCATCCTTGGGGCGTCGGGAGGGTTAATCCATGTTTGCAGAGCGCTCCGGGTGAGTGCTTTGGTGAGGAGGGAGGGCATCATTTATTACTGCAGAGATTGGAAACTCCCTGATGTGATTATAACGTGTAGTGATGGAGGCTATTTTTATTGTATGTTGTGAATATTTCCTTGTATGGAATCACAAGGAGCTTGCTTGTGACTTGGAGCTCTGTTGAAAGCTCTAGCAATGAAGTTCCCGGAGTCTTTGGTGTGTTCCCAAGCCAGTGCCGTATGTTAATTAGCCTTGGGCGGCAACGCATAATAGCGAGGAGATAACAAGTAACTGAAAATGCCGGAATTCCTGCGAGGCCTCTGGCCTCTGCTCTTTGCAAGGGGAGAGGACACAGGATCTCAACCTCCTCTGCGTCTTAGTACCTGCGTCTCGCTCCTGGAGCCAGTAATCCCCGTCCAAGTGGGAGGAAACTCTTGTTAGCGCTCCAGGCTGCTGCTCAGCAAATCCCCTCACCATTGGAGCTGTAGATATGTAGCTGTTAACGAGTTGAAATGGCATTAAAGAGGAAGTCAACCTTTTGCACAGTTTCCTCTTGGAAAGTGAGTGTTACTTCTAATTATAGCGATTGCAGTTTTTCAAATGCTCTCCCAGGGACCAGAATGCCGGGGGTGGGAAGGGATGGCTGGAAATGCAGACGTGTTCCTCCTCTCCATTGATTCATGTTATTTATCTGAAACGGGAGCAGATAGAAACAGTCTCCTACGATACCAACTTGGCCATTCTCCCCACACTAGCCCTGGCGTTGAGCGCTACTGTGTCCCTGGTGGGTATCGGCCTTGATTGCAGAAACGGCTCTCCCAAGTTGTGGTTGCTTTTCAGAGAAGCTCAAACGGTCTCTTTTTCTCTTCTTCCTCTAACTCTTCGATGCTCTGGCTTCCTTTTGAGGTGATGGGTTAGAACTACGTTACCAGCAATTTTGTCCCAAGGCCAGACCCTCCTGCAGAAGAGCCACCATCCATGGATGAGTTGAGCCTGCCACCTTCTGGTCAGACTCTCCAAGTCTAACCACACCTCGGGGCATGAAGCCTGGGGGCAAAATGCTTGGGTATGATACATGTGCTCCTTTCTTCCAACCCCTGCCTGGAGGAGGAGAAGAGATGGCTCCTTCAGATCCTGAAGATCAGGGAGGACGTGCTGGAGGAGGAGGCCAAGAGGTCTTGGTCCCTCCACCAGCTCTGCTCTGTATGGGGTTTCTGCTCTCAGCCAAGCGGCGATGGGGCTGCTGTGTCACTTCACAGTGGCCTGTTTCAGCACTGCTTGAAGGTCACTCTTTCCCCCTTGTCACATCACTGTCCTGGGATTTGTCCTTGTGGCTCCCTGGCGGGGTGCGAGCATGGGGTTCCCCCCTGTTTTGCAGAGGGAGGACTGAAGCTCAGCTCTGTCCCTTTTAAGTGCTTGAGTTTGGTGTCTACTTATTTGGGGACCAGATTTCCCATGTGGCCAATGGAGAAGAGGTGGACATCTTCTGAAGAGGGCCCAAATCATGCTCTGGAGGCGAGGCAAGGCCATGGCTGTGGTCTGGCTCTGTGCGTTGCCCGGAGCGTGCCCTGGTTTTGGCCACTTATCCCCCTCGGTGGCTAATGGCTGGGCTGTTGTTGGAGGCTCTTTTGCCATAGGATTTGACGGAGCTGTGTCCCTCCTTCTGCGCTGTATCTCTGGGTAATCTCATTGCAGCTACAATCAAATACCATCTCTATGGTGATGACTCAGAGGCATGCATCCCTACTCTGGGCTGTCCTCTCCCTGTCCAAATTCATATCACAGAGGAGCTCTCTGACATCTCGTGAATGTCTCACCACCCGCTCAAGCACAACATGGCAAAATCGGAGCTTTTAACCTCTCCTTCTCGGCTCAGAGTTTCCCTGAGCTCAGCAGTGCTAGGGATGCTGCTCCCCTGCCAGAATCTGAGTGCTGTCTTCATCTCCTGCCTCCTCCTGTGTCTTCATATCGTGGCCACCTCAAGGGCTTGCGCAACCTTGCTAAGCCTTTCCTAAAGCTAAGACTCCCACACACTCTTGCATCACATCCCCCCTCCGCTTGCTGCAATATCCCTTTTTTGGCCTTAACAAACTCACTGTGGGCCAGCTTGCATCCACTCGGATGCTGCTTCAGGCATTGCTTTCCCACCTCTCCTGATTCTCCTGCCTCACCCCTCCAGGCGTTCCCTCATGTCCATAGCCATCCACTGCCTCTCCTCGCTTCAGAGAATCATAGAATGGTTTGGTTTGGAAGAGACCTTACAGATCATCCAGTTCCAACCCCCTGCCCTGGGCAGGGACACCTCCCACCAGACCAGGTTGCTCAAAGCCCCGTCCAGCCTGGCCTTGAACCCCTCCAGGGATGGGGCATCCACAGCTCCTCTGGGCAACCTGGGCCAGGGTCTCAGCAGCCTCACAGCAAAGAATTTCTTCCTAATGTCTCACCTAAATCTCCTCTCTTTTCAGTTTAAAATCGATACCCCTTGTCCTATGGCTCCCCTCCCTGATGAAGAGTCCCTCCCCAGCTTTCCTGGAGCCCCTTTAGGGACTGGAAGGGGCTCTAAGGTCTCCCCGGAGCCTTCTCTTCTCCAGGCTGAACCTCCCCCAACTCTCTCACAGCAGAGGGGCTCCAGTCCTGTGAGCATCTTCGTGGCCTCCTCTGGCCCTGCTCCAACAGGTCCATGTCCTCCTGATGTTGGTGGCCCCAGAGCTGGAGGCAGCATTGCAGGCGGGTCTCCCCAGAGCGGAGCAGAGGGGCAGAATCCCCCCCCTTGCCCTCCTGGCCACGCTGCTGGGGAGGCAGCCCAGGACATGGGGGGCTTTCTGGGCTGTGAGCACACATTGCCGGCTCATGTTGAGCTTCTTATCAACTGACACCCCCAAGTCCTTCTCCTCAGGGCTGGCCACAATCCATTCTCTGTCGAGCCTGGATTTGTGCTTGGGATTGCCCCAACCCACGTGCAGGATCTTGCACTTGGCCTTGTAGAACTTCATGAATTCAACATGAACTTCCTACCAGTGCCTGTTGCCTGTGCTGATTGCCAGGGCTGCAGCCCTGCTCAGCCCTTGTGTCTTGGTGCCACTCCAGGTGCATCCTCCTGATAGTTGCTCATTTTATTTCTTAACTGTAAGCTTTTGGGGCCAGAGGGAGCTTTCTTTGTTCCTCTTCTCACCATCACTAGACAATCAGGCTGCTGGCGTTTGAGCAAGGACCTATTAACCAGAATAAATGGGAAAACATCTTGCTTGTGAGCAGGGAGGAGACCGGTGAAGGGACAGAGCAAAGTACTTCCCCAGAGTCTTGCCTGGGATCTGGCTGGAAGGCTGCCCTGGTGGTGCCTGGTGGTACCTGGTGGTACCTGGTGGTACCTGGTGGCCAGGCTGGGAGACTCGGGGCTGTCACGGGCTGCTGGCAGCAGTGTGCCCTATCCCTGCCAGCCCGCCGTGCTGCCCCAGCCTGGGGGGGGGACCAGCAAATGGGTGGCATTTCAAGTGCAAATAAACAGCCCTGGCCCTAAGCAGAGAGGACACGGCTTTTTCTTACAGCTGTGGGAGTGCAGCCACTCTGGAGGCTGAACAAGGCACTACATGGGGACCAGCAACGGGACATGGCTTCAGGGGAATGAGCAGGGGGTAGAGCTTTTGCCTGTGAACCGAGTGAGGCTGGGACAATGGCTTCTGCCCCAGGGTCCCTGCTGTCACCGGGGCCTTGCTGCGCTGATGGGGATTAATGAAGTGATGGAGGGCCTGGAGCTGGTCGGACTCCCACCTCTGGTCCCCACGGTGGGCGGTGAGGAGGTTGTTTCTACCGACGTGACATGTGCCGCAGAACGGCTCTGGACCAGCCTCAAGCACGTTGCAAAGGGGACACCGCAGAATGAGGGCAGAGCTGCTGGGGTGTCCCAGAAAGATGTCAGCATAGCCCATCTTTGCAGTTTCCCTGCCAGCTGAATATTCATTTAAGCAATGGCAGAAAGCCGTGATGGGCCTGCTGAGATCTGCAGTGCCTCTGTTCGAAAGCAGAGGCTGTTCTCTTTCCATTAATTTATTGATGCTGGGCTCCAGCCTCATCTCTGCTCACACAGAAGGATGAAAGCTGCTCCTTGTTCTCTTCTGGCAGGAGGGAGGCAGGTGTGTGTCAACAGGAGTTTTATGTTGAGATGTGAAGAGCTTATTTCTAAAGCAGCTCATCCCCGGCTCCGCCGTGCCGGTGCTGATGTGCATCCCTGTGTGCCGATGTTCGCCGCAGCTCTCCGAGCCCCAGGGCCATGCCGGGTGCCTCCTTGCAGCTCTCACAACAGCTTCCCAGATGAGCAATCCAGATGAAGGATGGTTTTAATGTGGCTGCAGAAGAGGCATGGCTGCACCTCTTGCTGTGATCCTTTCTGTTTTCTCTAGGGGGAAGGTTCAGTTCAGGAAGATCTGATTGATTTCTCTGAGATTTAAGGGTGGAAACAGTAACACAGCCTTACTGCTTCCTTGCTGCACTCTTTTCTTCATTCCCCAGATGCTCCCAGCTGGGATTTCTCCATTTTTGCTCTGTCTTCAGTGGGTTTCAGCTGTTGCACAGCGGAAGCAGCATCAGGTGTTTGTTTTTCCTGGGAATTCGTCCTATGGCCATGGCCTGCCTGGGGTTAAAAATAGCTGCTGGCCCCTGAGCAGTTTGTTTTGCAGCACAGAACACAGCACAGCTGCTGGGGGACACGAACTGGGGACACAATCCTGATTTCAGAGAACTTTACTTTGGACCATGTGATGCCACCCCAGAAGTCAGTAAAAACACTGGATGGGAAATCCCTGTATGTTCCCAAATCCCCGTAACATTCCCATTGCACCGTCCTGGAGGGATGCTGTGGGTCTGCCCAGAGATGGGCAGAGAGTTTGGATGGGGCTTTCTTGGCTATCTGTAGGGGGCCTACAGGAGAGACGGGGAGGGACTCTTCATCAGGGAGTGGAGTGATAGGACGAGGGGTAATGGTTTTAAACTGAAAGAGGGGAGATTTAGATGAGATATTAGGAAGAAATTCTTTGCTGTGAGGGTGGTGAGATACTGGCCCAGGTTGCCCAGAGGAGCTGTGGATACCCCATCCCTGGAGGTGTTCAAGGCCAGGCTGGATGGGGCTTTGAGCCACCTGGTCTGGTGGGAGGTGCCCCTGCCCATGGCAGGTGGTTGGAACTGGATGATCTGTAAGGTCCCTTCCAACCCGAACCATTCTATGATTCTATGGTCTGCACTTGAAGCACCTTTAGTGATTACCTGAATCACTAAGGTCTTCTAATTGTCTCTTGGCACATTTACTTCTTCTCTACTAAAGGGGCCTCGAAGCACCTCTTCAGGTAAAGGAGAAATAGGTTCATGGGCTGTCATTTCTGTCCCCACCTGTCAAAGCTCTTCTCTTTCCTGAGAAAACAGTAGGGAAGTTTCTGCTAATGTCCTCCAACTTCCTAATGCACAAATTGCTGCAGGATATTACTTAGCATTAGCACCTCACTCACAGATGTGAGCACTCAGTAAGAAATATTCATCAGTCACAAGAGCCGGTTCTGCTACTCAGGGTATTAGAGTGAGTCAAAGGTGACCTGGCTTTTCTGACATGTAACACATATAATAAGAAAAAAAGCAAGGTTCCTTGTTAAGCATTACATTATCTTCCAGGAAAGTGCACTGCAGGCTGCAGGCAGTGGCTCTCTCATGCTTTATAAGAAAGGAAGACACCAGCTTGCTCCACAACAACTCCTGCTGGTCCCTGTGCTCTGCCCCTTGTAGGGCAATATGTGGTGGCCAGAGCCCATTCATATGGAAAGACAGGACTGGATGTGGAGAGCTTCTCCTTGTCGTCGTGTTGTTGGGCTTTTGTGGGAACTTAAGATCTTCCAAAGCTAGGAGCCACATTGGGCATTGAAGGAGGGCAGAGATGCCATGAGCAGGAAGGATGGCAGATGCTGCCCGGCAATGGGGAGGTGAGTGGGGTCCATTCATCCCCACCCACCTTCCAGCCAATGCCACTGACGGTGCGGGGTCACACAGCTTGGAGAAGAAACCAGATCTAAGAGGGGGGTCAGACCCATCAGGAAGGTGCTGGTGGGGAGGCCAGACCAGAGGAGGGTCTGGAGGTGCTCAGCACGGGAAACCAGCTCTGCTGTGCCGGGGGATTCCAGGGCTCAGCCCTTGCTGAGTTCCCTCTGCCAAAAAAACGAAGGTCTTGCTGTTTCCAGTGAAATGAATCCTTATGGGAATCCGCTCTCTGATGCAACGCTCCGCAGATTTCTTTTTCCCATCACTCTGCTTATTTCAGCTCGAAAAATAAACAGCGGCGAAAAAGCAATAGGCAGTAAAAATATCTAGGAGCTGCTGGAAGAGTTAAGAGTTTGCCATCTGTCCATGGGGAACGCGCCACGCGGGGTAGCGCAGAATGCTGACTCAGCTGCCGTGCTTCGGCGGTGAGAGCGGAGGGAAAGACTAAACACTGCTGCCTCGTATTTTGGCTTGGAATTACTTTAGAAATAACAAACATCTGAGCTCTAATTCTCAACTGACAATAACTCTAAATGGAAGGGAATGTATGGGATGGGAACCAGCAGCGGATGGCCAAAAGGAGTAAGCGGCTACTGCTGTGAGCAGAGAGCGAGTGGAGGGGGGGCACGGCCGGAGAGGGCAGGGGAGGGGGCTGTGGGGGGCTGTGGGTGTCTCGGCTCATGGGATGGGGACCAAAGGAGCCTGCCGGAATATGTTCCCCCCCCCCCGCTAAGGACGATGGGGAAGAGGAGGACTGTTGTGTTGCTTCACTTTATCTGGAGACAATCCGAATTCTGGTCTCAAGCGTGAATTGGGGTCCAAAAAGTGCTTTGTGTCCAAATTGTTTGGCCCGAGGTGCACACCCCAGCGAGCTCCTGCTTTCATCAGTCCACTGCCCGCAGCAGGAGAGGGCTGGTGTCCTGGGGACTGCAGACAAGCCCTCGTGAAGCCCGTGGCTGTGATGGTCTCTGGGTTTGCACTGAAGCTCCAGGGTTGGCCTTGGGCTGCTTTGCTTTGGTGTCGTTTTGCTTCCCACCGTACCATCTCTCCCCCACCTTTGCCAACCCAACACAGATCCCCTCCATGGCAAAGCCTGCATTTGAGAGATTTTCTTTGAACTCTTCATCTTGGGAGTGGCAGAGTAGAGATGAGTGAAGAACAGGTTTCCCTGTTCAGTGGCTGAACTAAAAATGTTCAGGGAAAAATGCGTTTGGGGTTGAACTGGGATCTAAAATATTTGCTGCATTTTAGGCTTTTCAGACAAAGCGGAGAAGAACATTTCACTGTAATTCACGGCAGCTCCCAGCTTCCCAAAGGAAGTGTCTTGTTCCACTTGGAGGGTGATGTTGTCCTTTTTTCTCCCTCTTTCTGCTAAATGGACACATCTTTTTTTAATCAGGAAAGATCATTTCAGTATAAATGTGTTTCAATGCCATGTTTGACCATTTCCAGGTTAATGTTCAGGTTAATTTTAATACTCCTGGGGCTGAACCTTCCATCCCAGGGTGGGAGAGGGTCCCCCCCACTCTTGGATGGTGCTGCCTGTGTGGCCCTGCGAGACACAGGGTCCCCCCCATCCCGAATGCCGTATGCAAGGGATGAAGTGCTAGAAATGTCACCTTTTTTGTCCCTATTGGTTCAGCAGCCTGTGTGTGGTGGTTGAGGCAGCTCCGTTTTGCCCTGGCAGCAAAATGCCTCATGTCCCAGCCAGGGCAAGCTGGAGGTGTGTGATGAAGGGACGGGTGCTTGGGTTCTAAACATAAAAGGTGCCTTTTTCCCGATTGCTTTCCCTGTGCTCTTTTCACCTTTCCAAGTTGCTTTTTTTTCCCTCATCCCGGTCATTATTTTGCCATTTCCATAGGGCTAGAGACTTAAATATTTTGTTTTAAGGCTCTAGAAGAGAGATGCCTTTTGCTTGGAGAGCTGGATGGAGACCTGTGGCTCAGTTAGCATTCATGGGACGGCGTTGTTGCACGTTCTTAGTACCTCCTGCTCCTCAGCTTCTTCATGCCACACTGGGGCCACCCTTTGCAAAGCACATGGTGCTTGGGACAGTCCCAGCTTCTGGAAGTCAGTGGCATTGGGCTGGATGACGCTGAGACGGCTGGTGCAGAGCCAGGTTTCCAGTGTCTCCTTGCATGTGTCTGCCTGGTGTGTGGCCTCTGGGTTGACAAGAGGATTTTGCCATTTTTGAAGGCAAGCTGGAGGTTCTGGGAGCATCCGTGCTGGCTTGGGATGTCGGCCCAGCCTCTCTGCAGTGCTTCTGGGAGTCTGCAGGAGACAACATCCTCCCCCCGCATAAACCTGGAGTCAACTGCAATGGCTCAGCCTTGGCTCTTCTCTGGAAGGATGGAAACGCAAGGAGCATGTGATGGGAAAGGCTCCCTTTGGGTGTGCTGAAGAAGCCACATGAGCCAGCTGAACACCTCCAGGAGCCGGTGGCTGGTGGCTGGGTGACCTCATGCCTGTCACTAGCCCCATGGCTAACTGGCGTGGGAGCGCTGCTCTGCCTCGCCGGCCCAGGAGGAGCAGCTGCCCGTGGCCACAGGAGCTGACTCAGCTTCTCTGTTGCTTTTTCTTCTGGGGGTTGTTCCTCTGAAAGCTATTTATTGCTCTTCTCCAACTCCCTGTCTTCTGGAGGGTTCGTCCTTCATCCCTTGCAGACCACCCCTGGTCCTGCTTTGGACCTGCCAGATCAGAGGGGCACCACAGGGAACCCCCTGCAGTTTGATGTGCAAGACCAGAGAAGGCAGCATTGAATTTCCCTGTGAGATCTGCTTTTCCAGAGAGGGAGGAAGAGAGAAGCTCTGCAGGTGTTTGTTGGCTTCAGGATGGGTGAAGCCACAGATCTAGGCACTTGGTGAGCTCAGGGTGGGCACACGTGGGTCCCAGTGGTGTCCTGGGCAGTGTGACCTGCAATTCCAACAGCAATAAATGCAGAGCTAGGGCAGGCTCACCTCCATCTCCTCTTCCTTCCTGGCTGTAATTTCCTGCAGCGAATCAAGCCATCGCTTCGATGGAAATAAATGCATAGCGGGTGCATCTCTAATCTGAAACCTGATTTATCCTTGGGAGCGCTGAGAATGGGCCCTTGGAACATCTGTCTTGTCATGTGGATGCATGAATAGACCCATTCAGACACAAACACAGGCCAGGTATTGCCTCCTAAATATGGCTCCATTCACCAAGAGATGGATTCCTAATGAAATGAGCTCGAGGAGGCAGGCAGTAGAGCACACGGGAGATAATAGCCTGAGTGAAAGAACTAACCATGTATAGGAATTTTAATTAAACCTGACAAAGCCTGAGAGGGAGAGGGGAGAGACTGAGGCCAGCTGGCATAAAGCCGCTGAACCAGCTGAGTTTGGTGAATCCTGTTGACCCAATGTGTTTTAGGAGGATTTGCACATCTCTGAGTGCATGGGCCAGGACCAGGGGGATGGATCCTTCCTCCACGCAAGGTCAAGAGAGATGCCAAAGTGAGCTGTAATCACACTGTGCTTTGTACAAATTCATTAGACCTTCCTTGGAAGTAAATTAGTACCGGGAAGCTCTGCCCTGTTTCTGGCAGCACCAGGAGGATGAGGTATAAAGGGTATTGAGAGAGTTGGGGGGGTTCAGCCTGGAGAAGAGTAGGCTCCAGGGAGACCTTAGAGCCCCTTCCAGTCCCTAAAGGGGCTCCAGGAAAGCTGGGGAGGGACTCTTGATCAGGCCATAGGACGAGGGGGAATGGTTTTAGACTGAAAGAGGAGAGTTTTAGATTAGACATTAGGAAGAAATTCTTTGCTGTGAGGGTGCTTAGACCCTGGCCCAGGTTGCCCAGAGAAGCTGTGGCTGCCCCATCCCTGGAGGGGTTCAAGGCCAGGCTGGATGGGGCTTTGAGCCACCTGGTCTGGTGGGAGGTGTCCCTGCCCATGGCAGGTGGTTGGAACTGGATGATCTGTAAGATCCCTTCCAACCCAAACCATTCTATGATTCTATGAGATGCTGGCAGGAGGATGGACTGTGCTGCTGCAGGATTTTGTGCCACCTCTTCATGGTGCAGATGGGGTTGATCCAGCCGCTGCAGCCTCCAATCACTATTGTGCTGCCAGGTGTTTTTCAGGACCCTCTGCCCTTTGCTGTGTGCCCACCTCATGCTCCCCAGGGGAAGGCAGGGCCATGGGAGCAGCACTGACACTGGGAGCCTTATTGCTGCACAGAGCTTGGATAAGATTGACCTTAAAGCAAGAAGAGCTGTTGTCTTTGCTCCAAACCTCCCATGGACATGCAGATCTTTACAAGCTGGAGCTCAGACAGCAGTTCCACCAGATAACCCAGCCCAGGAGCAGTGCTGTGGGGGGGTGGTGGTGGGTGGCACGGGCTCAGGATCTGGCTGCAGCATCAGGAAGCTGGGAATAACCCAAGGAAGGGCTGTCCGAGCTCCCGGCCCATGCCCAGCGCCTGGCCGCCTTCGCTGAGCTCTTTGGGGCATTTGACACACGAGCCAAGCCAGCTCGAACTCCCCTTTGGGCTATTAATGCAAACCAGCAAGGCATCAGTGATACGGTTCTGTTTAGCTGAAAAAGCCTTCAGAGCGATGCTGAATAAGTAGTAAAAGGCCATTTAATTTTTTTTTTTTTTTTCTTTTGCAAGCACAAGGAAAATTCAAACCAGCTGGCAGGGCTGGTGGTTTGGAGCCAATTGTGGCAACCCCTGGGATTTCCCTTGAGTGCTGTGTCTGCCTGGGGTGAGAGACCGGGATGAGCCAGGTAATTTGGGCTGTGTCCTGCTGGTCTTGCAAGCTGGGATGGCTGGTGGGAGGCTCTGCTTTCCCCTGCCCTGCACTGAAACCCTCCACCACGTGCAGGAGCGTCGTGCTAAGTGTTTTACCTGCCTCGGGTGAGGATGGGTCCCTGCCCAAACAGGGGAGCTGGGGGGACAGAGCTGAAGAAGGCAGGAGAGATGCTGGAAAGATGCATTTTACTGCACGGATCCTGCTAAAAGCCAGATACATCCCCAGGGATCACTCCCCTCGCCTGGATGCCCAGCATCTTTAGCTCTGCTGTTCCCCTGCCCCACCAGACCCAAACCTTCCATCTCTCTCCCTTGCCCTAAGGAAACTCGCTTTGATATCCTGGCCTGGGGACCTGCTAGTTTTTCCCAGCCCTGTGTGTGTGGCTTTGTGGCTCCTTTCCTGGATGTTTAATCCAGCTGCGAGGATACTTTGGGCATCGCTCCCACATCCTGCCCTGGCTGACAGAGCCGGGAGCCCAGCCTGCCCCAGCCCTGCCTGACCCTGGACCCGGCCACCTGGTACTTAACCTGGTTTCTTCACACCTCTTGATGCTCCTCATCCAGCGACTCACAGAGAGATGTGTCTCACTAGTCCTGAAATACATTTTTTCCCTAAGTGCAGAGTAATTGCTTCTTTATTGCAGCTATTGTATTTACGCAAAATAATAAAACTCCATTAATTAGGCACAAAAGGAGAGCAGCGGAGTCTGGAAAGAGGATGCTCATTGAACAACTGTAATACCCCATGTAAGATGCCATGTTTCGCTGCCACAAGTGCTGCCCGCAGGAGGGGTCGAGTCTCAGCCTTCTGCAGACCACCCGTGGGGGGTCTCCTGGTGTCCCCCAGCCCTCCCCGTCCCCCTGCCTGGCACTGAGCCGCACACGTGGATGAGGGCACGTCCCCGGCGCGTGTGCCAGAGCCCATCTTCACGCGCCTGGAGCACTCTCGAAATAATCGTGCCCAAACATTTAGACTGTAAGCCCTTTGCTCTCCCCTCCCTGCCAGCATCCCAGCTCTGCGGTATCCCTGGAAAATGCTGGCTGTCGCTGTGGGACAGGCTCTCCTGCCTGCTCTGCCAGGCGCCTGTTGGTTCGAATTAACTTTGCAAGCAATGCTCCGTCTCATTTTCTTCTGGATCCAACAACCTCCAGGCTGCTCAGCGCCTGTGTGGCCTGTCCCCCTCTGCGCCTTTGGGACAGATATAATGAAAATCATTCTGGGTTGAAAATCGCAGCCTGGGAGACCGGGTTTCTCCTCTTCTCACTAGGAACCCGGCTGGAAAGCCCAGGTGGCTGAGCGGAGGAAACTGGTTTTGGGGACCAGGAGGGGATGAGAAGTGGGGATGGGAAGTAGGGATGGGTGCAGGGCTTTGGGGAGCGTTGTTGCTGGGGCAGGGAGATCCCCTGCAAAGCCGTGCAAGGCCTGAGCTTTTCTTTTCTGAAAACCTTGAATATGGGCTAGATATGCCAGCCGGAAAGGTCAGGGTGCGAGTAAAGGTTTGAAATCCACTTTGCACCAGAGCAGGATGCAACCACCTTCAGAAATTATCTAGTAAACTCTCTGCCTAGGACAAACATTGACTGGAGGGTCACAGTGCATCTCAGGTACCTGCAGGGATTTTAGGGAGAGCTGGGACATTCCTGGGAAGCGTTAATCAATGAGTGCCACACGTGCTGCTGACGGTTCTGCAATGCACGGGTACCAGCCTGCTAATTACCCATCCCTATATCCCCACATCCCCAGCCCAAGCTTGCACCAATGTGGCTGTGAGAGCAGGTTCACTAAGGAGAGGATTTATTGGCTGGAAAACCAGCAAAAATCCTCAGTCTGCAGGGGCATGATCACCCCTCGGGAGGGCAGCGGAGGCTCCTGTGGTCCATTTGGGCAGCTCCGTCATGAGCATCCCTTCCCCTGCGGCACTGCAGGCAAGGGTGGGCACAGGGCTGTAATTACATTTCCCATTGTTTTGCACACACTGTGAAATTAATGCATCTGAAAACGAGGGCTGATTTCGCTAGAGAAGAGCTGAATCTCAGCCTGGCAGGGCTTGGCCTGCTTTCCTGGGTTTGGTGGAGGCAGCAAGATGGGGTTAGCAGAGCTGAAATGTTCCATGCTCCGCTTTAGCGAGGACCAACCGAACGGGCTCCGAGCTACATGCCCACCTCCACGCAATCCCATCGGTGAACAGGGACACGTCCCACTGCCCCGCCGGGCTCTGCAGCCTCCCGAGGAGGACAAGACCAGTGGTTGGGATCACAGCAGTTCTTTTGGCTAATGCAGAGAGAGGAGATATCAACAAGCTAGAGCTGATCTGCTGAGTGCTTTGGCAGTGCCTGGTGCCACCGATGAACTCAACCCCCTCTGGGCATCTGGCTGCCTTTCCCAGGGGAGTGGGTGCAACTGTGCTTCAGGCAGAGGGAGAGTGGAAAAGATGCTGCTCTCTCCAAAGCTGGCTCAGGAGCCACCCGGGAGGATTTCTTTCTGAAATGCTGGCACAGGTTGCGGGGGAAATCACTCAGAGAGGAGAGGCTGGCTTATTTCTAGATTTCTCCTGGGTTTAGGTATCTCCCGTTTATTGGCAGCCGCTCAGGAGAGTGTGTTCATAACAACTGTGCTCTGCAAAGAGCGGAGTGTGGAGGATTAACCACTGTGGGTCCTCGGCAATGGATCTCGGGGGGAAGAAATCCACTGTCAAACACAGCCCCAAAGCCCAGAGGAGCAAAGTGATTCCACTCCTGCGTTTTCATCTCCTTTCTATCAGTGACAGACTAGAAGCACCCACGATGAACTTGTCAGTGATGAGCTTTGGGAACAATTATTTCTGCACGCTTTTCTTTCGGGGGAAAAAAAAAAAAAGAAAAAAGAAAAAGCTTCTCTTTCAATTTGCTGGGTCAGTGCTTTGGCTGCTGTTGGTTATTTCAAATTATGGTTTTCTCCTCGTTAAATCCTGCTCTCTGCGGAAATGCGTGAGCTCAGGAACTTTGACACACTCGGTCCCTGCCAGGGCCTTGCCACCAAGTCTCCGAGTGATTGATTGCCACGCAAAAGGGTCTGCAGATGCTGTGGTTACATACAACGACAGGGAGCTGGTTTCTGCGATCCGGGAAGATGCTATCTGCCTGGCATTTGCCTTGGATAAAGCCCCCCCCAAGGCCTCCCCTTCAAGTTGCACAACCAGCTGAGGCCACCCCAGATTCGGCTGTTTCTTTGCATAAGCACTAAATGGAAGCAAACATTTTAACAAGCCACTTTGGACACACCGCTGGAATTAAAACTGGGCAGGAAAGCCAAAATGCATGTTGACTGCCTCCATGCAGGGAGACGGGCTTTGGT
Organism: Numenius arquata; assembly: GCF_964106895.1. Lineage (NCBI taxonomy): Eukaryota > Metazoa > Chordata > Aves > Charadriiformes > Scolopacidae > Numenius > Numenius arquata. Next base: position 4,034,646 of record NC_133587.1, on the reverse strand, counting down.
CAGACCTCCCTGGCTTCACGGGGTCTGAAGTGATGGAGCCATTGAAAACACTGAGCCCAGAAAAGGTGAGCTCTGGCCCCTCAACAAGGGGAGCTCTGGATGAATCATAGAATCATAGAATGGTTTGGGTTGGAAGTGACCTTAAAGATCATCGAGTTCCAACCCCCTGCCATGGGGGGGCACCTCCCTCCAGACCAGGTTGCTCAAAGCCCCATCCAGCCTGGCCTTGAACCCCTCCAGGGATGGGGCAGCCACAGCTTCTCTGGGCAACCTGGGCCAGGCTCTCATCACCCTCACAGCAAAGAATTTCTTCCTAATATCTCACCTAAATCTCCCCTCTTTCAGTTTAAAACCATTCCCCCTCATCCTATGGCTCCCCTCCCTGATCCAGAGTCCCTCCCCATCTCTCCTGGAGCCCCTTTAGGGACTGGAAGGGGCTCTAAGGTCTTCCCGGAGCCTTCTCTTCTCCAGGCTGAACCCCCCCAACTCTCTCAGCCTGTCCTCACAGCAGAGGGGCTCCAGCCCTCAGAGCATCTCCATGGCCTCCTCCGGACCCACTCCAACAGGTCCATGTCCTTCCTGTGCTGAGGTCTCCAGAGCTGGATGCAGGACTCCAGGTGGGGTTTCACCAGAGCGGATCAAAAATCAAGCGAATCAAGATGTGAAGTGATGTGGTTAAAGCCTCAGGGTGTCCCCCACCAGGTCCTGGGACAATGATTGCTTGATGGGCTGAGCTGGGTGGACTTTGCTGTTTGTTCTCGCTCTAGACCTGACCTCTGCAGGGCTGTATCCATCAGCATCTGCCTTCTCCATTCTCAGCTCTTTTCTTCTTCGTGGGATGAGGTTGAGAGACGGCTTTCCAGGCCGGGGCCTCTTATTTATATGCGGATTGTTTGGGCAGGAGCTTCCCAGAAGGATTTACACCCATTTGCCTGCTCCTAAACACACAAATACATGAAAAAACTGTTGCTATTTCGGAGTGTAAAGCAACCCTGCTCAAATGTGTTGTGAAATCAGGTCGATCCAGTCTTCCCTGCTGTAAACGGCTGGTCCCTGCTGCAAGATACTTTCTTTTTCAATTTGCGGTACCTGGACAAAACAATCTGCCGGGATTTGGTGAGATACGGTGCCCATCCATCCACTGCTGTCACCCTACGCCGAGTCAAGCTTTATCCCAGGGAATCAATCCTACCTAATGTATAAATATTAGATCTGGAGTCTCAGCTGTAGAGGAGAAAGCGGAGCTGTCAGATAGGCTGCAATTAGTGCATTTATCTACTTTATTTTCCTGTCGTTTCCCAAACTCCTTTTGCCTGCCTGCTCTTGATACACGTTATTAAACCTGCACTAAATGTTGATTAAAGAAGCAGAAATCTCAGGTGTTTGTTACCTCACGCTGCTGTGGGATGCACTTTGCAACTGCCTTGTGCAAATTTTAGGTTTTTTGGGGTTTCCCCCCGCTTCTAAATACATAAATGCCAGAGAAATGGCTTTTTTACAGGGTGTTAGTAGTTGTCCTTCTATTTTGCTTTCTGATCTGCTTGGCTTCACCGGGGGGTGCGGTGACAAGTTGCATCTTTGCAGTCAGCTCTGCTGTCTCGGAGAAACATTTGCCCCGCTTCTCCAAGTGCTCCAGATCCTCTTGGAGCAAAACACTGCAACAGAGATAGATATATTCTTATTAGTCTTGCCAGAGAAACCACAGCTATCAATCCCAGCGCTAGACTGACTCCTTCCCTCTGTAGTTTGGGTGTTTAGAAGTAATTTGGGGAGTAATCACTGCGAATGGCAGCGTGGAAGCAAATGCCTGCAATAAAACATTGCGGGGGTGACTGTTATCCTAATGGTGTTTCCAACAAACACTACTGAAATATGTTTTCTTCCCTAAAAATGGCAACAGAATTTTAATGTTCTTAGCGCTCGCGCGGCAATGGAGTAAAAATTAGCCGGGTTGGTTCTGAGATGATTATTCTTTATTATTACAAGTGTGAGGTGGGTTTCCCCCTTCCTACCACCCTGCCTATCCAGGAGTACGGCATTATTCTCTGCTTCCTGATCTGCTCAGGTTTTATTTCATGTTACGAAGCCCCTTTCCGTTAAACCAATGTAAATAGTTGCTATATTCTTTCGGAGAGCAAACACAAACGTTGCAAGCTGGCAGTAGCGTTACAGGAAAAAGCTGCTGGCCTGATCCCAACGGCCTTTTCTCCTTTTTTTCTAGATGGGTTCATCTCTCATTCTTTGTGAATAATTTATCCAGGCATGCCTGGAAATGTTCTTTAAAGAAATTACGATGTGAGTAATTCCTTTGGCCCTTCAAGCTACCTGGTTTTCTTTCTGTATGTCAGCAAGCCTGTGGTGCTGGGACGCACGGGGATTTTGGAAGAGCAGCCTGGGAAGGTCAGGAGCTCAAGGTGAGCAGTGATGGAGTGGGCAAGGCGTGGGGTCCATCCAGCCATCATCTAACTGTGACACAGGAGGGTGGCTGAGTCGTGCAGGGATCCAGTTTGGCGTTGGGCAAATCCTCCAGCACCTGATAGATGTGATGGTGCCTCTGTGTCCCCAGGTTGATATCTCTATCTAGGCCACTTTGCTGAGATTTCCAAGGAAAACGTTTCCTGTAGATGAATGTTTCCAGGGGAATTCAGTTGTATTTGTAAAATTTGCCCCATTAAACCAGGACAGCTTCAGTCTCTGCATCTCTGGACCGAAATAAATCATTGAATCAGAATGGTTCAGGTTGGAAGAGACCTTAAAGATCATCCAGTTCCACCCCCTGCCCTGGGCAGGGACACCTCCCACCAGACCAGGCTGCTCAAAGCCCCATCCAACCTGGCCTTGAACCCCTCCAGGGATGGGGCAGCCACAGCTTCTCTGGGCAACCTGGGCCAGGGTCTAAGCACCCTCACAGCAAAGAATTTCTTCCTACTGTCTAATCTAAATCTCCCCTCTTTCAGTTTAAAACCATTCCCCCTCATCCTATGGCCTGATAGGGAGTCCCTCCCCAGCTTTCCTGGAGCCCCTTTAGGGACTGGAAGGGGCTCTAAGGTCTCCCTGGAGCCTTCTCTTCTCCAGGCTGAACCCCCCCAACTCTCTCAGCCTGTCCTCACAGCAGAGGGGCCTCCAGCCCTCGCAGCATCTCCATGGCCTTCTCTGGACCCTCTCCTGCAATTCCAGACAGCTCTGGACCGCTTGCTGCAGTTTGGTTGATACACAGTGCATCGGAACCAAGTGTGTGGGGCTGCAGGTGGACCTGCCTCTGCCTTCTTTTGATGGATGGGTGCATTTTAGGTGCCGCTGTTTGCAGATGGAGCCCATGGTGGCCAAGTCTTGCCAGCCAATTGCTTCCTGTTATTCAGCATTTGCAAAGCAAAGTGGAGTGGATGGAGGAGCGGTGCCAACCGTTGCTCCTCTGATCGAGTGTCTCCATTTGGCCAAACCTACCAGGAGGAACTGGAGGCCAGAAGGAAAAACTCACCGTGCTCGTAATCAAAGCATCCGAAATCCCAGGACATTGCGAGCTACGGGGAACACGAAGCGGGGAAATTTGGGGGAGGCTTCAGACGTTTCCTGTGCCTGGTGTTCCTGCCGGGAACGCAGCCAAGCTTCATCCTCCATCAGAGGCACAGCAAAGCCCTGCAAAGCCACACGGCAAACACCTACCAATTAAATGCTGCGTCAAATGAAAGACGGGGTGTTGTTCAGCCCTCGTCAGCCCCTGCAGAAGGGTGGGCTGCTGTCATTAGCGTGTTAGCAGGACTCTGCCGCTCCCTGAGAGGGGGAGCTGGCTCTTTGCTCGGTGTCTCGTAGCAGCTACCGGTGTTCGGGGCTGCTCTTTTCATTGCACGTCGCTGTCAGATGCAAAGCAATTAAGGCAGGTGATTTAATGCGATGCCTCTCTATGGATCCTCCCCTGCTTCCCCGAGCCAGGGCTGACGTTATCCTCTTTGGATATTCATAGTGCGGCTGCCGAGAGTCGGTTTGGAAATCCTTCCAGACAAAGGTGTCAGCAGCTGCCTTGCTGCCTTCTGCAGCCCTTTCGGCTGCCGGGCTCCTGCGCTGAGCTCCTTAGCATGGGGGGGACATGGGCTTTTGCTCGTCATCCTGTGGATGGTCATGGTTTGACCCCAGAATGGTGGTACATGGTGAGGAGGATGCATCCCGGTGTTTCAGCCTGCTCTACATGCGGCTCAGGTCCCTCTGGCTCCATGCAGATGGGATGCTGACGTCTTCCCGGCACCAGCACTGGCTGTCGGGCAGACCAGGCTCCCCAGGCTGTACCTCTGGGGATAATTTCTCACTTCCCACTGGCTGCGAATGCCTCTTCCCAACGGGTCATGTCATTTTGCCTTTTCTCTTCCATTTGCCTAATTTTCAATGGAAGCGTCCCACCATGAAGTGATGCTGAGGGAGCCCAAGTGACACCCCCCCCATCATATTTGGCATGGAGTAGCCAAGGACAGAAGGGGAGGCCTAAGAGCAGGCAGGTTTTTCTCCAAATACACCAGGAAAACAACAAAAAATTGTTTTTCAAGCATTTTTTACTGGGTGTTTGGTTTGCAGCCAACAGCCTAATGCATCACTGAGTTCAGCTCTGTCTATTCTGCAGTGCGGTTGCCCAAGAAATCAATGGCCTGACATACTTTCCTTTGCTAGAAAATACACTTTTGCTTGAGTGGGTGTGAAAACGGAGAGCTCGCCAGACCCCGCGCGGTGCCGAGGGCAGGCTCTCCTGCTGCGCCCGGCGCTAAAAAGAAGTCGCAGGACAAAGACTTTGCTCCCCTTCTTCTGTTCTGCTTGCAGGGGCCACGGGGTTTTGAATACCGACCACAGGGCAATTGAACAGAGGGAAATGTCTCCTATTCTCTGGCTAAAAATAGCCTTTTTCTAGTGCACGGCCACCTGAATTTGCGGTCCAAGCTGATTTTCTGGCTTTCTCTGTCCATTGCGATCGTTCACGAAGCATCAGGAAAAACCCTGCTGCAGCATCCAGGCCATGCATTAATTTCTGCGTGGGTGACAGGGCTTCGTTAGGGTGTGTTTTGGTCTGGCCGTGCAACGGGGAAACGTCTCTGCTCCTTTATGGACTCCTCCGGGAAAGAGGTGTCTAAAGTCTCTGGCTTCCTCGGTGAATCCCAGCCTTGCTGGGAAAGCCGAAACATCAATATAATTCCTGACCTCGCAGCGGTATCCCTCGGCCGACCAATTGTTTAATACTTGGAGAACCGCCACGGTAAAAAATAACAGAAGAAAAGTCACAAAAACAACTTCCGAATTCCCCTCTTCCCTGCCCCTGTTTTGACACGTGGGGGCCGCTTCCAGCCGTGCCCAGTCAGACCCGCTGGAAGCAACAACCGCTGGCCCCTGGGGCTGTCTGCGGCCATGAGGACGCGGTGATGGTCTCTCCCCAAACGAGGGTGGTTTTTTGAAGCTTTTTTTCTGCGGAATGGGGTGGCTGCTTTGGCGGTGGCTTCATTCATGGCAGAGCTGGCACGAGCTCCCTGCTGGGGTCTGCCTGGAGCCAGGGCACGAGGAGTGTGTGCAGTGCCCGGAGCGAGGGGGATAGGAAAATCCTGGAGGGTTTTGTCACTTCTGTGGTGTGTCATATCTGTGTCCTGGGCACAGGGTGCTGTCAGCCCATCAGAGGCTCATGCAGGCTCCCAGATGTTTGTTTTCTGGATGGCTTGATGGCTCCCGGCTCCAGAGCACCCAGGAGAAGGAGAGATGAATGCCCTGGATGCCCTGCCACCTTCGCTGGGCTCGATGGGATGGATGCCCCATCCCTGGAGGTGTTCAAGGCCAGGTTGGAGGGGGCTTTGAGCAACCTGGTCTGGTGGGAGGTGTCCCTGCCCAGGGCAGGGGGATTGGGACTAGATGATCTTTAAGGTCCCTTCCAACCCAAACCATTCTATGGATCTATGATACTATGATGGCAGCTGCTTCTGGCCTGGAAAAAGCACACACTCCACCTTGAGAGTCACTCTGCTGTGGCCAAGAGCTACTCGATGTTCTGTCTTCTGCCCGGCTGTGAGCTTGTTTTCCTCCTGCAGGTCCAGTGGGCTGCTGGGCAGAGTTGGCCCGGTCCCCAGCGCCCGACCCTCCTGTGACAACACACCTCAGGGACTCACCTCTCGCCTGTCGGGAGGATGCTGAGGTTGTTAATCCACTTGATAGATTAAAAGACTGAAAATATTTGAAGCTTGAGAAACCAAGACCCACATCTCTGCTGCCCCAGTCACTGTCAATTTACAATATCAGGATGAAATTGTGGCATTTTAAAAAAAAAAAAAAAAAACAAACCAAACATCTGGGAAAAGGGGAAAAAAAAAAGGTGTTTGCTCCTTTGCCACATGATAATTGGAGTGTGATGGGGAAGAGTGAAGCGGTGCAATAAGCTGAGTGCTCGTAAATGAGTGCTACATCCGTGGAAGGGGAGGCCGATGACAGGAGAGCTGGCAGGACTGTCATCTTTGGGACCGGGGTAACACATCATCTGCTTCAACAGCAGGGCAGAGGGAGACAGTGGGGCTCTGGGGAGGCGCGAAACCAAATAAAACTCCAGAATAAAGGAAAACTGGTAGCCAAAAAACCAAAGCCACCTTTCTTCCTTGCCCAGAGCCCCCAAAGCAAGCCTTTAATCATCCTAGAAGGGAAGAGCTCGCACGATGGCAGGAGAACCGTGTCTTCCCCACCGTCGGCCAGGGTTTACACAGCGATTGAGTTCTCAGCTGGTGGGGAAATCTGCTCAGCAGATTGCGGGGGAAAAAAAGCAGGGAGAGACACTTCAGAGCTGCTGTGTGAAACCTGGGAGCTCCGAGTCGCACTGGCCGGCCGTGCATGAGAGACAGCAGCTCTCAATTTGAACTGAATATTTTCCAAGTATCCAAAGGTTTCAGGGAGCTGATTTTCATTACCGGGAAAGCTCTGGTTGCCCGGGGAGTCCTGCGGTCCCAGCCTCCTCGCTGCAGGTGCCTCCTCTCCAGGGGCTGGGAAGATGCTCTCGGAAATTTAACCGCAGCGGAGGGGTTGCTCAGGCTGTGCTCCAAGTAATTTCCACTCCTTGAGCCCCCGCGAGGTTTTTGGAGGATGCTTAACTCTTTCACAGGGAAAAAGAAAAATTGCTCCCAGTGCTGTAGAAATGGTGTGAGGTTGAGCTCAGCTACTCGCCTGGAGCAGTGAAGTCTAAGAGAGCTGCTGTTTGAGCCGGTTGACTGTCCCTAGAGGATCCCAGCTCCCTTCTCCTCTGGGCTGGAAGGTTGAGAGGCTGGTCAGAGCTGACCCCAAACCTCTGCCCCCACCTCTACAACCGCTGAGCTAGAGCCCTGGCTGCACAGATAGCAGCACTGAATGCAAAGCGTTGCTTAGCCCCAGCTTCCCTCTGCTCTGTGCAGGTGGCCGTGACCTGAAGAAGCTGAAGTCCTGCTCTTGTCCGCCCCTGAGAGATGCTGGATGTGCAGATGGGAGTTTTCTAAACGCAGGTAATGCAAAATGGTGGTTTTGCTTTGCCCTTGTGACTCCGGTTCCATCCTGTCCCCTGCGTTGGTCCTGCTCCATCACTCACCTTCTCCCGCCCTGCAAGCAGGGAAGGCTGCGGACTTGGTCCTGGTTTGAAGAAGATAAAGATGGAAGAAATGCCCGCTTTGAACAGCTCTGCCAGCGCGCTGAGTGGTTGCGTGAATTCAGCTCATTATGGCGTGTTCTCACAAATTTCTGCTGCCCTCTTATCAGACCATCAGCCTAAACAGATCACCCTCCAGCTCCCCTCAGACACTGCCTCGTCCCTCCGCCGCCGAAGGCTCGGGGAGCTGCAGCCTGACTCACCCTGTGTGGGAGAAAGTCATTATTTCAGCCATGGCAAATTGGACCAGTAATAACCTTCCTCTCCCCTAACAGCAGTGATGGTCCTTTAAAAATATATTTTAATTGATTTGGGATAATGAGTAGGGCTTATCAGGGAGCGGGGGGCGGAGGGGTGAGGAATGGGTGGATGGGGAATAGCGGGGTGGAAAGGAGAGGTTGTGTCCTGCTGAGAGGGTGCAGAAGGGCTGATCCTGCAGGCAGGGCACAGGCAGGGCACAGGCAGGACATGGGTGACCGGTCTCTGGGATGGGAGCAGAGGGATGCCAACACCACTATCAGGCTGGGCTCACTGAAGGTCTCACCGGGGGCTATTTCTCATTCCCAGAGCCTGAGCAAGGGCTGTATTTGCCCAGGGCCTTGGTGAACATCACATGTCAGCAAATCCACGTAAGGACTTTCCTTCCTCCTCCTCCTCCTCATCCTCCCTCTGCCAGCCATTCCAGCAGCTTCTTCTCATTCCCTGCCTGCAGCCGGCCGTGCCGCGGAGCCTTTTTGCCCTTTTCCAGATGGAACAACCGCCCTTTCCCTACAAGTGTTTTGCTGTAAGCCAGCGAAGCGCGGATTGATGGAAAGCGAGCTGGATCCGAAAGCACAGTGACCTTCTCCGGGAGGCTTTGTGAGTCCTCGGCGCTCGCCGAAGAGAGGTGTTCAGGGCTTTTCATGTCAGATCGCCGTGTGCCACTGCAGCGTTTCAAGTGCTTCTGCTCACAGCGCGGGGAGATGCCTCCGTTCCTGTCTCTTGCTGGGAAGAAAATGCAACAATGCTCTCTAGAGGCAGAAGAAGTCAAGGAAGAGGTTCACTTTCCCCGGCTCTGCCTTTCGCCATGACCTCACTGCTCTCTGCAGCTGTATATTTCCCATAGAAATAACAATTTCTGGGCATTTTGGCCTCTTGAGTTGTAGCTCGGGTGGTTTGCTTCCCCCTCCCTCTCCACAGGCCAACCTGATATAATTATTGTGGGCAGTTGGAGGAGGGCTGGGAGCAGTGGGGAGTATTTGGGGTCAGGATGGGGAGTATTTGGGGTCAGGATGGAGCTGTGGGATGAGACGGCTGAGCGGGGTGATGGAGGGAGGGGAAAGGGCAGGTGGAGATGTGCTGCAGCATCACTTTGGGATAGGGAAAATCTTTGGGGCTTGTGATGGATCTTGGAATGAGAAAGCCTTCTAAGGACTAATTAACCCTAGGCCTCAGGTGGGGGCAGATGCAGCTGTGGGGCTGCACTGGGAAGGTGGAGCCACAGGAGCCCAATCGGGCACCAGTTGCCCCTTAATAAAAGCCTGATGGATCACATGAACTGGTGTGGGAGGGTTTGGATCTCTTTTCCTGGGCAGAGTAGCTCTGGCCCACCAAGGATCTATTTTGGGGTGTGAAGAAGGGACTGGAGTTTTGATTACCAGAGGGTTTTTTTGGGGCTCTCTTGGAGTGTGGGGCTGGGGGCTGAGCCCAGGGAGATGCTGGAGGAGCTCCTGGGGTGATTTAGGTAAGACTGAAGGGGGCTTTTGTGGGGCAGCTCAGGAGGAGCTGGCCCAGGTGGGGGCTGATGGTGGGAATGTGCTGAAGTTGTGGAGATGTCCTACAGGGTTTGGAGCCTGAGTCTACAAGAACTGGCAAACATGGGAGTGCCATCCCCTGGCTCAGCAGTTATGGATCCCATCTTCTGCTCTTCCAGAGAACCTGGATGAGATCTGTGTCCAGCTGCGTTGGCTGCCATGCGTACAAAGTGTTTGAGTCCTCTGCCTGTGGTCTCCCAAGGGGGAAGGAGGACAAAAAGGTGATGCTCTGCCCCGTGCGGGAGGGTGTCAGAGGTGATGTACTGGGCCAAGATAAAAATCCAGGTGAGATTTTTGGTTCTAATCCATGAACTTCTTCCTCTGAGAAGCTTCTTCATGTGAACAGTTGGCCAAGCAGAGCTCAGCCCATGGAGTCACGCTCAGTGGGGTCCCTCTGCTTATGCGGAAAGATGGGCTGATTCAGCTGGGCTTGCTGACCACCCCACAGCAAGCAGGGCCTGTCCTCCAGCTTGTACCCAGGCTGGGTAGGAATGAAAAGCCCAGATCACTTCTGGCCATCAAAAAAAAAAAAAAATTCAAATAAAATAATTCCTTTTATTATCCTGGCCGGTTTCCAGTTCACTTAATTACGTTCTGCCAATCTACCCTGCAATCCCATATGTTGTTGTTTATTTTATTAGCTCATATTGTATGTCTTTCAGTAACAATGGCCCTGTGAATAGCTGAGCCCGCCGAATTAATTGTGCTGGTGAAAGGCTCAGGTTAATGTATAAAATGTACTTGTGTCCCCTGGATAAAGGAAACAAAGCAAATTATATTATTGAGCTGAACTGGGCAAATCTCCTGTCCCCAAGTGACCGGGAAGATATTTAAAGAATCGACTGGACAAATTGTTAAAAAAAGGTGCAAGAGAATACCTGGGCTGAGCATGGTTGGCACAAAAATCTGATATCCACTGCCTGGAGAAGCACAGGGGGGTGGCTGGTCTGGCTGGTGAGGGTGTGCTGGGGTCTGGATGAGGTTGGATGTTTTGCCATCGAAGGGACTTTGGGACCTGGGTGGACATCAGGAGTCTGAAGTTCTCTTGGGTTTTCGACCCACATCACACGCTGAGGGTCAAGGTGAGAAGTGGGAGACTCTATGGGTGAGCCTTGTATCCCTTTTGTCTAGTGTGTGGGTGAAGATAATCTCCAGGGACATCTTGGTGCATCCCTGTACATCACCTGGGGCACCACACCCCTGGTGCAGGTGGGTCTCCTTAATGAGGTAACTTAATGCAGGTAATTGCAGTGGCAGTGAGTAGCTCCTCCTGGCTGGCTGGCAGCTGGAAAAAGCAGGGCAGGCCAGAGTTTTGCAGAACTTGTATTTTTGTACTGTCTTTCCCCGTCCGTTTAATGCCCGTGGTAAGTGTGCTGAGTGGGATTGTGAGGAACCGGTGGGTCATGGGCTGGGTACACACAGCTGCACCTTTTCTCATTGCTTTGTGCTCAGGGGATTAACGATACTTAATGTTGTTAGATATATTGCTTTATTTCCCTATTATTTCCATAAATCAGGAACCCTTGTGCAGTTACAGCCCTGTACTGCAGGAGCGATGCAAAGCCCGTGACATCTCATGGAGGTTGCCCTGAGTCTGGGAAGCGCATCGGGAACCGGAGGATGAGGTGATGCTGAGCCCAGAGAGATGATGAAGCTTTGGTGTGGGTCTGTGCTGCCCCGAGGATGGGGCTAAAGAGGCTGTGATTTAGGGACATTTGGAATGTCAGCATTTCCTTGCTTGAGGGACAAGGAGCCAAAGCCCAACTGGATTCCCTACTAGAAGTTCAAAGTCTGGCTGGTGGCAGTTCTGAATAGTGCTGGGTTGGGGCTTCATCAGCAAAAATACATGTATGCTGTCCTCCCAGGCAGCTGGACTGGTGGTACTTTTATACCTTTTTTTTTTTTTTTTTTTTTTTATTCCTGCTAGCTTTTGCATTGGAAAACAAGTCCCATATTTCAAGTCTGTAATTATCCAGGAGACCTGATGCATCTGGCCACGTCTCCCATCCTTTGCTACGTGTGGTCTGTGAGTCGAGGTGGGATGAACGGGGCTTCGGTCACCTGAGACCGGTAAAACATCAGCACCGGGGGGGTTACACATGCAGACTGCAGATATGCACGGAAGGGCAGTTTATGTTAAATCACACCAGATTAAAGGATTTTGGTTTAGAAACCCTTGATCTGGTTTAATTTCATGGGGTTCTGTACTCCGTTCAACTCGGTTGCTATGGCACGGTTAGGGGAGCTCACTGCCTTTGAAACTAGAAGGGATGGCTCTGATTATTGGATCTGACCTCCCACGAGATGTACAGCTTTCCCCCGTCCTTGCCCCAAGCCCACGATTCTGTCTGAGCTCTTGCCTACGTCGCATCTTAATTTCAAGGCTGAGCGATGCATGAGAGCAAACCCCCTGAAAGCCCTTGTTAAGTTTGGAAATTACCCTTGCAATTAAAAACTGTCTTGTTTCTAGCTCCAGTTTTACTTCGCTTCATTTTCCACTGCCAGGAGCTCATCGTGGCTTTCTCTGCTGCATTAAGTAGATACCTGTTATCAGAGGAGGACCAGACAAGGCTGTCCCAGAGTGGTTAGAGGGAGATGACTGGGTGGTCTGGGCTAGTAAATGGGGTTCACAGGCTGCTTTGGGAAGGGGGCAGGTAGGGATGGATGCTAAGGGGAGCATATAAAATAGCAAAGGCCTGATGCAGGAGCTTTTTCCTTATTTCATGGATCTCAGCTCATCAAGTTGGTGATGCTGGACACTGCAAACATCTTGGATTTGCACGAAGGACCAGCCAAATCTTGCTTGCTTAAGACTGCTTTGCTTTTCCACCTGCATTTTCCCCACCTCGTTGGTGTTGTTACATGGCTGTATAACCGGTGCCTCGTTTTATCTCTGGTAATCAATAGCACCCGCAGCATTAGTACAAGGTGCCGATGCCACTGGTGTCTCAGCCCGATGTGGGCCCTTTGCCATCACCCTTTTTGCTTTCCAGGGGTGGGTGAGGGCTGCAGGGTGCTGAGGAGCCTCGAGAATGGGGGATGCTGAGACTGGAGGTGATGCTCTGCTTTCCCACTGGCTAATTATAAGGGCAGTGGTAGACAGGAGCAGAGACTTCTCCTCAGCAAGGTGCCATGGGTGCGTGCGGGAGTTTGTGGTGCTATGGAGAGGACTTTGTGTTTGGATGGTGATAAAATGGTATATCTGAAGGGATGCCGGCGTCTTCCATCAGATAGTGAGTGCCATCCGCTATCTGCTGCCTGTGAGTCGATGTGATGCACTGTGCTGCCAGCTGTTTAAATCTGATTAGCACAAGTGTTTCTTGCTCTCCTCGGCAATTTGCCACGTTCTTAATGTGATGCCCACTAATGACAGGGGAAGAAGCTAAAACAAGTTATTTTCCTGTCGACTAAATGGCACCTCGCATTGCTCTCAAGAACAGGGAGCAGAAGTGGGAACGTCCTTCACGGAGGCTGCTGGATGGAGTCAGTTAATTCTGACTGCTCAGACCAGGATAAATGGGGAAAAAAAAAAAAAGAGTCAGACATAGACTTGCACCATCCTGAGAGGAGGAGATGATCTGCTCTCCATCCGACTGCTGTTAGTCCTGGTGAGGGAAACTCGGTGCTCAAAGGAGGGTGAGGATGGGTGCTTTGGGGCAAGCTGTTCTGCCACACTGGGGGTCACCAGAGACCCATTCATCTCCCAGATTTCTTGTTAGCACCATCCACCTTCATAGCCCGACTTGCAAGAGGAAGATGTGTCCCTGGGGATGTGTTTTGCCTGATTCCCCAGCTACAGAGCTGGTTTGCTCTCCCTGTGTGTCACGACGGAGCCAAGGATGTGGGACTGGGGTGCTCAAGACCTCTTCCTCCTGAGCCACGCTTTGCCTGGTGACTGGTAAATGTTCTTATAAGCGCTGGAGCGATTTTTGGAGTGTGTCTGTGCAGCAAAAAGTGAAGCAAGCCCCGAGCCTCCTCCCCGGCTTGCAGAGTGCGTCATCAGTTATGTCTCTGCAAACTGGGATGGGAAATGCAAGTCAGATCTCCCCTCTGCCGTAAGCACTGCTCGCATTCTGCATGCAGAGTGCAGATGTCTAGACGAGGGGAAACACGGCAGAGGCTTTGAGCTGATGCAGAGGAAAAAAAAAAGGCTCTTTTAGCCAAGTGCAAGTGCCTGCCCTTGTGCTCCATGGGAAGCGGGCAAAAGCAGGTTTTTCTTTTCTTAATCTTATTTTTCATTCTTGGGGTGTGTGTGCGTCTTGCTCCAGGACTTACTGCACAGAGCCCTTTACTCTCTTCCCACAGGGCTTATTTAATATCTTGATCTTCTGGCGGTTCTTTCTTGGCCTGTATGTTTAGCTGCTTTTTTTCCGCACTGCAGTTTCATATTAAATTTCACTGTGAGCCCTTGAGTGCTTTTGTGGAAGGATCCCGCTGTATGATCTGTTCACTGTGATAATCATAACCCTGTGCTAATTACTTGCATCATAGATAACCGTGCTCAGCTCTAAAGCATTTCTCCTTCTCTTTATTCCTTTTTCTCTCCTCCAGTTTCTCCTCCCTCCTGTGCAGCATCCCTATTCAGTGGCATTCTTGATGAGAACACAGAAGAGTTGCTCCTTGCTAGAATATCCTGATTAAATTGTTTGGAAAGCAATCCTGCATATTGCACATCCCATAATGAGTAATCCCTGATTAAAACTTATAATGGTCCTTTGTGCTGAGTGGTCCACTGCAGACTCTGGGATGGCATTTTCCATAATTGATGTCCCACAGAAGGAGGTGATTTAACTCTGCTGAAGTCATATTTGTTTTCCACAAGTCTCCTAAAGTTAATGAGACCAATTATTCCAAAGAGCGGAGACTTTAATAGTGCCCATGTATCATCTTGTGTTGAGCTCATCCCCGTGTGTGAGGTGGGGTTGTGCACGGGGTGGTGGTGGCGATGGCTTGGACCAGCCCCATGGAGCCCTGCTCTCAGTGTGAGGTGAGATGCCTTGGTCCATGTGATCATGGAGCAAGGCCAGGACAGTCCATGTTTGAGGGGAATTAGCGATCCTAAAGTGTCTCTCTGACACAATCCAGGACAAATTTGCTGCGTAACCAGACTCAAGAGATGCCATGTTGTAAATAAATGCAAAAGGCTTTTGAAGAGCAAAGCCCACGTGGTGTAACATCATCTTTGCATGTTCCTCTGCTTCCATCTGCTCAAGAGCATTTTTCCTCTCTGTATTTCCAGTTCCGAGGATGCTCTCCCAGCCAACTGGCGGGGGATCCGGGACTGATGTTGATGTATTTTCCGTTATGGAAGAGGCTGAAGATTAAAGACTTGCAACCTTTACACCCAGGCCTTCCCTGGGGCTCCATTCGTACTCCAGTCCTGTCCTCCCAGTTTCTATGAGGTGATTTCTGTGAGCTGTAACTCAATCAGGATGTTAATTTTAACCTTTTCTTGAAGGATTATCTTCTACCCCGCTTAACTCCCAGAAACGCTGACACCCCATGGGCATTCCCTGTGACCTAACGTTTTTCTCCTTCAAACTTTCCTTTGTCTTCACAGTTCCAGTGTTACTTCCTTCTAATCATAGAATCATCCAGGTTGGAAGAGACCCTTGGGATCATCGAGTCCAACCATCTACCCTACACTACAAAGTTCTTCCCTATATCATATCCCCCAACACCACATCTAAAAGTCTCTTAAACACATCCAGGGATGGTGACTGAACCACCTCCCTGGGCAGCCTATTCCAATGCCCGACCACTCTTTCTGTGAAAAATTCTTTCCTAATGTTCAGTCTAAACCTACCCTGTTGGAGCTTGAAGCCATTCCCTCTTGTTCTGTCATTAATTACCTGTGCGAAGAGACCAGCACCAACCTCTCTACAGTGTCCTTTCAAGTAGTTGTAGAGAGTAATGAGGTCTCCCCTCCTAATGGTGCCAACTCAAATCCTGGTGCTCATCGGATAACTTTTCTATATGCTGGAATTAATAATTAATAATAGGCATCTGTGAGCTGGAAACTGCATTATCCAAAGGGGGACAACGCTACCTGCTGATGGAGCATCTCTCCTGTAGCATCGTGTCGCTGCACTGGGGGAAAGATGGGGGACTGGCTGGGTATCAGTGGGAAGGATGCAGGTAGCCATTCACCCTTGTGAAAAATATAACCTGCTCGCTGCTAGTACCTGTTTTGGGGAAGAAGGGTAGGAGGGGTGGGGTTAAATCTCCCAGGGCTTTGCTGGGATGTTGGGAAGTCAATGGGACAAGTGGTGGAAAGGAAGAACAGCAGCAGCACAGCCTGCGCTGCTTTCCAGGCACTGCTGCCGTGACTCACGGGATTAGATCACAGGTTTGCCGAAGCGACAGCTCTTGTAGGTTTTGTTCTTCTAATTTAGATGACTCGTTTGTTTCCCACAGGGTGTTTTTTGGGAGTCTGCTGTTTCTCTGTGAGGTTTCTCAATGCTGCTGTTGTGTCCTTCTCCTGAAGTGCTGGAGCAGCCTGGTGTGACCCACGGGGAGGGCAGAGCTGTCCCATCAAAGCACAAGGATTTTCCTGATGTTCACTAAGGTGAGGACAGGACACCCTAAAGAGAAGGTGCGCAAGAGCTTTGCTTGAAAAAATACCTGGGCAAGAGCTGCTGATGGCTTGTTAATCTTTCTGAGTCACTTTTCCCTGTGTGGGCTTTTTATAACCAGTAAGAGCAGAATAAGCATCAGCCTCCCAGCACCATGGGTGGCTTCCCTTTAGCAAGGAGTACTGCTGCTGTCACGGAGTAACGTTTCAGCATGGCAACAGTACAGTTCAAAACAGTAGTAAGAATACAACTGTTGTTTGCACAGATGAATGCAGGAAATAATGTGAAATGGCAAGAAGCCCATTGGTCTGGAAACATACTTTCTCAGCACCCACTTAAGTCCGCTGGCACGTGGCATTTCTTACTCAGCTTCAAGTGAAGGCTGTGAAAAGCAGGTTATCCACTACGGAAAGAAGAAATGTGTCTTTAGAGATGTAAGTCCACATGGGCTTTTTGCTGTGGAAAGGATGAGTTTGCCCACGGGGCTGTGGGAGCATCCCGTTGTGTCTCTGACAATCCTCGGTGGGTCTGTGGCTGGTGCTGTTGAGGATGGGCAATGGATGCGCAGCTGAAACCTGGCTCTTCCTCCTTGTCCCCATTGCAGTGACACTGCTGAAATGAGTGAAAACCATCTGCCTGCCAGTTTTCCTGGAGGAAGCTGTTCAAGAACGACGCTGTAAGAAAAATGCAGTTACACAGAAACCATGCTTTCAAATGGGTGCTTTCCATTTTTTCCATCAGCTATTGCTGTCTTGTTAAGTACCAGTTACTAATTAGCCTTCATATCTCATTAAAATCACAGTGGTGGTTTTTTTTTTACCTACTGAAATCTTGTAAATAGCCTTTATTCTGGTCTTTAATGCATGTTGATTGAAGTATTTATTGGATGCCACTTATGCAGCTCTGTGCCTGCGTTCATTTTCTTCTTAAGACATTTACAAAACCACTGCTTAGAATTACTCCAACCCATCTGGCATATTAAGTGTTTGTGCAGAGTGTACCCGACTTCCCCAGCCACGTCCTCAATTAATATTAAATATTCAAGGGAATTGAATTTTTTTTTTTTTCCCCTCCTTGCCGTCTGATCTTTCTACCATCTATGGCGGTGTTCTTGGGTAGAAATGTGAGCGCTCGAGAAGCGGAGCGTTAGCTCGGAGGCTGGGAGGTGGCTACCGGAGGTGAAATCAAGGTAGCCGGTTCTGCTCAGCGACAGCGATCTCGGCATGCAGATGGCTCCAGTAATGGGTATCCTCAAAGCCAAGGATATCAAAGTCAGAAGGTACTATTCCACCCTATTCTGGCATAGAGGGGAAGGGTCTCCTGGAGGCAGGGATTTAAATCCACCCCGCTAGCCGTGTCAGCTACCAAAGCTGCCCTGCATCCCCAGGGAGGAGCGAGGATGTAGAGGATTAGCAATGAGCTCCCCTGGCAGAGCTTTGTGGGGAAGCACTTGGACAAAACCCGCCTGCATTAGGCGTGACAGCGACACGGTTTTACTCCTGTAGTCAACCTCACCAACAAAAATGAGAGCAGAACGTGTCACTTGCCTGGTGATTATCCAAAGCAGGCTAAACCCTGCGTCAGCAGCAAAATCGGGGCTAAGAATGAATTTAAGTGGCAGTAAAACACTCACAGTGGGGTCGAGGGTGGAATATAGTTACTAGCTTTGAAGAGGCAAATTAAAGAGGGGATCTGGCTTTATAGCTCTTCTTGCCAGGTAAGAATAGGTGCTGCTTGGACCATCCCAGCTGTAAATCTGTCTGCCTGGAGACGGAAATAAGACATACAGAAGAAGAGGATTTAGAGCAATTCTTACCCCAGGATGTGGTACCACGTGTTTCAAGCATTCTTTATAGCAGCACTGTGGCTGGATGTAATGTGGGTAAGAAAACCTTGCTGTATCTATTGCCCTTTCCACAAGAAAAAAAAAAAAAGCAAGCTTTTGTGGAAGGAGAAAGCATACGGTATTTTTTTCACTTTGGAGGTGACTGCGATCCCCTGCATGTGCTGCTATGCCAGCTCATGCTGTGACATGTGGCCTGTGCCCACAGGGGACAGGGATGCTGCTTGTGCCAGGGAACTGGTGTGGCCTTCTCCTGTCCCGGTGCTGCCAGATCAGGGGGACATTGAAGGTGAAGGCTGTGCTGAAAGGGGGTTTCCCACTGGATGCACCCCTCTGGTAGCTGGTGGAGGTCAGTGGATGTGACTGGTCCATGTGCGTGTGGTGATGCAGCTGGGACCTGCAGCTACCGGGGCCCCCCTGTCCATGCTGGAAATGTTTTGGTGACCACCTGGCTTTGAAGAGCATCCCATCCGGGTGCTGAAAATACCTTCTTGCCCAGAACGTGGCTGTGTTAACGAGTCGCTGCCGATGGGCTGAGCCAGCAGAGCGGTGCTGGAGTAATGGTGCTGTGCTGCCAAAGCTGCGCTTCTGGCTTCGGTTGTGAAATATCCCCAATCCAGACCACACCGAACAGGTGTTTTGGCAAGAATCCGGATCCCCGGTCCGGGATGCTGCTGCAGCTCCGGTGGGCAGGGATGGCACCGCTGCCATCAACCAGCAGCGAGGGATGCTGGAAGATGTCCACCACGGAGGCAGGGCGGGCAGCCCTGTCCTGAATTACACCTGGCAAAGCTGCTGGGCACCGGCTCCAGCAAAGCAAAGAGCCTTTGCTCGACCTATAGACCGAACCGCCTTTCTGTTAAGCAAAAGGGAGGTCGCTTCTGTGAATGGCTGTCACCCTGAGAAAAGCAAAAGCCCTTCACGGATGTATCATGCATGCAAGGAGCCTGCACTTTCCTAACGAGCCATCTGCTCAAAATCTTTTTCCTAGGGATTAGCGATGACCCGGTCTGGCCAAACCGGTGATGTCAGTGTTTAAGCTCTGACTTGGTTTGGTCCAGCTGGAGTAGCTGGGAGGGGGAGCAGGGATTCACAAACGCTCCCTGCCCTTCGTGTGCCTGACACGGGGATGCTCTGCGGGGGGGTGGGGAATAAGTTATTAAGGGTGGGGAATAAGCATCCCACAGGAACTGCATGCTTTGCTCCCGGAAAACCTGAGCGGCTGCATGAAAGGAAAATCTCAAACCCAGCCTGGGTTTGTGGAGTCTGAGGAGGGTTTTAGGGAGGTGGCTGGTGTTTGGGTCTCCATGTCCCATCGGAGGTGGCGATGCCGTCCTGCCCAGCGCCTGGTCTGAACAGGGCACAGGGACAACCGCGCTCTTCAGCTCAGTCAGAGGCTTACGAAAGTATTGGCAGTTTATTCTAATGAGAGAATTATGCAAACACCAGGCAAAATTGGCGCTCAAGTACTTTGCAGAAAGTACTTATTTTGCTATTTCATGGAAAGAAAGATCTTGGAGGAAACAGAGAAGAATAAAACAAATCAAAATAATTAAAGCAAATATTCCACTACATTGCAAATGAGTCTGCAGCCTGGATCAAAGAACTTTTAATTGGATTCTTAAGTCCCAGGATGCACTCGGCGAGTAGCAGCTGGGGAACCTCTTTCCTTTCATTAACTTTTGCCTGAATACAAACAGCAAGGAAAGAGGGAAGGGAGCACACGGAGCTGGAGGGAGGAGATGGAGGTGAGGAAGGAGGGGAGAGCAAAGCACCTGGAAGCAGCGAGGAATCCCGACGGAGCAGTGGTCGCTGGCAGTTCCTCCTGGCCGAGATGGTTTGGGCAGTGACTGTTCCTTGCATCTCCCTGCTCTGCTCCATCCCTTCCCTGAGCACCCAGGGCAATTCCTAGCTCCTTTCTCATCTTAGTTTGCCATCCCCTGGGGAGGAGATGCTGCAAACGATTCATGTACCTTTTGCTTATTGTAGCTGGGATGATTTTGGTGCTGCTGAGCGATCCACTTCACCAGCTTCGCTGCCTGCAGGGTCAGGCGGGTGGGCAGGGGAGGGATGGGGAGCCTCTGGGGAGAGGAGCAGGCTTTCCAGGCTGCCTTTTTGCACTTGATGTGTCTTCTGAAATACCAGGCTGTATTTTTCCCAGCTATGAGATGGCAAGACCAGCTTTCGTGATTTCCAGCTTTCTGTGCCCAAGGCACGCAGAAATAAGTCAAAGTTTCCCAACAGTAACGTGGCCGCAATCCTCCAGCCCTGCTAATGGGCACATCAAGAAGAGGCAAAAGCTGTCAAAGCCATCAGATTTTTTTAGGAGCTGCTCAGTGCAAATACAGATACTTGAATGTTGTGGGCGGTTTTGCTTCAGACAGCCTGTGAGGTCCTAGTTTCCGTGACTTCTTAACAAATTTCTCTCCTTTTGGGAAAGGAATGGAGCTGAACTAGCCTCGCTCATCATCCTAGGGTGGCCAACCTGAGCAAGAAGAGAAGCTGAGCTGAAGCTGTGGGCTCACCTCGTACTCGGCCTGGTTATTCCCCGAGTGCCTGGATGGGAAAAAAATTTCCTCTGGTCCTTCTCTAGCCATGTGCTTTCAATCCTGAGTTCCTGAGCTGCCAGATCAAAGGGGGGTTTTTTATTTGTTTGTTTGTTTGTTTTTTACAGCTAGTGCTAATTCTGCCTGGAGAACTGTTTAATTGGCTCCTTTGGGTTATTTACAACCTGATGCTGACCTGGACATCAGCCCCACTCCTGCACCAGCCCTGCCAAAATCTCCCTCCTCCCCTGGGGCTGAAGGTGGGAAATGACACAAGGGGTCCTGGCGTTTCTGTCGCAATGCTGCCAACACAATCCCTATGCCTTTGTAGCTTTTTATCCCTAAATGAATATAACCTCTTCTGAAGGGGGTTGCTGCATGCACGGAGGTGTTATGGGAAACAGTAAGGCAGAAAAATAGAAAAAATACGGTCTTGGCAGGCTGACCGGTGTGTGGGAATGGGATGGATGATGATGGGGAACCGTGCTGGGACCGAGCCACCAGGAGCTGGTGAAGAATTGGCTCTTCACCAAGCAAACAGCGGCTGCCGGTGACCCACGAGGTCCTTGAGCCAGACCCTGTCAGCCCTTGACTTCTGCCGTTCATCTGGATGGCAGATGCTTTTCTTAGCCTCTAACGAAGGCGTCTGGGTGCTATTTCTGGAGATCGTTAGGAGCGCTCGGAGCTCGGCTTTGTCTCTCAGGCAGCCTGGTGGGGGGAAGCGGAGGGAAGATGGTGGGGAGGGGGGGGGACGGAGTCACACAAGGGTGCAGGTGCACACTTATCAGTCTAAACACAGTGTATAAAATTTACATCGATCCAAACAAGGCCATAGAAATGCAAATCAGCTGTGTCCTGCCTCATTAAAATGCTTCAAAACCTGCCTGTGCCGTTATCAGCGGGAGCAACATCTCCCCTGGGTTGTGCGGGGGATGCGTGCGGTGCTGCGGTCCCTCGTGCGATGGGAGAGGAGGCTCCACGATTTGTTTTGGGGCAAATCTTAGATTCTAGCCAAGATTTTACTTTGCGGTGGAGTCGGGGCCGGTGTGAAGTCATTGACTGTGTCACTCTGTGTGCGTGGGGGAAATTCCTGCCTCAAAAAGACCCTGCTGATGTCTCCTGGGATGCAGCTGCTCGAGAGGGGAGCGCTGGCCCATTTAGTGCCGTGCTCCTCCCCGCCTGGTCCCCGTGTTTCTTCTCGTGGCATTTTGTTTGCTGAAAATAAGAAAAAGGAGGAGGAAAATACCCGCCCCCCCAGCCCTCTGCTGTCCAGATGGGATCTATGCAGTTTGCCCCCCATTTTTGGGGTGGCCGGTCTCTGCAGTTCCCTTCCCACCCCTTTCCCTTCTGAGTCCCCAGGAACCCAATGTCCCGGTTTTTGGAGATCCCAGGTAGCGTTTCCCTGGTGCGAACCACCTTTGCACGGCCCAGCCCAGCCCCGTTTTGCTGATATTCGTAATCCAAGCAATGAAGAGCCACCGTACGATGGCAAAGTCCTATGGAAATTCTGCTTTTTCTTCCCAAAAATAGCAGAAGACAGTGTTTAGCAATAATAATGCCTCCTGCAACGGGAGTGACTGACAACAGCGTCTCCCGGTGAGAGATGCGAGCGCCGTGTTTCAGACAAAAGGAGACATTTCCATTCCTTCGAGAGCTGCAACCTGTATTTTGCAAGTTAATTTGCTCTGATCTGATTGAAATCCACCTGGTGACGAGCTTGTTATTTAGTGACACACTGCTCCAAATTACACGCCCGATACTTTTTGATATTTCTAAATTACCCGCGTATTAGAAATTAATACTTAAGCAGGGCAAACACTCAGCGTGCTGACAGCCTGCGAGTTCGCTGCCACCCCCTTCAGTAATTAAGAACTTTGCAGAATAGCGGGAAAGGGGAGTGCGGGAAAAACTTGAGTGATGCATTACCCTCCCCGATGGTTGAAGGCTGCCAGGACCCAGGGGAACGTGTATGGAGGAAAAACCACTTTTTTTGATCATCTGGCCACGGTGATTTTTGCAGCGTGGGCGGCGGGGGAGCGCGCAGGGGGCCGGCAGCGGGCGCGGAGGCGGCGGAGAGCCCTCCTCCATCTGCGCTGGATGGCAGCCCGGGGGTCTCTTCCCAGATTTTGCCGGCAATGTGTCTCCCCAAACTCGCCAAGGCAACAGAAGGGAAAATTAATCACGAGGAAGGCGCGTTGGAGCCGTGCTGGAAAGCAGGCGCAGGCGACTCGCTGCGTGTTGGGTTCAGCGGTACAATTTCCTAAACTGAATTTTAATCACTTTTTTCTCTGTGCTGACATTTGGGGTAGATCTACCCCGAGGTGGGGATCGCAGCCCATCCTGTGTCCCCGCCTCTACTGAGCAGGATCCTCCTGGAAGCACCTGCAAGTCCCTAATTCCCATCTTTCCCCTCTTTAGTGTCTGGTTTCTGGTGCAACCAGCCCTTCTGTGGGCATCACCTCTGCGGAGCTGCCGAGAGGAGGTTGAAAAGGGAGGTTTTTCCTTCTATCCTGCTATGTCCCTTTGTTTCCAGGTACTTGTGTGTCCCTCCTGCTCCTCCTGGCCCAGAGAGCCCCTGATGCAGAGGGAGAAATCCCTGCTGATGGGTAGCAATAAACGTATCCTCACTCCACACTTTCCCAAGGGTAGCGATCGTGTCGGGACACGGCAGCCCAAATTGCCGGTGGGGTTTTGGGTGGAGAGGAAGTCATCTCCTCCCTCCTTGTTCCCGTCTGGAAAATTGCAGGTGGGGATATTGCCAGCCTCCCAAATCCCTGGAGGCAGCTCCCCACTCCCTGCCATGGCTTCAGTCAAGGCTGGGAGCAGCCAGGTTTGCTCCTGACGTACTTTATCACCTCCTGGGGCTGCTCCTTGCAAGCACAGCAGTGAAAATGTACCTTTAAAGGAGAAATGCCAGGAGGAAATTGAAATATTTTTCCTCTTTTCTAATCAAAGTTGAGGTTTTTTCACCCAAATGTGTGATCTGGCATTATGAGCAACTACAGAATTAACTCAGTGCTCAGCAGACGCCCGAGAGTGCTCGGTGCAGCGATCCGTGTTGCTGGAACTGCTGAAACCTCAGGAGATCACTGAAAACAGGCCAGGAAGGGATCTCACCCTCCTTTCATTTCCTTTATTTAACCTAATTATTGCACAGAAACTTCACCCTCGTTTTCTGTATCATCACTGTTGGACTTACTGCTCCAGAGTTTGGCTGCTTGGAGCCGTCGATGGGCAAATGACTGGAGGTTGCAAGTCCGCTCATCGCAGTGCAATTAAAAACAATCCCAGCTGGACTTGCCCGGGGTATTGGTTTCTGCAACAACTGCACCAGGAGAGACCTGCAAGAGAA
The DNA here is from genome assembly GCF_964106895.1 of Numenius arquata. Taxonomy (NCBI): domain Eukaryota; kingdom Metazoa; phylum Chordata; class Aves; order Charadriiformes; family Scolopacidae; genus Numenius; species Numenius arquata. The sequence continues at coordinate 4,010,919 of NC_133587.1, read as the reverse complement.
AGGACCGTGCCGCTGGAGAGGAGCTACGTGTGGGGCTGGAGGTGGTGAACCACACTAGAAGGTTGCATGGTCGCGGGCAGGAGATGTGCTGGGCTTTCCACGTGGACCTGTCTGCCCTGGTGGCCTCAGTCATTGCGATTAAAATGAGGTTTAGCATTTCTCCCCCCTCCTGTAGTTTTATTTGAGATGCGCAAGACAAATCTGGAACAGTTGGCAACTCTCTTGAGGGGACCTGCCATTGAGAAAACCCAGTTTTGAAGGAGACACGCTCATGACAGCTGCCTGTCTCTGGGTTTTCTACAGCTGCTCATCAACTTAATGGCTATAAATGAACTCCCAGGTGGTCTTAATGGCATCTCTGGGATGTCCTTGTGGTTGGGAGCTGCTTGGGTAGCCGGGTTTAGCTCTTCTTTGCTTTCTTCTTTAAAATAGCCTCTATTTGCCTTACAACTCCAATGCTGGGTGGGTTAGAAGTGCAATATGGTCCCTGAGCTTCGCTGCGTGATTATTATAGCTCAGCCATAAAGGGAGAAAAACTATATCTAACTAGAAAATGCACCAGTCTTAGCTGTATATAAATCCTTCACCAGACATCACTATGCATAAGCCCTGCCCTGGTTTTAACATGCAGGGTTTTATCTGCAGCCCCCATCCAGTGTGGGCTCCAGCTACATCTCGCAGGAAGACCCCAGCAGAAGTAGAGGCTGGTGGCACCTGAGAGAGCACGGAGAGCTCGGTGGGTTTTGTTTTTTTTTTTTTGGGGGGGAGCATCTCTCCATGGGCTGCCCTATGTGTCAGGGTTGGAGGGACATGGTGATGCTCACCATGTTCCATGCCCTGGCGTGCCTGCCGGGAGGAGCAGACGGCAGCTGGAGCCCTCAGTGAAAACACAGCTCCGGCGGGTTGACTCATGCCTGCTGGTGTTCCTTGCCATGTGTTATAATCACCGACGAAATGCTTTGCCTGTGGTATCATTTTCTTTAAATATATCATTAGAGAAAATGACAGCCCAAATTGTGGGAGGATGTTAATGGCTCCGAAGTGGCAGACAGATTGCGGAAAATAGTTCCCTGCAAACACGTCGCAGGTGGGAGCCCGTAGAGGAGGAAAGGAGAGGGGCCAGGAACACGGTGTGAGCAGGTTGGGGTACAATGCTGGGGCATGGCCACTGTCCCAGCGCTGGGACAGCCCTTCTCCCTCCCACGGCCTTGGAAAACCCTTCCCTGCCTCTCTGCTGCTTTTCTGCGGGGGACTTTGGAGGGAGCGTGGTGAGGAGAAGGCAGATGGCCCAGACGGGGATGTGCAGGCTCGTTGGAAAGAAAAAAATGTTGGTTTAAACACCGTGAGATGGAGTGATGCTTTGGCAAAGCGTAGCTGGGACTGAATTGCCACGTGGCTCCTCGGTGTTGTTGCTGGGCTCCTTGCTGCTGCCCAGAGCTGCATGGGGTTTGTGGTCCTATCCCTCTGCTACCCCTAACAGGAGGTCCGGGGAGGAAAACACTCCTCCTCCTCCTCCATCAGAAAGGCCTGGTGGTCCCCAGGGTGCTGAGATGAAGCTCCTGGTGTGCAACACGGATTCTTTCCACTCCTTGCATGAGCTGTTCTGCCTCCCTTTTATTGCATGAAGAATAATAGCAAGGAACAAATTGTGTTTTGAACTTTGCAGCTCTCATCGTTTGTTGTTTTTATCACTCCTCTGTCCTCAGAATCTTAGATTTCTGCGGCATCTCTGTAAGAAACAATAAAAAAGAATGACCTTTAATTTCTACGCAGCAGCCCGCAGTTCCCGGGGATGCTGCACAAACACCACGTATCCTGGTGGATAAAGGTCTTCTGCCTTGTACTTCAAAGGCATCGTGCTTAAACCTTCTTGCACTTTAATTTTTATTGAAATTCTTCCTCTCCAAGAGCAATTAGCAATGAGAGTTGCTCTCACGTCGGGACAGTTAATTGTCCCAACCCACATGCTGCTCAGATCAAATGCCGAGGGCCACGTGGAGCCTTGCGACGCCCTTTGCATCAGAAGAGTGGTGAGGAGAGGGGGGCTCCTTTGAAGGAAGAGCCTTGTGGAAGTGGTGCTTCTTCAACTAAACCTGCAGCCTCAAGCCTGCCTGGGGGTGAGGACAGCTGGACTTCCAGTTATTGGGAGTGTGGAGGCCATTTCTGCCCCTGGCACAGCCCCATGCTCTGGTGCTGTGGCAAAACCAGTGGGATCTGTCACCCCACTGCTCTGATGGGTGATGCTCCATCTCCCATCCCACCTTTGTGCTCCAGCACACTCAGCTTTCCCCCCTTGAAGGATTCCCCCTTTTCCTCTGCACTTGCAGCAAGCAATCCTTTCTCCTCTCAAAAAAAGAAAACTTGTATTCATGCTCTCTGCTTTTAATTTCCTTTCGTATGCCTGGCTCTCCAGTTCCCTGCTCTTCTTCCCCCACCTTCAAGGTCCACAGGGAGGCTGTGGTGGTACCTACACTGCTGCTTCCACCCAAGGGTGACCCCTCCAAGTCTATCGCCACATGGGGGTCCACATAGACAAGATGCTCGCTGCCATCAGCCCCATGGCCCTGCTGCCATTGCCTCTGGCAGCCCAGGAGGCATCTCCCACCTTCAAGACCATGGCACGGGGGTTGGAACTAGATGATCTTTAAGGTCCCTTCCACCCTAAACCATTCTATGACTCTTATGATAAGACCTCCCTGGTGCCATGTGGAGCTGCTGTTGAACCTGCTGGGCTTGCTCCTGCTGGCTGTATTTCCTAAGGACTGAAATTACTCTTTATTTTCCCTTTTTTTTTTGCTGCTAACGACCCACTGGGAAGACCTGCCAGTGGCTTGCTGTGAGACCAGCCCATCGCCTGCCATCAGGATGGGCTTAATGAGCCATCGGGTGTGAAGTGTGGCGATTGGATCCCCTCTGAGAGAGATGCTGCTCTCCAGCACCTCTCCCACTCTTATTTCCTCTTACATTTAATTAAATCAAACACTTTCCCTTTCAAGGCAACTCGTTTCACTCACAGAAAAGTAAAACCTTAGGGCTTCTTTTACTGGTTTTGAGGGCACTTTCTGTACTACCTTGCCCTTTCCTCTCTGCTTTCCTGGTGTCACAACCCGATGAGCAGCACACGTTTTCCCATGCAGCTGAGAGCAAGGGGGGGGCGCAGCTATCAGATACCCACCCCCAGGCTGGTGGCACCGTTGGACATGGGGCTGTGCTGGCTTTGGTTCTTCCATGGGTTATTTTGTGTGAAATCCCAAGGTTTCCCTTCAGGGAGGTGGGAATCATTGCCCTGTCTCTGGCTTCCCAGGGGACATGCTGGTGGGATCTGGTGGTGGGACCAAGAGAACACACGGTTCTGAGCGAGGAGTTGGAGGTGGTGTTGGTGAGATGGTGGCTGTGTGTGACACAGCTCACAGCCACCTGAACTGAGCATCCTGGTCTCTTCCAACCATCCCTTTATCTAAGTGGGAAACTGCTTCCTGCTCTGGTATCTCCAGGTGGTCTGGGCAGAGTATTTAATTGCTGCAGCTTGGGCTGGGAGGGAGAGCAATGCACCTACCCAGGAGGTGCTGAAGGGGTTTAGTTTTAGTTTCTCTAATTATTTCTTTGCATATTCGTATTTCTGAGAAGGTGACATCACTTCTGGCACCAGTCTGGGACAAAGGGCAGACTTATGCCTCCACTGAGGGGGATGTGGCCGTGCCTTCCCCAGACGTGTCTGGTTCTTGGGTAGGATTTTTTACAACCCCATGGCCGGCCGGCACCATGTCCTCACTCTCCATGATGCTACGGGGGTTTCCATCTCTCCAGCAAAGAGGAGGACCCGCCACGCCACCTCCAGAGCAGCAGATGGAGAGAAAAGGGATTTATTTACTATGAGTGGAGCTGGGAACATCCCCAAACGCTCCCCTCTGCCAGCAGCAGCAGTTGGGAAGGGAAAGCACTTAAAAATGATGGAATTTGTTGACTGTCATTAATGTTTTATCTCTGCCGTGACTGCTGGGTGGAAATGTTGTTTCTAGCTAGCGGTGCTCCCAGGCAGGGAGTTTCCGATGGGATAAATCAGTTCCCATTCCTGACGTGGGACCCCGAGGAGACACTGGGGCCATTCTCTCAGCTGTTTCGTCATTCAAACTTGGCTTAATGAAATTAATTTACTTTATAAAGGGTTTTCTTCTGAAGCCAGTTGGAATTTAAGTGAAATAGCAGTGAATCCCTCCAGTCCTGGTTCATAGGGGAGGGATGGATTCATCACAAGGGAAGTGTTTTCTTTTCCAGGGCTGACAAACAGCCCGTAATGTGAATAACTTCCCATGTTCAAGCACCTGTAACGTGAATAACTTCCCACGTTCAAGCAAGGCCTCACCCTCCGAGAGGGTTTTTTTTTAACATGGATCTGTCAAATAAATAACATTTCTGTAAAGCTACAGAAATAAATAACAAACCAGCGTGAATCTCATGTTCCTGCTCAGACAGTCAGGAAGTTGCTGGGTGTTTCTTGAACAAAATTTGAAACACCTGAAATGGCTGTTAAGGCAAAACAGGGGTCAGTTGTGTGGAACCAGTTGGCAAATTAACAGGGAGGAAGGATGGGTCAGTCCCACCGGCACCAAATTCCTTGTTGCTCTTCTGAGCTGGTGAACCTGGAAATAGTTACAATAAACGTGAAAAGCTGATGGTGGGAAGGAGTTGGCCTGAGGAAATCTTCTGTCCCCGGAGACTTTGCTCATCGCGCAGGTAGGATGCGGCTCCGGTGTGAGAAACGTGGGGATGAAAAAGCTACTTTTTGCCTGAGCTATTTTTACGTGCGTTGGCTTATGAATCTAATTCTACCTTAATTTTCCTTTGGCAGTTCTTCATGCTTGGTGTTTGATGTAGCAGGCGTGAGATGCTCTTTGATGCAATTACAGCCGGGAAGCAGGAGCGGGCTGGAATACCTGATTTAAATTCCAAGCCTACTGCGAGACAGATGAAAGCAGCCGCTTGGATGGCTGCCGGCTCCCAAGTTTTGTCTCTGCTATCGGTGCAGGATCTCAGATTTGCTCCTTGGCTGGATGATATCACTACGCTCCCAGCTCAAGGCTGCCTTGTGGTTTGTTGTTTTTTTTTTTTTTTTTTTTTTTTTTAAGTCTTTCTGCCACTTAACTGCAATTGAAAAGCATCAGTTGCTGTCTCTGAATGAGGGACAGATGGGTTGATGAAGTGGGTGTTCTTTTGCTGTTGGGCAAGCGTCAGTCGTGTCAGGTAGTGAAGCTACATGGAGGCCACTTCGTTAGGTACCCGAGGGCAGGAGAAAGCCAGAAAACTATATAAGTTATGAACCTCAGAGTTCTGCTCTGAAGCTGAAAGGAAAGCCTTCAATGGGAGACGTTTGGTTGACAATTATCTCCACGTCCAGTGCTCACCCTGGAGGAAATAATTTATAATTGAAATATGATTTGCAGCTAAACTAATGATGGATTTATTATAGCTTTCTGTTTGGCTTTCCCTGCTTATTTCATCCTTCACCTCTTTAAAAGGTCAGTAAGCAAGTTAGGCGATTTACTCACGCTCCAGCTGTGCACACCAGCTTTCCTGCTTGATCTGTGTGGGCTCCCCAGCCTTCCTCCTCCTCCAGCTGCTGCAAGAGGGACTCAGCTCCTGGCAGGACCAGATGTGCTCCTGGAAACCTTCAGCATCTCAGCTGCTGCTGGTTAAATATATTCATTTATTGCTGCTTTCACTGAATATATAGCCAGGGCTTATCCACGTGGTTGTCAGGAAAACTGGAGATAGAAGTGGTAGATAACAATAGAAAAAACCTCTTTTAGGTGGTTTGTAGACATTCTGTCCTGAAGTCCAGCAGTCTGGCCAGCATTAACCTTATCTCCCATTAGTACCTGACATACACGTGGGATCCCTCCTGCTGAAACACCTGCCTATCGCAGGCACGCAACAACGTGAAACATTTACCACTTATAGCTGCAAGAACGTGAGCCTGGGAGATAAATAAGAATGTCACAAAACACAGAGCGGGGAGACGCCAAAAAAAGGTGCCACTTGAGGCTTTTCTCTAGACTCTCACCCCATTTTCTAATGTCTCGAACTTCACTAAGGCAGCAGCTGAGTGTGTTTTGCTGAAACTGGCAGGACATTGGGAATCCCTGAGATCATCCCGGGGTGACCCACACCTCTTCTTGATTTGGGGGATGCTGCCCCACAGGTGAATTCCCCCTCCGAGGGGAATGTGCCTGCTGGTTTTCTCCGGTAGCTCTTATTTCATATCGCCCTGAAAAACAAATCAATGAATCCACAAAATGACTCACTGAAGCGAGGGCAGGTCAAATTGCATGTTGTTGTGTGCCTTGCTGAGATATTTTGAATTAACAGAATTAGCTAATTGGGCGAGCTCTCTGCTCGGTCCTGCAATTAGCAGCCCCAGGCGCTGGCGGGTGGGAGCAGCCTGCAGGATACGTCCTGCTCCGGGTCTGGAGGAGTCTTGGGAGTGAAGTGACAAGGAGAGACTCCTGGCAGACGTTAGTCTCTGCAGGTCATGAGGAGTCCTTGTTTTTAAAAAAGCAAACCAAAAAAACCCCAAAACTCCACAAGCTGGTTTACATCCGCATGCAGAAGAGCAGATATTCAATTAAGGTTCTAATCTCTATGTGCAATTACTGTGGTGAAAGCAAACTGCCTGGTTAGCTCTAAGTGTTGATAACTCGTCTTGTGCCTTGCAGGCAAATTGCCAGAACCGGGGAAATTGTAAAAGCTGATGGATGAGGTCCCCGGCTGCGAGCGTGAGCCTTGCTGCCCTGAGCAGCAATCACACCCTGGGGCTGCTGCCTGAGCCGGGGCTTTGCCTGGGGACCCCTCTGGATGCCTCTGAGTGGAGGGGATCCCAGTCAAGGTGTGTGGTTTCCATGTGGAGGAAGGCAGGGCTGTCCGGCACAGGCTCGGGATGGAGGGATGAGTGTGGTGGAGTCTCCCAGACCCTCTGCATCTTGCTGTGTGTCTCTGTATTGATTGGGTCAGCCCGGACGTCAGGGTGAATTGGTGGGGTTGGCCCTAAATAAGGGCTCTTTACCTGGGGTGCAAGAGCCGATCGATACGCTCAGTGGAGATATTTGTTTTTATTTCAGTTCTGCAGAATCAGGTGCTGGAATTTAACAACAACCAACACACCTCATGTTTCAAACTGCCCAATATTTATAATGATAAAATACAGCTGATGGGGTGGTGAATGAATCATTATTGACCAATCTATACACATCTAAACTCATGTTTAAAACATTCAGGGAGGTTACCTGATTAGCGTGCTCGTAATTCACAAAGGGGCATGTATTTTAGCATTATAATTACCCAAGGTTAGTTTGGGATACGCTCTTGGCTCAAATTTGGTCCAGAGGTTATATTTTTGCTGTCTTATGCCTAACTGTGAAAGAAATATAAGACACAGAATTAGGTTTCACATCCTATTTAAGGTTAGGTATGTTCCTCGATGCCTCAACCACGTCCCAGCCAAAACTGCTGGATAAACTTTTAAGTTTGTTCTTTAGACATCAGTGACAGAGAAGTTTTGGGACGTGAACGGCATGAACAAGCAGAAAAAATTAGTTGTGATCTTATAGGAGACGCATCTGAGACACAGTGCAGCTTTCTGAGGGCATCAGCCTCTAATGAGAGCCCCAGGCCACAGAGGTGCTGCTCCCCTGCTCAGATCCATGGGGAATCACTGCACTTCACCCAGCGTTTCTGAGGAGGGTGGGAACAAAGCTCGAGGGGACCACAAAAAGGTGGGAGTCGCCAAGGCTGTTATCTTTCATGGAGACAGTTACTCCGTGAGACCATCAAGGGATGAAGGAAAGTCCCGCTGAAGTCCTGGTGACTTGCTGCAGGCACAAGAAGGCTCTTGAATCTCATTGAATCAATGAGCGACTCCTCCTGTTTCCTTCTTATCCGTTGGGCAGGAGGTGAAACCTCCTTTGCCCTCTGTCCTGGCTGAGTAAGGCTGCCATGCAGCTTGGATGGAGGCCTGCTGGAGCTCCAGTCCAGACAATTTATCATTACTATTATTATAACAACTGAAAAACAAGCTGGTAAACCCCCCCAGGAAGGAGATTTGCCTCCTCGGCAACAGGCAGAGAAGGGATTAGCCTCGTCTGTCTGTTCTGCTGCTTGTCTCCGGCGAAGGAGCCGGGGTTGGAAGAACTGCTGTGCTTTGTGGGGTGGTTCTTTGGGGGAAAGACAGCTGGAAAAATTTCCCCTAGATGGATGGGGTCCTGGTTCTGGACTATCTGGACTTGCTCCTGGTTTGGCAGCAGTGGAGGGCCAGATCCTGCCCGAGCAGGACTGTATCCATGGGGCAGCCCTGGGAGCCAGGTGGGTGCTTGTAGAAATTGGTCTGTGCTTTTCTGTGCTGGCTTCTTCCCTAAAACCACCTGGTGGTGGGGAACTGCTGCTCTTCCTGGCTGTATAGAGCAAAATATTCCCATTTTAACACAGATGCTTTTTTTTATTTTTCCGATTCCTCTTCACTGAAGAAAGCAGTTTCCTCCCTCTCCAGGGTGACTATAACTGCTATGAGTCGCTGTAAAGTCATGTTCTGCGGCAAATGAGTTCTCCCGTGTCCTTCTCCCACCTGCAGCAGCTCCACAAGTGTGCATGGGCCGGGGGAGCATCTGACAACGGCCAGATGGTCCCACGTGGAGAGAGGTCCAAGGCAGGAGCAGTCTGAAACAAAAATGTACCTTTTCTCCACGATACGTCCCCGTTTACACACAGTGGTGAAAGAGCTGACTAAGAGTGGGAAGCAGGGTTAGAGCAGGCTGGTGAGCTCCTCTGCTGAGCACCTCCAGCAGCCCGGCCTGGGGGGAGTTATTCCTGACATATTCCTGGGCTTTCATTCAATTTTGCAAATTAATTTTACCGTTCTCAATTGCGTGAAGTGGCTCTGGCATGTACCTGTGACTGAGACCGGGGTAACGTCCAGATACTGAGGGAATTGCAATAAAATTGTGAAATCCCTTAAGCTTATTAGTGAGTAATGGTGTCAGCTTTCAGCGCAGCAGAGTTGGAGTAGCAATAGCATAATTTAATTTTCCTAAAAGGTCCATGTAACACAATGCCTGGCTTGCTTATTACAGTACGAATGACAGAGAACTCCTTGCCAAGGAAAGCTTAAAGTTGTTTTCCAACAAATTGACTTTTTCCTTCATTATTCCTTAGACTCTTATCTCTTGATTCCAGGCTAAGGGATGCTAAACTTGAAATAATTGAAACGTTAAAAGTTGCGAGAAGCAGTCAGAAGTGGTCCCAGGATATGAGGTGCGGACAGTCATGTGTTTCTGCAGGAGTTTTATGGTAGTCGGGGGAGAAATCAGCTGAAATAAACTTTATTGGTGCGTTGCCGCATGGCCTTCCCATGGAAGCTGTGTTATGAATCAAAAGAGCAATGAAAATTTCGATGTCCCCTCCAGGTCCCATAAAATGACAGCAGACACTTTGGGTCTTGCTACCCCGGGCTGCAAAGTGCCTTTCCCTTGCTGAGCTCTCGTGGCTATTGCAATGCTGCTGCCAAAAAAAGTTTGGATCGGTTGGGGATTCGGTTGGAGACTTTATGGTGAGAATCACGCGTGTCCCAGTGGTCCTCCTCCAGTGTTGAGCAATTTTCATTTTTGTGGGTTTGCTGGAAACTTCTCAGCCTACCAGCTCTGCCCTCATCTGATGCATTTGTGAGCTGAGCCAGCACAGGGCAAGCTGCAGATTTCACCAATATGTGAAAAATTCAGATTTTTCCTTTGGCAAAACCTCAGGAGCTCGAGCTCAGCCTTTGATTTCTTCGAACGCTCCTGCCAGGAACAGAAAGGCCAAATGGAAACTGCAGCATGGGAAGTATTCACTCTCCCACATGCTTTCACCTGAGGTTCGTGAGTCAGGGGCTTGCCTTTCAAACCACAATAACAACCAAAGAAAGTAAATAGAGGGAGTTAAGAAACATTAGGGTTTGGCGATTACCAGCAATAGCCTCATTTTTCTGGTTTATTAGAAGGATGGAGAGGGTGCAATTGGGAGCTCTGCTCCTGCCTCTCCCCTGCGGTGCCTTTCACTTGGTGGATTATTAAACAATTCAAGGAGACCATGCACAAGCCGTTTGTTTTGCTCTGTTTTTTCCACTCTTTTTATTTTGTTTAATTTTTTTTTTTTTTTTTTTCCACATGAGCCTTTGGGAACGTAATGCTAAAAATGTTATTAAAGAGCCATTGACCATACATGCCCTGCAGATTTTTTCTGATAAAAGCCACTGCCTATTGCTTTAGAGAAAGGAAGGTTAAATACAGGCCAGATGAAAACATATTCCTGGGAAGAGTGGGTGAAGTTGCTAAAGAAAAGACTTTTGGTCTATCAGTGACGTCCTTTGTCAGTGGCGTTATCGCTGGAGGTCTGTGGGGACACCGGGCTCCCGTGGAGAGCTGTGGCTTCGCAGATGGCTTTTGTCTGCAGAAAGTAGAATTAGATGAGATGAGAACATTGTGGCCTCAAAGCTTTCTGAATAACTCGATGCGTGCCCTGTGCTGCAAGATGTTGTGTGGAGGGCTCGTGTCATGTTTGCCCCTGGGAAAAGGGTGATAAAAGGGAGACCTGCTCCAGAGGAGGGTGTTGAGATAGATGCTGGCAGGGTGATGGGGATGAAGGGGACTGCAGCTGGATTAGGGGTAAAAAGAGTAGCTAACTCTCACCTGGGCATCCTTCTTTGTCATCTTAAAAGGAAAGAAGGTGTGATGTGGTGACCTGGGGACAAGGAATCTGCAGTGCAAGGGGTTTGTCCGTCTAGCAGAGATGTCCCCATCTCCACCTCCACCTTGCTGGGTCTTGGGTAGCTTGGCTTTCCTCCTTGAATGTGCCCAAGCCAAATTCTGTGAATGCTGATGGGCAACCGAATAACCAGCTACTGGATGCTGTCCTACCCTGGACCACTGACGAACGAGAGACAGGCTTCCACCGCACCTCCCAACCTCCGTAACGCCGATGTGCCCGCTCTCTGTGGGCAGACACCCTTTCCGTGTGGCAAAGCTCTGCGGATGGAGCCCGTAGCGTGTTGTGAGCCCCGACAGCATGCTTTCCAATCAGATGCAGAGCCCTTGTCAGCCCAGAGCTGGTTGTTTAGCTCAGGCGTTTAAAACAAGCTGCCGCCAGTTTTAGTTCAAGGGTATTACCATTGGCGCATTTCAACAGGGAGAGAAATCCTGCCTGATCCGAGCATCGAGTTTCTGCGGATGGAGTGATCTGTGCAACCACATGGGCTGGGATGCACTACCTGATCATTATAAAAGCGTCACAAGAGCTGGATAAAAAAAGCTCTGCTGCTCTTCCAGAGGGATGCTGGATGCGATTCACCAAAGCCTGAAGTTGTTATTTTTCTGGCTGTAAATTGTTCTGAGCGACAGCATATGAAAGACACTACATCAAAAATAAGTGGAATCAGATAGATATCAGATATCAGATAGCCTTCCTGGGGAGATGAAATTACTTGGCATTTGACTCTATGGCTCTTGAAACTCATGAGGCATCTTGCGTGTCTTGGGTACCAGCTCACCCGCTGTGCCTCGGTGCTAATCCAGTCCTGTCCCTTGGCCTGGACGTATCCAGGGGCGGCATAACTGAAATGGTACGGGGTGGTGATACCCTCTCGATGCCACAGTTGGCTGTGGGTACCCGTTTTCCCCCTCCTGTGGATGGGATGGCGCTGGAGGATGGAGAACACAGTATTTTTGGGGAAAAGATGGACAGATGCTACTCGCATAAGCACCTGTGTGAAAAGCGGTGCCAATCCTGGCTCTGAAGTTGTCCTCCACTGGGAGGGGGATCGTTAGCTCTGATTAGAACATTTGCGATTCCAACGAGGCCTTTCATTTCCACCCTGGCTTCTGTTCTGCATATTTGATGCCATTCTCTAACGAGGGAGTGCAAATGCTAAGATGTTAGAATAATATTGCCCCGAGGTTCGTGCACTAATGACAAGAATTATCACCATCTGAGTAGTTCAGGACTTAACAAAAGGTACAAAACAATTAAGCCATGATTAACAATCAAGTGTTTCTGTAATTACAGAGCTAGATTTTGTGACACTGTTTACTGCCTTTTCTAAAACAGAAGAAATCCAGTTGCAGAGACTGGTTTACTTTAAAAAAAAAAACAAGAAAGAACACTTGCTATTGATACATGGGAAAGCAGAGATGGTGCTGTTGGCTCCTGAGAAGACCCAGCCCTGCATTCTGGTGTAGAATCCGGGGCTCCCAGTGGGATGTGGAGCCTCATTAATGCACATTGATGAGATGATTTGATACCTTTAGGTGACAGATTGTGTTGCAGTGCCAGGGACTACTAAATGAAAATAAAAACATTAAAAGATGCTATTTCTGATGCCCATCGTGGCAGAGCTTTGTAATCTCCCTGCCACCCAGCTCTTCTTGCGGCAGGATCCACCCCTCAGTACCTTTAAATCTAAAAGGATGAATTATTTTTGCATGGGGAAGCATCTCACTGAATAGAAGAGAATGCACCTTCACTTTTTGCATACGAAGACTTCGGAAAGCAGTTTTCAGAATTAAATAAGAGTGAGGGAATTAGATTAGGGCAGCGGGATAGAGAAATTAAACTGTTTAGACAAAAGGCATGATTTTCTGTGGAGAGGGAGGAAGCGGCGCTGGAGGTCGGTTCTGTGCGGTGCTGGGTGCCCTTTGCTGCCCGCGCAGCCCGGAGGTGCTGCAGTGTAAAGGTACCGGAGGACTGGATCTGCTGCACCAATTTAACTCCTCAATCTATAAAGATCTGTCAAACGTATAGAAGAGGAAGCCGGGGTAAATCACGAAAGGTTTAATTATCGGGTAGTGCCATAAATATTTCCACTTGCCTCCTGGAGATTAAAAAAGGTCTTGTTTTCTCTCTTCTTGCCAGCAACCAGATAAGAGGCTGAACAGATTTCCCTGAGGCTGAAGCTCCAGCCTGGCTGGGTTGTGTCCAGGGACGGGTGAGTCCCACGGGATGAAGGGGAATTTGGCAGCTCGGTGGGGCTGTATTGCTCCTGAGTCTCACCTAAAAGTTTCCCAGGGTCATTGGTAGGTTATTTATAAGCAATCAGAAATCAGGAGTGATTTGTTATTACTGAGAGATGCTAATGCAGATTCTAGAGGGGATTCATTAGCTGAAATGGCTTTACTGTATGTGAATTGATAACAGACCTCTGGGTGCGATGCTTCTGGCTTTAGAGGGATGTCTGATGGCTTTGGGAGCAGGAAGGAGCCTGAAATAGAAGCATTCTGGTACCAATGGTTATTTGATTTCTTGTTGCTGCTTTTTTTTTTTTCCTCTTGGATATTTTATTGTAGGGTCAACAATCCCAGCTCATCCTGGGCTCTCCCAGACGGCCCTTGAGGAGGGAGTCCTCTCCCCAGAGGTTCTTTTTCATAGCTTAACCCTTTTCACACCGTATTTTTCCCCCCAGTGTCTCCACAAAGCTGTGGAGCACTTCTTGCAGGAGGCAGCACCACCAGTTAGGAACCAACGGCAAGAAAAGGACAGAAAAATACATGAAGTAATAAAATACATAGGCAGCATGGCTACAAATGGCTTTGTTCCTCTTGACAGAGGAGTTTAACTATTGAAGAAAATTGGGCAATTGGTGTTGCTACCGGCTGTACAGTGCTTTTGGACGGACAAGGTGGCAGAGCTAATTTTCAACCCCGCTGGGATGGAGAGAGCTGTAAATTACAAAGAGTGGAAAATGCCACAATAGGGAGATGAATAGAGGGGGAAAAAAAATTGTTTTTTTCCCTTGAAAGATTTCTAGTGATATGAAAGAGACCTAGTTCTGAGCTAGAAAAGGGCCAACCATCCTACTTGTATTTCCTGAGTGCTCACTTACTGTTGGCACAAATAAAGTAGGCACCCCTTATTGCTGGTATATGCTTGAGGAAGGAGGTAAAAAACAACCAACCTCTGCCTTTACTTTCCCCCTTACAGTTCCTTCCCGGTGGAGCTGGTTTCACTGACTCCTCCGTAGGATCAGCTCATTAATCAGCCACTGCTGCTCTCTCTGTAGGTCATTCACAGGAAGCCTCAAGGAGGAGCAAGGTGAGTGTAAAACAGGGCTGTCAGGGGACAGCAGGGCTGTGGGGACATCATTTCCACGGAGCTGGGACCTGCCAGGGGGTCTCACCTCTGCCTGCTGCCCCTGGGATGTTTGCAGCATTTCCCTCCCTTGTTGATTCCCTTGTGTCTAATGATGGGGTTGAGCTCCCATTTGGTGGTGGATATTAGGGGAGGCTTCCTCCTCTATCCAAATGTGTATTTTTGCAAAACTTTCAGGAATTTAATATCCTGAAGGTCGTGATTCTCATTTCAGCTGAGGCTGATGTTGCGCCGTGTGTTAAGGAGTGATTGAGTGCAAAGAGCAGGTCCTCAAACTGGTGGCACCATTAACCCCTGCAAACACTCCAGCGTGATGCTCCACGGAGCAGCTCCAGCAGCTGAGCGGGCACAGAAGGATGGTGCTGTGGGACCTGGATTAGGGACCTGTCCTTGTCCCCGGGGCCAGATCAGGGACCTGACCTTCTCCCCAGGGCTGGTGGCCTGGAAATGAGCCGCCGCTTGCTCACATCTTTGTGCCTCCCCGGCTGCAGCCCAGCTCGCTCCGACTGGCAGGGTGTCAGAAACGCTCCTGCCTGCAAATAAAATCCTGCTCCATTTGGCACTTAAAAATAAAATAATAGATGGAGGGAGAAACACGTGTGAGAGGGAGAGAGACGCTGTCAGCACTGGGTTTTGTTTAGCACAAGCCCTGGCCGGTGGGTGATGAAACACGCTGCGTTGCCTTTGCTTAATGTTTGCCAGGGCTCTTTAGGAGATGAATTAGCTCAACACAGATATAATTATTCCAGCAGGAGGATCGCTTCTGCGAGGCTCCGACTGAAATTTCCCTGATGCAAGGACCTGTGGGGAGAAGGGATGGGGCAGGAGTGCGAAGGTGATGGATGGCTCATGGTGTTAACGAGCCTCAAAACGTGGAGGGAAGAGTTCAGCGTTTCAGTTTAGCTGGTGGAGCGGGGCACAGCTGATTTATTCCGATGGCTTTTGGCCCATAACAGGCTCTGATGTAAGCCCAGCTGGAAGGACAGATACCTGGGGACTTCTGCAGCAGAAATAATTTCCCAGGCTTGGGATGCTGTGGAAGCTGAAGCAGCTACTCTGATGCCTTCCCTGCCCCGTTTCCAGGTGAAATTATTCCTAGTCCTGTGCCAACCCTGGATTATGGGCTGGGAGGGGGAGGGGGGAATGTGCCAAAACGGAGTGAATTCAGAGTGGACATCACTAACAGAAAAGTTCAATCACTTGGGTGGAACTAGGGTTTTTGTTTTGCAAGTCATCTAATCTGGTTTTAGAAGCATAAAATGTTCATGAACGTGCTGTCTCTCTTGATGACTTGTTTTACTATTGAATTACCTGGAATGTGAGTAAAACCTTGGTCCGTGGCTGTTCTGACTGTGCCAGTATTCACATCGCAGGTCTGAAAAGGCTTTGCTGGACTGTTCTTGCATGGAAAGAAAAAGTGCTGCAAAACGGGTCCGTACTGTTCTTTTTGTGCTGTGAGTAATAGCACAGTTGTGGTCCGTGCCCTGCTGTGCCGTTTCCACCCACTAAATCAGAGGATGTCCCCAGGAGCTGCCAGTGGGAGTCCAGCACCCCGGGGGATGGTGATCCCCACCTTGAGGCAGCGAGACCTCAATGGAGGTGGGAATCACAGGGACAATGCATACTGTTGGGACCCTTTGCTCCGGGAGCATCAGGAATGAAAAGATGGGTGGGAGTGGAAAGCTCTTAAAATAATCAAAAAAACCCCAAGATAAATCCAGCAATCAGGCTGTTGGCCACCATCTACCAGAAACTTGGGAAGAGGCTTGGATTTACCCCGGTGGCTCCAGGGGCAGCAGCCGGGGGCATTTCTCTTTACCCCTTCCCTCCCAGCATTTTCTTTCTTCGGCAGTGAGCTGAGCTATTTACTGGGACAAGAAATGTAATGTTTAAAAATATTACAGAATGGATGTGCTTTGGAGCAGGTGGTGGGAAATGCGAGAGGCTGCTGTGAAGTGCCTGGAGCATTTGGCCCCCCCGCCCCGGGTGCGATGCCCGGCGGCTGCGGGCTGGCCGACCCCTCGGGACACGGCTGCGGTTATTGCCGGAGGGGAGTAAAAGGTTTCTGTTTATCTTTGGGCTTGCTATTTCAAAAGGAAGAGAGAACAAATACCAGTCAACAAAGCTTTTACCTCGTTGCCCATTGTGTAATGGATTATTTTCCTGCCTTTGCGGGTGGCTCTAGAAGGATCAAGTGCTAATTTCATTTGGGGTTCATTTGCAAAAATAGTTTTTCTTAGGTTTAAGTTGTTTTTTCCTTTTGTAATGTGAAAAAATAACCTCAGCAAGGAGATGGCTTCAAAGGGCTGCTATCTTCTGTCCGCTACAAACGCTCTGATGCAGGAAATACCCACCCGGTTTTGGTGGGGCTTTTGGGACACTTGTTGAAAGGATGTTGCTTTACATATCTTGTTATTTATTTTCTTCAAGGTAAATTTAATGGACCATTGACATGAGGGGTGGTGGGCACTGCACATCCCTGGTGTGATGAGTCCTGCGAGGGCTGGGGGTTTGCCAGACGTTGCTCTCCTTTCCCTTGGAGTAACCACCAACATCCCTGAGCTGGTCCAACGCCTTTTCCTCCAAAATGCTGCAAAGCCAAGCCCTGAGCTTGGAGAGTCCTTTGGTGACATTGCAACCAACACGTTTTGTCCCATCAGCTCCTCACAGAAGATATAAGCCAGGAGGCAGAATGGGATTTGGGGTTTGATCCATGTTTATGGTGGGTCTTCAAGTTCCTTTGGAGCATGATAATCCTTCCTGCCGGATTTCTGGGTCCAAACTTCAGCCTTTAGCATCAGCTTTTAGTACCTTGCACTGAAGGCCTTGCTGTAGGATTAAAAAGTATACTGGAAACAGTTTTGTTGCAGGGAAGTTATTAAAGAATGAATGATGGCAGAAGATGCCCTGAAAGCAGTGTGAATAGTTTAATATAGATATAAATATTAAAGTGTCAAGGGAAAGTATATAAGAAAGACAATCCCTGAATAGTATAAGGAGTAATAGGTAAATATTACATTTCAATAAATTCACTTAAAAGGATTCTGCCCAATTTAATTCAGACCTTACCTTTAGGTATATGGGGAAATAATTGCTACCAGTCATCAAAAAGAAAACTGTTGTGTTTTCACTTTTTGCCTCTGAGTTTTTCAAAGGAACTTGGGAGATGTGGATGCTGAACACAAGGCAATTGCCGGTGGGTTTTGGAGGTGTAGTGATGCCATTGGAGCCACGCAGATGTGATCTCGATTCCTGCAACACAGCGCAGGTGGTTGGGGCACACAAGTTTTACCCTGCCCATATGGTCAAACTAAGCCTGGTTGTTCTGGGGGCAAGTAGCCCTGCCTGGAAAACAACCAGGTATTAAATTGTGAAATTTCCTATTCCTTTGGGTGGATGATGGGGGTTAAAGGTGTTGAAGTGAAAGAAGGAGGTCTCAGGAGGAGATTGGAAGGATGGGGGGATGGGAGCAAAGGGATTTTATTGCACACAAAGAGGGAAGAGGTTTGGCATAAGAGCATCGCTTCCCAAATCAGTGCTTCGAGCAGAGATCCCTGAAGTCTGAAGCTGGGCACTTAAAAACCAGTGAGTTGCACAGTACCCGAGCTCTTCTAAAGGGGCCCTTTCTAGCACCAGTTTTAAAAGCCAATCATCTGATGGATGTCAGAGAAATAAAATACACAAAGATGTGCAGATGCCTGCTTTGTGGATTGAACAGCCTTACTCTGTGCATCTCCTGGTCCAGTCCCACTGCCCCTGCAGAGCTCAGGCTGCCCAGATACTGCACAAGCTCTGGTGAGGATTTACAAGTGGAGGATTTGTCTGACCAGTTTGAGAACTACAGTGATTTTTGCTTCATGTTCAGCAATCTGAAACGTTCCTTGTCTCCTGCACAGAGCAGCAAACATTTATTCGTTCCTGGGCTTTGACCTCATTCCTGGCCATAAATATTCAATTTCTGCAAGGGAGCAGAGAAGGCATGATAAAGCTGAAGCCCCAATCAAATGACACAGATGTGAAACAGCCTTTAATTGATTTGCTTTTGTCAGACATAATTAAGTCCTACATTTCATTGCAGTCCTTGGCTCACGTTCAGATCTCAAGAAGTCTTTGGTGATAAGGAGTATTTTGGCTTCAAATGAGACTGATGGGTTCTTGCAGTCGCTTGCACAGGAGGGATGGCATTTTATGTTGTATTGGCTGAAAGTAGAGCCACGAGGCAGAGCCAAAACCCAGCTTTTTGATTGCAATGAAGTGCCAAGATGTCAGTCCTCCTTCTGTGCATCTTGCTTGTGTATTCTTTCCACTTCCCTGAGCATCAGTTGCTTTGTGGTTTGTCAGCTCTGGGTGGGCTCAGCTGCCCACCCTGTCTGGCAAAACTTGAATGTGTTTGCTTAAGCACATGCTTAAATCTCACCTATATATATTTAATTTTATTTTTTTTTCCTGGATAAGGATGGACTTCAACTCATATCTAAGTGCTTCATTGAGCTGAGGCCCCAGGGCGACGTGCTGTGTCTGCAAAGCCCGTGCCAGCACACCCATTATGTTTTGCTGGGAACAGCATCAGGAATTTAGATTCCTTTACGCTGCTCATTGTCCTCCAGAAAGAAGCAGCGCCTTTTCCCTGATGTATGAAAGAAAAAAAAAAAAAAGCAATTTTGCTGTATAATGAAAGAGCTGGGTCAATGGTTTGAGTGGCAAAATCCAAACCAGTCCATATTATATTCTATTAGCTCTGGAGTAGGGTCCTGTGGAGCTGCCTAGGAAGGCAGGTGGTGAGTCTGTATGGGGAGTATTTGGGCCATCTTTGTTAAGAGGCTGAAGATATCCAGGGAGCTTTAGATGTGAAGGCTCCTGTAAGGTTTTCATAACTCCTGGCAAAGGAAAGGGACTTGAAAACCTTCCTTTGCCTTGCTCTCTTTCTGGCTATTGTATTATTTAATCTCACCTTTGCTCAGTGGAGTTCTTATGTGCTGAAAGGAAATGGAATCTCTGCTGTGTTATTATTGCTTTCTGCTTAGATAAATAACATTGTGCTGAATTCAGGGTATTGCACACTGGCTTTTGCCTTCCAGACACACTGTGCTGGGGGAAATGTGGCTCTAACAGGCAGGAAGTGCTCCGAGGTGTTGCAGAAAAATCTTTAAATCCCCACTTTTGGAGCTGAATCCTTTAATAAATAAACAAAGCTACTGGGTGTTTTGGGTGAGGAGGATTCCAGGAGTTGTCACCTACCTGGAACACACCAGCAAAAGCTGGGTTTTGATTCAGTGGGGTTTTAACAGAGATGCTTTCTCTTGCTCTTTGCCTGCTGGGCTGAAAAAGGAAAAGGAAAATTTTCCAAAGGAAAAATGGGTTCAATCTTCAATTCACTAACAGCAGTAATGCCTGGACATGCAAGGACTTTGCATTTCACACAGCCCAAAGGGTGGCTCTGTTGCTCTGAAAGCAGATATATCACTAGCTGTGGTATGAAATGTTCTTGTAGGGTGGTCTCCCTTGCCCCCCAGATGAGGACAACAGAGAGAACCAAGCATGAGCTGAGCTTCCCAATGTGTTGCTCACTGGGGATGATGCTCATAGTCCTAGGACCATAGAACTGTCTAGGTTGGAAGGGACCTTTCAGATCATTGAGTCATAGTCCAGCAAGTGTGGGAGATCTCCGATATATGGGAGGAAGGACATGGAAGTAAGGACAGGAGATTTGGGAAGAACCTTAGATGTGCTGAAGATTAGGAGTGAGTTCAGACTGCAGCATGGATGGTTGCCCTAAAGCTGAGGCCTGGAAGAACTTGAGGACAGAAAGGAGAGAGAGGTTGGTTTGGTGTTTGATTGTTGTGGGTGGCTGTGGGCTGTTCCTGCTGGTGACCAGCACTGTGATGGCCACATGCCCTCTGCAGAGGTCATGAAGGAGACTTGATACAGTGGCTATCAGCAGCCATGGTACAATTTTTCAATTGACTGCTGTGTCTGGACCCTTTCTGTTTCAGGACATCAATCTCCTGGGGCCCTGCTAGGATATGAGAGCAGACTCAGATGACAAACTTTCCCCGTGATCTCTGTTTCAGCCTTGCCCTCCTGATGGTTGGCTGCTGACACTCAGTTCCTCTGCAGGTCCTTTGAAACATGCTGAGAGGTTGCTTGTGTGTGTTGACTCTTTCATCTCTCGCTGCAGAGGGCTCTTTCATGCTCTTTTGAGACTTCTTTGCTGCTTTTAAATTGCCCACAATCTCCAAACTGGTTAGGACCTCAAGAAAGCATGGAAAAGGATGGGTCTAATTCACTTGTTTATTAATTGAAAAAAAAAGAATATATCTTTTGGACAGAGAATGTTATTTTGCACGCAAAAACTCCTTATTGAGATTTAATTTCTGTCCAGGGGTGAAATTAGAGGTGGCTTAAGACAGGCAGATAGGTGCAGAAACCTAGAGAGACCCAACTCCTATAAACAACTGCTTGCTTAGAAATGTGATGGGAAATGCTGGAAAGCTGAAAATTTGGGAATCATCTTCCTGGGAAGGGAAATTGCCATCCCCGAGAGCAGGGATTGCTTTTACCTATCGTTCTGTGGGATCTCTTGCTTCGTGCAGGAGGAGTGAAGAGTGAGCATGGGTGAGTGCATTACCTAATGAACCCCAGGGAGGTGGGAGAGAGTCCTTGGCCCGAGGAGATGCTGCACCACAGATCAACCTGGGCTCTGCTCTTCCAGCTGGTGATCTGCGGGAAGAAAACCACTGTCATTGCAGGGGCAACTTCTGTTGGAAGTCCTGTGCAGTCAGCAATTAAAACATTGTAAGGGTTTCTTATAACGATAGCTAATAATTTTCTAACACAAAAGGTATTTTGACCAAAACAAACCCCAAGCCTATTCTGGAGCTGGTTGCTGGACAGGAATTTTGTGGTTGCCTAGGAACTGGTGATCAGAGCCTGATTATGTCCAATATGGGCTGACAAAGGGCATTTTCATCAGTATCTTCATTGTTTACGGCCATACGGTCCTACAGCAGCTTCCAAAGGGCCAACTCTCCAGAGCTGGGGAAAACTGAGCGTTGAATTGTCTGGAAGCTCAAATACAGCCAGAAAAGGTTTAATGAACATTGGGAATTTTTAGGTAGAGATCTTCATGTGGACAAGCCCGTGGATTTCATGATAAAGCCAAGTCAGAGCAGATATTGATAAAAGAAAAAAGCAGTAGTTTGAAAAAAGGAACGAGATACCAAATGATGTGTATCAGAAATTATGAAGCTTAGCCAGCTGATGAGGGATAATTATTAAAAGAGCTTGAAATCTGTGGCTGTCAAGAGTGAGGACAAAAAACTTCAAATATCTTTAAACAGAGACAAAAAAAATAGTGCCAGCTGGTGGGTTCATCAGTGGACGACATGGTTCAATCAGCGCAATAATATCTGGTCAGTATTTCTTTGTGACTTTTGGAAAGACAAAACGATGTGCTTTATCTCCCTAATGGGAGATAAAATCTTTCTCTAATCAGCAGGGTAGTAAATTATATCTCTGTTGTCAGGGGGTGCACTTAGAAATCAGTGTCCATGTAACTTGTATTTGAGAGTCTCAGAAGATTGAGGTCTGCAGATGTTCATTTTTAATCAACAAGAGAAAAGCAGGGAAAGGGCTAGTTTATATCTTAAAAAGGCTGTCATTATGTCACAGATAACTACAAGCTGGTAATCCTGGACAAAATAATGGCATAGGTGAAAGGGAATTCAAACGATGAAGGATTAAAGGCTAGGAATAAAACTAATGGGTTTATGAAACATAGGTCTTTAGAAAAAGTCTGAATTCATTAGCTTAGTCATGGTTATTAGGTAGCTCTAATATGCCTAACATTTTGCAAAGCGTTTGACATAGTTTCACATGGCATTTGGATCGAGCCACCCGAGGAGACACACTGAAATGGTGGTGGGAGCAGGGAGCTGGCAGGGCTGGGTGGGTTGTTACCCCACGGTGGGAGCTTTGCTGGGGGATTGGCAGTGATGAGGGCTTGGCATGTGCCTCCATCAGGTCCAGCACTGGCCTTTTCAGGACAGAAAGCCTCTTGCTGTGCTATTCGTTACAGAATTGAACTTTTTTTTTTTTTTTTTTTTTTTTTCTTTTTTTTCCCTAGGATGCCATAATCTGTAAAAATTGCAGGTGAGGGTACGATTCAATTGAAAGGAATGTTTTTTAGAAGATGATGAAAAAAAAAAAATTAAAAAAAAATAGCAGTATAGTCTACCCAAGTGGCTGTACTCCATCTGAGAAGGCACTTGAATAAGTTCTCAGTGCTGTTGACTTAGCCCAGCTACAAACCCCTGGGTATGGTAGGGTCTGCATCCAGAGACACCTTCTTTTACAGCACCCAGAGCAGCGCTGCGGACACTATCTTCCAAAGCCAAGAAAAGGGATCTTCACCTTTCTGCCTTTCCGAAGACGCTGAGGGCTCTGTGTAGACCAAAGGATCCCCTGAAATTAGCAGGTAGCTGGTGGGTTGGGACATCTTTGGACTTGAATCAGAGCTGGGAAACCGCTGCCTGGAGTGAGACAGGTTCAGATAAACGAGGTGTTTGCCTTTGCTCTCCCTCTCCACCATCTGTTCTCTGACACCTCAAGGACAGTGTTTGTGCATTGAAAGAAAAGAGCTGCTGGAGCAGCCCTGCCCAGTCAGCCCAGTGGCTCTCTGGGAACTGAGACATGCGGAATGAAGTCCCTGTTTCCTCAGCCAGGGCTGTTCTGGGCAGCCTGGTCTTTGCCACAGGGGTCACTTGCCCCCGCCCCCAGCCCTGCTGTGCTGATGGTCCTTGCAGTGCTCTCCTCGTGCACACATACCATAGAATCATAGAATGGTTTGGGTTGGAAGGGACCTTAAAGGTCATCCAGTTCCAACCCCCTGCCCTGGGCAGGGACACCTCCCACCAGACCAGGTTGCTCAAAGCCCCATCCAGCCTGGCCTCGAACCCCTCCAGGGATGGGGCAGCCACAGCTTCTCTGGGCAACCTGGGCCAGGGTCTCACCACCCTCACAGCAAAGCATTTCTCCCTAATATCTAATCTAAAACTCCCCTCTTCCAATTTAAAACTGTTACCCCTTGTCTTATCGCTCCACTCCCTGATCAAGAGTCCCTTCCCATCTCTCCTATAGACCCCATCAACCAAACCTGAAGTTACTCTGCAGTGGTCATGGACTCTGCAAAGGGAGGCTCAGTCCTGGTTTATACTGCCTTCTCCCAGGACTACTCCCAGCTGTGGGCTGTTGGAAGCACAAAGTGATGCTGCCCAAGCCTTGCTCTTCCTTGCAACATCACCCTGGCTATTAGCAATAATCCACCAGCAAGCCATGAAGCCCAAGGCGAACCACAAATTCACCCCAAAACAGGACCAAAGCTATTTGTTCTTCCTGTGTCTCTACTTCCTTTCTAACATTCACTTGAAAGGACACAATGCTGCTGTGACAGATATGCCAGGAGAGCGGATGAGCACAGGCAGAGCCTCTCAGAGTTGCTAGGTGACTGCTGCCCTCAGGGCACGATCCCCCAATACTGCCTGCTCCCGGGATGAGTAATGCATCTCGTTTGCATCCATTGGACAAAACTGCTGTCACTTGGGTCTTGCTGGTTGAGTCATTCCCGCTGGGAGCAATGGGTTACGTGGGTGGCTGAGAGAGGATCCTGCCACCCTGGAGGTGCTCAGCCCCCGAAGCAAACCTCTCCTGCTGGGCTGGGGTTGGCCCCATGGAGCTTCCTGGTGACCTGCTGCTCCATGATCCCATGCTGAAGAGCTGCTCTTGACACACAAGCAGAGCAATAGCAACAAAAAGATGTGTCCATTGGCCAGCGCTCTTTGGCTGACAATCAAAGACCTTATCTGAATTTTTTTGGACAGCCTTTAGAGGGTAGAGAAGCCTTTCACATCCTGACTGTAAAGATGGGGAGAACAAGATATGGGGGGAAGTCAAAGTGTTTCAAGTGCAGCCAGAACTGGGGTGCAGGCATTGACCTCTCTGGGTGTGCAAGCAAACGTTTGTGACTTCCAAGGTTTTTAATTAATTTCTTAAGCTAAAGACAGTTATGACATAACATAAAAAAGTTGTTTGGCTTATCTTCCACCTGGTTTCACGTGTAAGATGGGATTTCAGGGTAAATGCTGCTTTGGCAGCGGCCCAGTGATATTAGAGGTGAATCGATGAACAAGTCCTTTAAGGTCACTTCTTCCAAGAGGACAAAGAGGAGATATTTTAGTCCATGGTAGCCAGTGATTTAATGCCTGAGTGCTCTCTCTTAAGAACATATTACAAAGTAAAGGGAAACTTGATTTAGTGCTTTTCTCTGGCCAAGTTGAAAAAAAATTATAAACTGTCATGTTTTCAAGCTGTTCCCCCTCCTTTGTGGCATCAGAAGGGTGAAGCGATGGTTGCAACCAAAGTGGTGGGATACAGCTCCCAGCACTTGTTGTGCAGTGGCAGCATCCAGGAGGGCAGTCAGAGGCCACACTGTGGTAGATGCTGCACAGACACAAACTGAGCAGCGGGTCGTGCCTCAAAGAGTTTGAAATTAAAGCTAAAGGGAACAGATTGGGAGAGTACGAGGAATCAATGGTGAAATACAAGCCATTTTTTTCAGCAATGGCATTGGCCATGCTCATATCCAGTTGGATTTGGGAAGCTTTTATGTAGAATATGGAATAAACACATATTAAGAGGTGAAGGAAAGATTTTTCCACCAGAATTTCAGTGTTGAAAAGAAGCTGCTGCGTATGAGCTGGGAAACGTGGTCTGGGAGCAGAGTGTGGGCAGCAAAATGAGGACTGTCCTGTAGCAGGGCTTGGGGGTGGGGGTTTCTTACACAAAACATCAAGAGGTTTCGGAAGCCCTGGGTGAGCTGTTGATGTGATCTGCACAAAGGGCATAGCCTCACACTGCTAACAAGCTCCAGGGCAGCTCATCTGCCTTTGATTTCAGGCTCTTCTCCAAGCAGGGATGGTAAATTGTAGGCAAAAATAATTCTTGACAAGGATCTAATGATGCTTCAAGTTCCTGCAACCTTTCAGATAAACAGGGTGGAACAGTGCAGTGAATTTTGTAAGAAATCTCTAAAAATGTGCAGCGAACATAATGAAGTAAAATTGATCTGTTGTTTTCTCTCAGGAAACAACTACTACATGAGGAAACAAAAAGAAGAGAGGCCAGAAAAATACAGCTGTACTCTCAAAATGGGTCAGTCATAGGGACAGCAGATGTCCTCAGACATTAATGTTTTCACATAAAAAAAAAAAAAAAGAAATATTAGGAGCCGTATTTATGCAGCTGCATGTTAATATCTAAGGATGAAATCCTCCAAACAGCCCATCTAAATATTCAGCCCAAAGCCACATAAATGCACGATCTGAAGAACAACCTTGAGACATGTGCACTCGCCTTGCTGAAAGACAGGAATTTGGAGAAGAGAAGCGTGGGTCTATGATTCAGAGCCGAGCGAGATTCACTTTGCACATAAAAGACAAAACTGGGGAGTTAACCAGGAAAAAAAGACATGTAGCACATTTCAAGTGCATAATGCCCTTGAGGGGATGGATAGCAAACTGAACGCAACCAGCAGCTGCTCAGCTGAGCTGGGAAGAGCTCGGAGATATCCCTCAGCAGGGCTGCAAGTAATGTGTGATCCCAGGAGGAATGATCTTGGGGCATCTTCATCCCTGTCTGGATCCCTCGCTAGAGTCCTAGGTAAATCAGTGCCACAGCCCTGCTCTTCTTCGGGGGTAAGGGAGCTCCCAGGGCAGCAAGTCAGAGCTGATGGATGGGGCCACCAGTGGGTACATCCCAAGGTCCCTCACTGGGTCTAAAACAACGTGGGTGAGCAATGGGTCTGTGGTTTCTCCTTTGTGGCCTGTGCAAAGGCACTGGGTGGTGTTGGGCTCTGCCTTTGCAAAATTTCAAGGGGGCTCCAAGGTTTAGACCAAGCCAGCTTCTTATCATGGTCTTAGCGATGTCCAAATGGGTGAGCCTGACCCAGCAAGAGGGCTGGCAGTTGTGCATGGCTGGTAGACACACAGGGGCTTATCTGGACCTTGATGGTCCTGGGGCTTTTGCTGCACCTACGGGGTTGTACAACTGGTTGTGTTTCATCCCAGACACGAAGGTCTGCCACAACAGGCTTCATTTGGCATCTGCAGAGAGCTGCACCCTTCTGAAGATGCTGCTTGGAGCCAAGGAGGGCACAACCCCTGCTCCCCACACTGATCCACAGCCTGAAGAGTGAGCTGGGAATGGAGAAACATGATTTTCTAAAGGCTTTCCTGTGCTTTTTGAAAATACCCCGTCATCTAGAGCTGTGATGAAGCAGAGGTCTGGCTGGTGCTTTATTCCACCCAAGGTTTAGGCTCAGCAGTGGCAAGGGGATTGCTGAGGATGAAAAAGGTCCTTGTATCATTTTGGGGCGTGAGGAAGAGGATGGTTCTGGCAAACCTGCACTGAGGGAGAGGGGAAACGCTCTGCCCAAAGCAGATGCTGGGCTTCAAGCAGGTGAGGAGATGGACGAACATAGACTTGCAGGGGGAAGAAGCTGGTAATCACTGCTGTGCGTGTTTATGGCAGCACCAGGAGGGCTCACCTTTATAGCAGCACGTGTTTACTGCCTGCTCCTGCAGCTGCCATGAACAGTTCTAGCACTCCCGAATTCCCAGCTGGATCTCGAGAGCCCGTCCCTGCATCACCTGGGCACAGGCAGGCTCCAAGAGCTCTCCTCCGGCTCTGGAGGGCTTCACATGCCTCCTCTCCTTCCCTCGTTAGGTTTTGCTGCATCTTGTTGTTAAGGAGCAAAAAAACCCCAAGAGCCCCCCAGCTAACGAGGAAATGATTTTTCGACACTCTCCTTGAGGATGGCAGCCGCACCTGGTATTTCTTAGAATGAAAGCAAATATTTTTCTTTCTTTGTTTCTTCCTTATTCCTAGAAATTAATTTTCAATCACGCCATCTGGTTGCCAGAGGTGACATTTTCCGCCGCTGAGGTAGCCGATGTCATGGGAGGACGCCGCGGAGGACTGAGCATTTCTGTTTCACATTTCTTTTGTTTATTTTCCATCAAGGTCACCGTGTCTCTTACCCAGGGTTTGGCTCTTACTTTAGCTGGAGCTTTCAAGAAAATGTTAGTGGCATCGATTAACTTTCTGGGAAAAATGCCGTGCAAAGTTGACTGAAACTGCAGGAAAATTTGGGTGAAATTCATCTAGGATTAAGCTAGGAATTAAAGGGGGATATGAAAGTTTGCTTTGAACTTGTGGTCTTTTTTTGTTCTCCTTGGATCCCTGCGATGCATGCGCTTTCAGGGAAATCAGTGCACATCAACTGAACTAAAACCTCAGGGGAAGGAAAATAAAAGGAACTAAAATCTTTACAAAAATATTCATCAGGCGAAACTTCTAAGCCCAGTACATTTCCATGCTGGAAATAAAGGCATCCTACGGACCCCTTACTGTTAGTTTTATGTGAAAATACAGCGGTGAACTTCCTCAGCAGAGGATGTATGGGATTTGTGCAGGCAAAGCAATGAGGGATGCAGGGAGATGAAGATCCCCTGTGCAATTCCATTAGATCCAGCAGGATGGATGAAAATGTGTGTGCGTGTACCCTCTGCACACCCACTGGGCTGCACAATCTTTACACACTTGGATCTGTGAGTTGCAGCCCCCGGTTTCCAGTTTACACCCAATCTCGCAAACATAATACACAGAAACTGGGCTGTTGTGGAGCCACTGGCCAATTTGCTGGTGTCCCCTTCCATGGTCTCCTTGATGTCTGGGTCTCAGTCCCCACAGTGAGTGGGGCAGGACAGAAGGTGTCAAACTTTTCCCCTGAAACACTGAAGATTATTCTTTCCTCTTCAGCTACTGAAGTTTGGCAACACTTGGAAATGTCATTGCCTGTCAGGAAGATCTTTTGCATTTCCCATCCCCTGGAGTGGAGGCTGCCTATCAAGTGTCTTTTCTCCACAGTTTAATGTTTCTGGTAAAACTACTGATTTGATTTTTAGATTTTGTCTGAACAGAATTAGCACATATCACATGCTTGAGCTGCCAGTTAAGGGAAAAGACGAGGAATGGTCAGGGGAATAAAACAAGTTATCCCTTCTGGGGCTACATCAGAAGACCAAGCCTAGAAGGCAAAAGCCATTTAGTCCATGGGGTCCTGTTTAGCACATCACAGGGATGACAGTGACAGAAGGTGAATGACAAGTACGGCCCTGGGATGGGGTCTGCCCCAATTATGTGAATGTTTGCAGCACGAGGTGCTACCACATCGGCCCTCGGTGGCAGCTGCTGGGTGTCAACTGGTGTGGAAACGGGGAGGATGAGGCGGTGGCTGCACATCTGGATGGGCCCAGGACTGGACAGCTGTGGTCCACAGCTGGCTGGAGATGGGATATGAGCAGGGGCTTGTGCAGGCATTGGGGCTCCCCCACAGTGGTGGGGTGCTGGAGAAGGATGGTGCAACATTTATGTCTCTCAGGGAACGCTGGCAACAGCAAGGGATTCTGCTGATGTTTAGTGATGACGTATCCATTTCTCTTTCTTTTCATCTCTTTTTATCTAATAAACATGATCCCTCTCACAGGCAGAGATCTCAGCTGAAACATTTAGATGCAGAATTAACTCAAGCACTAAAGGCGAAAAACAAGCCAGAGAGGTGCATCCGTAGCACTGCTGACCCGTGCAGCGTTCAGGCTTCAAGGGAAGGCCATCAAGATGATTTGCCAGGGAGACTTGCAAATCAGTACGACTCCCATAAACTGCTGATGATACATGCCCTGGAAGAGAAAAAGCCATCTCTTCTTGCTCCAGACAGGGTCACTTACTGCGCTACCTTACATTCACAGAAGTCAGTAAGATGCTGAACATGAGTCTCCTCTCCCAACGCAGCTGCTTCCTGCAGCGTTCCCTCCAACACCTGCAGACCTGCAAGGGGACACGTGGTGACTGTCACACACTGGGAATGTCACACCAAGGTCGGGAAAGTGCAGCTCTGGGGCTTTGCAAGTGCAGCGAGAAGGTTGGCTCAAGGAAAGCTTACACCCCACTGACCTTCCACTGGAGAAATGTTCCTGTTTTCTCTCAGGTGTCCTCACTCTATCCTAGGTGTGAAAAAGCCCACGTGTATTTGCTGGGACTGAAGAGCTGACTAGACAGTGAGAACAAAGCCATATGCTACGTGTCATCATTTATATCCTACACATTCTAAATCCCTCACCAAGATCACAGTATTTTTCTCACTTAAGAATTTTATGGGAGGAAAATAAAAGCCTAATAGAAGGCAGAGTGAACTCCATGTTTTCTGCTTCAGCATCACCTGCTGGCTCCGATGGGATTTGCAAATCCATGAAAGAGCTCAGGAGGTGTTGGGCAGGAGGTGCAAATTAGCCCATTTTGCAGGTTTTGGGATTTTTAATGGGATGCGTGGGTGCTGCTCTGTAATGTCTCACTACCTGAAGGCTTAAATGAAGAAAACAAGGGCAAGGAGGACAGGGGTAAGGCAGGCTTGTTAAATCATTTAAATTTTACTGTTGTACTCTGAGATTCAAAATGAGGAGGCAGTAAAAGGTGTCCTTTGGCAAAATTTAACAACCACCCTTAGTGACTGTGGCATTGAACTGCTTTAGTATCTAGTTTAAAGTTAGTAGAAGGAACTCCAAGTGTATTGTAAAATCTAATCCATTTTATCTGAAAGATCAAAGTCTGCAGGAAAGCACAAATCCAAACCTCCAAAAATATAATTGCCCCTGAGCTCCAGCAGCAATATTAAAAATGCCATTTCCCTTCTTTTTCCTTTTCCCTTTCCTCAGCTCTCATTCAGATTTTCATGAAACCAATTGATAGTATGAGATGATGCTCCAGCTTGTAGGGTGATCTCATACAAAGATAAGATCTCAACTGAGCTTTACAATTTTTGGACAGTTGTTTGGTTTTTTTTTCATTTGTTTCAAGAACAGCTGGGAGATTTTTTTGGCTCTCAAGTCTGTCCTCTCGCATGAATTGACCCTTGGTCCAGAATGGGAACCTAGTGTCTCTGCGCCAAACCTCAGCCATGGGGAAACCTTGGGAAGAACTTGTAGGAACATCTTTCTGGAACAGTCAGTCCTGATGTATGAATGTGCAGTGAAAACTCTGTCACCACATGGTGGCTGTTCCGAGGTCATGGGACAGAGGGTGTTGGGACGGTGTAGAAATTGTTCCTAAGATTGTACCTGACCTGTTCAGCATTTCTATTGTGTCAGAACTAGAAAGCTTCAATCACAGATCAGTGGTGGAAGCTGGAAGTGTTCAACATACATAGTAATAATAAAAAATAAAAGACATGTGGCAAAGGTCTCCCAAAGCTTCCTCAGGAATGAGTTCCGTGAGATCCCAGAGAAATTAGGTGTCTAAGACCGTTTCTGCACTCTCCAAGGCACCTCTGTCACTACTTTATCATTCCAAAATGTGGAGGTTTGGTCCCCAGATGACTAGACAACACCTGGGGAGGGAATAGGTTTCCTGTCCTACATAGTATACTATATGATTAGAAAACCTCCCTTACTTACTCGATTGAATCTGAAACACTTCTAGGTAGTGAAAAAAAAAAAAGCAAATTAATAGTAAATTTCACAAAAGCATGTGAAATTTCCCTGTTTCATGTGTCACAGCTGTTCTACTCTTTGATGTTGCTGAGATCTGAGCAACAAGATATCTGGGCACGTCCGTGGTCTCAGAAAGCTTTAGCGCTTGCGGATGCTATCAGAATTTCTCAGCAGTCTGGGATGGTTTCCAGGGGAAATCAGATCTGGTTTGTATTGGAGGTGGACTGTTTGGAGCAGAGCAAATGAAAATGCCTTGAGAGGTTGTGATGTGAACTGAGGAGGGGATGGGGGGACTGGGGATCCTCATGGCTGTGCTGGTGCTGGCGAGGGGGTGGGTGGGAAAGCCACTGGGGATGGGTGCCCTCATCCATCTGGCTCACTGGTGGGACATTGCTTTCAGGTGACGACGCCCTTGATTTGGAGAGCTCTCACGACTGCAGCTCCTCTGGCATGGCAACAGCGCTTTGCAAGGCTGAGACATTTTTACCTCTCTGGGATGTTCCTTTACTCTCACCTCCTACCTTTTAGCCCCAGGCTTCTGGTATTTCTCCCCCCCCACCTCCATCCATCTCGTAAATGAGTATTTGCAGAGTTTACAGCACTGTCTGGGTTTCTGCAGAAGAAGCACGGTGTAAAAAGTCAATCCTTATTTCTGTGATATGTGTAGCTGGCAGATCCTGCCTCCAGCACTGCGCTCACGCTGCTCTGGGAGACGGCCTCAACCCGACACTGCCTCAGCGAAGGTGACGGAGGGGCGAGTCTGGAAAAAGGAGGTGATGTGGTGCAAAATGGTCTTGAGGGCAATTTGGGGGAAGTAATGAGAGGTTCAGAAACTGGGACTGAGCTGGGGACAGGGCTGGCAGGAGCATCTCCGTGTCTGAAGGAGAGGATGAGGTGCTGAAGTGCAGCTGTACCCTGCTGACCAGCCAGGGTGGCTTCTGAGATGTGTGATGATTAGTGAGTGATCTGACCATTTCTGCAACGGGTCACTCTTTGGGAAGGTCTCAGTCTCTTCCCCTCTGAGAACCATCTGATATGATTCCTCTTCAAGGCTGCCTTGTCTCTGACTAGGCACAACTTTGGTACCTCCATCATCTTCCTCAACTGCTCCTGCTCCTTGGGCTGAGCCAAAGAGGAAGCAGGGGACAGCACTGATGCTGACTGATGTTAGAAGGCTGGGTGCAATGCTAGGGGGTCATCCATTCCTTCTCACTGCCAGGAACATTTCCAGAGCACTGTTCGCATCCCTCCTGCTGCCTCTGGTCCTTCCTCCAGTGGAACTTGCAGCTTGGCACACTCATGCATGGGTCTGATCGGGGCAGAGCTGCCCCCCACCCCAGCTCCTCTGTCAAAGAAATCACCCAAGAGTACAGGCAGGGACCTTGCAGCCTTCCTCTCCCTTCTGCACAACCCCTTACTCAGTAGTTAACCCTTTCTCTCAACCCCCTAACTCAGTAGTTAACCCCCTTTGCCAGTGCATCTGGTCTTGTTCATGCTCAGCACTTGCATCCCCCTTGGTCCTGCAGGTTGCCCATGAAAGCATGGAGCAAGCCATGACAGGGACCAGAGCCAGGCTGACGAGTCCTGACCTGGGATAATGCACACACACATAGAGGGGTTTCAACTGGGGTTCCCAATTCCCTTTGACTTGTGATTTTGGTCTCTACGTGCACCCCGAAGTGTCCCGATCTCTTTGCAAGGATGCCAGGGAGCCTGGTGTTGGACATCTGTGTGAAGAACCAATGCTGTGCTCGTTAGTGCCAGAAACAAGGTATTCCCATGCCACCAATAATCTCCCAGCTCTCATTTACTCCTCATCCCAGCCCTCAGGTCAACTGGATGCAGGGCAACGCTGTTCTGCCCCATCAGCAGGGAACCTCTAAGGAGCTTTATGCCTCCTGGTTGGAAAACGCTTAAGTAACAGCCCCAGATTTGTTCCTTTTGTGTTTCTGAGAGCCCAGTAGTGAAAATTGCAGCAGGGTTAATGACCTTTCACACAATTTGTCACATTCAGAAGATGAAGTTGCAGTAGGATATGTGTGTTTCAGGGACTTTTCACACAATTTTTCACATCCAAAAGCCTGGCTCAATCACATACACTCAGTCCCGACATCGCGGCTTTTGCTAAACCAGGTCTGGAAATCTCTCACAGCTCCTAAACCAGTGCTGCACCATTTGTGCAATGAGCTTTACTGAAGCTGGAAGATCCCATGGAGAGGAGCAGCCCCAGGTGACATGATTTCATCCCATGATGAACACAGGTGATGTGGATTGGGTGGGTGAGGGACAAAAGGGCTGAGTGGAGCTGATGAAGGGGGTTTGGGAGTGTGAGGGTTATGTAGAAGCAGATCATCCTTGGTGGGACTAGGCAGCTTCTAGGTAAGACTTTGACTTGGGGGGCTGGGGAGGCTCTTGATGGAGGTTGAATATTATTTTTGTAGGGGAATGGTACAATTCCTTAGCTGAGAGGAACAGCTAAACAGCCCAGGATGCTGGAGACCCCCTTTCATGGTCACCAGTGTGCCTCTGCACAGTCACTGTGTGTGTCCCCATGGTCCTGTGGACAGGCATGGCCTGGTGCAGCCACCGGCATCTCTGCAATGCAAATTTAGAAGTGTTTTCATATTCTGTCAAACCTTCAGGCCCTGTTTTTTGGCTTCTGTGAAGCAGCACAGCTTTTCTGGAACCAACTTATCCCAGCAGGGCTGTTGACTCTCAATCCCACATAAAATTATGGGGAGCTGGAGCGTGTGCATGGTACTTCTGGCATGGGTGGCTCTTTGCATGACATCTTCAGAGCGAGCATGACAGCCGCATAAATAGCATATGTGAGGAGATATTACATATCTGCAGCTTGTTGCATATTATTTACATAAATATCCTCTACCTAGCTGATGGTTCTTCCTAGTTACAGATTTGTTAAAGACTGGAGTCTTTTCAAAGCAGATATTCAAGCCTTCGAAAAACTGATGGGAATACATTTCCCTCTACAGTTGCTTGAAATTCTTAGTAAACAGCTATTGTTTCCTCTTGCTGGAAAATGGAGCAAGAGAAGGCTTCTGAGACTGCATTTAGGTGGGTTTAAACTGTGGAAAAAAAAAAAAACAAACGGTCTGAAAGCAAGTTATCAGGGATCAGCTGCTATTGATCCCAATAACAGCAAGATCTTGAGTGACACCTCTTTGGGGAAAGCGAGCTCAGAGGGAAGCAAACAGAAAATGGACACTGAATATCTTGGTGTTAGACTTTTTTTTTTTTTTTGCGGTGAATATGTTGCTCTTAAAGCTGTTCACTATGTAAAATGGCTTTAGTACAGAGGCGATAAGCAGCTCCTTACTTTGAGGTACTTTGTGAAAATTACCATCTGAGCACAGGAGGTGTTTTCCTCCCAAAGGGATAAGAGGTTAAAGTGCTGGGATGGAGCTTGGAGGGTCTGAATTCAGCATCTGCTTCTGTTTCTTATTGAGAACCTGTGTAAATCATGCAACCATCGTTTCCTTTCCCTAAATCAGAGACCCTTCCTCTCCCAGCATCTGGGCTGTGGAGACCCCCAAATAGTGAGCCCTGGATGCTGGGTGCCCATTCCCAGAATGATTGGAAAAAAAAGAAGATAAAAAAATTCAGTGTCCCGGCTGAGAGGATAACAGGGGGGAGGAGAGGGTTCTGTCTTGTGGGAGAGGAGGGATTTGCTCACTTTAAGGTCGATGGGTTTGAGATGCGAAGAGGCATAAGACTGTTAAAAAAGAATATAATGTTGCACAGAGGAGTGTTAATGGCCTCATCCACAATCACCCAAAATGATCAGTCCCTGGAAAATTGGAAATAATGATGGCAAACAATAAAATATCAGTGAGGTGAGTAGCATAGTGTACTTTTTTTTTTTTTTTCCTGTTAGAGCTTGAGGGATTTTGCTCTAAATAAATTTTTGGTGAAAGCAGGATCCGCTCTAAGTATTTGTAAGCAGTAAGGATCAGGTTCACCAGTGCATATGGTATCCTTCAAAATGCAGGCGGCTCCTGGCATTAAGTGGATCTGGTTATTCTCTTTACTGTGGGCCCTTGTAGCTTTTGGGAGTGTGGGACCTCTGATCTTGGTGGCTGCTGTCCTTTGGGTGCAACTGAGGGCCATAAGCAAGTCATGGAAACATGGGAGAGACTGGAATAGAACTGAAGCAACTCCTCCTGTGAGGTCGTGCTTGAATTCTGGGAGCTAAATGGCTTTTTTTTTCTCCCATTATGTGGTCCCAGGACACGTAGCAGGAGCTGATGTATTTCTTGGTGTGGTAACTCCCTGGCTTTAGGAGCTGGAGAGCAAATGGAAGGCAAAAGAAGGCTAGAAGAGGAGAGATTTCCTTTGTATTTCTGCTTGAAACAGGCATGAATTATACTTGTTTTGCTGTCCTGCTATTTTAGAAAGAGGAATCAGTTGACTCCAGCTCGGTGAGATAGGTGTCCCAGGGGATCAACTGTCTCTTGCATGAAACTGTTTTATTGTATAATGTGCCTGTTCCTATGGATCAGTTCCTTGCAGCCTCGGGAATGGGCAGGGAGGTACCCCGCCAGCAGAAATGTTGAGTTTCCAGGGTATGGAGGGGTTGGGTCCTGACCCCATGGCTCTGGCCCAGGCAGGTGGAGCTGCCTCAGTCCCATGGGGATGGATGAGCTCAGTTGCCTTTCTCTGCTGGCTTGAGCCAAAGGCTGTGTGCAAGTGTCTGGACTCATAAATATGACTTGGTCCTAGAGCAGATGGGTTGTACTGGGAATCAGTCACCTGTGATCTGGACTGGACCCTCACCATCACCCTGTCAGGTACATCCTGAGATATTGCCTCAAATGTGCTTTCCCTGAGAAGATCAGTGTTCATGGAAGGACTCTGAAAGGGCACCCCTTTCAGGGACATGGCCTGTGACATCCTGCTGACTCTATTCCCCTCGGCGGGTCTGGGTTTTAAGTAGTGTCCCAGTGCAAGCTGAAGTCAGCAGGAACCTTTTTCCCACTGTGAGTTTGTTCCCAGGCCCCTGTTTGCTGCTTGGGAACAGTTATTCTGTTTTTCTTTCTTTGTTCTGAAGCACAGCATTGCAAAAGAAGTTCTGCGGAAATTTCTGCCATTCTAAAAGGAGTCTGATGGAGCAAATACAGAAGCTGCAATGAATATGTATTATTGCAAATATGGAAGAAGCCAATATACCCCTTCTTAATAGGCATTATTTCTCATTCATTGAATGAGTCCGTTGGCAATGGAAGGCAGATAATCCACTTCTGGGCTCTCTCTCGCCTTGCGGTTTTACGTGATTTATAACATCACACAAGGAACAGAATTTGTCACCACCGTCTCTGTGAAGGACCTCTCAATCCCCTTGTAGAGGCCACTCTGGGGAAGTGGCTTCTGGGGCTCAAGAGACCTTTTTTTTTTTATTTTATTTTTTTTTTATTTTGTTGTGACTTTTTATTTATTACTTCCTGCCAGTTTCTCTGATGCTCTAGTTGTTTGCCATAGATCTGTGATATTATGTAAAGCAGTCAGTGTTCATATACCAAACCCAACATCTCTTGCTCTTCTGGAGCCGGTGCAGGGCTGAGCAGTGCCTTCCCTGTGCTCTTCCATAGCTTAACCATGCTAGATGTCATTCTCCATGTCTGTTTTGCAGGTTTTCCAGCTTTGGAAAAAAACTCTTGCTCTACCTCCTTTAGCTGTAAAGCAGTGGTTTTATCCCTCTTAGTGTTTAATGGTCTGCTGGAAGATGTCGTGCCTGCTGGCACTGCTCTGCCTCCTCAGCTGTAGACACAGTTCATGTCCCTGCTCGGCACTGACCCAGTGAAGGGAGCAGAGATGCTCAAGGACCTCCCAGTGCTTGCTGATAACGCTGGCCTTGGGCAGACCACAGCTAGTCCGAGCCACTGCTGGGCTTTCCTTGACGTGTATGTATGCTTAAAACCAGAAAACTTGGGGGAGAGTGAGCAGAGAGCTCAGGGAAACACTTGCGAGGCCAAGGCTGAAGAGGGTGGAATGAGGAACCAGAGGGAATGCTGGAGGGGTGGATCTTGGGGGGGGATGCGTGTGTTTGAGCAGCCAACAGCTGACTACTGAAAAGCGTGACCAATTGATGAGGAAAACATGACCTTTTGTGCTTTTCTGCATAAATGTTTTAACAGCAAAAGAACACATCTACCTGCCTGTCGCATCTGTTTCTCATCCCACCAAGCAGCTTGAGCCCGGTTTATTGATACTTGAAATGAAAGGGTTCACCAATGGCAATGCACTGCCAGTGCCGTCGGTTTTGATGGGTGCAGGATGTGTGCATTAACCAGCGGTGTTTTCGGCATTTGTGGTGGGTGAAACGAGGCTGTGTGCCTCCCTGCATGTGCCTGTTCTTGGCTGTTGAATTTCTGTGTGATCATTAATGCCCCAAGAACAAATCTCACCCACCAGCAGTGGCTGGGGTGTAAATTCAGCTCACTAGCCTTTGGCATGGGGTTGGCAGGTACCCGTCATCCCAGGAGCGATGGCTGCGTTTGAGAACCTTTGCTTTCCAGCCTCCCCAGCACACTCCACGTCCCCCCCCCCCATCCCCAGCCTTCCTCCCTCTCCTCGCCAGCCCAGGCGCTTGTTCCCTGTGTGAGAAGTGATTTCACATCTTGCAAAATTAATTCTCTGCTCATGATGGCCTTGATTAAACAGATTGGCAAACTGTGTTAAAGGTGGCAAAACAGCGCTGACATGCAGACGTCTTCACCTCCTGAAAGGAAAGGCCAAAAAAAAAAAACCCTGTGGGTTTTTGTTATTATAAAACACAGGTGGCTGTGGGCTGTTTTCTGCAAAACCAGCAAAAATTCTTTGCGTTTAGGAAACAGCGTCTGTAAAGTTAACCTGGTTGAAACAGTTGTAGATGTAATTACTGGCACTTGAACTAGGTTAGCTTGAAATAGATAAGGTTTCTTCATCCACAGCTGGATGGACTGTACAGATAGCCCAGGAGTTTGGAGGTAGATATGCTATAGGTATGTGGGGAAAGCCCAGGGTCCTGCCTCTGCCAAGATATAGCCATTAACCAAGCTGATAACAAGCCTGCTTGGGCCCCAACTGTGGTCCTTTATATTATAAGCTACTGAAAGTTTCCAAAAAAACCCACCCCCAAACATGCACAAAGCTCATTTTCAAACAGATTCTTATTTTTTTATGGGTAGTCTATTTACCCAATTAAAAAACTTTTGTACATTTTTGGTTTGAATCTTATTTTGCGGACATTCAGTAGGAAGTGAGGTTGAGGGGGGGGAAGGAAAAAGGCACTTTCAGCATGAATGTGTTTGACTTGCATGTTGATGCTCTGGAAACTTTCTTGTAAATCCAGCATCTATTCATAGTATGTCATCTGCTGCCTTCAGGCGTGCTTTCTGGGCAATCAGCGCCTGGAAGAAGGGTTGTATTTTTGGCTTGTTCTTTTTTGGCTTTTGTTACCTTGCTGTCTGCATAGAAACCCTCAAGCAGAAGAGGTGATCTGTTTTTCCAAGAAAGATGTTGGCAGAAGCCCTTTTGGGTCATGCAAATGAAATCTTGGTAGCCTTCCTTCTCAGCCTTGGTGCACAGACCCCAATGGACATGGTGAAGACTTCTGATAAAGGAGTAATCTGGTAAGTCTCCTGCTCTTGAGATGACTATCTGTCCTCCTCTCATCCCAGGGATCCTGAGAAGAGCAGAAGGTAAGATACCATGAGATGTTCTGGAAGGACAGATCTCTTCATGGTTGAAATTGGATTGGGGTGAAATCAGGATTGGGACTGAAGGTGCAGTATGAAGATCCTGGGCTTCTTCCTGTAGAAGAGGACACGGCTGGACAGTGAAGATGCTGGATGGATGGATGGAGGATGAGAATTTTTGGAAGATTCTTTGTCCCAGACACAAAACGTCTTGGCTGTCAAGGTGGCAATCCTCATCCCCTTATACAGAAGTCATTCCAAAAGACTAGGCTGTGTAGAGTCAAAACAAGCACCTCAGTAAGATAAATAGGTGAATATGTTGTATTTGTTGCACTGAGTTGACATAAAATAAGTATGTGAAGGGCTAAATGCGTTTCTTGTGGTGGGAGCCAGCAGAGAGGAGCGGAGCTGAATTTGCAAACACTCTTCTCCCGTGGGCTCCTGGGCTGTCCAGCCAGGGCCTATTGCACAGATTTACTGCTGTCCTTCCTTCAGCCTTTGAAAATCAATTCATTAACAATTAAAGTAATGTCTAGCCTAGCATTTATTTCGCACTCTCTCGTTAATGGACTGACCAAAAAAAAAAAAAACCACCACCAAACTTCTTCAAGCACTGGGACTGTTGTATTTCATAAGAGGGCTGTATTTCTGGGTCGTGCTTCCTCCCTTGTTCCCTGTTAGAGCTGAGACCTGCTCTTATGGAAGCATTCAGGAAGATTACCCTGCATTACCATACCATTACATTTCTTGTAAAGAAGGTGCAGCTTCTGAGCTAAATATCCCCAGACATCCATTAAAACAGAATTAGAGCAGAAAGGGCTAGCCCTGAATGTGCCTGCTGGGCCCAAACAGCTCTGCATCAGGCTGTCTGCGGGCTCTGGAAATAAAGCAGAATTTGCTTTTCTCCACCTCCTCCTGGACAATAGCAAATGGGATCTGATCCGTGTGTCTCCAACCCAAACACTTGTGCCCCCAACCCAAACTGCTGGGAAATGGCTTCTTGAGGGAAACGCAATAGATGGCCAGCAGCACCAGACCATGAGGTTCTAGTTCTCAGCAGTCAATCAGCCCCTGACCTGGGATCAAACTGGGAACGGACCCCAAAGACCTCTTTGCACCTTGTTTTGGGGGGTGGCATACCTGGGGGCCTCTGCAGCTCTCGGGCACCGAGCCTGTGGGGATCAATGTCCCATGGTTTGATGAGGGAGGGAAGGGACCTGTGGGGTCTGCATGGATCACCCCACCCTAAGGTAGAGAGTCTACCACTGCAGCTCCTTAAAATAAATGTGCTACCTAACTCTGATGCAAAGTGCAGGATGTTTTGGGTTACAAAAATGACCTTTAGCGAATGTCACTAAAAATATACTAAAAAAATAACAATTTTCTCCCCCTTCAGTTCTCAGCCCTCCTTGTATTTTTGTCAGTTTCTAGGTCAAATTCCCCATTCCTGCTTCTCCTGCGCTAGCACAGCGTTCAGGTTGCACAATTGCAGAGGAGGGAGGAATCCTCATCCCAAATCCCGATCTCCCAGTGCCCGGAGCCTTCCCTTCCTTCTCCCGGCGCCTCTGGCTGGGAGCCCACCCCAGGTAGGCTGCGGGTCCTCTCCGCACCTGGGGGCTGCGGCAGGGGCTTGGGGGGGGGGGGGGGATGACAGTGCTGGACTCCCCGCTCCGGGGGTGGGACGAGGAGGGGGGGGCCGCGGTAGCTCGGAGCGCCGGGGGGAGGACACTGGGCTCGCAGGTGTGGGCTCGCTTTCCTTTTGGTGCATTTGCTTATTTATTATTTATTCCACCACACCCCCCCCTCTCTTTTCCTCCTTCCCCCCCCCACCCCCCCCCCTCCGCTTTTCTCTTACGCAGTGGGAGAAGCCAGGCAGCCGGGACTGGCTCTGCCCAGCCGCCGTCCGTCCTCCCTCCCTCTTCCCCCATCCCTCCCTTTTCCTTAAAAACGTGGGCTCCGGGGTGCAGCCCCCTGCGCTGGCAGCATCCCTGCCTGTGAGGAGCAGCCCCTTCTTTCCACCACCATCCCCCCCCCCCCCCCCCCAACCCCGCGCCTTCCACCGGCTGCCTCCGGAGCGGAGCCTCCGGCCGTGCCCGGCTTTGTGTGTCCCCCCCCCGCCCCCCCGCCCTTCCCCGGTCCGGGGGTGCCTGGATGCGGCCCCGGGGAGCGCAGGGCAAGGAGCAGCGCTAAAAGGGAAACCCGCCCGCAGGTAAGCACCCAGCGGGGGCTTATTTTCAACTTTAGGCTTTTCCTGGCGTTTTATCGGGGCGGGGGGTGGTGGGGGTGGTGGTGGGTCGAGCCCAGCGCCAGGACGAGCTCCCAGCCCCGGCGGCTCTCGGAGGAGGGGGGCGGGGGGGGCGAGGTTTGGGGGCACAAAGCCGCATGTTGGGGACTCACCGACCCGGCAGGTAGGAGCATCCAAGGCTCGGGAGGGATGGCGTTGTGCAGCCTGCATGTCCCCTGCGCCGGCGGTGTGGAGAAATGCGTGAGCTCCCTGTGTGCTCAGGATGCACCAAGCTCGCAGGGTCGCATCCCTCTAAAATATGCTCTTGGGGAGCTTTGAAGGGGGGTGTGTGTATGTGCTCTCCCCGGCAATAAATCATCCTTCTCCCCTAGCGTTTCTCCCGCACATGCTTTGCTCCGGTCCTGCGCTACACGTTTGATCAGCGGATCTTAAAACTGCTTCTTTGCCCCAGGTCCTTGGCACAGGCTGGTGCTTCAGGATGGATCCGCTCTTCCCTGCCCATATTTTGGAAGACCCTGACCTGAGGAAGCTGCTGAACGACTCCTCCATGCTGAACCTCAGCTTTCTCCCCAGTAACTGGTTCAACAACGGCACGGGGGACAGCTTCCTGCCGCTGAGCATCAAGATCACCATTGTGGTTGTCTACTCCATTGTGTGCATTGTGGGGCTGGTGGGCAACTGCTCCGTCATGTATGTGATCGTCAGGTAGGACACGCAGGGAGCACACCAGGGAGGCTCTGGGGAGGGCTGTGAGCGGGACAGACCGTGCCCCCCCCCCCCCCCCCCCCCCTAAATCCCTGCTGCAGGTGAAGCAGGCAGGTGCTTCCCTGGTAATTGTGATGTGCTTTAGAGGTAAAGATGTGGCATTCGTTTTATCGTTTTGGTTTTATTTGTTTTTCTCCCTTCCTAGGCTGTGATGAAGGTTCCCACAAGCTTTCAGCTGCCCTCTGGTGCCTCCTAAAGTTTAACCCAGAGAATGGAACAAAGCGATCAGATCTGCTCAAAAACACGGGACTTTTTTTCAGGCAGGGAGCTGGGTGTCCCTGGGGAGAGCAGTGCCCTGGGAGCATCCCGCTGCCAGGGTGTGCTGGATCTTCAGTGGGACCTCTCCCTCCTGCGCTGTGTCCGGCAGCCCAGCTGTGGCTGC
Organism: Numenius arquata; assembly: GCF_964106895.1. Lineage (NCBI taxonomy): Eukaryota > Metazoa > Chordata > Aves > Charadriiformes > Scolopacidae > Numenius > Numenius arquata. The sequence continues at coordinate 3,969,069 of NC_133587.1, read as the reverse complement.
AGGTGCTGCTCCATCTGGGAGCTGGCGCTTTGCAAAGCTGAATCTAATTGCAAGGGGAAGAGCCCGCTGGGAGGCTCAGCCTTACTTTTACGGGGGGGAAATCACAAATGTAGCTCTTCCAACTCTTTGGAAACTATAGATGTCAGTAAGATGTGACAGGACGTTGCAGAGATGAGGGCAACTTCTCTGGCTCTTCAGGCTGAAGTTGGGAGAGCAGGGGGAGACCTTTGCAGAGGGACAGAGCACAGAACCAGCGCCACTCCAGCCTCCCTGCACCTTCCTGGCGTTTTAGGTGTCCCTGTCTGGTTCTGCTCTGGTTCAAACCACTCTGTTTCTTGGAAATAGAAACCCCGTTTGCCCCCCCCGTAAGAATGAAATACCCATTAGGGCTGTGATTCTCTGTCAAATGCCAGGAAACCCCCCTTCCGATCTCTGTACCCTGTACGTTAGGAGTGAGCTTCCATTTTCTACACATCTCGGAGCAGAATCCTGGTGCAGGTGGATGCTGCCAGCACAGAAAAGACAGGATCAATTTGTTTTCTCCTCCAAGAGAGGACAAAAATATTTAGCAGGTATTCAGACACTGATGAGATTAAGTCTTGCTCCTGCCAGGAGCCCTGCTGCTTCCAAAGCATCTTTCCCTTGAATACACAAAATTCGGCTGGGGGAGATGCTGCAAAATGAAGTCTTTGGTATCACAGGCTGGTAAATGGCAGCTAAATCTCTTCTATGAGGGCAGTGATGTGACCGTTCATCGGGCCGCCTGTCCATGCTCTTCCTGGTAGGGAGTTTATGGCAGGGAGAAGGGATCCCGTTAGCCCTGGGGAGTCTGGAGACAGGGAGAGGGGGTTTGCAGAGCAGCGGTGCCACGTTTGGAGAGCTCGTGTTTGGTTCGGTGTCGTAGCAATCCCTCGAGTAGGCAGGGCGTTTGTGGATGTGTGTAAGCGTGGTGGGTAGTGAGGCTCTGGGAGTGAGAAGTCCTTGTCCCATGGTGATGCAGCTCCCTGGGAACGCCAGCCAGCATGCATGCAGTCCATGCCCCGGGCGTGAACCTTAGAGGTGTGTCAGGAGAAACCTTGGCAGCAATCTTCTCCCCGTCTGCAAAGGTCCTGTGGGATGTGGGCAGCAGGACCCTGCAAGCCTCTGTCCAGGGCTGTGACCCGTGGATCACCAAGAGTATGAATGTCCCAAACTGGCATCCTGGTCAAGGTGGACCTGCCATGTTTAAGTGGGACCATGCTTTCAAAATGGTGGCTTCTGTTCTGTTCCTTCTGCTCCTATTTTGGCTTTCATACCTTCCAGTTGGATAAATGTGACCCAAGAAAGGAAAGTGGGATTTAGCACTGGAATTTCCCATGGAACTTAGATTTTTATTTTTTTTTTTTGTGTCCCCTCTGGTTTTACTGGTTCTGAGCAATTGAAAACTGAAGGCTTGTGTCACCTACCATCTCCCTCAGGCCTTTCCCACTTCTGTTTCCCCTCTTATCCAGTAAATCCCTATACATACAAAATTGCTAATAGAAGCTTTAATTATTTGGGTATTCCTTTTTGAGGATTCACTTCTGGTTTTCCCCAAAAACTTGCAGGTAAGCTTGGAGAGGCCACTTGAATAATGTGTGCTAGGGAAGTTCTAACTGAGCTAGGACACATGTAGAAGCTCCTGTTTCTCTCCATCATGTCTCCTGGGAACTCAGTACTGGCTGAGGCTGAGTTAGACCCAGGGAAATGATCATTCTTGGTTTGGCAACTTCTGGTTATTTCTGCCTAGGATTTTTCTCTCCTTGCCCTGTCTGTTAAGGTCAGAAGCAGGTTTAGTGATAGACTGGACTCAGTATCTCCAACTCTTGATCCTGGCCACGTATATGGACTCGCACAGAGCTCCCAAATTAGTGGCCATGCGAGGAGGATGTTGATGGCTTCTCACGTACAGGTTTTCTCCCCAGACTGGACCGTTGGTGCTTCTGGGCTTCATAGCATCTTTTTTCAGTAGACTGAATGTTGGTTGCTGGTAAGTCAACATGGGGCTTTGGGATTCTTAATGTCAGATCTCTTCCATTAACGGAAAAAAGAGTGGCAAACCCTCTGAGCTGCACCTCTACCATCTGTAGGTATGGTGCACCCTACAAAAGCTGTTTTTTTTTTTTTTCCTTTCCATGCTTATATTTCACCAGGGATAACCAGACTCCAGCATGCTACACAACCTATAAGAAACTGGTGTATTATCTTCCAGAAAAAGAATGGTACAGTGATGTAGGCAATAATTGTTTCCTGTTTAAGAGGGAGCTGGGAAATACAAAGACTCTAATATTGGCACTCGAGGAAATTGGAGGCATCAGGAAGTCTTGTTTCTTGTTTTTTTTGTTCCTCTTGAGTGAGTTTTTTGCGGCACCGAGGGAAAAGTTTAAAATCTCCCGGTATTTCACACAAAAATAAGAATTCAAAGCCTCCTCTGGGTTTTCCCCTCTGTTGTAGAACCCAGCCTACATCTTTATTATATTTGGAGTGATTTAACATTTGGAATGATTAATTTATAGAGACGGTCATCATGTGACTGTCAATCCCCTTCTTATGCTGGGCAGCGCTAATTGGATAAGACCGAGAAGGGCTCTCGTCAGGAACACGATTTCCTGGACAGTAAAGGGCCTATTGTGGGAACCTGCCTCGTCTGCGGCTTTGTTCTGCTGCTCATTGTGGAGCTCCTCGCCAGTGGAGACAATGCCTCCCCTCCCTCCTTCGCCTTCTGCTCTGTTTGCTCTCTTCTGCACATATTTCCTGTACTGCTTTTTAATGAATGATGAAACAAGGAGTTGAAGAGCATGAGGCAGAGAGGGTTTCGGGGGGAGAGAGGGGGAAACTGGGCTGCTGAGGTCCCCCTTATCTATTCACTGAATGCGGCAAGGCTTGGATGCCTGAGAGTTTTGTTTTTAGGAAGAAAAGCAAAGGGGGAAGGAGATATATCATCTTGCAATGGCCCTGGGGGTGGATGACCCATGGCCCGTGGGGCTGGAGGTGATGCTGACCCAAGTGTTGCTGCGTGGGGTGTGACAGAGACCCCCAAGTCTCCACTGATGTTCCAGGGAAGGGACCAGGGACACCATGCGAATTCTTGCCCAGGAAGTCCTTGCTCCATCGTGCTGCTGCGATGCTCAGCGGTGACAATCTGGAGGACTCCCATCCTCCAAGGTGGCTCTTCTTGCCTGGATCAGGCCACCGTGGGAATGACGCCACATTTCTGGGGCACTGTTTTTGCTCTCTGTTGGGACCCCAGCAAAGTAGTGGAGATGCTCAGCTCAGCCTATTGAAGAACACTGTTTCAAGGTATTTTAAGCAGCTGTTTAGGCACATTAGGGATGTCAGGCTCCTACACTTCCACTTGCTGCTTCCAGGTGAATCTTTAGGAGGAGGAATGTGATGGGGAGGTGCCTGCAGTGGGCAACTGCCTGGGGATGGCTGTGCCAGCCATTATTCTGCTTGAAAACTGCATCAATCCCCGAGAATAGGGGTGAGGTCAGCTGCTGTAATGAGACAGGGAAAATTAAGTTAATTATGACACTGCAGAGATGCTGATTTCTTAATAGAAAGCTTTCTAAGGGAAGATCCTCGACCAGCTGTGTGTCTCGGAGCTGAAATCAAGTGAGTGTTTAACACGGTGTGGACCCAGCAGACACCGGTGGGACCATCTGAGACCTCAGCTCTCTCCAGATCAGCCTTTTTTCATTTTTCCTGGCAGAAAAAAAAAAAAAGAAAGAAAGAAAAAAAGACAGTTGTTGCACTTTGTAGAGAAGGGAAACCTATGTCAAGGGCTCTGTGCTGGGCTCAGCCACGTGGCTCATGGCAGCCATGCGTGGCCACGGCTAACACGGCTCCAGTGTGTGCTGGGTGGGCTCTTGGTTTCCCCTGGCTTCAGTGGGATGAGTGGAATGGAATTACCCATGTGCAGCAGAAATTCTGTGATGTTTGATGTGGGACTTGGTTCCCAGTGGTTTTCCCAGGGACTGGGGCAATTCCCAGCAGCATTTAGGACATGAGCGGTTCAGCAGAGGCAGGTGCAGCTCATGAATGATGCGATGCATCTCATCTCATGGATGAGAGCATCCTGCTGCAGGACAGATGCTGGCAAACACCCTCCTTAGATGGAAGCACCGTTCCTGTTGGCCATGTACCTGCTTGGGGTTGCGTGAGCACCCCTGCGAGCCCACGGGCAAGTTGCAGAGGCTTTTGCAGCAGCAGCCACCACCCAGTCTCTTCTCCTGGAAAGACAGTGATTGGGGCCAGGCAATGTGCTGGTCCCCGGAGAGAACCTTTAGGAGGGAGTGCACCAGTGTCACCCAGACACGGCAGCAAGACTCAAAGGGCAAGAAAATAATCTGTCCCAAAGCCTTGCTGCTTGCCCTGGCTGGCAGCAGACTCCTTAACCCCTGCTAGTCAGTCACTGTCCTGCCAGGTAATTAATAGGCTTTTATGTGATGGTGTTGCTGCCTAGTCTGGCTTCACAGTTCAAAGTGATTTGTGTTTGTCTTTGAATTCTGTGAGGGTGGTGTTTTTGGTTTTTTTTGTGGTCGGTTGAACCATTAAGAATAAACTGGCTTGAATTGGGTAATTTCGGGTTGAGGGGGCTCTGAAAAGGTGATCGGAGCGGCAGGGACACGGAGAGCACGGTGTGGGTGTATGGCTGGGAGGACACAAATCACGACGGTACGTGCCAGATCAAATATCAGCTTCATACAACCCATGGGCTAGGAGCAGGTTGGGAGCAGAGATGTCTGAACCGGTGCTGATTTTCCACCCTCAGAAGGCAAAAATCCCCCCTGAGCCTTTTCTGCTCTGTTTTACTTACTGAGCGTGTCCGGGGAGGGCGGCAAAGGCTGTCACTGGTGCCAGGGTGTGGGGTGGGAACGGAGGGAGCTGCTGAAGGTGAACAGCACTGTCTGCATCCTGATGAGATGGAGCTATGAATATCAAAATCAAGATGCCCCAAGAGGCAGAGAGGTCCTGGAGATAATGCTTACGGTTCCCCCAGGGCTGAAGGCTTTCCTCTGGTCCCTCTGCCCCCGGTGTCTGCAGCCCCATTTTGGGTTGTAGATTTGCTGCAGCTGGCTGGTCTCTTAGCCCTGGGACATCCGGAGCTGGGTGGGAAGGAGGGAGTGATGCTGCAACAACAGGTTTGCAGCTCACCCTGAGGCTTAGCCAGTGACGGAATCTGTCCTTGTGAAAAATGGGACCTCAAAGCCCAGTACGTGGAAGAGCTGTTTCCTACCCATCTCCTCCTCTCCCAAACTGGGTTCCCCTCACTGAAGCACGGGTACCGTTATCCCAGGTAACGCTGCTTGAGATCCTCATAGCAAAAAGGAGGGGGAAGCCGAGCGCTGAGCTGATACCCAGATGTTTTTCCTCTCAGGCTTCGGCAGCTGGGAGAACAGGAGAGCAGAGCACAGCGATTACTTCTGTGACAAAGGTGGAGCTGGATGGAGAGGAGAGAACTGCCAGAGCTGCCCTGTGGGAGATGCTCCATTAGGAAATTGCCTCTGTGACCGAGTGCAAGAAAGTGGCTTAGCGGGAAGCTAATGTCTTCCGTGGAGGCCACAGGCTTATCCGCATCGGAGCTGTGCCATGGGGGTGAACCTTGGGCTTTAGGAGGCACCTAAGAGTTTAATTTGTCTTTTTTTTTTTTTTTTTTTTTTGTGTGGATTAAGAAAGAGAACACTCTCAGTTCCTGGAGGAAAAGAAAAAGAGGTTAATCCACAGAGAAGTGATTAATTGATTTTTTTGTTTGTACTGAACATTCTGGAAATGTTTGGGAACATTGCTTGGTTGGGGAAATGGTTGTTGGCTCTCAGCGTGCAGAGAAAGTGGAGCTAGAAGTAATTAATTAGGTGTAAGTTAATTTCCCCACCTTTCAAGAGCACAAAATCAGCTTTAAAATCCACTTGAAGGTGGGTTGAAGGAGGTAAGAGGTGGGCCAGCCACCTCAGCGTGTCCCCATATCAGAGGTGGCTCTGCCATCGCCTGGGAGAGGGTGAGGAAAGGGGCAGCAGAGAGGGATCCGTGCATCGGGGAGAGCAGATTTTGCACATCCAGGCTGAGCAATTGCACCTGGACTCTGAGTTCTTGCTGAGAAGTGTCTTGGAGGACAGGGACCAGTGAGGTCCCCTGGGATGGAGGAGGGAGCAAGAGGGAGCTGAAGGTTTACAACCTGCACACCTCAAGTTCAGGGTTAGCTGAGATGCCCCAGACTTCTCACTGTGATGGGACAGGGGTGTCCATGGAGGCAACAATGTCCCTGATGGATGCTGGATGGGTGATAGAGGTAGGTGGATAGCTGCTTGTTTCTCCCACTGGTTTAAAAAAACCCCAAGAACCAACTTTTTCTGTTCCACAGAGGTGAAGTTGGCCATCATGGTTCAAAAATGCAGCTATTATTCCCTTGAGTTATAACATCATTAAAAGCAGTCAGGGTTAGAGGTGTGTTGATGAGTTGCCTCCAAGTGCAGTCCTCCTGGAAGGATGGAGTGGAACAAGCTGACCTTTGGGAAGCTTGAGTGATCCCAGCCAGGTCTGTGATGTACAGAAGATGACACCAGCTCCCTGGAGACCTTTGCTAACACATTCTTAGGTGACTGAATAATTTCCTGAAGCCTAAACTGACAATACTGAATTTTATGTGGGCCAATAAAAAACAGTGATTTAATTTTTTCAATTTTAATTACACCCTATGCACACTGACCCGGAGGGGAAAGTGTCTGAATCCATTCACAGACCCATCTCATGCTCCCTGTGTCCATTGCCTCATTTATGCCAACTGCAAGAATCCAAACAAAAAAAAAGCAAAACTGGCCCACCCTGAGATCCTGATGCTCTGGACATCACGGCACTAGAGTCTCTCTTTTTCTGTGGGATTCTACTTAGGAAGTCGCAACGCTTTAAAGCCCTGGCAGTCGCCTGGTTGTGTTAGATTTGCAAAGTGTTTTGCTTGTTCATCCCCTCACAAGAGGAAAGACTCTTTTTCCCTCTACTGCTTTTGGTTGTATAAGTTTATCTGATCTGGGCTGGCTTTCTAAGAACCCACTGTCTTAGCTGGTTGCTGGGATTTTTGGGTCAGGAGGAGCTGATTTATGCTTATGTGGGGACATCAAGTGCTTCCATTGATGTTCGTCTCCTCTAAAAGATTCCCTTGGCTTTCCAGGTCAAATATAGGGTGGCTTGTTTTTGCTTTCTGAAGCCACTTTCAAACACTTGTCTTCTAATACAAGTTCTGAGAGGGGTAAAAAAAATGAACTTTATATTCTGGATTGTAGATCCCCTGGCTGTTATTCTTGCAAACCTGGCTATGTCACCCTGTGTCTCAACAGAGTTCAGAGCGTGGCAGTGATAATGTTCCTCCAAGTGCTCAAATAATCTATCAAGAGCTGGAGATCATGGAGGGGAGGGGATGTACAGTGCCGAGGAGTGCAGTTGTGGGTTTGCTGTTCTGAATCAATTTGACAAAAAGAGCTTTTTTAGGTCAGATCAGACCCCATAATAATCCAACACATATCAAACTGCGAACAGTGCAGTAGTTTATGGGTTTAAGCGTTACCCTCAAATGAACTTGCCCTCCATTAATAACACACATCATTGTCTGCCATTTCTGGCAACATTTCTGCAAAAGCTGTTAGTATAGTAAATGATAGATGAACTGGAGTTTTTAAATTATACCTATTTGAGCTCTTATTTTGCCCACGAGAGGAACATCCTGGAGCTGAAATGTTAGATTCAGTCATAGAGTCACCATTGAGTTTGCATTTCTGCAGACTCTGCATGTATCCTCGGGCAGATGAACACATCTTTCTTTGCATCATTTCCCACTTGTAAAAAGGAGATGATTACCATTAGAGCAAGGTGAATCTTCTTTTGGGGCAGTCAGTTCATGTGATAAAAGTAACGTAGAAATGACAGAATCCCTTTGAAGTAGAGTTGACTCATGACTTTATCTGCAAACTACCCCTTTCTTTAGGAAGATCCATAGTGATATTTTGATTTCTGATACAAACCTCGTCCCTCACCAGTTGTTGGCTGGCCATCTTGCCCATTCTGATTTGATAGCTCACATTAGCTATAGTCTTTGGCTATGAGCCCATACAAGATGGCTAATCAACTTACCCCTGGAACATATGATGCCTTTCAAATCAGTTTACTGCATAAAGCTCTCACCAATATTTATAATAATGAAGCCATGTGTGATGAAATCCTAGATTAGCCTTACTGAAGGCATTTTTCAAAAGCCACAGTCTGAGTTGACAGCCTCAGGCTTTCATGGCCCTCACTTGCAGTCTAAGGGAATAAGCTTCTCCTGCCCGTGGAACTGGTTGTGAAGGCATTGTTTGTATTGTTGTAGGAGCTGGGTTCAGCTGTGTGTTGATAAGTGTTTACCAAAGGAAACTGTTCAATCTCTTGTTACATAAGAAAAATACAGCATCTCCTTCCTAAAGTGGTAGGATGCGCTCTTCAGTGTTCAGGTGGAGCTCTAACCGTTGCTCGTTCCTACATTTCAGATTCACCAAGATGAAGACAGCAACCAACATCTACATCTTTAACCTTGCTCTTGCTGATACCTTGTGTCTGATGACCTTACCCTTCCAGGGTACAGACACATTCCTGGGCTTCTGGCCCTTTGGCAATGTCCTCTGCAAGATTGCCATCTCTATAGACTACTACAACATGTTCACGAGCACCTTCACCCTGACGATGATGAGCGTGGACCGCTACATTGCTATTTGCCACCCCATCAAAGCACTAGACATCCGCACTCCCCACAAGGCCAAGGTGGTGAACGTCTGCATCTGGGCACTGGCTTCTGTCTTTGGCATCCCAGCGATGGTGATGGGCTCTGCAGAGAATGAGAACAACGGTGGGTAAAAATGCATCCAATGGGTGGGAGGTGGCCAGGAGAGTCCATGGGCTTGGGGAGTCATTGGAGAGGGCTACCAGTTTCACCAGTGTGGTGAGCTCTCTGTTGTGAAGCTACCTTAACTCTTTGCTTTCTGCCCTTGCTTCTGCATCACTGCTGCTGCTTTTCTAGTATTAAATTAAGCTGAATGTGAAGATGGTGTGAATATGGGTTTGCTGATCTTCCTTTCCTTTTTATTTTTCACTTGCAGAAATTGATTGTCTAATTAAACTGCCTTCACCTGTGGATTACTGGGATCCAGTGTTTGGCATCTGTGTCTTTCTGTTCTCCTTTATGATCCCTGTGTTGATCATCACCATTTGCTACAGTCTCATGATCAGACGACTCAAGAACGTCCGTGTTCTCTCAGGCTCCAAGGAGAAGGACCGAAACCTGAGGCGCATCACCCGGATGGTCCTGGTGGTGGTGGCAGTCTTCATCATTTGCTGGACTCCCATCCAGATTTTTGTGCTGGTCCAGTGTTTGGGTGCCAAGGCAGAAAGCGAGCTTGAGCTGGCCATCTCCTGCTTCTGCACCGCGCTGGGCTATGCCAACAGCAGCCTGAACCCTGTGCTCTACGCCTTCTTAGACGAGAACTTCAAGGCGTGCTTCAAGAAGTTCTGCTTCCCCACTGCCTTCAGGACGGAGCTCCAGATGTCCAACAGGATGTGCAGCATCGCCAAGGATGTGGCCTATGCCTGCAAGAACTCGGAGGGGACTAACAATCCGGCCTGACTAGGCATGGAAATTCCCATGGTGGCTGTCGCTCAGCAGAGTCCAACCACCCCCACGTCGGAGCTGACTCAGATAACGGCTCTTTAGCAGGACCTCAAAACTGTGAGGCGAGAAACCGAGGAAACAATTTTGGGGGTTGGGAAAACCGGATACTGCAAGAGCATGCAGAAAAAGTGAGCCCGTTTGATGCATTTTTAATTCCAGTGCATCCTGCACTGAGGAACGCGCTTGAAATCAGCCCTTTGATTCCTGCAAAACCCTGGTGGTTTGCAACATTATTGAGAATTTGGGAATGAAGGGTTTAAAACAGGCATTGCTCCTGGGACTTACACTTTTGCTGCTGGGAGACAGACAAAATGAAAACTATTCCACTTCTCTTTTCTTTTTTTTTTTTTTTTTTTTCCCCTCTCTGAGTTGTTTAAGGCGCAAACAACTCAAGTGGCTCACCAGGCACTTGTGTGCAGGTTTTATTCCTGCGGCATTGCTCTGAAATTAGACTTTGCTGAAGCCAAAGTGGGCAGCAGCCGACAGACAAAAAAAAAAAAAAAATAAAAAACAAACCCAAGATCATCTCCAGGATGAGTCATCGGGAAGGGAAGGAAGGATGCGGGGAGGGAGAGGAGGGAGCTGGTGGAAAGGAAAACTCAAACCACCCCATGGCTGGGAGCTTGGGGAGGACAGTGTTGGCTCCCGCGGATGGGGTCTGCAGTGAAACCCTCCTCCTCGAGAGGGGACCGGGGGGGTGAGAAAGGGATTGTCAAAACCGATGAATGTAGCTCGGAAGAGGAGGAAGAAAAGATGGATGAAATGAACACAATGAACACAAATCCTTGTTTACATGCTGCTATTGCTTTTAAAAAACAAAAGAAAAACAAACAATTTCTATTGTAATAATGGACAGAATGTGTCTGTATATACACATCTCTATTGTGCTATAGGTACAGCTATAACATAGGATTTCACCTTGCCAAGCATGCCTTCGGGTTCTTCCTCAGTGAGAGGAGGAAGGAATGAAGTGGCCTATATATACATGAATTTATGTATAGGGGAAAGCCATTTCCGAGAAGTCAGAACAGCAGCTCCTCCAGAAGACATGGACATTTCTGGTAGGAGGGGCAGCCTAAAACAGTCCCACCTGTTCCACACGAGATAAATGGTGCACAAACCAAACAAAAGGTGGGTTTGGGGGCGTTTTCGTGTTGTCTTCTTTTTTTTCTATTTTCTTTTTAATGAAATGAGATCCACGATGCTGAGAGCACTTGGGAAATGCTGCCGAGGTACCACCCCTCCTGCCAACCAGAGATTGATTTTCCTCTCCCAGTGGGCCAGAGCTTTGTAAAATTAAATGCCCTGTCATGTCATTTGATAGTGAAAGCGTTCCCGGGGAGTTTAACCACTGAGTGCCCTCCGTGCTGGCGGGGACAGCAGACTCGTATTCTCCCTGTAGCACAAATCCCCCCGGGGAAAGCTGGGCAGTGATGCTGATGGGGAAGCAAAGCAATGACCTCCGCTTGGAGATAGGAGGTCGGCTCCAACGTGAGAACCGGCAATGTTGTCCGGACTGTACAGATTTCATGTGAATATATTTCTTGTGCTCTGGTCTATGAGATTCTGTATTTTTTAAACGTATTGATTTGCCACTACTTTAATGCTGTCATGTTCTTTATATATGCTGTACAAAAGAATCCGATGTTATATTTCTATGTAGAGTGTTTCCCTCATGGTTGGGCTTAAAATATAGATGCAATTCCAGTGTCCCATGTATAGGACCCAGATCCCTTGTAAACTGCTCAAGCTGGGAGGAATTTCATGCTGATTAGCATTTGATTGGGAATCTGGAGGGATACCAGAGCAAACTTTGCAATTAGCACTTCCCCTGAATAACACAGGCGGAGGAGGAAATCTGGGCACTTTAAGCACTTTGCAATGGATGTTTTTTCCCCAAGCACTCACCAGGAAATCTCATACAACCCCCAAGCATGTGAAGAAAAACCCCCCTGAGAATCGCGCTGCTGGCAAGCTGCATCCATGCCCGTGGAAGGATGAGTTTGGTGGGCTGTTCTGTTGGTGGGTCCAATAACAGCCTTGGTCAGTGGGCAACCTTGGGTTTTCTCAGCACGTCAGTGGCCATAGGGGCTGATGGGGTGCTGGGTATGGTGGTACGTGAAGCTGGGAACCGACTGCTGGGCTTTTCTTGCAGTGCCATTAGGGAGCAGGAAAGCGGTCGTTAGTGGCTGGCTAAGGAACAGCCACCCTCCCTTTGGAGTTCTTGGTTGGGTTTTTAAATAGATTTATGTCCTCTGGAAAATATACCGGTGTTTGGCGTGTTTTTTTTTAATAAGGATTTTGTTATAAATGACTATGCTGCAACGATCTTACATAATCAAGTACTCAATAAATGTGCGTTTACTAAGCTTTTGGGTAATTCTGTGGCCCTTGCAGTGAATGTGTTTAGGCATTCTGTTCAATGCTCAGTGGAGTTTGTTATAAGAGGAGCAACAAAAACCTGAAAGCAAAAGCTTTATTGTACTGTGCCTATGGAGTTAAAGGCTTGCCATCGGCTGGCTGGCTGAAGCGCAGGCTCTTTATTTCTCTTCTGAAATGGTTGTGCTGGTATGATTTTACAGTTACCGCAGTGTAAATGACAATTTCCTAGGTGGCTACTTGTGTGCTTTAATAAAGGAAAATAAAAACCGCTGTACTTTGAATGATGTGGAGTCTGAAAGACTTAGCTGCGTGGTGTTCCAACACTGGCATTGTCGGGATCTTTCCACGTGGCTTGTTTTTCCAGGTGTAATAACACCAAAGCACCCAATCTTTTTTTTTTTTTGAGGTCAGTGGGAACTTTTGTTATGGAGGTACCTTTGTCTGCAGGCAAACTGGGAACAGAAGATGTGGAAATGCTTGAAAATTGGTGTTGGGAGATGAGTGTGAGCTGCCTGCACCCTTCCAGCCTCCCCAGCGGCTCTGGGCATCACAGGAGGTAGGTCTCGGAGGCAGGCAGGGCAGCGATGTGGGCAGCTGCCTGCTCTGAGAGGTGAAGTCTGATGTAGGACTAAACCGAGCTCTTCCCATTTACTCCCACACACACTTCCCAGGAGTTACAGGGTCAGGCACAATCATGGAAAACAATGAATGACAGAGGCTGCTCTGAAAATAAAGCTGAAGCAATATTCTGTAGCCAGGAAAGATGGATTAGCCAGTGAGATGTGCAATAAGGAAAGCGGCTTCTCTCTGCACAGAGATCAATATTCCTACCCAGGCAGGTAAATATAAGGAGAGGGGTTTTTTATTAGCAGTGGTGATTGTCTTCTTTTTTTTAAAAAAAAAAAAAAAAGAAAGAAAAGAAAGAAAATGGGTAGGAAAAAAAAATAGAAATCTTTATTTCTTTTCTAGTTCAGTTAATTATAAGTACCCAGGGGTGAGTTCTTATAGCGAAACCATAAACCAAAGTGCTTTATTCAGTATTATGGGATTTATTAATGTACTAAGTGTTCTCCCTGCTGCTGCTGGCTGGAATCAACTGCTGGAAAGGCTGAGGAATGGATGAGCCAGGGGCTGAGCTCTCTCCCGAGGAGCTCCTTGGCTCATGGCACTGACACAACTGGGCAAAGCTCTGGCTTTTGAGGGTGCTCTGCTGATGCCGCATCTCCCTTCCTCTCCCCCTGCCCAGGCTGTTCAGCCGACAGCTTCCCCCCAACACAGAATCACAGAATCACCTAGGTTGGAAGGGACCCTTTAAGATCATCTAGTCCAACCAATGAAAAAAAAAAAAAGAAAAACAAAACAAAAAACCACACACACACCACCACACCACCCAACACTAATCCATATCGCTGAGCACCATGTCAACTCCTCTCTTGAATACCTCCAGGGATGGTGCCTCAACCATCTCCCTGGGCAGCCCATTCCAATGCCTGATAACCCTTTCAGTAAAGAAATATTTCCTAATATCTAACGTGAACTTCCCCTGGCGTAACTTGAGGCCATTACCCCTTGTCCTATCATCTGTAACTTGGGAGAAGAGACCGACCCCCGCCTCTCTACAGCCTCCTTTCAGGTAGTTGTAGAGAGCGATAAGGTCTCCCCTCAGTCTCCTCTTCCCCAGACTGAACAACCCCAGCTCCCTCAGCCTCTCTTCGTAAGACTTGTGCTCCAGACCCCTCACCAGCTTCGTTGCCCTTCTCTGGACCTGCTCCAGCACCTCAATGTCTTTCCTGTGGTAGGGGGCCCAAAACTGGACACAGTACAAAAAACACGAATCACAATTTCTAAAAGCAGAAATAAGGTGCAGAATTTGCAGCCTCAGTGAAGTTTAAAATGGTTTTATGCCATGGGAAGAACTTACCCTGCGAAGTGCTGAGTTATCCTTTACCGAGCTACAGGTCAGACCGGGGTTAGTTGGTTTAGGTGAGTATTGAACCGAAATCACCCTCCTCGTGCCCTCTGCCTGTAGGAACCACAAAGCCTGTCACCCGCTCCGAATGGCCCTGTCCCCCACGGAGCCCGGCCCCCAGTGCTGAAGGCGATTTTAGCAGGTGATAACAAACCAAGAAACCCTGACTGCAGAAAGAGAAAAGCTGCATTTTCCCCCCATGGCGCCCGTTGCTCTGCAGCTCGGGACCTGCCCTGATGAAGACACTACCTGATGCTGAGCAGTTGCTATATATCTTTTTCCAAGGTGATTTCATGAGGAGCTAGACTGTAAATATGTCTTTTTTTATTTCCCTTCTTTTTTTTTTTTGTTTTTCCCCAGAGGAAGATTTGTTAATACCTCAAAGAGCTGTGACTGGGCTCTGACCTATCTCTGGGTACTTTGGGATATCGTTACTGGGTAGGACAATGTGTGCCCGGAGGGAGATGCTTCCCACCCTGCAATGCTTCGTAGGGAAGGTGACTGCTCTCCAGAGTTACAGCCTTTTTGTTTCAATGAAAAGGGTCTCCAGAAGCAGCTGGGGCTGGTGCAGCCTCTCGTACCTGCTCAGAAAGGGGTCTCAGATTAGCAGCAAAGTGGGCTCTGCCAGATAAACTCCAGTTTGCTCTCCCACTCATTTTCCTGTGCTTTCCTCCAGCTATTTTTGTGGCTATTTATGCATAAAAAAATTTCTCCTTCCTTCCACAAGGAGAACCTCCTTCGGACAGATCCTGAGCTGTAGCCCTCATTGTGCATTCATGGCTTCACGTCGTGTTTCCATGTGAGTCTCTGTGACGGCAGAGCTTCATCGCTGTGACTCTGCAGAATCAGCTGAAGATCACCCCTGATCTTCACCTTCCAAGCCCTGCCCAGGGCTGTCTGAAGGACCAGTTCTTACTCCTGGCCTTCTCCTGTGCTGAGGAGAACCACAAAGCCGAGATGAGAGGGACAGAAGGTTGCAGCAGGGGGAAGTGTCGCAGCTTCGTGGTGAAAAAGGCTTGTGAGGTGGTGAGGCTGGAAGAAGGGGGAGAAAATGGAAGGTGGACCTGAGGCCCATAACCCAAGTATCATGGTGCTGCATGAAGAACAGAGATGGATTATAAAAAAGCAGACCATATGCTGTTTGTTGCCAATGGGTGTTGGGATAGGTTTTTTTTTTAGGTGTAGGGATGTGATGTTACAGGATCCATAGCTCCTTCTTGCCACAGCCGAGCTGATGCACATCTGTTTTGAGTGGCCCACAGTGGCTGCATGAACATGTCCTCTTGCCCCTTTAGCTTGGGACTACATGCCACCTTTGCTTAAAACAATGAGAAACAGGTGTGTTAAGGCCATAACTTGTTTTAAAAGAAGAAATTTTAGGACTTTTTCAAACAAAGGGACTGCTCTTGGGGTGGGTGCACTTTAGGTCGAAGAGCCCCATGGCTCCTAGACTCCCTTTGTTCCTTTCTTCAGTACCCTGAAGCCTGGATAAATTGCATGACAGAGTGAAATAATCAATAAATAGAGCAACATGGTTATGTATCTTGGCAACGATGACGCTAATCAACCATGTAAACCGACTTTGCTCTCTCTCTCCCTTAATGCAGTGAAATCCCAGCTGTCTGCAGGGAAGGAGTGATGCTGGCTCTCTGCAGTGCTGGGGGACACAGACAGCCCTTACCCCACCTGCTACACGCAAGGTTTCTGCTTCAGTAACCCAAAAATTTGCTAAATGCTCCCTTGGGTATAAAGTGCACAGTAATACCCAATGCTAGCTGGGATCACCTTCATCCCCCCTGGAGAACATTTTGGGAATTTGGTCCTCCCTTGGTTAAGCTCCTGGAAGGTCCTGCAGGAGCAAACCACCATGGCTCCATGCTGGCATCTTCCTGAATAATGAGCAGGTTGGATCATTTGTGGGTCCATATAGTGTGGTGTTATACAGGACCCTCTTGCTCCTGCTTTGCTCTCAAATCCTTGTGCCTTTTGCTGAATGTAGGTGCTGCGTGGGAAATCCTACCTGTGGAGCCCATGCTATTACTGGGAGATCTCATAACCTATCTAACCATCCCACTCTTGCAGCAAAAGGTATTTTTCCTCCACTATAAGTTATTGCTGTGAGGGGATGTAGCTCCTGTGCGGATGGAGTCCTGCTGCCTGCCTGCAGTGGTCAGGGAGAGCAGCCGCTGCTTCCCTCCCCACCGGGCCTGCAGCCAGGCAGAATGGGCTGCAGCCAAAATCCGAGCAGCGCCAGCCCTGCCAACCAGCAGATTTTCAGCATAGTGAAGTGAAGGATGAATCTGCAAGAAACCAAGGAGGAAACTTGATTTTTTTTCCGAGGAAACCACTGACGGAATTAACATCTTCCCATGGTCGGGTTTTTGGCTGCATCAAATCACCTTTCTCCTGGCCGCAGAGAGGAGACCAGGGAAAGTTTGAACTGGCTCTGGCCATTCTATAAACATTGATTTCTCTGTGTGTTTTCAGTCTGCCATGTGCAGTGAGTACTCTGAAAAGCTCATGCCGTGCTGATTCATTCAGTGACGGGGAATAAAAACACAAGCTATGCAGTCGATATGAAATCAAGATTAATGGCTTTTCGGCTTGATTTCCTCTGTGTGAAACGAATCCCGTGTTGTGATTTGGCCATCTAATGTTTGTTCAACGTTAGGCATTAATAGCAACTTCTCCGTGTGCACCGGTCATTTGTTCACATATTTTGGCCTTTCCCTCATCTCAGCCTTGTGCTGCTCTTGCTCTGCTTAACCGCAGAGAAAATTCCTGGGGATAATCACTTGCTTGCAGGGATTAAGCGTAAAAGAGCAGAAAATGAGAAAAAGAGCTTGGAGGTGGGTATGGAAAGCTGACCAGGGCTGCTCTCCCCGCGGTTTGCTTTGGCATCTGCATTGGGGTTTAGCTTGAATGTGCTCGTCTGGAAAACTGCCTCTTGTCTTCTGATGAGTGGGTGTTAGTGATGCCACTGAGTCCTTCTTCTGCCCTGGGGCTGTCTGCCAGGATCCTGTATGATGAGGATGAGCCATCAGCTCTGACCTGTCCCATCCACCGTGAAACGGTGGCTATCAGCCTCATCTCCCTGGCTTATAGTCGGCTTGGAAGGAAGGAGCTTGGCTGAGAACAACCCACTGTCTCCATTGCACGGCAAAGAGAAATGTAATTACATCCGTAGCATTTCCATCGATACGAGGCAGCAGCAGGCTGAGTCTCAGGGGAGGTTTTTCGTTGCGTTAAAATCTGACTTTATTAATTACCAGCCTCTGATCTCATTTGAGGGTTAAGTTTATGAAACCGAATCCTTATTTCTCCATTTTCCTTATTCAGCTGCCGTATTGAGTTCTGTACAGCGGATGGCTTGGACCTCATGATCTCCCAGGGTGTCCGTGCAAGGGAAGTGGCGGAGCAAGAGGAGATGATGGAGTTGTACCAAAGTCGTGGTGAAAGACAGAGAAAGAAATTACATGTCAGGAAAACTGAAAATGGGGACAGTTGCCTGCTATCGAAGCTCTTACTCACAAAATATAGGGTTTTTTCCCTTCGCTGGGAATTCCTCCTTCCCGTGTGGGATGCTGGTGGCAGCACCCAGGGCCTCCACTCCTGCCCAGCGAGGGGACACTGGCATGGGGTGCTTTAGCAGGGCCACCATCAACCTTTGAAGCAGCCCAGGCTGCTCACCTCCTCCCTGGAAAAGCTTTCCAGCCTCTCCCCGTTCATCCAGACTTGGCTGTAGGCACTTACGGGAGTGCCTGTTTTTCATCTAGACATCAAATATTTTTTTAAAAAGGGGAAATAGCCACTAAACAGCCCTTGAAGCTTTGGACTAGTGTCTAATTCCACTCGAAGAGCTTTGTTAGATAATTATAATACTTTTCTGAGAGAAAATAGAGCAATTGAGCCTCGTAATTAAAAGCTATTCAGACAGCTTTGATCTTTCCTTCTGCGTCTTCACTTACCAAACCCAAATGCCAACAAGAAACTCTTGGCAATATTTACTGTCACTATTCTTGGTGTTTGCCTTTAAATTAACTCCTCTTCCTCCCTTCCAGCAAAAGGGAGATGGGGGAAGAGAAATGTGGCCATGGGCCATGTGGCTTTTCAAGAGGGGTTTACTTGGAAAGCTTTATTTTTTGGTTTTTTTGGAGGCTTCCTGGTGTCCTGTCACTCCATGATAACAGCAAGTGTGGAGCTCCTCTGGAGGCCTTCAAGCTGCCCTGGATCAAGGGTCTTTCACCCCAAAAGCAGCTCTGGGCACAGCCAGGGCTGCAGTGGTGTACATGGGGTAAGACCCAACACGGTATGCCCACGTATAGGACAAGGAGCTGCCAGAGCTGTGTCCCCATGGACAGCTGAAGGTCCTCAGATGACCTCCTGACTCACCATGAAAGGGACCTCAGCCTGTGGAGTCTCTTTCTCTTCAGCAGCAGGTGGGAATGTCAACCCTTGAGGGGCTGAGACCCTCTGAAGGCACCAAACCGGGCTTGTTCCTCACAGAATTAGCAGTAAAGCCAGAGGGTCACTGTTTCCTCGGTTTTGCAGTGGGACTACCAGTGGCACATTAGCACCCATTGTCCCTAATTGAGATGACACCCAGGGGCTCCCAGCATCCGGTAGGCAACAGGGTGTGCGCTACGGATAAGTAAAAGGAAAAAGAACAGAAAAAGGACAAATTCTCTCTCTCTTGGATTGCTTTTAAGAGTATCCTCTAGAGATGTTTCTGCTTCATATCTTCCATATCCCAAGTTTTTGCTCATCCATTTTTAATCTCCCTTTTCAATTTTTTCCCATCGAAAGATGCTTCTGAGAGCCAGGCCTTCATCCCTCAGTGGGGTACTATTTCTTTTCTCACCCGAAATCATGACCAGCAGTAGGAGACAGAGTGAGACTGCGTAAGTACTGGGGGATTATGGCTTTGCGGGGGAACGAGCTGCAGCACAGCTTGGATGAGGACAATTGATTGAAGCAGCCATTATTACTTGCTGCAGCACGAAGACTTAAAAAGCAATAGTAATTTCTGATCTCCACCTCTTATCTCAGATGCCCGGATTTAAAGCCTGCAGTGGGAACAGTAGGCCTGTTTGAACCCTAATTCCTGTTTCTGGGGTGGAAAATGGCTTCTTTTCCCTCTCCCAGGGATGATGAAGCAGAGACCTTCAGGGTTGTCTGTCCTCCTGGGTGCAGCTGGAGCAGGGAAGGTAATGTCCTTCCTGGAGAGGAGGGAGGCAGGAGCCAGCTGCCTTCCTCCACGCTGTTCCAGTGGGCAGGAACAAGGGGAAAACCTTCAGCTCCTGCCGTAACCAGGGAGCTGAGAGGTTTCCTGGCACCTTTGCACTCATTAAGACATCCAGGACTGTCCCGGAAGGAAATTTCCCTGGATTCAGGGCTGAGCTGGCTTCGCCGCTCGATGCACAATGGGCCGGGAAGGAGGTTAGGATGGGAGGGGGTTGTGCTGGTCACTGATTCATCCTCCTGCGACCCTGCAGACCCTGGAAGGGATACTTGGTTTAGAAGAGTGATTTATTCAGCGAATTATTAATTGAATTTGTCTGGCTTTTAATTTGTGGCTAACGTGGGCTGGTGTAGCCAGCCCTACAAACCTGATGAAATTCAAACAAACAAGCGGGAGTGCAGCTTTTCCCTGGGGTGAACTTGTGCGACGAGCGGGCAAATGTCTCCTCGAAGGTGGTTTCTGCTCTCCCAGGAACAATCGGAGAAAGCCTGGCCTCGGGTGCTGAGCTCAGAGGGTCTGTCTGGGCACGGGCACCCCCAGTTTGCAGCCTTTCCCCTCTGAAGTGTGGTTCCAGCCTATGTGTGAGGCTGAGCAGGGATTGCAGGAGAGCCGGCCGTGCCAAGCCGAAAGCAGAGAGTGCCGCTTAGTGCCGCCGGGATGAAACACAGGGACCCACCGGACGCTCCACCGTCCGGCAACACCGGCCAGATCGGTGCACTGATGGGAGCCGGAGCCCCCTCCTAAGCACCAGAGGACACCTTGGCCAGGGCAAGCTCCTTCTCTCCTTGTAGCCTTGCATCCCAGGAGAGCAAAGAGGAGCTGACACTCCCGCCTTCAGTGTTTTACACAGAGAGAAGCACGGATGCAGGCAGGATGCTGTCGTAGGAGGAGAGGCTGAGAGCTGGGGCTGTTCATCCTCAGGGAGAGGGGCCTGGGGGCGGATCTGAGCGATGCCTGAAATGATGGAGGGTGCAGAGAGGAGGGACCCAGACTCTTCTCAGTGGTGTCCAGTAGCAGAACAGGAGGCACAAACTGAAATATGGGAAATTCCATTTAAACGTAGAAAAAATCTTTTACTGTAAGAGTTGTGAAGTACTGGAACAGGTTGCTCAAAGAAGGATCCTTGGAGAAATTCAAACCCAAGTGGACATGGTCCTGGGCAACCTGCTGTAGGTGACCATGCTTGATCAGAGGGGTTGGACTGGGCATTCTCCAGAGGTGCCACCAGCCTCAGCCACTTGGTGATTCTGTGACAATCGTGACATTGGATTCAAAGGGGAAAAGCTCCAGCAACGACACTGTCAGATCTGAAAACAGGTGACTTACACTCAAAAGGTACTTTCCACTTAATGAAATATATTAGGTTTTCCACCTAATGAAATATATTGCCTTTCCTCCAGACCTAATTCCACTGAACAGTGGTGTTGCAGATAGCTAGACAATTTGTGCATGAGGTGGCATCATTTGAGTCAGTTTTCTGCAGTCAGAGAGGTTTTCCACCTCGGGAGCCCGTTGCCAGCAGGTGGCAACAGTGCTAAAGCTGTGGGTGCCCGTGATGCCTGCCTGTGCAGCTTGAGTCTGCTCCCTGGCCTTGCCTGGGCTGCTCCAAGGGGTCATGCAACACTTCTGTGCTCCCTCATCTGCTGCTAGCACCTGCTTCCTTCCCCCTGAAGGTCACTCAGGACCACAGCACCCAGCTTTCCTTCCAGAATCGGCCACCCGTATGGTCCCCTGGTCCCCATCTGCCAGGTGTTCCCCATCTTCTACAAATTCTTTAAATCATTTGATACCTCTTGAGAGCCATCAGCACCTTCTAAGTGGAGGTGCTCCCTTCTCCAGGTGCCTCCCTGCTCCTCCTCTTGTGCCTGGGGCTTGTTAAGTGATCACCCCGAACACCTGCATGTGCCAACACACACACAGACACACTGTCAGGACAGGGTTCTGAAAAATCCTTGTGTTTTCTGATAGTTGCAAGGTGCAGCCAAGGACAAATAGAGATGAACCATGAAACTTAGCTCAGGGAACCTTGTGGGCACTAAGTCTTGGGCTTTAAGGCTGTGGGAATAAGGACCCACTGCCGTGGTTGGTTCCTCATGAGGCTGGCTGAGACCAGGATTCAGCTCTTGATCTTTACAGCAAGTTAATGTTACAGGTGGTTTAAAAAATGAAGTTCCTGGTGAAGTTTCATCTGGAAGAATGTGTTCTCCTTCATCGTTCTTCCAAAATTAACACCTTTAACACTAAGAAGGCAACACAATGATCTTGTATTCACAAATCACTTTCAGTTTTCTAAGAGGAAACATGAAATTGCCATCATAATGTATTGAAGGTTGTTAATTTTGGTGTCAGAGCCCTGAGAGTGCTAAATTGCCGTGAGTGACCTCACCTGGGACCTCCACCCACACCCTCACCCGTTGTTCTAGGAGCTCATTTAAGCAGAGCCCTGCAGCCTTCCTTCCTGTTTTTTGGAGAGGGACCTGTTTCCAGCCCTGTCTTTTGGATGGACTTTGGGCTCATGTTGCAGCATTGTCTCCAGCTCCCTTTTCTGGATAGACCTTGGACAATGGTTGTAAGTAGCTTGCCTCCTGGATGGTCTCTGGTATGTGCAATATAGCTGGTTTGTAGCCCTATCTTCTTTGGTTTTATCTGTCCTGTACTTTCCTGGTGGAGTTTGGACATGTAAGAGCTGAGCTTGGTGCTTGTGGATTTGGGGAAAGCAGGATAGGAAAACTTTAGCGGAGATGTCCTCTCTTTAAACCAGTAATATATTTACTTATATTTACTTACTTCAGCCCTACAAGACAGCTTACTGCTGTGTTCAGCTGGGCATCACCCTCTAGGACAAGGGCTGGGAGCAGTTTGGTTTTTGCAGAGGTGATGAGGGGAGGTATCTTCTGGTGTTGTTTTGGCCAAAAAAGTCCACTCCAATTCAATAAGGTTCTCTGGTGGCTAATGTAGAGCTAAAGTAAGGGAGTTGTGGGACATGAAGTATCCTCCTGGCTGTGGTAGAACACTGTTAAGGACTGAACATGCCAAGGAGCCCTGCTCACCTCTATACTGATGGTGGACATGAGACTTTTGCACAACTGTGAAAGCTGGAAGATGTGGTGTGCTCATCCCCCTGTCTATCAATGAGGGAGAGGTTACCTTCCTGGGAGCGGAAAGATGAGGTTTCAACACGTTTATGGTAGTTCTTGAAGCTTTCGATACTGTATTTCTGATTTCCAAACTCTTCTTCTCAGGCTCTAGTTCTGTTGAAGTACTTTGTTTTACTATTTATCTGTTGAAGAAAGAATTTTACCTGCAGTGCTTGCTAGGCTTTTTCTTATGGCTTACAAAGCAAATTAACTTTAAAATATCACAGATTTATAACAAAGTAGATAAAATGCAATATATCAATGCAAAGACATGAGACAAGTAGCATAAGTTCTCCCTGATGAAAGAAGGACCAGTCTCTTTTTTTCCCCATGAGGTTTATTTCATTAATCACTCTTAAATAAGTATATATTTGACACTTAATAGGAACAATTAGTTAAAAATAATTCCTAACACAACTTCTCACAGTTGCCATAATATTTTTTATGGTGTGTTGTTTAACACTATTTTTGAGACCCAAATCTTGCTTTTGGTTTAAATTTAACTCGTGTTAACAGCTCAGGAAAGAGGGAAGTTGGGGTGGGGGTGGAAAATAGGCATCTCTTAAAATCGAAAACAAACCCATAACACACATGGGCACGTACGTGGACATGAAAATGGTTCATTTTCTCTCCCAAATACTTATCTTCCATCCTCTGTCCATTTTGTTGATATGTCATTAAAAGTGCTTGTGAGCTCTGCTCCATGAAACAACCCTCCAAATAACTAGTAAGAACTGAGCATTACATTAATCTGAAAGCTGGTCTACACCATGTCTGTGCTGTACAGCAGATGGCAACAAAGGACCACTATGTAGTAGAAATACATCTCTGTAAGGGAAGTTTTCTGTCCTAATGCTTCAGGGTGTGTGATTAAAAACAAGAATATAGAAATACAACTTTGAGAAGCTGGGAGGTGGAGAGAGGGAAAAAGCAGGACTGGCAAGTAAGCAGGACAACCCATGTGAATGATAATGATAAGGATAAACAGACATACAAGTTACATGAGAATGAGAGAGCAAACATTGTACATTCATGAGTCACCCCTTCAGTCTGCAAAGTTGCCCCTGCAAAGCCATGGGAGAGAAGGGACCTGTGAGCCCCAACCCACTGTTCAAGAAGTTCTGCACTCCAGCATCTTCCGGAAACTTTTCCGAAAACTGTCGTCCAGGAAAGCATACAAGAAAGGATTCAAGCATGAGTTGGCATAGCTTAGGCTGGTGATGAAGTAGGATATACCAATGACCATGGAGGTCTGGGGCAAGTCAGTGGTCAAAGCCACAATGGTGGCCAAGTGGAAGGGGGTCCAACAGAAGAGACACACAGCTAGGACTATGAAGACCATAATAGTGACTTTCTTCTTGGCTTTGTCCAGGGCTTTAGCATTAGAGTTCAAGTGCATGTTCCTTAGCTTGTAGAGCATCATGGTGTAAAGGATGCAGATGGTAGATACTGGAATGGCAAAGCCAAGGATGAGGGTATAGATCCTGCTGGCTTTGAACCAAAACCTTTCAGGCTTGGGGAAGTTGAGACCACAACTCTTGATCTCCAGGTCATCTATGTAGACATTGGCAAAGATGATGAAAGGGAGAACTATGATGGTGACTAGGATCCAGATGCACAAACTGACAATCCTGGCTGCTCGGTATGTACGATGTGGCATCCTCTTGGACCTGACCGTAGCCAGTACTACCAGATACCTGTCTATGCTCATCACTGTTAGGAAATAAATGCTGGAGAAGATATTGTAGTGGTCTATGGACAAGATGACCTTGCAGAGGACTTCTCCAAAGGGCCAGTAGTGGAGGAGATGTTCAGCAATATTAATGGGTAAGACAAGTGTGAACAAGTCATCAGCTATAGCAAGGTTCAGGATGAACATGTTTGTCACAGTCTTCATCTTGGGGGCCTTGAGGATCACATAGATGACAGCAGTGTTGCCTGTGAGCCCAACAGCGCAGATCACAGAATAAATCACAGGGAGGACAATGTAGAAATCAGCTGTCTGCTCTTGGAATGTGAAGTTGAACCTCATGCTGTTGTCCAGGTAGCAGCTGTTGCCTGCATTGTTGCAGGTGCTGTTCAGATCATCCCAAAGAGAGCTGTTTCCCATGCCTGCTGGTCACAAACTACCCTCGGATGTCATTGAAAGCCCTGCTAGCTCAGGAGGGAGAGCCTTTTTTCTGTTTGAGAAGCAGCTGCTGTCTCATTTAGAAGTGGATTATTTCCAAAGAGTGTGTTGTGAGGCAGCATGGACCATCTAACTTACCTCTCCTGTCCCCCACCACTGGTGAAGTTAGATTTTTGAAGTGACCAAGGGGAAAAAAAGATGATTGAAAGACACATAAGGCTCCACGAAAAAAGCAAACGAGAATTATAACTCCTTATGTAGATCAAGGAACTCTTCTCTCAGAGAGCATCCCAGTGAGTTGTGGCTTTTCTCTGCTGGGGAAGTCAAGTGGCTCCAGTTCAACTGTCTGCAGCAAGAGTTCTTCCCGGGGCTGGCAGGAACAGGGAGGGTGAGATGAAGCTTTGTGCCTGGTCGGCTATTTGCAGCCCTTGGACGAAGGATGGCTGCTGTTTCACTTGCACAGTGCTTGCTTTTCCGTGCTGGAGCAGAAGCGTGGCAGTGTTTAATTAGCGCCTTTCTTTGTGTCGGAGTTCAGACTCTTTTCATTGACTGAGATTTCACAAACAATGAAGAAGTTGCCGACACGGCTACTCCCCGCTCTCAAGGTCCCCTAGAAAAAGGAGGAGGAAGGGGAAAATAGAGTTCAAGGAGTATTTCCAAACCAGACGGTTACACTGCAATTTAAGTAACCCTTTAAGAAAGAGCAGGTTATGAGCTTATTCAGTGTGAAGACCATCCCCATTACACGCTGTGGCAGCACAGGAAACTTGGCACAGATGGACAGACAAACCTGTAAATCCCAAAAGTTCGGGATTATTCAGGGAAGAGCTGGGGGGAGAAGTACCCTGAGAGCAAATCCACTTTAGAGCCAAAGCAAGAATTACCCCGTCTGTTTACATCTCTAACAGTTGCCACATCCATCACTATTGCCTGACCCCTACTTCCAGGAATTCCTCCTCGGGGAAGCGAACGAACAACCGACCCCCTGAGAAGATCAAAGATTTGACAACTGGTCTCTGGGCTCTGTAAAGAGAAGTGCCTCACTTCACTTGCTTTTTTTTTTTTGTTGTTGTTGTCACACAGGGATAAAGTGAGCAGGAAAGGTGGGATTGGGAATGGAGGGTTGAAGTGCCCCTTACCTGGCGAGCGGCTCCGGCTGCCTCCTCCGGCACCTGCTGCTCAGCACTGTTGAGCCTCTTCTCTCTAATCCGAGTTGGAGGAGGGTCTCTGGGATGCTGACGTTACCCAGCTTTGCGATCATATCAACACGATGGCTCTGTGTGTGCATTGCACATCTCAGCAATTGGCACTTCTTCACACCAGGGAAAGGGAGGGGGGAGGAAAAAGTTTGTTATTTTATTTTTTTTTTTTCTTCTGCAGGGCTATTTAAATAGTAAATAAGATGCTGGTGAGCAGCTGATGTGCCAGAGCTGTTCCTCTCAGGAATGAGGGAGATGTTGAGGTGCACAGGCAGCACCCAGGGCTGGCAAGCTGTGGCTGGCTGAACGAGGGATGTGGGAAGCAGGGGGGTTAAACTGCTTCGGCAGGGAACACTGGCTGGTTTTAACAAAGGAAGATACACAACATGGGGTGGGGGGGGAGGGAGTGGGAGGAGGGTACACAACATTATGGTGCTCAAAATGAACAAATAAACAGAGGTACCTTGCCAGATCTGTGCTGGTTTCAGCTGTTCTGGGGGAACGCAGCTGATTTTCCCCTGCTGGGTCTCTGGTCCAGCTCTGGAAATGTGGTTAAAGCCTTCAGGTGCGATCCACAAGATGCAGGAGCCCTGTGAAGCTTGGCAGAAATGCACCCCGAGTCGTATACCAAACCCAGCGACAATATAAGATCACTTTACCTTCATGTTTCTATAGAAAGAGGAAAAAAGAAAATCAAGGGTCTTTTGATTCTCCTTTAGTCTTTTAAGTGTATCCCCCAGCTGCAGGTTGCCTGACCTTTGTTTCAATACCAGATAAGAGAAAATGCAAGCATCCATCAGCCATCCACTGTGCCTGGCAGTCTGCGGTGTCATTTAAC
This sequence comes from Numenius arquata, assembly GCF_964106895.1. Lineage (NCBI taxonomy): Eukaryota > Metazoa > Chordata > Aves > Charadriiformes > Scolopacidae > Numenius > Numenius arquata. The sequence goes on along the minus strand of NC_133587.1, from coordinate 3,942,468 downwards.
CAAGCAGGTCACCTCCTTAAAATGAGCAATGTAGGGAAGAGCTGTGTTTGACTTCGCTCCTCTTCTGGGGATATTTACCCTTTTCTGGCAAGATTATTGCGCACTGGTAACTGGGTGGGAACAAAACCCTTCATTGCACTCAGGGAGGTAACTCCTTAAGGCCATGGGTACCACTGACTTTTCAGCAGATGGTCATTTTTTTTATGCCCAGTGTACAACTCTTACGGATATTTTCTGCATTTCAACAAAAATCTGACTGTTTTCAACCAAAATCTGGCCTAAGCAAAATTAAACAGAATAAAGATTGACCAAGAAGATCCACAGGAATGATACAGATGATCTTCCTACAGATGAAAGACCCCCAGAGCCGCCCTCCTGCCTGTTTTTTTGGGGAAGCTGGCACAGTTCATAAGTAATTGTAAAGGAAAGAGGGTTTTTATAGGTCTGCAGGGGGAAGGCAGTTTTGCAGGATTTGCTGTTGTCTTTGTCACAGAGCAGGAAATACAGAGAGAGGGAGAGAACTCCAGGAGAATGTGATGTTAAAGTTACTAATCTGTAACTATTCCCCAGGGCAAAAGGGTGTAAAAGTTGCACTGAAAAATCCTTCTGTCATGACTTTCTGTTTTCCAGCACAAAGCACATCTCTCCGGTCTCTGGGAGAGCTCGAAAGCTGCCCTTTCACTCCCCAAACTGTTACCTTGGAACTGGCTGCTGGGTTACCTTGGCCAGTGGCCGTGTGCCCAGATGCTGTGTGTTTAGGGACATGTCCCCAAGGGGTTGGGGGCTGGCTGGGTTCCTGCGGACCACGTGTGGTCTGTGCCCTGCACTGGGTCCACATCCCTCCTGCCTGCCTCTGCTGCCTTACTTCTCATTACCCCGACGAGCGCAGCCTCCTGTGTGCCTTGGTTAGGATGTGTTTGATTAAAACAACCTTGTCAGAGATGAGATGGGGACTAAGAATTTAATCTTGTTCTCTGGTGTGAGTAAAGGGGCTTTTGTCTCTTTTATACCCCCCCCCCCCCCAGACAAACACCCAATGTCTGCTCTGAGCTGTGCTCCTTGCCTAGTTCCTTTAACAGATTTACAGTAAAACTCACTTGCTTTGGGGACAGCAATTGCAAACGGGTATAAAATCACGTGTGAAGTTGCTCTGCAGCAGGAGCACTTCCACCAACAGAGAGAGGATCTTTCCCTTTTGTTGGCTCTGGATCCCACCAGAGCTAGAGGCTGAGCGTGCAGGAGGCACATTGTGTGTATCGGCATGATGTGGAATGGGGAGTGCCTGGGGGGAAGGTGGAGAGGATGCTTTGTTCATCATCTTTTCTCTGGCTGGGTGTCCCTTCCACTTGACTATGAATTTTTACAGTGGTACAAAGCCCTGAAAATCGAGCACTAGTTCAAGTTGCTGTTATGAAGGACAAGAGCTGTGTTTTGCCTCTGAGCTGCTTGGACCTATTCTTGTGCGGCAGCTCCATCACCAGCATGGCTGGTGCAAGAGGGGCAAAGCTCCTATCCCTGACAAATCCACACCATGGAGATGGACTTTGTCTCTTGAAACCCATGTTCACACTATGCAGTTTGAGTCAGCTGTGCAAACAGAAAGAAAAGGTGATATATTAGGGAGGGGGAAATCCCTTCCAAGGCTAAGCCAGTGGTACTTTATTGCCATCATAAAGTTGACACACTGCTGAGTCCAGACAAAGGCTATCCATCTTTCTGGAGTCATGGAGAACTGAGCTGCTGGCAGCGCCTGGGGGACACCAGGAGTGTCCAGGACAGGCAGGGCAGAAGCTTTCTTTGCCTGGGTTGTTTTTGGAGAGGACAGCAAAATATCTGCTCAAATGAGCTTATTTCCCCACCAGCTGTGTGAGCAATGCCATCTGAGCCCTCTGTGATGCTACAGCCCTCCAGCAAGGGCATGTTGTCTAGACGGTTGTTGTCTAAGGCAGAAGGTTTCTGCCTCTAACCAGGTTTCATTCCTTTTGAGGAGGACTTCTCCAGGTCACTAGGAGTGAAGCCTACCTCACCTCCCCTCTTAATCCACAGGGGCAATTAAAGAGTTACTCTGGATCAGCCCCTGAGATGGCCCCCCTTTTTCTTCTCCTTTTTCAAAGTCACAGTAATCTTGGCTGGATTTAGTTTTGAAACTTTGTTGAATTAAGGCTGCTTTTTATTTCATGCAGGAGCACCAAGGGAGGTGAAACCAGGCTTGCTGGAGGGGTGACTTCACCGGGGAAGGGAATGAGTGTGTTCTTCCTGCAAGGGCTTGCAGGGGTGGCAGACACGTTCAGCCACTTAAAATGAAATGAATTAACTGTGGGAGAGGAAAGAGAGAGCTGATTATGCTCTGCTCTACTGGGGGTGGTTGTGTTGGAAGCCTTTAATGCACCTGTGCTACTGCTGCCTGAAGTCACAGATCACCTGCTGATCGGGCAGTAGCTTTCCAGGGCTTTTTCACTCCCCTTGAAAAATATGTTCTTGTCTTTAGAGTAGAGTTCGAGGAAAGATGCTAAATAAAGCAAAATGAAGGCGGCTCCTTAGTTATCCAAGGTACCCCTCAGGATGCACCTTGCTCTTGGCATTCTTGCTTTGGGGGACAAAGTATGATCATCTCCCTGTGGCCATGGTGCTGGCAGTCCTTGTCCCTTTCTGGGGTAGGTTTTGAGCCTCCCCTCCATGTCTGTGAGACCCTCATCCTGGGGAGATCCATAGACAATTTGCAGAGACAGAGAGGAGGTTTGACTGAAAAGCTGGGGCTCAGAGAAGGGTGTAATCATGCGAACAGCTCAGATCTGGATTGGGATTGCTGTTCTAGGACTCGAGCTTTACCGGATACCTAAAGTGACTGCTTTCTCCACTGCTTCACTTCCCGGCTTTGAAGGAAGGGGTTGTGCAGTGCTGGGCTCAGCATTCTTCCCAGCAGCTAAGCCAGGGAGCAGCAGTCTTCTGCTTCACAGACCCTGGGCATGACCATGAAGCTCCTGCAGCCACCAGAGAGGTCCCTGTGACTGGGTCCAGTTTGATAAGACTGCTTTGCTTTTCCCCTGCTCCGCCAAGGGAGTAGGAGGGGAGATAATTCTGTTTTGTTGGGCTACTGCTGCTGTCAAAGAGTCAAGTTCATCTCAAGGACACAGATACACAATCAATACACTCTGCTCACCAAAACAAAATGTTCTTGGCTGACTATCTTGCAGTCGCTGGTTATTAGGGTGATTTATTTGTATGAGGTGTTCAGGCTTTTCAAAAGATGGTACAGCACTGCAGGTTAATATCCAGAACTGATTATGTCGAATGGTCTGTAAGTGATGGCCTTTGGAGAGTGAAGCCAGCGTGCGTGGTCAGGTTATTTATTGTAGGATAGCTGTCACTGTGCTGTCACCTCTGCCTTGGGGCTGAATCTCCCCCCAGCTCCTCTGGTTCCAGTCTGGGGATGCACAGAATTTGGCCACTGCATCCCCCAGGAACCAGCTGCTTCTCCTCTGAGTGGTGCTGGCTCAGCAAAACAGCAGTTGGTGGGTGTCGGGGTGAGCTGTAGAGGAGAAACCTGAGCTTATTCATCACCCCTATGCTCAGTGCTTCCCCCTTTGCCACAAGATGGGACATGTCCTCCTGCCTCCTAACCCTTCCCAGCCAAAGCAAGCCAGGCTGGCTGAGGCAGGTGATGGTGCTCACCTTCTGAGACACCCCTGGGGACTAGGGAAGGGGGGTAGGTCCTGATTTTTCTGGGGAATGAGGATAGAGCAAATGTCTCCATCAGTGAACTGGTGAGTTGTGGGTGAAGGAAGTGCCTTTGGTAATGATTGCAATGGATCCAGCAGCCGGTGACAAACCCAATCCACCACAAGCTGCAGTGAAGGCAAAGTGGTCCTGCAGGTGCTTTAAAGAAAATAAGAGTAATGAGTCTTACTTATAAACAGCCTGGTTTTGCCAGGCAAGGGATGTACCAATTGCCCCATCTCCCCCTCTGCAGGGCAGCAATCAAGACAAATGCTGTGTGACTATTTTCTGCAGACCAGAGGTGATGGGGAATAAAAGCTGTAGCACAGGGAGGTGGCGAATGGGTGGCTGGAGCTGTTTGTTCCCTTCCTGCAAGCCAGGAAGGAAGCTGTGGAGCCCCTGCAATGGGTCAGCCCTCAGTCCCGGTAGCTTTTGGAGACCCTGGCTCTGTTGCAGGATGTCCCCAGCCCCATGGTGCTGTCACAGACCTGGCCTGGGTAGCTATCTTGGCATGTTGTTAACTCTTGGAACTATCAAAGGCCATTGGAATGTTAACAGGATTCTGTTTTCCTGCTGGTTGTCTTAAGCAGATGGGTATGGCACGTCTACAGGGGGGTTCTCCAGCACAGTTGTTGGATTGCAGAGGTAACAAGTAATATGTAAGGAGGATTCCTAGTTTAAAATGATGGGAGTAAAAGAGAAATAGTGTTAGTTGTTCTAATTGGGTGGAAAAGAAATGGGTGTGGATCAGCAGGCTGAGATCTGCTCTTCTCCTGGGTCCGCATCCACACTGGGCTTTCTAGTGCTGTGCTGCTGGCAGACGAGGGCTGTGTAGGACATGCACGATATCTGGTGCTGCAACCCATTGGCATCCCATACAGGAACTACATGCTATTTAGTTGCTATTAAGCTGCTGCTTATAGAGCTGCTAAAAGCCTTTGGTATCTGTGCCACTCCCAGGTGATAGGAGTTTTTGCTTTCACATTTTTTAATGACATCTGAACTGTTGCTTCTGAAAAGTCACCCTTTCTGTCATTCCTTGACCCACTTTGAAAGCTGTGAGGCTTTGCAAACAATGGTGTTGCGCTAGGGTTATAACGCATCCCTGGAAAACCAGCATGGAGCACCCCGGGGATGCTCGCTGGCGAGCGGGCTTGGTGCAATATATTCCAATATCTCTAAGCAACAGCTAAATGTGTCACCTCGTCTGCTTAAGTAGCAGAGCTCCTCTGGCCTAAAAGCCTAATCATCGGAGGGTTATGGAGTGCAAATTGCTGCTGAATGAATTTGCTGCTTTGTTCACTCCAGTTTCCTCTCCCTGCCTGTGTTATGACAGTGAAACGACTCGTCTTCACCTTAATATCATGTTTTGGAAAAATGTTTTAATATTTGGTACAACATTAATTGCTTAAAGAAAAAACAACCCAACACATGAAATCCGTCTCCTGGCACAACATTTTTTCAGTGCAATTATACAGAGCCGGCACCTGTCTCCATGCGCTCTTCAGGCCAATAAACATGGTGGAGTTACAAGGTTTACAAAACCATCGATATATTCTAAGGAAAAAGGTAAAAGCAGGAGGCCTGACTTGAGTTTAGTGAAACTTGACTCTATAGCTTTGGACTGTAATCACTTATTACAGCTCACTTTTGCAATTAATACCAGCCTGACCTACTTAAATAGGTCATCATAATTCATGTGGCCAAGTATCTGCTAACGAAAATTTGGTTGTAAGAGCGTGATCCTTCTTGGATGTGTCAGTGTGATGGAGAAGATGAAACCTGGGTAACTGAGGTGAACTTGGTAGGAAATGGTGTGCTATGAAACAGCAAGCAAAAAGGAAAAGGGAAGGGAATTAACTGCTGCAAAGTGATGTTTACGGTGGGTGCTGTCTGCTCCTCTGCACCTCCTGGTCGTGGATATAGCGGAGACATTTGGCTCTGAGCAAGTGAGGGAGGGATTGGGTTCAGCATCTGCACCAGGAATAACCCGGTGCTGCAACAGTTGGTAGGACCTGGCTCTTCTCTCTTTAAAATCTAATCTGGACCCCAAAGCAAAGCCCCAGGATTTAATTTGCTGGGGAACTGAAGCTGCCGGGTCGCTGACTGGGGTTTTCCCAGCCTGCTGGGGAAGATGAGGTCCCCATCAGAAATCCCGTTGATGCAAATTTAATTGTAGATAACCGCGCCATAAAGATGTTTCAGCGGAGGAAAAGCAGAAAAAAAGAGGAGAAATAAAAAAAAGTATATACCTCTGCATTTTCTACTGGGAATAACTTCTGAAGCACGAAACTCCCCGGGCCATGCAGGGCCTCCCACCAAGTTAGTAATTTCAGACAAGAGCTGACCGAGCGGGAGAAGGTGTTTTGTGTTAGAGGGGCTGAGTTATGACCAAATAAGTCTTTCCACTTCTAATACCAGTGATCCTCGGTAATATCATTTTATCAATAAGGCACACACTTGGGCTCTGTGAGACCTCTCCATCTCCACCTGCTTCTCAATTCCACTTGAAGGAGGACGAAAACGATTTCCCTGTAAATGGCCCATTTCCACTGACTTCTGCAAACTCTCACTGAGGCTCCTTGCTGGGAAGTTGATTTTATTTTTTTTTTTTGTAATAAGAATTGCTTTATTCTTGTAAATGCTAAGTGATGAGTTTCTCCTCCTCAGACGTCAGGAGGTTCAAATGCTGTACAGAAACACTCCCCAGCTGCATCAATAACCTTTTTTATTTTTTTGTGTTGCTTAGCGAGTCCTAGATAACTGCAGAGAGTAGTTGCGTGTCTCTGCAGGTTACGTGGCAATCAATTACACGTCTGTCCTCCAATCCATCCTCATTCACAGGTAAGGTGTGATAATTCCTTACTCTGCAATCAGGCTCTGGCAGTACCCGTTTTCTTGTGGGTTTACAGGCTCAGATGAATAACACCACGCTCAACAGCCAGGTTGTGCAGGGATAGAGGTGCTTTTCGTTTTTGAGACTTCAAATCTCCCTGTTATTTGGCCAGGATTTGAGGTGAGAAGAGCTTTTTTTGGCTGTAGTAGGGTCTTCCCTGTTTTCCCTGTGGAGCCCTGAAGTACTTCTGCTTGGTTTTCTCTGTTTTGTGTGGAGCAGCCCAGATCCTTCTGGAGCCCTACAAGGGACAGGGGGTTTTCTGGGTTGGACAGAAAAACATCCATGAGAGAGGCAGAACCTGATGAGGTTACCCATGGTTGGTGTTCCAGCCTCTGCTCTCAGTTTTTTCCCCCTTCCTTACTGACCTGGGGCACCTGAATAACAGACTTTTTAGTTTTGTTGACTGTATTGAAATGGGTAAAAGAGTTTATGGGCTTCTTTCCAGCACAAAAACAAACTCAATTTTTCCCATCATATAAGGGAAAAATGATATCGGGCAGAAAGTGGTGGGAAAAAGCTGGGTGATCAGTGGAGTTCTTTCATGTGGCTGCAGGGAGGGGAAAACGCAATTGGGGTGTGCGAGATGCGTTGTTAACGTAAAAGCAGCAAAAATGACCCAAAGGGTGAGCGAGCATCAATTGAGGTGGCATCATTGTCTGTAACGGAGCATCTCTGATCTCTGCCACCGCGCCAGCTCCTTCGCTTGCTGAGAGGTGCTTCTATTGCAGCTGATTGTGCCTGGCATTTACCTTTGGATTGCAGAGCTGGTTCTTAGAAAACAGGTCAGCTTTTTTAACTCTCTTGAGCGTTGGAGTGAGGCCTGGAGATGTGGGGATGGGCTGGTGAGCGGGTTTGTGTTGTCTTGGCTGTTTGGTGTTTTGCTGCTTCCCAGAGCTCCTGCCAGTGATGGAGATATTTTTGGGGCTCCAAAGCGATCCCCGGCACACCGCTTTTGTGGAAGGTGGAAGAGCTAAAGAGAAAAATGGGCTGAAAACTACTTGGGGACCTAAAAATTACCCTGGGACCTGCTTGTGAGCAAAGTTGGAGCCCAGGTGGGGGATCTGCCCTTGTGGGGAGTCACTTATGCACGGAGAGCATAGTGTGAGCATCTACAGTGGGTTGTCACTCCATGGAAACGTGTTCCTGCCAGAGCCTCCTGTCGGGGGGAGATTTGACATCGCAGCCGTGTGGCTCGGGGGGAAAAAAAAAATCGAGGCAAATTTCCCCTTTCATCTCCCTTTCTCACCAGGAAAGGCAGGACGTCTGCCTGCTGTATTTCACGAGTAGGAAATCAATTGCTGAGGGATTCCCGCTGGGAGATTTGTGCCTTATGAAATTCATGCCGGGGGGCAGAGAGGCGGGCTGGGGAGCTGGAAACGATAGCTCTGTCTTCCTCCCCTCTGCTGCTTTAATTGTTTGTAATGACTTAATAAGCAGCACTAAACAGGGAAGCTGATCCTTCCCCGCAGCAAACGCAGGCATGCAGCACTTTATTAGCTTTTCTAGGGCCTACGTTTGGAACTTCTTTGCTGTATTTTCTTCTTTACGGGCTTGATCCAAAGCCTGGGGAGATCAGTGGGAAAACTGTCGTCTTTGTGGTGTCAAGGCTCTGAGTGTTGAGCCAGCACCAAATCCATGCAACGATCTGGGAAGAAAATGATATGGAGAAATGGCTTAATTTAAGTAATGAAATGCTCTTTGCCTCGGCATCCTATGTGTAGAAATGCACACCAGGGAGAGGAAGAGCAAATTAACTAAAATAAATAAATAAACCAGTATTTGCAGAAGAATGAATGGAAATAGCTTTGTCATTTAGGCTGGAAATGAGGAGAAACATTGTGCCCATCAGAAGGGTGCAGACACAGAGCAGCTGCCCAGTGACAACAGGCAGATGGAGAAGCGAAATCCCAAACTGAAGTCTTTTAAGGTGGAGCTTTTTGGATGTGGGGACCCGTAGAGTCAGGTCTTGTGAGTCCCATGGTCAATGTAGGCAGCTTCCCAGGGAAGCATCCCTGCCCCATGGCCAGGGAGCTGCTGCCTGGCTGATGGCAGTTCTGGTCCCATAGGGACAATTTATTTCCCCCCGGTGGCTCAGCAGATCTTGGGGGAAGACCCCAGCCTCCCTGACTTGCTTACAACTGAAAGGTATTTGAGTCAAATTGATGCATTTCTGCTCTGAGGGATGAAGTCTTGATTTCTCACTGGTGTTGCTTGAATTGGGTGGTATTTCTCCAAACTATTTGAAGAAACCCTCCACAGATCCCCTGCTCCTCCCACTGTGTCTTTCTCACAGCTCCGATCCTCAGAGTTTTTTCCTTAAACCACAAGAACTGAAAATTGGATGGTTTTTTCTGCCTCTTGGCATTGTACAGCTCAGGGGGAAAGAAACTTTCTCTTCCTCACTTTTTCTGCAATAAATCCTTTTGCTCCTCTCTCCAAAGGAGCGGGAAGAAGCACTTTATTTAAAGCTAACAGAGCCCAATTGAATTCCCTTATTTTTTTAGAACAAAATAACAATTACTTATGTTAAAAATAACTCAAAATTTTTGAAGAGATCTTCTGAGAAAATATTTCTCTGGGTAACTGATTACAAGTGGGTATGGGAAGAAACTCTTTGCCTTGAACCAGTGATTTTTTTTCCAACGAGTAGATGTAATTACATTCTCAGGACGAAATAAGATGTAGTGGACCCGATGAGCTCTGAGCTGATCTTCATTTGCTGTCAAGGACCAAATTACAGCACGCGGTTACTGCCAGCTTGGTTGGACAAAATGTTGCCTTTGGGTTATTAGGGGTTCTGTCAGAAATCTCTGTAGCATGAATCATGTTCATGTACTTGGCTATCTATTGGCTTCCGCTGTTCCTGCTGTCCATATCCATTGTAAGGCAGCTCATTAAAGGACAACCTAATTAAATTCAGATGTGCAACTTTTTCTGCTTCTAGCCCCAGTTTTCAGCTGGACAGACATTTTCTTATCTGTGAGTGTATTCAGTGATGGGCATACAGGTGAAGGGAAGGAGTTAGCAGGTGATATTTTATAGGACTTGCTACAATTTCCATCTCCTTAAAATTGTCAGTTGTCTTTGTTTCTTCTACTGCTCGTTATGCTGCTGCGCTTGTGGTCTTTGTGGCTGCTCTGAATTTATGGCTTGGAAACGCAATTATATGGCCTTCAATTATTTTCACCCAGAAGAATCTTGTATGTAAAATGAAACAAATTTAACCTTCCAGTAACCTGAAGTCAGTTTTGACGCTTAATGCTTAGGATTGTCCAGTTTTAACTGGCAAGTTTACATTCATTCTTCATGGTCTTATTATCATTTATTTAAACAGAAAAGAGAGCTGTGCCCAGCGGATCCCTCCCTGACACAAAATGATGGAGGATGAGGCGCTGCCCATCATCCTTCCGAGGCTATAAACCTTTGCCCTCTAATTTGTTCTTGGAAACGGACTTGGAGGACTCAAGGATGAATGGATTCTTTTCTCTTCTGAGTGGGCATTTATCACTCAGGGGTTACCCCGCAGCAATGATGTGGAAGAAAAGTATGATGTAAAGTAACTCATTTACTGTTCCTTGTACCATAGGACTGAGAACTAAGCTGTGTTTTCTGGGTTTTTTTTCCTTTCTCCAAATATCTCTTCTAGCCCAACAGGCACAGATGGAGGGAGGAGGAAGGAGCAGGCATGTGAAAGAAGGGGATCCAGGTGGGAATAATATTTATGGGAAGGTTGCCTGCACCTTGGCTCTGCCACTGTGTGAACTATTGGAGTAGATGGAATTTAAGTAAATAACTTCTCCTTTCTTTTGATGTTTCTTTTTAAGTTTTCAAGACCCTGTTGTGTGTGTTTTCTCCTGTTTGTTGGCGAGATAAGGGAGCAAGGAGATATCAACATGTCCTGAAGATCAGACAAACCTGCCTGTAGGCAAAGAGTCTGACTTGCTGGAAAGGGAGCTTTCCATGAGTGAAAATCATTTAGAAAAGACATAATTTGGTGGCAGAGGAAGGAGACAAAAAGACTGGGGAAGCGATCCCTGCCTGGTTTTAATGGCATAGTGCCTGCTCAACTGCCCGGGAGCCTCCAGAGATGCCCTGGCATCAGCTGTCCTTCTGCTGGGTCGTCCCTGTGTGCTGGGCTGTAAACATGCTGTTGTGGGATGTGATTGACAGTGAACACAGCTGGATCCTTGTTGTCCCCATCCCACTCAGGGCAGCCTTATTAATCACTCCTCTTCCTGGTGTGTCCCCATCATCCTTAGAGGCAGGGCTGAATCTGAGGGGGACAGGAGCATTGAATTGCTCCTTTTTACAGAGAGAAAAGGAAGGGTTTGCAATGTGCTGAGCTCCTGTTTGCGGGAGGAGAACGATGCTGGCAGGTCTGAGGCTGTTCCTGCTGTGGTCCCCCCTTGCTGGAGGAGCTGTGCCTTGGGGCATGGACACCACCTCCCCTGGAGCTGGGGTGGGTTGTTAAGTGCCACCATCAGCTCTGCTTCGTGGTGAAATTACAGCAGTTTGACATCCAGGTGGCTTCAACGTGGGGACCTGGCAGAGGTTACTGCCTTGCCAGCTTCAGAGTGAAGAGGTTATCTGATTTAGCTGAAATCTCTTTCATTGTGGACTGAGTAAAATTGCCTCATATTTGCTCAGTGCTAAAAATCCATTAGAAGCCGATTGTCAAGCCCTGCTGGGGCTGCTGAGTAATGGGATAGCCCCCTGCAACGGCACCACGAAATGGGAGGCTGGGATAGAAATACTAAGAAATGACATTTCCAACCGTTTGCGGGCTCTGACATTCTGATGTTGGCTTGATGCTGTCAAAGGGGTTGATTTTAATGACTTCAGAGGCGTTCACTCAAAGGACAGTGAAATGCACTTGAGGCAGCAATTGCATCTCTGGTCCCTGCAAACACCTCCATCTCCCTTTATGTTCCTCAGCGCTGAAACCCTGCAAGGGCAGAGCAAACCTGGGGCTCTGGGAAGACTCAGTGACAGATTTTTGTGAGATTTGAAGTAGGGCACAGAAGCAGCAGCAGAAGATGGTGTAACCCTTCGTCCTTGCGCTCTCCTGCACGGTGATGCAGCAGGGATTCTGTAAAGCATCTCCTGTGGGGGGGAAACAAGTGGAAAAGCCCTTAATTTCTTTATTTCTTGGAGCTTCAGGCATGTGTTGAGTGGTTGAGCTGCACCCCAGGGGCCAGCCTCTGCTGTTCCTTGCACTGGCTGGTGCTTCTGAGCTCTCCTCTGTGATTTTTATCTGCAAACTCTCTCTCCTACCAGCCTGCACTTTGCTTTAAAAATTCAGTACCACATCAGCAGCTGAAAGGGCCCCAGAACTGAGAACGATTCGAGATGTGATTTGCACCACAGGCTCGTTAAAGCAGGGGAAATGCAATGTTCCTCCTGTGCCCAGAGCTGCTAATCTTGTTCTGAACATTGAAAACCTCTCCAGCTTCTCTCATTAGACCTAAATTTGGTTATTGCTTTGACTTCACACTTCTTTCACACAGGCTTTTCCTTCCTCCTTGGCTGGAAATGTCAGCCCTGAGAAGAGAAATTTTGCTGAGCCTTGGCCATGGACACATCCCCCATCCTTGCTCCTAATGCTGACTTTATCTTGGGAATCTGAGCATAGTTCTGGGCCCCTCACTACAGGAAGGACATTGAGCTGCTGGAGCATGTCCAGAGGAGAGCCACCAAGCTGGTGAGGAGTCTGGAGAACAAGTCATATGAGGAGAGGCTGAGGGAACTGGGCATGTTTAGTTTGGAGAAGAGGAGGCTGAGGGGGGACCTCATTGCCCTGTACAACTACCTGAAAGGAGGTTGTAGAGAGGTGGGTGTTGGCCTCTTCTCCTAAGTGAATAATGACAGGACCAGAGGAAATGGTCTGAGATTGGGGCAAGGGAGGTTTAGATTGGATATTAGGAAGAATTACTTTGCTGAGAGAGTGGTCAGGCACTGGAACAGCCTGCCCAGAGAGGTGGTGGAGTCGCCATCCCTGGAGGTGTTTAAGAAACGTGTAGACACGGCACTTCAGGGCATGCTCTAGTGCCTGAGATTGTTGGTTTGTGTCTGTTCGTGGGTGGGGTGGTGCGTGGTTGTGGGCGTTTGGTTTGTGTGGGGTTTTTTTTGTTTTTTTTGGTGTGTGTGTGGTTTTTTTTTTGTGGTTGGACTCAATGATCTCAAAGGTCCCTTCCAACCAAGAAGATTCTGTGATTCTGTGATGGGGGGGAGCTGGTGGTGACTTTAGAGAAGGGGGTTGGATATAAGGCACACAGGCAAAAGTGCAAATGCCGTGTCTGGGTGACTGCAGTCTGCACCACTGTGGGGATTTGGACTGAGCGAATTAATGCTTTTTTTTCTGAATTGATGACTCCTGTGTCGTCTCCTCCTGAAATTCCTACGTAAATGGCAGTGGGATGTGAATGTGTTATCACAGGTGGTGAATTGAGCCTGATGAACAGCACGGTCAGTCCTTGTCCTGTGTCCAAAGGTGACCGGGAGCAGATGTTCCCAGCCTGGCATGAGGATGAAATCCTGCCAGCACGGAGGAGCAGCTTCTGAGCCAAGGGTGTTTAAAGACTTATCACCTTCTTGGCCTTGCCTGTGTGCCTTTAATGTATCCTTTATTTCAGGAAGTAGTTGAAATGTCCAAATGTTAAATGGGTAAAAGTATCTGTGCTGTTTTCAGCTCACCCTGTGAATTATTCTAAGGTGAGTTTTGGCTCTCTTTTCTGCAGATGAAGTGTTACTCAATGTTTTTAGCAAAACTTTTTCTTCTTAGTGGAAATCTTGCCTGCATTGGACTCCTGTCACCCCTCTTCTGGAAGCAGGCAATACACTGAGACCCTGCAGGGGGATCTCTGGGCCATAGTGAGATTGTTTGGTAGAAGTGCCCTTGGAGCATAATTCAGTGTAAAGCAGTAGTCCAGCCCTGATGTTAATTCTAGCTGATCTGTCAAATCTGCCTGTGTGAGATTAGGGATTTGGAATCGCACTTCTTGTTGAGTTGATTCTTCAGGTCTTGGTGGAATCCTCTGGACCATAAATCAGGACAAGAAAATTGTGTCAGCGGGTGATTTTAAACTTTTTTTTTTCAATATACATCTTTGTCTCTTCAAAACCTAATTATTATTCACTAATTTTCCAGTAAGTTTTTTGTTTGCTAGTTTAATAGTTTACTAAAAAGTAGGTACAACCATGTAAGAGCATGCAAGATGCAGGTCCTGCCAAAATCAAGCAGCGCTTCACATTGCTGCTGTTTTCCCCCAGGAGACCCCCAGCTCCTCCAGCTTCGCATGGCAGTGTCATTCTCGGGTCAGGTCCCACCTTGTCCCATGGGTGTCCCTGGCTGGGTTGCACCTGTGCACCAGGGCTTGTGCTGGAGCTGCAACCACCCAAGGCTCTCTCAGGGCTGTGTGGGACTCGACCCGAATCGTTTATTCGCTGCTCTTGATGTGAAGTTGTGACATGCACCTCGGTGTCAACACGGCGATGCTTTAATGCTGCTGCTGTTGGCTTGTCAGGCAGTGCCCACACACCGTGTCTGGAGACGGCTCGGGAGGGGAAAGTGAAGGAAAGCCGGGATGAAATGCCATGTGCCATTTAATGCTATCGATAATCACTCGGGAGCAAGATCTGTGAAGGGACTCGTGAGGGCCAGGCAGAAGGGACAGCTCTGAGAAGTGCATGGCACTTTGTTGATGTACTAATAATTATCTTTACACAGGGGTGAAAAAGTATCAGTTTGCGCTGCCAAAATGTCTGGATCTGAAAACTCACACTGCGTGTTGCAGAAGCTGTACCGAGCTCATCTTGCTCCGAAACATTATCTCTGCATTTTAACCAGGAACAATATTAAAGTCCTGAACTTACTAATAGAAGTCATAATTCGGGAGCAAACCGTTGCAATATACTTTTATGGCAGATGAGAAGATCTAAAGCTTTCATTAGGTTTATTGTTCTTCTTGGAGAATGAATTCAGCGTTTAAAAACCTCCCTCCCTGGCGTTACAATACTCTCTCCTTTGGTGTCAGCAATGACCCAGACTACCAGTGCAGAGTATTTTATTTCTCCATGTCGTTGCTGGTGGTACATTCTCCCCCTGTAGCTGTCTGCAGGTAGGTACTAATTAAAGATGTGCTGGGGGGTTGTTCATCTGTTTTGGTGCCCGAGCAGGGACTGCAGAACAGGGATTGCGAGCACTGACATTTGCTGCGGTATAAAGTCCAAGGAGAATATTCATCCCAATTAACTTCACACCTTTAACTAGGAAAATCAAGTCATGCTACGCTTGTACTGGAGTCTAGTGACAGAGCTGGTCTCTAAAAGGAAACTCGGTATGTGGAGGACCTGGTGGTGCTTTTCCCCTCCGCTCTGTACAGAGAGCGGTGAGTTAGATCCGTGGGAAACAAAGCTGGAAGGTGGTAAACAGTATCAGAAACCCAAAGGAGAAATGGTAGTGTTAGATGCAGGTTTGTCTTTAAATGTCTAAAATTAATACAAGCAGAGGGGTAAATGGTGGGATGATCTCTCTGCTCTGAGCTGGTTAATATTGTCTTGTTTTAATTCCTGCTTTTGTCTGTTATGGTCTTGCGCTGAGCACACGTAGCCCGGGCAGGTTGGTGGTGTAGAGCAAAACCTGCAGATAAATTAGTGATCCTGAGCCTGGCTATACCTGGGGATGCAGCTAAACCCAGTCAAATGTCATTTCTGCTAAGTCAGACCTGGTTTATGTTTTCTTGAGTTTGGCATTGTAAACTTCACTGGTCATTTCTTGAAAAAAACAAAACAAGATAAAGAGGAAAAAATGAGGTGTTGGTATTAGTTGTGTGTATATCAGCCTGTGAATGGCTACTTCCCCCAGGATCATCGTGAAAAGCCGTACATAGCAGCTGCTCAAAAACAAATGTGACAGTAGAAATATAAAACATGATACATGGTGACTTTGGGGGCGAGAGGCAGCCCCAGCTGCAGCGGCTCCACATTAAGGTGAAGGATGGGCATGGGGTGGGCTGGATCCAGTGCTCCTCACCCCCCAGGCTGCTGTTTGCTCCTGATGAAAGACTCTCGCATGACTTCAGGCCCTCTCAATGCAGTATAAATAATTCCTACAGCTCTCAGTTGAGCTTCTGGTATTTCCAGAGCGGAATTCAGGTACAATCCTGCTGGCTGTTGAGCATCTGTGGAAGGTCTTGAGCATCTTCACCTCTAGAGCTAAAAAATAGCTCAGGCTCTCCCTGAATCGGGTCTTCACAGGAGGTTTCTAGTCTGCCTGCAAGATTAATTTCCTTTTTTCTCCCCTCAGCAACCATGATTTTATTTAGGTACATTTAGGAATGCATTTGCATTCCTTCCATTCATGCGTGCCTATGAGTAATCAATCATGCATATGGGATGATACTGTCTATAGAAAAATACATTCCTGGATTGACATTTTACTCCACTGCCACTCAGACAAACATGGTCCTTGTCTAACTGGGCAAGAAATCCGTAGGAGTTTTGACTCTGCATGGAGCAGAAAGCACATTTTCTAAACCACGTTCCCAGCTGATGCGGTTTCACTGGCAAAACACTGATTCCAATTCATCTTCCTGGGAGGAATGCAAAGGCTCGTTCCCACGTCACGGGCTCGGGGCCGTGTTTTCAGCTGCCCTCTGATTTCGTGTACCTCATTTCACACATCCAATTTCAAGGGCCATTAAAATAGGCTCGTGTTTGCTTTGCTACACAGGAGTGCCGTAGTTATTCACAGGAGAACAATAAAGTTCTCCAGCCCCGTGGGAGCTGTCGTAGTAACCTCCCATGTACAGATCCCCTGTGCTGTCACCCAGCAGTCAGATGTTTCTGGGGACAAAGAGGACCCTGACTGACTGTGGATGTCAACTAATATAAATCACAGCGGCTGCATCATTGACATGGAGTGATGGTGGGTTCTGGTAAGTGAGAATTAGGCCTCCTGAAGTCCCTGATTTTTTTTATTATTTTTTTTTTCCCCTGGTCAGTAAGTACAGAGTCCCCACCTAAACCCAACCCCCAAAACCTGGCTTTTTGGGTTGTTTTTTTTTTTTTTGGAAAAGCTTATTTTGAAGCAAACTCTTCTTTGTGAGCTTGCTGTTTGGATGAGTGCGTGAGAACAAGGTAAATAGTCATGAATTGCCACAGTCTCTCCCTGCAGAAATTCCCCAGGGACTCACCCCCTGGTTTTCAGAGACCTTTGCCACCCTCCTGAGGTTACAGCTCCCTTTGGGAGGGTGAAGCTCAGTGCAGGCTCTTGGCCATGCACCCAGACCCCAGAATGATGGTGTTACCTTTCCTGCTTTGCAAAATCTGGTGTAGAATGGCCACTACACTCCCCCCCCCACACCTCCTCCTTCTACCATCTCGGAGACAAATCCCAGTCCCCAAAGCTGCAAAGGTCAGGAGGAATTTATGCACAGCCACGTGCAAGGTTGTGTTTCCCAGAGCCCTGGACCAAGCAGTATCCAGCTGCTGCAAACACCTGCCCGGCATCAGCCCCTCACACCTGGCTCTGCGCCCTCCCACACCGCTCCCCCATCTGCTCCCATCATGGCCCAACATCAATACAATAAAAGTGCTTTAAAAATAAATCATCAGGAGGAAAAAGAGTGCTCTGACCTGGCTACTGATGGACCATTGCCAGGAGGTGTTAGGGTTGCCTCCCTGGGCTGCTTTGAAGCTGCTCCTTGACCAGGGGGCTGGGATTTTACATCTAGTCAGAATGAATTGGTTTCTCTTCTATTTACTTATTGTGACAAATCCAAGCTCTTTCAAACTCGTCGTTGTTTTGGTCCCAGCCTCAATGGTATCCACGCAAGGTGCAGCAAAGATCCTGGTTATCGCATCAGGAGCACCGTTGTATTTTCTTATTGCCAGTGATGAAACCAGCTATTGAATAATTATTTGCTGCTCACGATTTATTTTCTGCTTTATCCCCAGCTTGTACCTGGCTTCCGGTAACCTTCTGTCCCTGCAGATATGGGAATAGTGTGCTGTGGCCAAATAAATGCGAAGGGAGAAACCTGATTTTGCAATGCCCCATGGAAGCAGGAGTACGGTGGTGATGGAGCTGGAGTTTACAACACAGAACCATAAACGCCTCCGCTGAGGCTTGAAGATTGATTTTTATTTTTTTTATTTTTTTGTTGACTCCACATGTACCTCTGGGAGGTTTTTGGGGTTGAAAACTGAAAGGTGAGGCAATTTTTTCTCTGCTATAGGGGAGGTGGGAACGCAGCCCCTGCATCCTGGGAAGCAGCAACCTGCCACCAGGCTGGTACCTTTGGGTAAGAGCCCCACCATGATTGTCATGATTCCTTGAGCAAACACAGCTGATGCATTCTGGGGCTGGAGCTGCAGCTGTAACAGCCCAGAACGTGGCAGAGCAGGTTTA
The DNA here is from genome assembly GCF_964106895.1 of Numenius arquata. Taxonomy (NCBI): domain Eukaryota; kingdom Metazoa; phylum Chordata; class Aves; order Charadriiformes; family Scolopacidae; genus Numenius; species Numenius arquata. The sequence goes on along the minus strand of NC_133587.1, from coordinate 3,924,445 downwards.
TATTATTTTTAGAGGTTTGAAAACATTGTTCCCAAAACAGTCTCCTTCTCTTGTCTTCTGTCATAAATTGTGGAACAGAGAAAAAGGAAAATAGCAGAGGTTTGATTAAATTGGCTTTTTTTTTTGTTTTTCAGTCTTAAAATAGTGTCAGCTTGATGTCTGATATTTTAGAAATTGGATTAGTAGCATCTGTTTCATCCCACCAGAGAGGTGGGATTTAAGGCTTCCAACAACAGAAACACTGGATGCGCAAGAGCAGAGTTTTCCATCCCTGCCACCCTGGTATCTTGTTGTACTATTTTTAAGCAGCCTCAGCCATGTATATAAATATACTGCTACAAACAACAACAGAAAGAAAATGTTCTGCCAAATGGGGGGAAAAAATAAGAAAAGGGGGTGGCGGCAGCCCTTTCTGAAGAGCTCGTGTTGATTTTGAAGAACTGGATACAAACAAAAGAGGGTTCAGTATATGCCTTTCCTTGGAAAAAATACAACTGTTTAATAGAAATATATAGAAATATTTAATAGAAATATAGCTCTGAGGCTTTTGGTATTACTTTAGGTCTGGGAGGAAGGAAGCAAACGTTCTGTTTTCCTGAGATGTTGCCTTTGCGAGGGGAGATCACAAATATCCCACGGAGGTTCATGATGTAGACCTAAGCAGCACCCTGCTGTGCTCTCCCCTGGGTGCCGAGGGATTCCAGAACCTGTATTTTATGGGGGATTTTCGGAAGGCAGCGAAAAGAGCAGCCGTGGGTATTTGACAGGCAAAGGGGCCTGGTGCATCTGTAGCTTAATCCAGGGGAGCTTTTTCCTTCTACCATCGTTTGTAACCTGAGGCACTCTGAGGCTCTTGAACTCAGCGGCTGGGGAAGTTAATCAGTGTAATTAGTGATAAATGAACCTGTTCCCTTCCCCTTAGCAAGGGTGTGATGAGCATTAGGTAACCCTGGGAGCACTTGCCAAGAGGGGGGGCTTGTTATTTGGCAGGGAGGAGGAAGAAAATATTGCTTGTAGTAACTAGGGCAACTTGGCTTCCCTGGGAAGAGGAAAAGAAGCAATTAAAGATGCGAGCGCTGCATGGGATCATTTGCATCATTAGCCTCAGCGTTTGCAAATGAGGCAGCTATCTTGAGCTCCCCGGCACACAGCAGGTCCCCGACCTGCCGTAACCACCGTCCCAGCTCACTGCGGGCTGAGCCGGGGAAAGTGTGGGTCTAACACTGTCCACGCAGGAGCGAGGGGAAAACTGGTGTTTTCTGACACCCTTTTCCTTTCCCTTTGCTTCTTTCTTGATCTCTCTGAGATGTTGCACTACCCAGACGTGACCCTGCTGTTGCAGGAGGCTCTGTCTTCTCTACTATGCAGGAATAATCTTAATGAGCCGTGATTCTCCTAACCTTTACTCTCACGTTTCTGGATTTCTCTTGCATGATAGAAGAAACTACGGGTTAAATAAAAACCTAGTGGGCAGGGAATGGATTAGATCCTTAGGCAGATTGCAGAGGCATTTTTCCCTTCCTTCAGGCCTCCTCTTCCTTTTGCTCCCCTTTCACATCAGCTCACTTCACTTCTCCTGTTGTTTGGAGCACACACGTAGCCCTTTCCTGATCTCCCAGGGTTGTTTACTTTCTACCTTTTTAAAGCACACCATTTTGGCTCTGGCTGTCATGCTCACTATTTGTTAATTGTTTTTTCTTTTTTTTCCTGTATATGTTTCTTTAAATTTTTTACCTTCATTTACCTGCTGGAGGGATGGATTTTTTTCTTAAATTTTATTACTTAGTACTTTTTTTTTCCTGTGTTCCCTTCATTCTCTCAATTCAACTTCTCACTTGCCTTGTGATTGTTAGGTGCCAGTTACATCAGTATTATTTCTTGCTCTACTACTTGCCTTAGCTTTCGTAGGGCGGTGAGTAACTCTCTTGGGTTAAATTCATGTATCTCACTTAAATGCTCTCCTTGATGCTGCCTATGACCTTGCACAACTTTAGTGAGACATATATTGATGAGGAGATTAGAGGTGTGTGAAGCAATGACTCTTGAGAAGATAAGAACGCTACTATCCAGCTTTTCGGGGATAAATTGGTCACCTCATTTTGGGGAGGAACTGGCTGAGAGGTGCCTGTTGCAGGTACCAGGGCTTGGGGGGAGAGGAGCAGCTCCCTGGGGCTGTCTCTGCTGGGGGGCAGTGGGAACACACTCCCCTGTGAGATGCACGTGAGGAAATGAGGTGTGCGAAAGGGTCTGAAAAGCCGACTTGCTTTGCTTAGATTGCTAAGGCTTGCATAGGAAAAAAATATTTTTATTGATATTTTGGAGAATTTGAGGCTCCTTCTCATATTCTTTGCCTGCCAAATCTTCCCCCTTTGTAAGAAAGGTGGAAATCCAGAGCTCGTGTGATGAAAATCCCTGATTATTTTTTCTTTTCCCCCCAATGTTTTCATCACAGCTGGAGCTGGAATGAGAGGATATATGTAACCTGCCTGTCTTTGCCTTGGTGACAGGAACGATGACATGGGGAAGCTGGTCGGAGGAGCGTCATTTCTCCCTCCTTGATTTTCCTTGCGCAACTGATGGTGATTTAATAAATGAGGCACAGCCAAGACCTTTTCTCCCTCTTACGCTCATCGAGCAATCATCGCCCCGTCACGCTCCAGCTTCAAATACCTCATTTGCATCTGGCTGACCTTGACTTTCCTCCACAGACGGGAAGATGAAGAGGTGGGAGTGTGAAAGCTGGGGGCTGGATTTTTGGGGTAAATAATGAAATAGTGGCCAGTGCAGGCTCATGAATGGAAGGTGTTGTGGAAACATCGTGTGCTGTGCCATGGAAGATGATAGTAAATGGGTCAAACAGGAGATAAAAAGGGGGAGGACACCTGGTTTAAATATTTTTAAAGAAAACGTGGAAAGAAAAAAAAATTGTAAATTATGCCAGAGACCATTATTAACTGCACTGTAGGTCCATGGCTCTTTCAATAATTGACTACGTAGTGAATGCTAGAAATTATATAAAAAGCTCTTAAGTGAGTGAGGGCTTTTAGTGAACGGTTGGGTGAAACAAAGGAATACTGATTCTGGCAGAACTTTTATTCTCATTTATTCTAATTTAAGATCCTTTTTCTGAGATAATAGCCGTGTTGAATATACTGAAATATCTTCTCCTTTAGCTCTGGCAGGAACTGGATAAAGCTCTCATTCACGTAAACTTTAATCCAACGTGTGTCCGCGTATTAGTAAATTAAGTGGGAGCCATCAAACTTGTAGGAGTAAGGACGGTGAATAACTGTCCTTAGGGCTGGGATAACTAGCTCTTGTACAAGTAGGAACAGTAAATTAGGAATGGACGAGACATGAGTTTTAGCAGAGCAATTATAATTTATGTCAGCTCAGGGGGAACATCTAACTAAATTAAGCTGAGGGTCTGTCTTCATTGCAAGCTAAGCTTTAAAACAGACCTCTGCTAGAGAGGACTTACAGGTCCTGGGCTCCAAACAGACCTTTAAATCCAAGTTTTCCTCTGGTTTGAGAAAGCTCAGAGCTTGAGCACAATTTTATGGCCTTGGTCTCTTGGGCTGTAAATGCTCCTGTAAAATGAACGCCAAAGTTATAACTTCCCAAATTTCTATGAGTTCCAACGGAGAAAGGTCCATCTGGATTTTGAGGACAGGACCTCGGAGCAGAACACTTTCAAGTGCTGCTGAACTGCATTAAAATTCTTTTATGAGGGAGTTAATTTCAAACACCAGTCTATCAACCTGACACCTTCTTCAAGAAGGAGCAAACTTTACAAGGAATATTTAAAATAATTTCACTGACAGGTTTACAGCTGTGAGAACGTTAATAAACCCAAATGGCTATTCACTGTGCAGTAGCCACTAAGCAATTATGTTTTGTCTGTGGGCAGCCTAATGAAACCAGCAGTTAACGACCTAGTGGGAATTTAAACCACTGCTCCAGGGAGACATCCTTTTCTGTCCCTGGTTATCCTGCACGCAGGGTTTTATGGAGAAGTTTAGTGCTGCTTGATGTTCAGGTAAAAACTGCCTTTTTTTCCAGGAGCTGTGATGCAGTTTTTCTGTGGTGGTGTTTCACAGATGCATGCCCAGATGCTGCCACGTTGGGGTCCCATCACAAAGTCTGATGTTTCTGCAGGAGCTGGTGAGCAGGGAGATGTCCGATAGCACGGTGCAGGAAAATCAGTGGTGAGATAGTTTGGTGTTTTGTTTTTTTTTTTTTTAGAGTTTCTCTTGGGGCCAGACAGCCCTCCGCTGCCTAATTTGTGATGTAAACACACTAAGGGATGTGTTAACGAACAGGAGGTGCATGCAGAGCCCAAATAGTGACCCAGGGAGGCCCACTGTGCTTTGACTTCTCCCAAAAGCGATGTCTTTGGGAAGCGTCCACCCCTTATTTTTGCACTGCTTGGAGTGCTCGGAGCCTCTTCTCTTTTGTATGAGGCAGCCCGAAGGGTCACGCTGCTAACAAGCAAACTTGTGTGATCCTTCTCCAGCTCATCAGTGAGGAGAGGACAAAGTCATTAGCCATCTGTGCAGAGGTAATTAAGCAGTGCAGCCTGGCAGGCAGCCAGTGAGCAGCCAGGGGGCTGCAGGACGCTCCGGGCAGGGGGGGGCTGATGCTGATTTTTCTTGTCCGGGGCACAACATAACACCAGCAAAAGGGGGCTCAGGATGTGGAAGGGCCAGTTGTCCCCTCCAGTGCAGGTATTGATCCATCCCTCCATGCCACTCTGAGCTCTACTGTGGATATCAAAGCTCCCAGATGAGCTGAGGGAGAATGAGCATGGGCAAAGAATGTGATGGATAAGGACGGTCTGATGACTAGCAAGTAAAGCAGTCAGCGTTAAAAAATAGGTATGCCAAGAAATTTTAGCACCTGTTTTGAGCAGGGCAGGGTCAGAAGTTGAGGAGGCACAGCCACACGGTAACAAACTGGGTTTGCAGGCTGCAACTGGTGCTGGTGTGTTTGTGCTCATCTCATCCTGCCTTGCAAAGGAGCCTGAGCAGACCCAAGCATGGAGACCTCGGGGATGAGCACAGGTTCTCCATCGTCCCTCTCTTACTCAGTTGCTGATTGCAAGAGCCTGGCAGGAGTGGGCTTGTTTCCTTCTCTGCCCTGTCTCAGTCTGGATGTCATGCTACTTAAATGAATATCTAAGCCTTTATCTGTATATCGATAAATCTTTAGAGCAAAGATAAGAAGTTGCTGTTGTGGTTCTAATTCTAGGCTGCTTTCAATATAGTTTTCCTCTGACAGTTAATGTATTGGGGTTTTGTAGTTTCTTTGAACAGTCTGTCATTCTTTTGATAGGTGATGAATAGCAGCATCTATTTTACCCTCATTATACACGTTATTATATGATGTCTAGCCTTTTTAGGTTCTTTCTTCTCCAAGTTCTAATCGTTATGCTCACTCCTATATGCTTTTAATTATTTCTATTACTTATCGGTGGACTCTTCAGTTCTGCCACCCACGTTTCGAGGCAGGTGTCCGTGACTCACTGCACTGTGTGTTAGACATCAGGTCAGTCTAAAGAATAGCATTAGGATGTATTCAGCCATGTTTTCTCTTCCTCCCTCTGTGTACACGCTGTTTTATTATGAGCACTCTTGCTTTCTGAGCCCTCTCTCATAGCTTGATCCTTTCCTGGAATAATCAGAATTATGTCAGGATTTAATTCCCTCTCAGCTCTGAGGTCTGGCTTTTGAAGGGCCCCAGTCATGCTCTCCTACTTGTCTCATCCTGTCCTTGATGGAAATATTAGGTCTTCATGGATCATTTCTCAAGTTTGTGCACATTGGCGCTGTTTCCCAAAGAAAGTTTTTCAGTCTTTGAAGGGTTTTTTAGTGTGGGAATGACAATCCTAATGCTTGATGAGGTGGCAGCTGCCCGAGTTGCGAGACCTGTGGAAAAATGCCGTTTCTTCCACTTCGGGAGACTGTTTCCAAGAACAGATTATGAGCTTTTGGGATTTCTCTTCAAAGGGAATGTCAATGAATCTCCATTTCAGGTTTCAAGTGGGAATGGTGGTTTTTCACCACCACCTGCTTACAATCCAATTAGCCAACTGCCTTTGGTAATTAACCATAACGTGTTTCAGGATAACAGAATAAAACCAGGACAAAATAGAGTAGTAACAACTCTGTGAGAGCTTTGACTGAATTTGGACCTACCCTTTGCCAGGGACAGCATCCTGACCAGCCCTGTACCTCACTGCCATCTCCTGTGAGCTCTACCATGCAGTGCCTTGAAATGCTGTGGAAAAAAAGAGCATCCTGTCACTCTGCTCCATGTTCACACATGTACAGTCACCTGCAAACCCAAAGAGACCAGCTGGTACTTCTGCCTGTGGCTCATGTGCCTGGGTTCTGCAGACAGGAGCTTTTGAAAATTTGGTCACCCTGGCTGCCAGGGCACAGAGCTCTCTGGCTGAGAGCCTTCAGGCTCTCTCTTCTGCAGGAGGTGGTTGCAACTGTTCTTTCTTTACCTGCTGTTCCTCCTCACCTGAAGGTTCCTTGGTGGAAGCCTTTGCAGACAGGAGAGCATGGCAGGATTGCTAGAACGCAACAGGCCTGGTTGTTGGGGCAATGTGCAGTGACTGGCATTTAGGTCATTGATTTATCCCTTAGCTGCTGGGCTTAAAAACTCTTTAAACTCTCCAACTAGTCTCCTGTTACCATTCTGGGATGAGAGCTCTGAGCTTCTGGGCTTTTTTTGAGTTAGCTGAACACATCTATACCATGCACATCTGTACTAACTCAAGATTTCATCCTGCTGATTACAGACATGAGTGGATGGTTGCTTTTACTGGTCCTCCCCACCATTGGAAGAGATGTATTCAAAGAACTGGGTGCTCCATAGGTATCTGGTTATGTGTTTTCCTTAAAAATGTAGTTGGATGAGGTATGTGGAGTTCATTTCTTTAGAAGGAGAGGAGAAACAGCTGATGCTCCCCGTGCTGGGCCTCCCTACCTAGCAGTCTGGCACAGATGTGCTTCTGAAGAGCTTTATAATTTGTCCTTATTATGTTCTATGTGTGATTTAATGAAAGAATTTTTAATGAAAGACCCTTTATGTACTGTAATTGAGCTCTTAATCTTATCTGAAAAGCAGAGCACAATCCCTTCAGAAATAGTGTTTGAGTAACAGCCTATTTGCATTTCCTGCGCCATGGTGTCGCCCACAGGAGCTGCTCGCTCTTTATTTAAGAGCAGACAATAAGCAGATTTCTTTGAGTCAAGAATACATCGGCAATGCCATATGGAGTATGTTTGAGAAGCAAACGGTCTCACTTCCCGACTGAGCAAGCAGGACCTTCCCTGGTCCCAAAAAGCAAGGAGTGAGCTTTCCCTTAGCAAGCACCTGAGTCTTGGTGCTCGGTAAAAGGTACATGGAGATGACAGCTGTCAGCAAAATGAGTTACTTCGCGCAGGTAAAAGTTGGCAGAAGATAAAAGTGGAAACTTCAAAACAACAGGATGCTGAAAAAACTGTGAGGAAGGCAATATGCTCCGTGAAAAATCTCTTCTTCATCCTGAACCTTCAAAAAACCCATTTTTGCAAAAATCCACAACAATGTCCTGGTTTTGATGAATCTGACCTTCCTAAATAATATTTCATAATCAGGATTATAAATTTAGTGAGTTTAAAGAAGGCTTAACACCGCATTTTTCACAGTCATCTTAGTAAATTTTTTAATGTACTGTAGGTTGGAGGGAGGCCTCAAGCCCCCACTCCAGGCTGATGAGACCTCATTGACCTAAACATTGATGGATGCTCCCAAACCCTAGCGTTGTATTGGCCCAAACCAAAATCTGGATGGGACTACGTGAAGCAATTAGCACTAGAAAATACTTGAAGCTTGATGGTGATTCATAGTTCCCACTCCAAAACCATGGACAATGTAAATAGTGTCCAGTTTGCTGCCTGCTCTGTGCAGAACTGATGGCCATGAGTGGTAGAGCCCTCGGATGAATTGGCTCCTGATTTGTTGGGGCACAGAAAACCCTACATTTCTACTGCTTTGGTCTACAGAGAAGAGTGCACTTTACTAAACAAATACTTGGAGTAGCAAGGATGAAGAGTCAAGCCTTCCCCTGCCACTGGTGATGCTGTGCTCGTTGCAAACGCACGAGTTACACCTTGTACAAGTCCGTAAAGTCGATGCAGAGGATTCCAGGCTGAGCTCAGATCCGCTGTGTCATTTACCAGGCGAGTGAGGACTAGACTCCCCACCACACTTCCACAGCTGGAGATGTGGGTTGAGCTGCATCCATCGTCAGGATGAGAAATGTGTCATGTTTTGTCTTGCCCTGTACAGCACATATCCTAACTTAAAGTGGCACTCTCTTCTCGGCTTCTGCTTCTTCCTCTGCCTCCTTGCACTGATGCACACCTCTAGCAAGAGGACACATCCATTTCAGCCCTGTCATTTCATCTCTCCCACTCCTGCTTCCCTTTCTACTAATCCACTCATCCCTGAGAAGACCTCCATTACTGGAGTAATAGGCGCTATTGCATCAGCCTTTGATGTGATGAGCAGTGGATTTTTGCACTCAACATGTCAATTTAAACTGCTACAAATAAAAGATCAATTCCTTCTTTCCTGGAGAAGAAATTAAGGAAAAACCTTTTTATGTTATGAACTGAGTGTAGAAGGCTGAAGAGGGTGAAGGTGGAGGATGAGGTTGTCTCCTGAGAGGAGTAAATTTGTCAATTTAGCAAATTAGAGAGAATGTGCTTGCACCTTTTAAGTAATCAGGCACCAAAATAATGTCACTGAGGAGGCAAGGCTGGGGTGGGACTCGCTCACGCTGCTAAGCAAAGCCGTGGATTTTGTCGGATCTATTCACACAAGAGCCCATTTGCTGATGCCAGCTCCACGAAGCAGGGCCCAGGGAGACGGCTGGTCAAGGACAATTTCTCTGCCTGATTTTACAGCGTGTTGCTGTAAAGGGAACAGTGCTTTCTGTTCCCTTTGCATCCCTGTGGACGGCGTCCTTGATGAGACCATCCTGCCACATGCTTACTGCCTGAGCGGTGGCACGGATGTGGCTTGGACGATGTACTGGTCTGTGCAAGGGCTGGGTCCCCTTTCATTCAAAGCTGTGACAGGTTAGAGGGAATCTGATGAATTATTCAGCAGCATCAAAGTCCCTGCAAGGAAATAATTAGTGGTTATGTAAAGAGAAAGTGGAGGATTTCATACATTTTTGGCAGAGGCATGGGTGCTGCAGAAGCTCTGATCTGGGGTGCTGCACCTGGGGGCATTGTGGAGAGGGAGAGGAGGTCCCCTATGGCATCTCAGTCCCACCTGGCACAGCTTCTAATCAAACATCAGCCCAGATCCCATCCCCTCTCAATGTAAAGAACTGCTCCTGTGAAACAGGAGGGAATGGGAGGGGCAGAAAAACCCCAACCAAGCAATGCCCAATGAGGGCAAGAGCTCAATTCTGCAGGATGCTGTGGAGGGGGCTGGAGGCAGCACCCTGCCCATGCTCATGGGCGCTCACGTAGCGTGTGCCACCCGGTGAGTTCCTTCCGCAACCGCTCTCCTGATTATATTTAATTAATTAGCAGCAGGTTGAGATTCTGGAGTGAGAACTGTGCCGCTGGAGGAACACGAAACAGTGTGTTCTCTTGGCATTGGAGCTCCTCTAATGGTACCCGCGACTACGTTTGCCAAGGTAACGGGGGGCGATGACTCAGAAGATGCGCAGGCAGCAGCTGCCAGCACAGCGCCGGCTCCACGGAGGCCGAGCCCTTGCATTTGGTGCTCCCAAGCATGGACCTTCTGTCCCTACAGCGCCTTTCCATCCAGGAATGGTGCAGAAAAGGGTGACCAAATCGCCGGGGGCGTGTTGCCAAGAGGTGATGAGGTGAATTTCCCACGTCAGCCCTTTCTCGCCGCGTTATTTCCTCTCCTTGGGAGATAATGTGCTGGGATGTCTTCTCCTTTCTGCTCCTTCACCATTGCACTCTGGAAACCTGAACCTAAGAAATGCGTTCTTGGGATATTGTTCTTTTTATTTACCCTGACCTGTACATCAGGAATGTGTCTGTAGCTTTCAGTGGAGTTTGTAGATATATGAAACTTTGAGACTTTTTCTGGTTTTTTGGCAGTCGCGTGCTTAGTTTAAAAAAATGTGGTCAGTCCTGTCACCCTCTCAGGAGCTGCTCAGATACTTGAAGTTAAGGAGCTTTGTGTTGTCCAGGTATCTACAGCTTTGATTTCAATGTAAAATAATTTCCTCCTTTTCAGTTTCACGAGACTGATCTATTCTTTGGCTTCTGGTGCACCCTTAGTTTGGTTAATTCCTGCTAGTACCGTTATTGTCTCTATGAAAACTAAAAGGAGGCTAAAACTAAATAGTTGAAAGCATCAGAAAAAGGTCTGGGGATACTTAAAAACCCTCATCGCATTTTACGATTCTAGTCTCCCTCAAGTTCTTTCCATTATTTTTAATGATTTTTTTTTTCTCTTTATTTGCTATCTTTGCTTGTGCTATCTCCCTGACAGGCTCACAAAAGAAACCCAAGAAACCAGCCAGCCAAGCAGATAAGGAAACAGATGTTGTAGAGCGCAAAGGTCAAATAAATACAGACAGCTCAGGAAAAAGGCTTTGCAAAACAGTGGGAAGCTGAATAGGTGAAAAGGAAGGGTTTTTTTGGAATGGGGTTACAAAAGGGAAACCCTTTTCTGCAGAGAAAAAAAAAAAAACAAAACCACAACACCTCAGCCTCCAAAGAATCTCTCAATAAAAGGCAGTAAAAGAGAAGGAATAATAACTTGCATTTTGGGAAATGTGAAGCCCTGCCGGGCCTGTGGAACGTGGGAGCACAGGCAGCTTCTGCAGCCCTGCAAAACTCTGCCGTGTGCCTTTGGTCTCCGATTTTCTCATCGTTTTATGGCCTCTGCCGCATGAGGAATAACATGGAAATGCTCCAGTCTAGGAAACCATTTAACAAAGCACGGTAAGTAGGACTTACATGTGCCAGTATAGCTGGATGCTGACCTGGGGTTGTTGCTTTACTCCCCGTTCTGAGTTATTTACCTTATTTCTGGCTAATTAGGAAGAAGAGAAGTCTTTTAATTAAAATGCAGTTAATTTCAGCCTTGTTAGCCTGGATCCGTATTTCAGTCTTCCTTGTCTTGTAGGCAGAGATGGAACTTGCACTTATTTCATTAAAAATGCAGAATGCCACCAGGTGGTCGCTCTCGGGTACAGGCAGTGACTTATGCTACGGTGTTTGTCAGGGACGGCCATGAAAGCATGACCCAGATCCATCCTAATGACTCCATCAGCCCAACCTGCCCTCCCAAACGGGACTGGTGACAAGGGGCATCGCTAAGTGCCTGGGTCTCTGTGTCCTCCTTGTGGCTTGGCCACCCACCCTGGCAGTGCTGGTCCCTCCTCGCCGGGCAGAGCTTGCCACCCCGGCCCCCCTTTCCCGCAGCGTGGGAGGGATGCAGAGTTGGTCTACGAGTCTGCTCCCACCAAACCACAGTGCTTGATGGTTCCCACGTCATTTCATTGTGGTGATAATAATTTAACCAACAGTACAGCTCTCGGCCCTCAATTATTGAGCTATGGTTGCATTCTGAAATGGTGAAGGGCACGCTTGGGCTGCTAAACCCATGCGAAAGGAAGAGTAACCTTGCAGAGGTAAAATGCAAGGGGAGATTCAAACCACCTGTGTTTGCTATTTAAATCCCTTCAAACATCAATTAGGATTGTCCTGATAAAGACAGGGCGGCATTCAAACAGATGCTGAACACGGTTCCTCCAGGGTGTCCTCTAGGTAAGATTACAAAGAAGGTATTGTTGCTCTTTAGTCGCAGCTGAAATCTAAATCTCAGCAAGTGCAGCTCGGAGGGTGAAACACGCGCTGGCACTTGGAGGGGGGCACAGTATGGGATTTGTTTTCAAAGAATCAGAAAATGCACAAAGAGAGGTTCCTGAAAACAGTGACTCTCTGTACGGCCTGTGAGGAGGCTCTGGCAAGGGATTTCGTATTCAAACACAGGGAGGGAGATCTAATCAGGACTTGCTAATTTTCATGAAGACAAACACTTGGGATTCACTTCAGACTTGCATTTTCCTGGAATAATTCAACACAAACACTGTATATTTAGACATGGACACTTGACTTTTCTGTTGTTTGATGAGACCACAATTTGTCTTCCTCTTGTGGTCACTGCAGTCTTCCCTCTCCTGCGGTTTGCGCTCCTGCCCCCAGCACCGCTCATCTGTTATGCTTTGCATATTGTTGGTTCTTCAAAGGAAAGCAAACAATGCTTGTTTAAGCAAGCCCACTTTGCAGGCAGACTTTATTTGGACCCGGTCCTGCATAAAAACAGAATCCAATCTCATCTCCATTGCCATCTATCTCTATTATTTTCCCTCTCATCATTGCTTTTCTGTTTCCTCTTCCTCTGCAGTTCTCCTTCTTCAGCAACATTATTCAAAGCTACACAGAATTCAGACACCGCTTCTTTTATACTCATATCTGCTGTGATACTTTATCTCAGCTAGATCTCTGTTTAACATCTGGCTTTGCCTGGGCTGACAGACGCATTCTTTGAGCTGTAAATATTGCAAATCAGGGATACAGAAATTTTCTTACCCTGTGAATCTAATCAAGGTTCTTTTTGAATATCTCTCTGAACATCTGAAGTCTCTCTTCCTTCCAACAGCTTCCGGAGCTGCTTTCGGCTAAGATAAAGCAGAAAGTGCTGTTTGGATTCTCTCCCTTTCTGGGTTTCCCTCTCGTGCTGGGGCTGGGGTGGGATGTCTGGTGGGGCAGGCAGCTTGTGCAGACAGGTCTGCAGATGACCCCAACCTGCTGCACCTTTTCCTGCTGGTGTCCAGCAACCAGAGACCACCTTGAGCTGAGGACCCACCCAGGCTTCTCTTGTTGGAAGGCAGCAGTGTGGTGATGGTGGTGGCCTCGGTCAGGATCAAAGCACTGGTGATAGTTTCCAACACTGTGGCCTCTCTTTGCTGCCAGATCAAGATCTTTCCCCAGGGCCAGATTAGTGCCACAGCTGTGTTTCTCTGAGGAGATGGGGGACTAACACAACAGAAATGGGACATGTGACCTGCAAAGCTGAACATTGAGTTGGGAAGAGCATGGTAATGTCTCTCCAGAGGCATGGAGTCTTTAGCCACTGACTGTGACAGGTTTCAGGAGGTGGGAAAGCCCCCGTGATGTGTCACCCTGAAGTGCAGGTTTCAATATCCTGTGGAGGTCAGCATCCCCATGGCGGAGGCTGTACTGCAAAACCTTGTTTTGCTCATGAACATCTCGGCCAAATAAATTGACTGGCCTTGTGGCTCTGTCCCTAGCTCTAAGTGATGCCTGTGTCCCTGGCTGCCCAACTCTTGGGGGTACCCAAGAGTTCCTGCTGGCTCCCCGCCTGACCATGCATGGTGATCCTGCATCCACCAGTGATAGAAAGCCCCACGGTGTGTTGCGCAGTGACATTTTTGGGAGAAACACACAGGGAAAGCAAAGCTGTGCATGGGCAGCTCGATGTCTGCACTGGGGACAGCGGTGACCTGCTGAGCCAGTTGCCACCACTGGTGCTTGCATGGGACACTGAGCCAAGGAGCCGTGCGTGTTTGCACACACACGTGCAGGGACAGATGGGCACGTGGCATGGGAAGTCCCTTTGATTCCTCAAGAAGAGGCCCGTGTGTATGGTCCTTTTCATTACACAGCAGGTAAAAAAAGAAGCCGCTGAGACGTGTCTTAACCAGGGAGAGATCTGGAGGTGGGGGGAGAGAGAAAAGCACAGACAGTTTGAAAGGGAGTAAAACTTGCTGCTGGGCTTCCCTCCGAGAGCAAGTCCAATCTCTTTCTATCTTTCTTTCTTTTGGTGCTGTGTTATTCCTCCATGGCCAGAAGGCTGCAGGCATTTCAATTCTTTTCTTTAAGTCCTTCTTTCAAAAAGGGCCCAAAATATGTTTTCTTCTAAGACGCAGCAAATGGGGAGCGCATAATGCAGCCGTCTCTAAGCCTCTCTTCTCCTGTCTCAGGGAGAAAGGAATTCACCAAGCCCTAGAGCCTGACTCACTCGCTGTGTGAGCATGAATTAACCAGGAATGTTCGAGAATTATTCCTGAATAATTCATGAACCTGAATTAATCATGCATTTTCATGAATTATTCATGAATAACTCATGGAAATGCAAGGTTTATTCATGCTCCAAAAAACCCAAGGCTTTTTCTCTTCTCTTCTGCTCTCTCTTCCTGTAAGAAACAGACCTGAAATAAGCTAAGGGGAAAAAAAAAAATCTGTACGTATATGGAAAAATAACAGGAATAATAATGCTGAAACCAAAAAAAAAAACAGGAAAAAGAAAGCAAAAGGTTTTGGTTTTTTGTTTTTTTTTTTTTTTTTTTTTTTTTCCTTTGCACTGGGGACGGCAGGTGGGAGCTCTCTGAGCCAGACAAAGGAGACCTGACAAGGAACTGTGGCGAAGGGACAAACCCAAGGCAAAGAAGTGTCCGGTCACCTCCTCTGCTGGAGCAGACGGCTGGGATCTGGATAGACAGGAGACATTTTGCAAGACTCAACACCTGGAGCAGTGCTAACCAGGCAAGGATGAGCTCTGTTGCTATCAGGATGGTGATATCTTTCTCTCTTTCTCTCCATCTCTCTTTATTTGTGCATTTGTGTAGTTTTGTTGCAATCATTAAGGTAAACGAGCAACTGGTAAGTGGGGCAGGAGGGAGCAGCAGCAGCTATGAAGATCAGTGTTTTTTCTTTAAATGTTAAAGAAAGGGGAAAAAAACCCTCTGGAGAGCTTTTTGGGGCTGTTTGCTGTTTGGAATAGGGAGCTCTTGAAAACAGCACTGTGTTTCTGGGAGGGAGAGGTCTCAGCTCTGCGTTTATCCCAGTTTCTTGGTCTGTAACCTTCCCTGGACTCAGGAGAGGGGTAGGCGCAGAAGCTGCGGGGACGGGGATGCGGGGTGCCGGGCAGTTACCACACAGTTAATTTCTATATGGTGATTCCTTATTAAAAATACACCCCAGAGTGTGTCTCAGCCAAGAGAAAAGGATGGGAGTGTGAGCCAGGTGTGGGTCTGTGCCAGCGGGGCAGGCTGGCAGGTCTGGGAAAAGTTACGGTTCCTGTGAGGAGCTTTGCTGTCGCTGATGATGGTGGAGGGGGGGGAAGGAAAAGGAGAAAGTTCTCCAGGGTGAACTGAACCTCCCAAGTGAGAGGAAACAGAATCAGGCTTGACTTGAATGGGTGTGTGGAGGCAAAAAAAGAGATTGCAGTAAATTGGGTTGTAGCTGCTTTTCCTGACAGCTTCTCCCTGCCCCTCCTCTCCCCTCCCTGCCCCAGCTCTGTCCCGTTGGCTTTGGGCACCGTGCTCATTCTCCACGCGTTGCCCAGCACACGGGCTCAGCCCAAGTCCCCGAAACCCTTCTGCCGAATCCTGCTGCAGAGCAGGATGGTCCAGGGTGATGCTCTGCCAGGGCCCTTAGGAGCTCTGGAAGGGGGTCTCTCCTTGGTTTTGTCCCCATCCATGATGTGTTGGTTGAAACCAGGCGAGAAACCCTCCCTGAGCCCAGCAGCCCCTGTGGGTCAGGAGATTCTGGAAGTCATAACTAGCCTGGCCATGATTTGCTTGCTGAGCGCTCCCATTTCTCTAGTGACTTAAGCCTGCAGCTCCAAGGGGACAAACAGGGTATCTCAGTGGGCAGAGCAACAGACCAGGACCTGGGAAAGCATCTCCTTGCAGCTTTGCTGCTTGGCTGCCTTAGGCTTATAATTCACTGGGCTGTGCCTCAGTTTCCCCACGTGTGAAACAGAGGTAATTTGCTGCCTTCCTTTACCAAAGCACTTTGACATTTACTGGAGAGGATAACTGTACAAGCAAAGGAATGATTATTGCCTGGAATACACCTGGGTCTTTTCGATTCTTTTCTCTTTACTGCCTTGATATCACACAGATACGATCCTGCACAGTAGAAAATTGCTGTAGACCCATTGCAGTCAATTGAGCTGTGCTGGTTCACACGGGCAGAGGAACCAGCCTGTCTCTACTCAGTGGCTTTTCCAGGGTCTGCTCCACACATCCTGCGTGAGAGCTGGTCCTGCCCAACCCCAGGGGACACATGTCATGGCTGGAGCTGCAGTTCCTCTTCAAATTCAGCTAGGGTACACCAAAAGTGCATGAAACTGCGCCCAGATCGGTCCCAGGACAACCTCCCAGGGAAGGGGTTTAGGATGAGACAAGGACAGAAGGGCAGGAATGGGAAAGGAGAAATAACAGGTAAAAAAGATGCAGGGACAAGTATTTTATATCTGTAGGCTGCACTGTCTCAGGTAGAGCATCATTTACTAAACCTCCCAGCCATGGGAGACCACAAAGCCATGCTGTGATGCTCCCCTCCCACTCCCCCCACACCAGGTGGGCAGCACCGATGTCGGCCAAGCTCTATGTCCTCATCAGCTGGCCCGACGGCAGCCGGGTGATCAACATCGAGAACATCAAGGAGCCCCGCAAGCCCTTTCACCTCTACGTGGTGGGTGAGCAGGTGCTGGCCCGCTGCCCCGGCTTCAGCGGGCTCTACTGGGGGATGCTGGAAGGCATAAGCGGTGAGTGCTATTCCTCTGTTTTGGGCTTTGCAACATGGGGCTGCTCAGGAGCAACCTTTAGAGAATGAGTTTGGTGCTGAAAAATCCTCTCTTCCTATAGAGCACAAAGATATTTTAGAGAAGAAGCTGCTGGAAGATAAACAGCTCCTGGAGAAGTTAAGTGAGTAGGGTCTTTTGAAGGTTGCACCTTTCTACCTCCATTGAGTTTTTGGGGTGGGAGGATGATGAGGGCATTGTGGTCCTGGCATAAATTTCACAGCCCTACAATTGGGATAAAAAGCACTGAGTGGGAGGTGATGGGAGATACACAACATCGATACCCTGTTGCACATCTTGAATATCTGCCTTGCTTTCAGAAGAAGAACCGGCCGTCCACAGCATGATGTCACCCCAGCCAAAAAAATCCAGGAAAACCTTCCCAAAATGGACCCCGGGGAATGCATCCAGGAAATACCATGGTGACAGGCCTTACCCTGCCAAGCCGCTGCTGAGGGCAGCTGAGGCCAGCCTGCCCCATGAGGCTGGCAGCTCCTCCATCATCAAGGACAGATGTGTCCTGGGCAACCCAGCTGGAAGCCCCCGCTCGCTGGCAGGGCCCCCCCACCCAGCCAGCACCTTCACACCCCCATCTACATTTGTCACCATGGCCATGCCGGGGACTTCCCAGGGTGAAGAGGACAGGGCTGGTCCAGCGACTAGAGGTAACTATGGCTGTAAATTTGGACATTGGCTTTTAGCTTTCTCCTGCCTCATCCTGAACAGCAGGTTGGGATGGGGGCCTTCAATGCTGCCAGGAGACCTCTGCTTCACTCCAGGGCTGTGTGTGCTTTCTCCCAGGGGTTCAAAGGTTAGAAATGAATTTTTTTGGTTCTTTCCACCTGGGAGATCTCCTCCAGGAGGGCTGTCTAAAGGGACGTGTCTGTGTGATAGCGTATAATGTCTGCTCTGGTGGGTTAGTGGTTCTTTCCTCACAAGCCAAAAAACAATCCAGCCTGCCTGCAGCTGTGAAATAGCCCAAAGCCTTGTGTTTCCATTAGCCAGACCTTCTCAGATTTGCCTATTTCTCTGCTTTCCTAGTCACTACTACGTACATTAAATGCATTTATAAAAATACACTAGTGCATCATCTACCTACTGACGAACAGTAGTGTCCAGAGACAACGTTCCTCCTCTTACCTTGCCCACTGTGTCTTTTGTGATGGGAACAGAAAGAGCCCTTGAGATACCACCTTTTTCTAATAACAAATTCCCTATTGTTCAGTCCTGGAAAGCATGTCTGGATCACTCTGTTTATGCAAAGGGAATAACGTGTTGCCATGCAATCTAGCAGAGGTGCTTAGATAATCTGCTCTGGAGACAAAGGGATTCAGGACCTTTTCAACAGCTGGTTTGTTCAGCTTGTCTCCCATCCCTGCCTGTAGATTATGTTGCCCTGGCGATGAAGAGGAAGTCAGATGGCATCTTGTCCCAATGCCAGCAACACATCTGTCTGAACAGGTAACACCTGAAAGCACAGTGAGGATGCTGAATGTTGGGAGTTTTTGTGGGTACATACTGCAGAGCAACTGCAATTGAATTCCAACTCAGACATTGGAATGGGCTACCCAGGGAGGTGGTTGAGGCACCATCCCTGGAAGCATTCAAAAGACAGGTTGACGTGGTGCTGGAAGACATGGTTTAGTGGTGGTGTTGCATTTTGTTGTTTTGTGGGTGTTTATTTTTGTCAGTTAGGTTGATGGTTGGACAAGATGATCTTGAAGGTCCCTTCCAACCTAGAAGATTCTGTGATTCTGTAAACTGAGTTCCTTGTGCTTTGCAGTCCTGATCCCTTGGTAGGTCAAATGAGAGGACCCCCATATCTGTGTGCTAGGGCGTGCTCTGCATAGAAAGGGGGGTGCGCATGAGGTTGCCCACTTGAGGAACCATTGATAGTTCATCTCAATCCATTTTATTCCTGCTGTAAATGAAAACAGAATTGACTTTGCTTTGAATTCCAACCTTTGAATTAAAGATGATTCTCATCAGGAATGAATATGAATATAAGTATGAAGTTTCTTGTGGTAGTGCTTTTTAGCTTGCTTGTTTCTTCCAGCTGTGAAGAGCGAAAACTTGATGCTTTGCAAGAGACAGATGATTTCGAGAGAGTTCAGAAAAATTTCAGTCCTGGTGAAATGGAAAGGTAATTAGCAAAAGGTGGCATTTGTTCTTAACTGTATTTTCCTCCTTGCTACGAGAAAGAGCAGTGAGACCTCAGCTGGGTGAAAAAATGGTGCAATTTTAGAATCAAGAGCTGCTGAATCTCTGTATAATCAGAGCCAGGTGTTTCTTTCTGATTGTAGGGCTTGGAGTTAGAGATGCAAGAGGGCTCTAAAACACTGCAGAAACTGTAAAGCTCTTGCCTCTAACAATCAAAATGACATCTATCGTGTCTGAACATGGTTGTGTGTTGCTTGCTTTATTGACCGTTGCTTTGATGACAAGTATCCGGTGATGAAGTAGCTGCTAGGGACAGTTTTACTGCACAGAAATAGGTGCCAAAAAAATCGTGTTAGAGTACTTGCATTGTCATTTCCTGCATGTCTGTTGTTTCATACCGCAAATACCTCCTGGGACTCACAGGACAGGGCTTATATCTTTCCTTAAAACTGAAAAGAAAAATGAGGGTCAAAAACCCCATGCATGCATGACAAGGTTTGAGGGTTAAACTCTGAACATTTCTGAGGTATTGAAAAGTCCAGACCATGTCATTCCTCTCTTCTGCCTTGTTCCTCACCCAGACGGAGCTGGATGGGCTGACACTCTGGCAGAGAAGTTGTCCTGCCCCTGCTTGTAGGAGGTACATAATCACTGCTTGGGTGGAAGTGCTACATCCTTTAGCAATAATGGTGAGGCCGTGGTGTCTTCTTGCCTCTACACGTGTTGTAATCTGGGTTTAATTTTTCAGGGCAGAGAAAATAGAGCAGCTGGAGAAGATGGTCTTGGACCTCCAACAGGATGTCCTCTCCCTGAAGAAGAAGGTGCAGAGGCTGGAATCTCTGTCCTTCCAGGAGGAGCTCCACCGGCAACCCTGTGAGGTGGTGGAGCTCTTCAATGGCTACACCAAGGAACAGCTCAAAGAGACCATTCGGTTTGACCAGAAGATCAGCACTGCCTGCAAGACACTGCTTTACAAGCTCTTCACATCTGACTACATCCAGAGCCACTCCATCACGGGGCGGAGGGGCAATACTTTCCGAGAGGCGAAGCCCATGATGGATGAACGTTGCATCAAAATCATTAGGGTGCTGTTGAAACAGAAGTTTGGAGATCACCTCAGTGACACAGTGATCACGGAGAAGATACAAAACGTACAGAAAGCCCTGAGGCAGAAGTTTAAGACAGAATGTCTCTGATGCAGGGGGGACTTGGTGCCTCTTCCTCCCACGCTCATCGGTGTTCCTGAGCAGCCCTTCCAGAAAAGACGAGTCCGATCTGCTGCTGTTCAGCTGATTTCCCCCCAAGGAGCCAACCCAAGTGAACCGCGCACTAAACAACACAAACCTTTCACTGCCAAACCTCTGCCTGCATTAATTGAGTGGGAAGTTTGCCCAGCTTGGCTGGGTTTTTGCACATCTGCTAGCACTTTACAAGTTCCTTTCCATCCAGTCTCTGTGCAAACCTCACTGCAGGGTGCATGTAGCGATCTCTGGGCCCTTTTGATGGACATGCTCAAAAGCTTGAAGGTTCCCGTAAGGTTCAAATATGGGTCAGTAAATCAGCTTTGTCCCACCTTGCAGTGGGTTAGGGATTAAGATTGGCTCTGGGGTAGGGAGTGTAACCCCAAATAAAGCAGGGACTCCAGCTGCAGAGACGGACTTTGTGTCACCCAACTTGGCTTCTCTTCGCATGCCTGTGGTTGCCCCCTGCAGCCTGTGGGACAGTATTTGTTGTCTTTGCTCCCAGTGAATGTCCTTTCAAAACCAGATTATTTCCATGGTGAAATCCTGTACATTTTTATGACATAAGACTGAGGGATGGAGGGCAAAATATGGCCTGCTTGCAGCTACACCTTTCCTTCAAAGATCAGACATATTATGAGCACAGTCACTATCATTCAAGTACAGTAATTATGTCCTAGTTAAGAAATTCCAGGTACAACCAGGCATTTTGCTGAGTGAGAAGCTATAGAGAGGGGCTAGAATGATGTTATCTTTCTAAATAGTTCACAGCTGGAGTTTGGGTGCATTAGAAGTGTTTTTAACATTAAAAGAGTAAGATGCTGACACCAGTCGACCTAACAGAAGTGCTGCAAAATATCAGACATTCCCTTTTAGAGAGACTTCTCGGAGAAGAAATTGGTTTTCTAAGTTAAATTTTTAAATTATTCAGGAAAGGAAATGTCAGTTGTTTTGCGATAATCAAAACATTTGGTTTAATTTATATGTTTTGTTCTGTTTTCAAGTATTTAATTTCTTTACAGCTACATGAGAAATAATAATGCAAAATAAATGTATTGAAAAACAAGGAGCTGTTTTGAAAGCAAAAAAAAAGGAAATGTGTTATTTTCAGAATTTTCCTCCCCCCTCTGCCTTTTTTTTTTGCTAGTTGAAAAACAAAATCATTTAAGTAGAGTTAATGCTACGAAGCATTTTGGTTTTGGTGGGAGATATGCTTGCCAACATTTTTGGCACTATTTTCATCAGCTGTGTTTAACAGTCATGTTAAATTGTTGTAGCCAATAACTAAAGATATTCCTTCTGTTTTCCAAGTGCAAATGCTTTTCCTACTCTCTATTATGCAAACATGCCAGTGATGATTTCTCATTTGCATGGACCTTGACTTGAGTAGCAGCTGGAGCAGGTTCGCTGTGGTCACTTAGAGCCAAGAGCACAGCCAGTCCTTGAAAATACGCTCAAACCGAGCAGAACCGACCTCAAACCCTCCTCAATGCAGAAACACCCCTTAAAATACAGCTGCCTTGCCAGAAACATGTTACTTTCCTGCTGCAGACAAGACCTTAGGTTGGTATCACTGCTCAGGGAAATACCCCAGGAAATGCTTTTAATGATGGCTTATCAAAGAGAAGATTGAAAAGGCACAAATAGCCTTATTCTGTCGGCACTTGCTTTGGCATCAGCCCTTGGGGCTTTTGAGCATCTTCCCTGCAGATTCTGCTTCTCATTTCCCCCGCAACATCACAGCCAGGAGGGATGGAGAGGATGGGTACCTCAGACCCACCCTGGTGAGGGACCACCATCACCTCCTGCGTGACCGGGGCTGAGTCCAAGCCGTCTCCCTGGGCACTCATTTTCTCTTTAATCTTCCCTCCTGGTGCTTCATCAGATCCTTCACCAAGCTGCAGCCTTGAAAGCCAGCTCACAGATGTTATTTATTAAAATATGTGCTGCTACTGTCCTCCCTCACCGAGCCCCCTCCGACATGCTGCAGATCATTACTGCAAAAAGAGGGAGAAAAAAGACGGAGAGGACGGACATGCTGTGGGGAGCCACGGGTCCCGAAACAAGTTGTCTCTAATCAGCTCTTCTGGAAGCAGATGAGCCGGGTGACCTTTCTGCTTTGAAAAGCCGTTTGGTGGCTCCCTCTGAGCTAAACTTCACAGACTAACGTGTTTGCTGATATTCAGGGAGCACTCCTGGGAAGCAGGGCTGGTGGATGCTCCCCATCTCTGTGCACAGCACAGCCATGGCACTAACAAGCCGACGCTCAAACGGGCCCTTCTCGGCAATAAAAGTTGTCCTTAGCTACTCTCAAAGGCTTTGATATGGCGGAGAGGGCTGAAGAAAGGCAACGCAGGCGGCTTTTCGTTAAACTTCGTTTTTTAAGGTATTTGTGAATGGGAGGCAGCATTTCCAGGGTAATTGGGAGCACTCGCAGACACCGACGATCAAACGTCGCCATGAGGATCCGATGCTCTCACCTCCCTGAACTCCAGCTCTGGCTAATCAGCCTCGAGAGGGAAGATCACACAGTGCTGAGATGTGGCATCCCTTCAGGGATGAAGGGGTCAGGGAAGATCGAGGAGGAGGAGGAGGGTTTATGCCAGAACCACTTCACTTGGGGATGTTCAAAGCCTGTGTCTCTCTTAAAGTGACGAAGGGCAGCTCCAGTGAATTGCATTAACCTCCCACTTTAAAAGAATTACTGGGAGAAGCGGGACAGGTCTTTGTTGAGATGACTCGCTCAGCTGAATCTGCGGCATCTTATTCAAAATGATGCTCCTGTTCAGCTTCTGGGCCCTCTGGGTGCAGGATGATGTGGGCAGTGAAAACTAGGGTCAAAACTCAGGGTGATCTTCAAGGAAGTTTCACGCTTAGTTCAAAAGCAAGCAGAAATGGGACTTGTCAACCTTTGCAAATATAGGACAGGCCTGAAACATCCCATCCTCCTTCCTTTCAGCAGGAACCAGAGCAGCAATGCAGTCCTTGGTGGTTTGCACGATTGAAGCATGGACCTTACAGGGCTCTGGGACTCTCTGAGGGTCCTTGGTCCCCAGCACCCCGAAACACTGCAATGGGGCACTGCCACCCACCGCAGGGTTACACCTCGTTTCCTTAGGAACCAGCTGAAAGCTCTGTGTGGCTGGCAGGCAGCAGTGCTGCCAGCAACACACAGGTTTTCAGGGAAAAATGGGAACCTTCTCAGCCTGCTGTGTATCAGCTTTACGCTCCGGCTGGGCATGGGCATGAGGCTTCTGCAATTCCCAGTCGCAGAGGTGCTGCTGATGGGATTGCTGACTTGATGTGGGGGAAAAAAACCCCAGCCAAAACGAGAGGGAAATTCTCTGGTGTTTAACCCCATTTATTTCATTTTTACCTCCTTAGTTCTGCCAGGAGGATTCTAGCGTCCAGCACAGGCAGATTTTAATTTACCCATTTCTTGGCTCATAAGAAACACACAGCGAAGCCTCTCAGTGACTGCACAGTGCGCGTCCCCTAGAAACTGTAACATTAGTTTAATGACGACACACAAACTGAGCACCGGTTAAAGGAATAATGTTAAAATGTACTGAAACCCCTTCTTGGGTTTTAATCAAGGCTTACAAAGCCTGGCTGCCTTTATACAGAGTCCCAGGCAGCCACCGCTGAGGCTGCCGATGCTCTGAGCTTGCTTGATGCACTTGGAAAAATCTTCTGAGGCAGAATTAGTGGCTTGGTGGGTGGTGGAAGTGTCTTGTGCTCTTTATCTGGGTTGAGATCCTCCATCTCCCGGCCGGAGGAACCGGAATACAACCTATAGGTAACATCAGCTGGGGTGGTAATGAGATATTAAAAGGACAAGCCTTGGTCTGTATAAGCTTGAAGTTGTGCGCCATCTCCTACTGGCATTCAGCACACAAATACTCACCAGAGGATTTTTTTTTGGTTCTGGTAAGTCTTTATCTTATTTAGCTTCAAAAAACCAGTGTAACAGAGAAAAAGCACATAGACATGTGGCCCCAGAGCTACGTGTGTGTGTTGTATTTGTACTTCTGGAATATTTTTGACAAAAGTAATTTCTTTTTTTTATCATTTTACATTTTTCTTGAAAGCATACCTGCATACTTTTTTTGAGAGTGCATACACATACCTGGTAGGTGTGCAAATATATCAGATTTTATACCTTTAAGCAATCTTTCATGTCTCTGCTTCAGCCACATTTTCGTAACACGTCGTTTTTACCTGTATTTCGCTGTCTGCAGTACATGATTACATTATTCCAACTCATATCTCTCTATAGCTCCCCCACCTATCCAGTCAAATGGAACTGGGGAGATCATTATTAAAACACAGAAAGCATAGAAATAAAATTAACCATAGCACTGGTTCTCTGTGTGCTGAATACACTGAGGAAATAAAGGGGCCTTCCACTTCTAATAAAATCTGGATATGAATTGCCTCATAAGAGTTTAAATGAATTATATTCAGAGGCCGAAAAGAGAGAGTTGGGATCCCTCCGACCGCAGGATGGCTGCTCTCATTGCCTTGATGTGCAGCACATCAAAACACGCCATGAAAGCTTCAGAACCAGCTGCGATGTTCTGCTCGGAAAGTGAGCTTCAGGACTTGGGTCACAGGTCCACAGGGAATTAAAGTCCCTCTCAGTGAAATATTAATTGCATTGAGGTTGCTGGAGCTCTTCCCGCTAGTTCTTGAGAGCTCAACCTTCACTTCGGTTCTTGCCCGAGTCCCTTGATGGTGGAGGAAGGACCCTGCAGAGGGAGCAGTGGCTTCTCATCCCTGTGCTTGCCCCACTCTGATCCTCCCAGGATCCCAGAAAGGATTTGGGGTATGGACTTGGTTTCTCAGCTGCTTTGTTTTGGCACTGGAAGATGCGGGCTGGTGAGGAACATACCCCAGTTCATCTTCCTTGTAAAACCTCAGCATCCTCTTGTCAACAGCATGTCCCAGGACACCTCACCCCTCGTGAGATGCAGTTTGGAGACATGCTTTCTTTTAATCCTATGTTCTATTGGGTGGGTTTTTTCGTTTGGCACTGGGAGTTAGCTGGACCGAAGGGGACTGTGTGCCTAACTCAATAACAGAGAAATTAGCATCCCACAAAGCCTAGGACTGTATGGTGCTTATTGATTGTTTCTCTTAAACATAAGCAGTGTAGCCCGGAGTGTCAGGTATCCGAGGGAAAAGGAGACTGCAGAACCGATGTACTCCTGGTAATGAATAATCGTTAAACTCCAAAGGAGTTTATTATTATTACCATTAATTCTAGTTGCATCGTGCCCAGAGACACGGAAGGTGGAGATAGATGAGTTTGTGACCTACATATTACAGGCTAGATTTTATCCTGGTAATATGAGAAAATCGATCATTTCTTAAGTGAGAAGACTGATAAAATCACAGACTTCAGAGGAGCAACATCATTGCTATTATATGTTCAACAAGCTCAGTGGAATGGGGCTGGAGAAGGGTCAAATCCCTCTGCTGTATATCTTAAATTCAGTTTGCCCTCTCTTTCCAGGAGGCAGAAGGGAAGGATTTCCCCTTTATGCTAACCTCTCCTGTGCAGATTGGACATCTCCCCATCCCATCTGTTGTCCTCCTGAGGTTCTTCATCCCTTGAAGTCAGAAGAAATTGCCAAAAGTGAAGGAAAGCCATCAAAAAATCCCTCCAGCCGTAGCACAGGTGGAGCAACAGTCAGAGGTTTAATGTCGTTCCTTTAAAATTGTTTGGACCAAGAGTAAAATACTGTCATGGTGTAGGAACCCCACTCTTCCCACTCCCAAAATTACTCAAACGTGTTCCTTTGTAACTCACTGTGTTATGGAAATGCCCTGAACAAGAGGACTCATTCCTCTTCTGGAAGATAAAAAGCAAAGCTAGCTATAAAATACCCACAAAAAATGTCTGCCCAGACGAAAAGGCAGGTGTAAATTGCTCTCTGGTTTTGTGTGTCTTTGTGCAGTGTATTTCTTAATTGTCTCTCCAGTTGAATCATGAGGAAGTTGGGTTTGCTTTCTACAGACGTACTGCCTTTCTGGTTGGAGATGTTTCTGTATTTCTTGGCTGAGAGTGGAAGAAACGAATATCAATGTAGTCATGACCCTTCCAATGAGACTGTTAGGGTGAAAAATGGAATCAGTCAGTTTAATGGGTTCTTTTGGTAGAGGAATTTTACAGCTTATTGTAGTCTTGCTGTTAATTCAACTAGTTCCTATTTATACAATACACACTGCTGGTTTAGTGTATGCTCTGAAGAGGGGGCTGGGAACAGGTATTTTCAGGATAGAAAGTCATTCCTGAGAGACCCAGGGGCAGACCTGCTTTCTGGTGAATGATTTGAGAGCTGAGACTGTCTGTTCTGTATTTTTTCTGCAATTCCTGCGGGCCGTGACTCCCTCTGTTGTGCTCGCACAACTTCGAGGGCTGCATTTACAAGGTCACTCGAAAGCCAGCAATAGAAACCAGAGTAAGGTGAGCATTTCCAAAGCACTGAAACAGGGTCACCTGCAAAGCCTATTTATCTCGTCTACATTGTTTTATGTGTTTTCAAACACTTTTGAAACCCTGCGGTTTTGAGAGCTGAGTCCACAATGCTAATGCAAGAAAATGATCCTTTACAGACTCTGATGTTCAGATACACCCACTTTTATCAGGAACTTGAAGCGGGCTCAGATCCGGCCCCATGTTAATTAAGTGAATGTAGAGAGTAAGGAGGGATGGAGAAGAAACAATAGGGAAAAACCTTGTTTGCAGACAGCTCCGGGGGTGAAGGTTTATTTCCATGCTCTCTGCAGATGAAGGTTGATGTTCAGAGGTGCTCAAGAGTGCCACAGAGCTGCCTCTGACCTGAGCAGCTACTGGTGAACTGTATTTTGCAGCTCCTGGATGGTCCAGCTTTCCCGTGGTCTGGTGCAAAGTCAATGGCAGCAATGTTAAATATCTTCTGCTGGTAGCGTTTAACTGGATGTGATCCCTGGACCAAGAGAGCAATTCAAAGTCATATCTACACACTGTTCTGTAGGAAAAATAACCCACTAACCCTGACTGCCCCTGCAAAACTGAGTCATAAATCTGGAGTAATCTTTGATGACATATGGCCTGGAAAGTGGGAAAGGAGGAAGCTCATGTTCTCTTGTGAGAAGAAAGATAAGTTAATTCTCAATTAGGAAAGACAGCAAATGGAGGTGCTTCCAGCTGCATGGACATTATCCTGACATTGCCTGTTAAAGTTAAATGCCTAATAATGACAGTTACCATGAATTAGCTACAGAATATGTTTTATTGTGTTTCATGGTCCCTAGGGCCGACATGTCAGAAACTTTTGAAGAGAATAAAAGCATAAAAGGGGAGGCCTCCATACAGGCTTATTTTGAATTTGTAATGCTTGGTTATTAATATCACACAGCCAAGAAATCACACATGATATCCATATGGTACAAGTTAATCTTCAGCATGCTGTGTCTTAATGAATAACTACATGGACAAAGTGTATGGGTCCCCAAATGACAGATGGAAACATACCTGAGCACAGGAATTGGTTTTTCATTTTCTAGGCTGAAAACTGGGATGATGTTTTTGATAAGCCGCTGAACTGTGAGCTTTTCCCAACTATTTCGCCAGATGCCAGTGCAAGGTCTGATTTTCATTGCTGAAGGCAGCGTGAGTTTTGCTCAATACCTTCAACCATCAGAAGTCCAGATCCAAGAAAAAAAAGTTATCAGAATGCAGCAGGATTCAATTTTCCGTCCCCGGATTTCAATTTGACAACAACAATCCATAGGAAAAATGCAAATATGATTTTTCCCGCAGACAGAAATGAGAGAGGGCACTGAGAGCTCTCGTGTTGTTTGATCACTTTAAAGCCTTGCCTGCAGAAAGTGAATTGGTGAAATTCTGCTTGAAATGTGCTGGCTGCATTTCCAGGCAAAAGGAGATGAGATGAGTAAACCTTCCTCAGCTTGGAATAGCCTCCCCCAGACCTTCATGGTTATCCACTTAAATACAAGGGCGAGATTTCTTTTCTGGCTCATCTGTGAATTCACCCTGTGTACTTGTTTAGCGATCCACTTCACCGTGGAAAAAAGAATCAAAGAGGTTTCAGCTCTTTCCCCCACCCCAGCCTTTTCTGTCTTGTAATGTTAATGAGTGATAATGCTTCATGATTTTTTTCACAGGCTATTGCTGCTGAAAATTGCTTTGGTGCATTGGGACTCTTATTAACTGGGTATATCAAGAGCTTTCTGCAAAGCAGAGGAATAAAGACCAAGGAAGTGTTGTGGCTAGAAATCCTATAACGGTCTGACCTTTACCTTGTCTCAGAATCAACTTTCAAAGAGCGGATCCTGTCGCCCCTTGCCAGGCGCGTTAGGGATGAGCAGCACAGCTCCCTCCCTCTCTTGCCCAGTGCACCGTTAACTCCCATGGCCAAAAGGCAACAATTTTCACCCAAATTGAAGAGTCACTGGGAACTGACAGCTTTTGCTTTTCATGATTAACAAAGCTTAGATCCATAAAATAAAAGCCTGATGAATGTATTACCTGGGGTGCAATTAGTTGTGCAGAGAGGCTGGGGCAGCTCTGTGGCTCCATCCCCACAACCTCTTCACTGCCGCTGCGAGCGTGTCGGGCTCTGGATTGGGGAGGGATCTCTGGGATTTGGGTAACCCATATTTCTTGTGAAATGGTGCTAGCTGAGGCATTAATGCAGCCAGGAGAAATGGAAAGGAGTCTCTGATGTACCAAATGGTTTGTCTGGGATGAGTCTGCAACAGAGCAAACCCCAGCCTCTCCTCAAGGCTCCAGTAAAGAAGATGGTTTGTACGTGGCAGCGTTGTCCCCAGCACGTGCATCACCGTGGCAGGGACCTGACAGCCAGAGCCTGTGCAGGGGAATGAGGGAAGATAATTTCTGCAATCCTCTTGCCTTTCAATACAAAACCGTCAAGCCCTCCATGCACCCACTCCTGGCCCCCACAGCATCAGCATGTGAGTATATACATACAGACACCGGAATTTCTTTCCCAAACCTTTGGCTTCTTTCACTTACTTCAAGTCCCCAGCTTTTACAGTCCCATGGGGTACTCAAGATAGGAGTGGCTCCACAAGTGACACTCCATGGCCAGATTCAAACCTGTTGGGGCAACCGGTGTCCCATAAGGGCTATCGAAGCGGCAAGAAACAGAGGTGGCGTCACCGAGTGCTGACTTTTTTGCCTTCCCATTTTGGCACTGAGAAAACCCTTTTGGCCTCTTCTGTCCTTCAACATTTCCCAAGGGGGCTGGACGCAGGTGTTTCACAGCACTGCAAAAAAAAAAAAATAACGAGAACTATCTAATATGTGGGTGAGGTGTAATATCTTCACTGTTGATGTCCATTTGGAAGGACACTCCAAAGCAGCTTTATCCCAAGCTTGCAGAGGCACTGGCAAGGGATTTCTAGCCTGACAGTGTACTGTTTCTGAAGAGATAGCATCTCTGGATATTAAATAGCCTTTTAGGGGACAAAAGCAGCTGCAAGATGTTTTTGTAGACCAAAGGTGCAGCTCCGGCAGCACTAAATCTGAAAAGTCAACAAGCAGATTAAACAGTATGGTTTAGCTCTTAGGGCAGAGATATCCAGCCTGAGGTTTGCCACTGAAATTGGTTATGGGAGACCATAATTGAAAGGAAATAGGATATTTCTAAATCTCACAAGGTTTGGAAGCTGTGCATGACCACAGGCTGGGTGATGGTGTGCATATGTTGGCGTGTGCGTGTCCATCCCACGATGAACCACTTAACCTTTCCTGAAAGCATCCAGAGATCATCTTGTTCAATATTACCACAGTGATAAGCACTTGCTTGCATCAAAATGCAAAACAAGCTTATTAATTATTTATTACATCGTCTTTCCTTTACTTTGCCTGTTTGTCTGTGTGGAGAAGGGTGAGTGTGCATCTGGTTTGGGTTTTTGGTTACTGTTTTTTTATTATCTCATGAAACATCCTACAGGTGACCAGGATTTACATTCCATACTTGGAGAAACAGTGCTCTGAAGTGTCTCTCCTCCGTCACCTTCTGCCAGATTTGGAGCCTGGCCTCGGTCAGCACCATCTAAGGTTCAGTTCAGCCTCTGAATATTGAAATACTCTCGCCAAAGTTTGGGGGTTTCTGTGGAAAGTCCCAGCCCTGTTGTGCAGGATGTCTTTAACAAAGCGGATTCCAGCACTTTTTGCCCGTGGTGGTTTTGGGTGGCACATAGCCCTGCACACCGCAGTGGCCCATGTTGAGGGGGATGGATTTCTAGATGAGAAAGCAGAGCTATGAACCGAAGAGACAGAGCTGGAATCAGACCCCAGTGGCTAATTGAGCTGCTGCCTGCCAGCTGGACAGGAGATCAATGGAGACACACACCACAATAACTCTATAAAGAATGGAGACACGTGTTGCACGTGCAAATATGATCGGAAATGCCACTGTGAACTCATTCTTCAAGAAAAGGGCAGGGCAACAACGAGCGCTCTCCCTTTTCATCTACCCAGAATAGAATAGGTTTCGCTCAAGGTGCCAATCTTTATTTCTCAGAAACAATTTTACTTCTTCTTTCTTCCCTGGACATAAATGCATCTGTTTTCTTTTGTTATTCAGAAAAAAATGAGGAAAAAACCCCTCACTTATTCCCACTGTTCAATTTTGATAAAACTATACCTTAGAAAACTCTACATATTAATAGTGTGAATCACTTAAGTGAGGTACATTATGTTTTCAATTTCCATGATGCTTTTAGTGTAGGCAACTTATCAGGGGCTGCCGTTTAATCTGTTGTAGCAATCTTGAGCATTAAAGCCAGGTTATTTCACCAAGGGATGTATTCCTTTCACTGGGGAGGTTAATATCACCCATGATTATATTTGACATTTGGGCCTGGCATATTATTTTTCATACCGTGTCTGAACGTAACTACCCACTCTTTGCATGAACAGTGTTTGAAGTGGGTACATTTCAAATATCTGCACACATCCATAAGTGTCATCCTAACAGCCTCATCTCTGTAAATAAGAAAAGACAATTTAATGAACAAAATGGGGAGGGTGAATTCAGGAAATGAAATTTTCTGTAGTGGGTAAGCAAGCAAAGGATAAATATCGCTGTTGTGCTTGCCTGCTGAAGAAACTACAAAAGGGGAGCAGGTGCTGTGCTCCTTGGAGGAGCATCTCCAGAGCATCATCACTTGAAAGCATCTGAACAAACATTACTGAAATACAGCTGGTGTGCAGCCAGGCCTCCCAGGTTTTGCAGAGGTTCCTTTCATAATACGACCCACAACAGGGCTTAGAGACGTGGTCTCACCAAGAAACGAGGAAGTATTTGAAGAGACAGGTCCAGAAGCTGATGTCTCAGACTGAGCAACATTTCACCTCCTTCAAAGCCAATGGACTCCAGCTGGCTGTCAGCTTGAGTATGAGCCTAAAAGGACTCTTCAGAGCTGAAGATGAGAAAATTCACCTTGAATCTCAGTGCTCACCTGATGAAGATGGTAATTCTCAGTTAGCCTTTCATTTAGCAGTCAAGGGAGCCTGTGTCATGGACATCAACGACTCCTCCGTGTCTCCACATGAACAGATCTGCCAACTTCAGCTGTTAATTCTCTGTTTGAACCCCACGTGCTCTCTTTTGGTTTTGGTAAGAACAGGCTATTGAAAGTGAAGCTTTAGATGTTGTTCTTGGACATGAATAACTCAGGGAACTTCCTGCCACAAGATCTCGGCAAGACCTAGAGCTAAGCAAGATCTAGATGAAACCAGGGCCTTTTTACTTAAAATGTTAGGCCTCTGGTCTCGTTGCTGTCATTAGCTAACTGTTTGCAATGGGTGGAAGACAGCAGGGCCTTGATGTAGCCTTTGGATGTTTTCTGGTTTGTTTGTTAGTTTCTTTATATTTTTTTTTTTTTAAATCACCACTGTCCTATTTCTGGCTTTGTTTGTTCAGCCTTAGAGCCTTAGTTGTGTCTTAATGAACTATGAAAACAGAGCAGTGGACTGAAAAGGAAGAATAGGACATGAGGAGACAGCAGTTCAGGAGAGGAAAAGAGTAAGTGGAATTAAATTACCACCAATTTCTGAGGCACGACAATGCATTAGTGGATTTCATGCAGAATTCAAACAACTGATCTTGAAAAAATTCTTTTCCCAAAATTCCATGTCATCAAACGTCATTTCCACAATCCTGTCCTTTGATTTATTTTCAAAGCTAGCTGATAATACTCCCATAATCTCTCCTTCCTTTGTCTTTTATCTGTTCCTAACACTGTGACTAGAGTGGAGGAAAGACCCCAGATAGCAACGGCAGCAACTCTACCCTGCATTTAAGGCAGTGCAGGTAATTTGAGACAAATGGGACTGTGCAAAACTACAATATCAGACCTGAGCAGCCAACAAAAAAAAAATAATACCCAGTTTCCAGACTCTCTGAACATTACCTGGGTAAAGACACCTATACACGGGATCAGAGCCAACTGCTCTTTGCTATCTAGCATAGCCCAGTGCTCCTTGGGGAGATCGTTGGATAACAGAAGGTCTCCTGCAAGTGGAAGCTCTACTTGACAAATCTGAGCAGAGCTAATCAGAATGTAGAGCTTCATCAAAATGAAGCCATTTGGAGTAATTGCAAAACTCCCTGTACTCAACAGGGCTAGGATTTCAGCCTGAAATTCCCATATTGCTCTTAGGTATATATTACTACAGTTACACAGTCATAGAAAATGGGGCTGGGAGATGACATCAGGCTATCTCAGAAATTCACTCCTCCGACTACCTATATGTGATCTATCATTTCCTATCCTGTTTTCATAAATCTCATAAACTTGGAGACTTCACTGTTCCCCATGCAATTGGCTCCATTGCTTCAGTGTCCTTACTACTAGGAAGGTGTCTTCAATATCTACTACCTAACTCCTACCTGGCATGGGTTAAGGGAGCCCCAGAGGTGAGTTCAGGGTACAGATAACCTTGCCTGTCATTTCAGAAGTGGTCAAGTAGAATAATTTATGTTTTATAAGACATACCTTTGGGCTACTTAATGGGTTTCTATGCATGAGCCCAAAATTTTTAAATACACCCGTTTTCACCTGTGACACAGTGTTGCTTAAACAGAGCTGCTCATGGAGGACACCAGTTCCAGTCAGGTGAACCCCCCTGGTAAAATGCACCTTTGGACCTCCTCTCCCTTCCTCATCATCCCCAAACACATGCATCTGCATTCAGACCCGGTTCCAATGGGGACTGCTGTACTCATATTGTGGGTTTTTTACGACTGCAATTTTGCTTAACATTGCCCCTGAAGAGCTTTGTAGTGTTTTTCAGAGCTCCAAGTACAAGAGCTCCTTGAATCTTTCCCCTAAGTGTTCCTATTGCTGTCGGGAAAGAATATTAGAAGAGTGTGGTCCTGACTTCCACTCTCTCATTTGGAGTCTGTGAATCATGTTTTACAGCATCCCACTCCCATTACTGCCAGCTCTGCTTTCCTGGGGTTCGTTCTGCAGCATCTCGTACAGCGGGAGGACTAATGAGTTTTGATGTCCCCTGGGTTTGTATCCTTTATCCCATATCTCTCCCCTTTTACTTCAGTAACCTGGATCCTGTATCGCGCCCTCATCCATCCTGTCCGGATGAGACAGGGCAGCGGGAGGGCTGCTCTCCGGCTGCACGGATGCAAACTGGTCCACCAGCATATGCTGACTGGCCAGCAGCACGTTGCCAACAGAATGCTTTTCATAAAGGTTATATTTGAGACCCTTCCTTCCTTTCTTTTAGCCGTCCTTCCAGCCATAACTGAATAATTTTTAAAATTTATTAGTGAACTGAACACAAGAAGTAGCCGGATCAACCAGCACAGTTGCAAAAACCTCATCGCCTTTGGAAACCAGGATAAAAATCCAGTTGCAAGGATTTTGAAAGTGCAGGGAGCAGATTCACCAGCAAATTATGCCACAGATAATTCCTACCAGGGGATGCTTGTGAATGCCATTTGATTAGGGCTCGTCAGCATTGTGGGGTGGAACAGCTGGGCTTGTTAATGAAAATGGCTTTTCTATCAACATGCAACTATTTTGCAAGGCAGGATTATTTTAAACAAAATAGTTATTTGTGAAGAAAAGAAAAGATTTCTCTAATATCACAACGTCTGATTGTGATATTAGGGAGTGAAATGTCATTTCAAATGGACTTTTCGGAAGGAAACTGTTTATTTATAGGCCTACTTCATAAAAAAGAGATCAGAACAATTGTCTGAATTGAAGAGAAGCTCATTCATTATTTCTCTCCCGTCCTTCTGCCAGGGCAAACAGCTGCTCTCGGGCTCTACTCAGCGTGGACCTCTCTGCAGACCAGCAGTGCCATTGCACTGGTGGGAGGCTACACAGATGGAAAGCTTCCATCGCTCTCTTCATGAAGGACGGTCTCCAGGGGAGAATGAGCCCTCCAGCCTCAAAGACAAGGATGGGACTTTCCTAGTAGGTGGCAAAACCATCAGCTGGATGAGGTCGTTATTTCATTTCAACCTTATTTGGTTGGAGGAGACTCTTGGTGTGGTAGTAAATTAAGAACATCTGAGAGTCTCCAGTGATGGTGACACCCCTGGGTTTCTGTGTTTGAGCTGAGGGGTTGGGGTTTCCATCTAGGGGGGGGTCCAACACAGGAGCTTTCCCCCCACTCATCTCCAAGTGGTGACACCAGCAAACTCTGACATGCTCCGTCGCTCCTGCTGCAAAGGTGGGCTGTGTTCCCCTCAGACCTGTGCTGACCCTGGCACTGAAGAAGCACATCTTCCTCCTCCTCAGGCACCCTGCCCTGCTCCAGCTGCCAGCCTCAAAGCAGGTTGCTGTTTTTCTAAGTGCTTTACTGAGCTTTGCAATAGTCATGGGCTGAGTTACTGAGATGCTGAGCTCTGCTTGACTGAGCCTTCCATATTCTGTGAAATGAGATAAATATTGGCGCAGGCTTTGCATTGCTAATTAGCACACGGTAAATGAGCTGGCATCCCGTGCAACAGGCACTGGTGGTGTGCTAACAACACTGGTTGGTTTTGCCTGGTGACAACTGGGATCAGGGCAGGGATAACTGGGATCAATTTTATTGAATATCTCTCCCGCATAAAACCTGTCCGGCATGGAGGGGGCATGGTGATGAAGTGGGACATCACCACCTCACCTTCGCTTCCAAATAGAGCACGCCAACCTCATTCCCAGGCCAAGAAGCTGCAGGATATTTTTACCATGGACGTGTGCAACAGGAACAGATGCTTTCAGGCTGTGGCGTAGACACGGCTTGTTTTCTCCCAAGCTGTCCCCCTAAACCACCCCAGAATTCTGATTGCTCACACCTTGACCAAACAGGTTTGTGCCTGCAGCTCAGCTCCTGGGGCTGGAGAGCGTTTGGCGTCATCCCCACAACTCATCTTGTAGCGTGAGTGAAGCCAAAAAGTCTACTTAAAACATAATGGAGGAGAATGGTCCTGACAATTCACTTAATGCCAGGACTGGGAGATAAAAATCCAGCAGAAAATGTTATGCAGGCAGTACTTACTAGGTAGGAAAATAGTGTAATGATGGCACTTTCTTTGAGAATTAATTTGAGCCCATTTAATTGCCCAGGGAGAGCTAAGGGTGAGCGTGTGACTGTGTGCTTAGATCTTCACACTGGCTTTTATTTTTGACTGTTCAAACCCAGCACCACTTTGAACTGTTTTTTGTACAAGTAAGAGGGAAAACAACAATAAGTCCTTCATCGTGAAGAACAGAAACATCATTCTTCTTTCAGACTTCTTTGTAAGTCATCATATATTATGGCTGCAAAAGCAAACACTAGTCCACCTGTGTGCCCACTAAATCATATTAAGCTCCAATAAAATGCAGTGCTCTCCCCATGGACACAAAGTTCTTGTTGAGAAGCCTAAGGATATCATGAATTGACCAAAGAAGTGAAGAACTTCATTTTTTTTTAAAAAAAAAATCTTTCTTTTTTTTTTGAAATCTAGCAAATGGAAGCCCTGTCACTCCCTGCTCAGAGCCATCTGCTTCCTATTGCTGGTAACGAAGGCCAGGCTTTTCAGCTCCAGCCTCCAATTTTACTGTTCATTATTGGCCAGCTAATCAGAGCTACTTTGCTTGGGGAAATAACTGTTTCCACGTGCGAGCCTGGCCACAACGTGTTTTGCTCCAGCTGCTTGACTGCTCTGCACGCACGACCACATCTGTGTGCCAGATCCAAACAGCTGTGAAACCTGCGCTGCACAAGTGCAAGGGTTTTCCTTTTTGATTATTCCTTCTTTAAACCTGATGGTCTGGGTGTCTGGTCATCTGCTACGTGAGATGTTTCCTGTGTGGGCTTCCTGGGGCTGTGCTGAGGAAGCTGGGTTGAACAACCCTATGGATGCAGTGCGTTGAGGTGAGCTGTTCCCCAAGGTGAGAGATGGGGTTGCTTGGGGTGAGAGAGGCAAAGCCCAGGCTGGGGGTTTCCTATGGGGAGAAGAGTGCAAGCAACCCACAGATCAGGCTTTCTCTCCCAGGATCTGGCACTGTTGCCCCATCCAAAAGCTTGCTGGGGTCTGGTAAGCAGATGAGGGAGATGGAGAAAGGGAGGTGGAGGTTCTCAAGGGAGTGGTGTCTCGGGAAGAACTTGCCTGTGCTCAAAAATGTAAGTAGCTTCCTCAGTCTTGCAGGGAGGTGATGGGCTTTGCTTTAACCACAGTTGCAAATCCAGGGCAGAGCCAAGGTCCTGCCTGTTTGCTACCAGGCACCACAACTCCAGTGCAGATAAGACTGGTACCTCCTTGTCCCACCTTCACCAACCAAAGAGGAATGGCCCAAAGTCCTCAGGGAATCTGTGCTAGCAGCAGTGAGGAGAAACTGAGCCTTGAATCCTCTTCCCAAAGTGGGGCTGATCCCTGGGCTCCTGCCTCCATCACCTTCTTCTCTGAAGGGCTGGATGGTTCCCCACCTCCCAACGCTGACCCCAAGGGGGAGGTCACCATTTCAATCTCTCCCTTCTCCTCTCCTCTTACTTCTAACCACCACTTCTTCCCCAAATGCTGGGGCAGAACATTAGGATTATAGATTTCTCCAGGAGAAGAAAAATATTTTATAGGTGTAATTTTCACCGTTTAAAGTCACACTGCCGCAGGATCAATAATTACCAAGAAGCAAAAGTAGTTATGATCTTCTGACACACTGTGGCTTTGTTCAGCTGAAGGAAAGCAGAGATGTTTGGTTTGGGGGTTGTTGGTGGGGGTGTTGGTGGTGTGGGGTGTTGGTGGTGGGGTTTGGGGTTTTTTGGTTTAGTGTTTGTTTGTTTGTTTTAAGATCTCATCTCTCTGGCGGGGACCAGAGCAGCTTGTCTGTATCTCTCAGTGTTTCTCTCCCCTTGCATAAGTATCTCATAATGACTGCATGCGAACAACAACTGCTGGAGGATTTTGTAGCTGCATTCAATCATCCCTAGTAACTATTACAGCCTCTATTACTTAGATGGAAAACTAAAAAAACCCGGTGCTAGAACTCAGACTGTGTCCCCTTTTGTCCTCCAAAGCCTAAGGCAATGAGGACAAGTTTGTCCCAAGATCTCTCTGGGTGGTTGTGGGGCTTGAAAGGGAAATAAATACTCAAGGCTTGCATAGGAGCTACAAAAATGCCAGTTGGTACTTTTTTTTACTGAGGCTTTGAGATGAGAGGCAGCTGAGGTAGAGTTTTGGAGACCAGGGCTCTTTGCAAGGCACATTGGGATGGGTTGTGCGATGGCTGCCTGCTTCAGTTTCCCCTTAGGGAGAAAAAGTGCTGCTAAAAAGCTAGTTCACGTGAAGTAGGGGGTGAGGTATGTCAGTCTCATCAGCCAGGTTCAGGAAACTTATTTTTTGGTGATGCCAGCTTTGTTTTACATAAGGGAGCATTTATTGAGCGTATCAGACAAATTCAAGCAGGAGAGCCCTTGGAGGCATCACACCCAGCCAGAAGGGCAGGTGTCATTTTATTTTTTTTTCCCCTTTTGTGTCACTCCTAATCCCACCAAGTCCTAGGAAGGGATAGAAGCAGATAAAAACTTTCTGTGCATGCAGTGAATAGACGTTATTAGAGCAAGCTGGAAACGGTACCTCCTCGCGTGTCAATATTTGACTGGAGGTGACGTGGGGGCGGCATCGATTGCGCTTCGGCTTTGATGCATTGTCACTTCAAAGCACAAAACTCCCCGAATAGTTCAGGCTCCGCGCAGATGTTGGCAGGTGATTATAAATCCATGCAGAGACGGGAAAAACCAGTCTTCGGGGAAAGCTTCAAAGCTGAAGCTGAGAATATTGCAAATGTTATGAAATATTTCAAAGTCTGTCAAATGGGAGGTCTGGTTTTAGATTAGGTTAAGAAATGTGTGGGCCAATTTTGCAAGACTCTCCAGCACTTCTTGTGGATTATGGATTCTCTTTTAATCTTTAAATAGCTGCACTTTTCTTTTCGTTTTCAATAAAAAAAAAAAAAAAACAACCAACCCACCTTTAAGAAACCTGACAAAAGCAAGTGTTTCTCCATACACTTAGTTTGAAGGCAACTCCCAAATGGCTGCTGTTAGTGAATTATACAGAGCCTTTTACTAACACAAATGGGAAAATAGGTCTAAGGAGGGCTTCCCAGTTTGGATCCTGCACCACTCCCTGCACAGGGAAGGAACCAGTGTCAGGGGATGGCTGCAGGGGATGGCACAGCCTGCTCGCTGCTGTCCCACTCCCCATCACCTCCCGTTTTGCTCCTCTTGCTTGTTCACCTTCATCTTTTCAGCTCGATGTTCTCCCAGGCAGGAGAGGGATGCTCCTGCAGGAATACTGTGCTCGTGTGGGATTGCAGGAGATGGAGCCAGTCATGGGTGGAAAGGAGCGGAGGGTGTTTGCAAATTTGGTAGCTTAGGAGAATTAATTATTCTTAAAAACTAAATTTGAATGGGAGATTTTGATTCTTGCAAAACAATCAGATCTCTGCTTGCAGACTCCCGGTCCCTGGGTAGTTTCAGACAAGGTTGTGGACCAGGATGAATCCTTAATGGGGTGAGCTAAGGGGTTTAGATGTCCTGGGGAAGAGGGGAAAAAAAAAACCAAGAAGATACTGTTGACCTATTGTTGCTTTCAGGATCATCTCTTTGGCAGGTAAGTACCTGCCAAAAAAAAAAGAAAGGAGTTTGTCTAAGTTCATTTTGCAGTTTATTTTAAGTCCTTGAAAGCATTTGTTAAAGGCAGAGGTAGTGCAACAACAGCTCATGCCAAACTGATGGGGTTTTTTAAACTCTCCTCTTATGATTTTTTTTCTTTTTTAAATCTGTGATTTAGCCAGTCGGTGAGTGACTGTCCTGTATTCCAGCTGTGCTAACTCATCTCTCCTGGTGGAATTAAGATGATTAAAATGTACCTTCAAGAAAAGGTACATTTTTTAATTGATGTATACAAAGAAGTTGGGCAGGAAATAATGGTCTTTGCTTACAAAGACTTTTGTGACTTCTAAAAAAAAAAAGTCTATTCACACTTCAGAGAGTGAAAAGTAAAATCTCAGAAATCACTACTAAGTTACAACCCAAATTCAAATTTTTGAAAAACGTCACTTTAATTATAATCTAAAAAAAAGGAAAAGAACCCCTAAACACTCCCCCCTCCTTCAAACCAAGAAAAATTCCTTTTATAACACCGACAATTTTGGATAAGGGAACCAACAGTCAGCAGAGTCCCTGCTTCCTATACTGCCTCCATAAAGAAAGGAAGTGATGGCACTTTAGTAACACCTTTCTTCTTGCTACTTGGAAAATTGGATTTTGTCCGACATGCCACGACGCATTGCAATGAGGAGGGAAGGCTGGGAGCCAGCTCTGCAGCTGGCAGGGGAGCAGCAGGCAATACATCTTACGGTAGCAAACACAGGATCAACGTTTTCCACCTGTACTTTTTTCTTTTTTTTTTTTTTTTAACGGAAACTAATTTTTTTTTTATTTTACAAAATCTTGTTGAGGCGGCTTTCTTTGGAGATTTGGGGTTTTTATTAGAAATGTCAGGCTTATTTTGCTTAGCATGATCGCCCTCCAGTGTAAATGTGGACATTGCCACAGTGAAATGGGGCCAGGTGATGCTGAGGAGCCAGGAATTGGGTGAGGACTGGGTGGCGAGCCCTGCCTGCCACGGGGAGGGCAGCCAGTTTTCAGTAGCAAGAAAAACTTTCTTGAGTTTTCCAGTTCAATTCTTCCTTTGTACAGAAGTTGTCAGGAATATGTTAACGTCACTTGGGCATCCAGGCACAATTTAACAAATGCAGCGCTTTATTATTAATAATGGACTGGCAGACTTGAACAACCCTCAGGTGTCTCTTTACTAACCCAAAACCGCTGGTCTGTAGATATGACTGTGAAATCCTTTGTGTAAAGGGGAAACAGAAAATGAGTTTTAAGCCTGTGAGTCCTTCCATATCCCACCAGCCTGCTGGAATAATACAAAATATGAGCTCTCTCCCAGGCAAATAACACCTGACATAAGCTGAGACTAATTGGGACTCTGATGGATGAGGCATATCCCTGGGAAGAAGGAAGACGAGGGGATGCTGCCTCTCGTCCTGTGTGGCTTTGGATGAATTTTTGGACACCTTGGGGTTGCTGTGACCCAGATCTGTTTTTCGTACAGCCTTTCAGCTGGTCTCCTGGGAGACCCTCAGCCTTGGCAAACAGCTGAGGGAGGATTTCTCCTTTCACTGGTGGTTTGCTGGGGTGGTTTGTCTCCCTCCCTGCTAGAAGTGGGCGTTGAATTTACAATGTGAATCTTCTGGCAGTGGGTTCCAGCTGCTGATTTTTTTTTTTTTAATACCTTTCTTTGCTAAATTAAAAAAATCCTAGCAGGTCATCACAGTGGCAGAAATAGGCTCTGATGTTTACCTTTGACACCAAATTCCTGAGCTTGCTGAAGATCACCACCGCACTCATCAGCCTTGCAGGAGCAGCATAGACTTTAGAGAGGAGCCTGGACCTTCTTCATCTTCAGCAGAGCTTCTCCCTTATTTATCATAGAATTATAGAATGCCTTAGGGTTGGAAGGAACTTTAAAGATCATCTCGTTCCAATCTCGGCTGTGACTTGCCCACCTTCCAACCATACCCACCTTCACCACAATTTATTCCAAGTGCCCTGTTTCTTGCCGTGAGTCACACCTGTAAACATCACTTTTTTAAAACTGCCTCTGCCCTCCAGCCAGATGCGGTACCCGTCTAATTTTAGACCTATGAGTCACACCACAGATTTTTGACAGGGAAATATTTATTGCCTATTAGCCGCTGTAGAAGCCCACTCCACACATCCCAAGGACCCACGTGGCTGCTCAAGCTCCGGCTTCATTAGTGGTGTCAGTGTTTTACGCTGAATACACGAACAGCTTTGGACTTGCAGGGAAAGATTTTTAGCAGCGTGCATGACCACAGCTAACAGCTCCACTAATTAAAGTGTAGTGAAGGACTGGCTGCTAATGGGGTGCCAAGTGAAACACTTCTGTAGTGGTTTTTTTTTCTTCTCCTTTTCCTTTCTGTATACAGAAAAAAAAGTGAGTGGGCTTCTTGAACCTCCTCATTGTAAGCTAATGTGTTACTTGCTTAAAAACCTGTCAAAATCAAGAGGAAAGAATAATTTTGATGTTCAACTACGTGATTTTTTTCCTTTAAACCAAAGCATTGTTTTAAATGATTTCAACCATCAAAGCTTATTTAGCAGAGATTAAAATTCAAGACAAGTTTAAGAAAAGATAAAGAACCATTTAGCTTTTTTAAATTTCAGTTGTCTTTGTGGGAGTTAGTGCGGATGAAATGGAAAAATACATTCAGGTACGAGTGGTGGTAGAGAGCAGAAAACTGGAATTTGAGCCTAAAAATCAACATGTACTTATATAGTGTTGATATGTTGTTTTGCAGGAATCCTTTCTTTACGACACCTAAGGAGCCCAAGACATTAGAGAGATGATGAAAGAGAGAAATACCCTGCTTTACAGCAGCTCTAGAGGTGTGGAAGTAGATACTGCTTCTTTTGAAGGCAGTTAGCAGCATGGGAACTTTAGTCTGGTCTCTGCATTAGTTTCCAAACCTGATCTCGTAGGCAACTTTGGGATATTTAGGCATCTAAAGGTCACAAGCCAGGGTCATTGCGCAGGAGCGGATGAAAACGCTCATTCAGGATTTCATTTTGCAATAGTTGCTGGATTTCTTTTCTGTTAGGAAAAAAAGCATTTCTCACAGCAGTGAGTCTTGCACTTTTCCTGGGTTTCCAAAATGAGTTCATGAGCCTTCAATAAGGGAAACCGCATGAATCACTAAAGTATAATATTTGCTGATGACCCTCCGTTGTGAAGCTCGCTCACAGGCTGCAAGATGCACAGAAACTCTGAAACAACATTTTCTCCTGATGACTGGTTGCAAACAGAGGGATAATCAGGCTCAGCCTTATTGCTTTCCCTGCCTGCTGCTTGGAGACATGCGAACGAGGTCCTCGGAAAGAGCCTCTTAAATCTGATTCACAACCAACAGGTTGAAGAGATCTGCAACAGGCTGGTTGATGAAATGACATTTCCTCAGCCCCTGAAAGCCCCTCCAGGAGGTTTTACAGCTCTTCCCTAGGGATTTCCAACAACAAGAGCTGTTCCTGTCTCATCTTAGCTAAAAGCAATCAACGCTAATGCTTGTATTTCTGTTTAAATTTCCTACTGTTGGTGCAACCAAGGACACGCTTCAGCAATGTATGGTGGCTCTGCTCCTCAAAGACCCTTGGGTGGGATCCTGGGAGGAGATGCAGAAAACCAGTCATGGTCCTCTCTGCATCTGTGCAGCCAAGGAGCTTGTGGCTAAGATAAAAACCTCTGCACGGATTCAGATGTTAAGATGCACAGGAGTTATGGCAACATTCACAGGGTAAGGAAAGAATGTAAATGCACCGGTGTTTATGCAATTATGCTAATGAGGATACACAGAATGCAAATTTGCGGGGGGTAATATTAACATAGCGTGTATTTATGCCACAGAGAAACCCCAGCAAGCATTTCCTTCTACTTTTAAAATGAAAGCCTTATAAAGGGGTAAAAGGCAGGAGATTCATTGCCCAAATTCGCTGTGTTCTGCCACAAGAAACTCAGCAGGAGGATGGGACTCAGCCTCCTCTTCCTCATCTGGCCATGAACATAGAAACCTGCACTATAGGGGCTGGGAAAAGAAATAAGGCTGGGTCAGGTACAGATAATTAATTAATTAACTCTGCTCTCCCTCCTCCTCCTGAGCCTATACGTGGGAGGGAGCAGAGTGGTTTCTGGGTTGAGGTGATGGTAAAGCTGGTTATTTTGTAGAGATTTTGGGCAGGGCTCATTTAAGTGAATACAAGAGAGGCTTAGATGGACAGAGGGGTTTTATTACTGCTTTTCTACCTTGAAGTGTCGCCTTTAAACCACCAGGAAGGTCTTTAAAAGCCTCTGTGGGAGAATAGGGAAAGCAAAGCCTCTTCTCTGAGCAGTGGCGGGAGGTTATTGTGCAATCAGGTAATGCTTTAAAGGGTTACTTGGTGTTAGAAGTCAATATTCTGTGCAATTTTCTGCTGGGGAAGAAGCATTTTATGGGCTGTAGCTACAGACTACTACAGACAAAGCCCCGTGTTTGCATCTAGAGTTGGGAAGGTTTACCCCTTCTTCTCTAGCCCTGTCTCCTACAAAAGGAAAAAGAAAATTAAATAGGGACTAGTCCACCCTAGTCCTAGTGGTGACAAGCGAGAGTCGCTGTTTTTCAGTAGGGTTTCTCTGGAGTTAATTGTGTAATTGGCTAATCCAAGTGCTCTTGGAAGGACCAGTAATTTGGGTCTATGCAGCCCACTTGCACAATACTTGTTACTAACGTTGTTAGAGGGCAGTGCCTTTAAAAAGATGGTCTTGGCTTTGGTTCTGTTGATGCTGGCTAGTGTTTGATAACTTCCCAGGGAACTGTCCAGATGTGGAGATCCCTGAAAAAATAGGTCTTCATCTGAGAGGAGCTTGACTTCTCATCAAACGAAAAATGGTCTTGAGGTGAGTGTTCCCACTTCTAGCAAAATGCTATGCTGGCTCTTTGAATTTTGTGTCAAGGTACAACCCCTGGGGGGTATGTGTGTGTGTAATTCCCCTGAAAATAATCTGGAAAAATGTTTCATTCAGAAGTTCATAGCAAGGTATTAATTATTTTCTTCAGTGCTAAAATAGTTCCATCTTAAAACCTAATTTGATGGGTGTGTGCATTGTTTCAGCAGTGAAAACGCTTAATTCTCTTAAATTCCTTCATTTCTCTAAATAATTCTTTTGT
This sequence comes from Numenius arquata, assembly GCF_964106895.1. Lineage (NCBI taxonomy): Eukaryota > Metazoa > Chordata > Aves > Charadriiformes > Scolopacidae > Numenius > Numenius arquata. The sequence goes on along the minus strand of NC_133587.1, from coordinate 3,880,034 downwards.
GCTTTGTGCATTTTCCAACAGCCCCTACTTTACCAGCCTTTCAAAACTGCTCAGTGAATAGGTCAGAGTCCCTTACAAGCTGTAAAGCAGGTGATGGAGATTACAAGGACAGCTTAGCCCATCACCGAAACACAGTTAACTCAGGGAAGGAATGCAGAATCCCTTTGGCCACGCACCAGCAGGATCCCTCTGGCTCCATGGGACCACAGACTGGCAAACATTGATGCAAACAGGCTTTTGGGGTGAGGGGGGATATGAGCAAGGTGGGAGGAAATGAGTGGACTGGAAGTTGGCAGGAGCCCGGGTACAAATGTTGCCATGGAGCCCGTAAGGAATCCAGTGATCCCACCTATTTGCTATGGAAACCAGCAGCTGGATTTGGAGGATGCACGGGGTGGCTGTATCTGAAACTGGCACTGTGTTGAAACTGCAGATCCTGGCTCCCTGCGAGCCCAGCACAGAGACCTGAAGGAGCATCCTGTGCAGGGAAAAATTAATTAATCCACCAGAGTGAAATCCCCATTGTATAATAGTCTTTTCCACCTGGGTATATTGACAGTTGGAGCCTGCAGGGTCCGTGAGCAGCCCAAGGATGACAGTTAACAAGAAACTGGGGAGCAAAAGGAGGGAAGAAAAACCCAGTAGTGTTTTCTTGATAAAACTTGGTGCAGATGCTGCATGGGAGGCAAGAGAAATAAAACAAGCAAATATAAGGTGCCATGGGAGGAAAGGGAGAAGTGAGCATTTTTCTAATCCCTGAATTTGACAGCCAGTTTATATGAAATAAGCTCTGAAGGCTCCTGCCTTCCCCAAGGTATTTTCTTTCTAAATAGATCTATAGATACACTAATTAGCCAAAAGAGAAGCACAGGAGTTAATCCTTAATCATGTAAATGTGTTGTTTAAATTAATTAATGCACGTGGCACTTGTGCTCTAGTGATAGGCACCCTAAGGAAAGACAGACACGAATGAGAATAATCATATTTAACAGTTTAGTCCCATTTATTCCTCTAAACATTAATGGTGCCAAACTTTCCCATAATCTTTCTCCATAATTCATTGTTGCTTGGCAGTGCTGTGTTATAAATTAGCTGGAATCATAGGCTGGAAATGATAGTTTTGAAAAAAAAAAAAAGTTAAAAATATAATACGTTTACTTGATGACTCAGTGAAAGGATGTAAACAAGGGAGAAAGCGAAGCACCATTTTCAGTTTTGGCTGCTTTGGGAGCCTCTGCCCTCTGGGAGGGTGCTGGGACCAGCACCCTATGGATGGGTGCAGGCTGGAGCGAGGCATCTATGATTTGGGTGCTGGCAGGGCTTTGCCATTTCACGTGCTTAGCCATGCAGGGGGATTGAGAGCAAACGGAGAGACTGGGAAGAAGAAACCAAGTCACCATAGAGGATATTTTCAGCCATTAAAAAATTCTTCCCTTAATAGGGCTTTATTGACCTTCTTAAAACATCTCCCCAAGCTGTGATCCCAGCCTCATGTGAGCACGGAAAGATCCAAAGAAAGATCCAATTCCTGCTGTTTTTTTTACCAAATGTTAGTGTTTCAGCTCAGAGATTCACCACCAAGGATAATAAACAGGGCATGTTTATATAAACCTGAGGGGACTGTAATGTCCTTTCCATGCTGTTTCTGAGAACTGGAAGCACCACGTCAGCGTTAAAAGCCACTTTGTTAAGGAAAAGGCACAAAAGGAGCGCGGAGCAAGGCAGGCGAGGCTGTCGGTGGGGTGGTGAGGTGACATGGGGATGAGCCCTTCCGAGCAACCGGCACAGAAAGGGGCTCGCAGGAAAGTTCCAGCTCCTTGGAGCAAGCTGGGGTTTCTATTGGCAAGATAAAAATATCCACAAATGGTACGACGGAGGCATCTGTGGTTCTAGCAATCACCTCTTGGCCTGGGCGAAGGCTGCTTTTATTAAAAGGCAGGGCCCTGTCGAGTTTGTTTGAGGTCTCTTTGGGGGGATGGGATGTTTGCAGAGGTTGTTCTTGCCTGTTTTTTCAAGAGGTTTTTACTGACCAGCGGCAAACATGCCTTTATGGCAGCCCATCGCCTTGGGGTTTGAAGCTCTGAGGCGAGGGATGATGCTCAGGGCAGAAGATGCACAAGTTGCACAGAGCAAAGCCCCTGGGGTGATGGTGGGTCCTGCAGCGCTTGTGGTCCACAAAGACCTTTGTGCTTGTCCTGATGTAGCAACAGCGTTCTCCACCACAAAACACCTCCCAGACTGAAAGTACTTCTCCAGCATAAATGCGATTATTTGAAAGAGTTGAAGAAGTAATTAGAAAAGAGGCAGGGGTTGATTGAACAGCAGACGCCAGCATGTGGCTGTGAAAGTGGAATTTTTTTTGTCCGTGCTATCCCACGTAGCTGGTGGACAGGGCTGAGGGCTCCTGAGGAGGCATGTCGTGGTGGTAGCCCAGGGAAGCTGAAGTTCGTGGCTCTTGGGATACCTTTGCTTTTGGCTGCTCTATACCTGACTGCAAGGTACCGCACCGCTCAAGAACCGATTAATATAGCTGTTAAATACCATTTGGGGGAAAACTCTTTGGAAACACACTGCCCAGGGCTTGGGGGCAGTGCTGGGGGCAAACGCATTTGGACCTCTTTGGTCCTAGGGGCCAAATCCATCTATTATAAATCACAATTTGATTTTTTTCAACCTGTTTTCCCTTTCCTTTCCTGAGCACTTGTACTGTGGCTTCCTCGAGGGCTTTCTCCTTCTCCTAGAAAGCAGGCAAAAAAAAAAAAAAAAAAAAAAAGCTCTTCACAAACCAGTCAGGGTTTCACAGCATTTCTCAGACTGATGAAGAAGAAAGGTTTACAATAACAAATGGTGAGCTTTGCTCTGGCTCCGCAGCATCACGGTGTAAACCCCGGCCACAACCTGGGCTGGCTGAGCTGCTGCGGCTTCTTTGCCAGCGACCCCCGTGGTGATGCTCACTGCAATTAGACGTTGATTTTTCTCAATTCGTTGGGGGAGAAAAAAAAAAAAAAATCATCATCTGAGTTTTCTGTGACTTTTTTTTTTCCCTCTGGTTGCTACGGTAACTGTTTTGTCAGACCGTCGGTTTGGGTGTTTGAGTGAGGGAAGGTTTAATTTTGCCTCAGCAAATTAGCCCGTTCCTCTGAGTGCGATTTCCTCTGGTGGAAAATTCCTGCTGTAGCTTCCTACTGCTTCAGAGAACATCCTCGGTAAAGATCGCATCTCTCTGATTTCAACTCGGAGCCTGAAACCTTTCATTTGTCCATTTACTGGACTGACCGCAATTCGTTTCTCTCTTTTGAAGACCCGTCTCCAAGCTTGTGCCCTGAAGGTTATTTAAAAGCACAGACAGCTCTGAAATGAGTCTTTAGTGATAAAAAAGACTTAAGATGTACCGAAAGTAAGTGGATTGCATGGGAGAAAATCACGAGCCTGCTCTGGAGTCCGAGGACATCAGAGAAAAACTGTATCCGCAGGAAAGTGCTGCTTTACCCAAACTGAACCAAACTTGTCTCTGCCCAACTCTCAGCAATGGTCAACCTCACTGGCAGCACAGGACTGCAAAGGACTTGTAGCCTCAATTACTTTGCAGCTCTTCCCAAACTGATCAAGAACAGTATCAAAATAAGCTGCCTTTTTTTTTTTATTTATTTTTTTTCTGGTGTGTGCTTCCTCCTTTCAGGCTTTTTTTGGAGTTTAATCACTCTGAAACTTAGAAACTTAGTGTTAGTCTCCTTCTGAAACACCTTCATAGCCACTTTATCGCCATTTGTTTAATTGAACTGCAGCAGGGCAGCTCCAGGGAGGACAGGAAGAAACTGCCTGTTTATAAACAGCTTGGGAAGGCATCTGCAAACCTAATATTAGATGCTGAAAGAACAGGATTTCACTCCTTGGTCTCTCCTTTACACACGTACCCCATGAGGAGCCCTCCCCACTGCAAGCCCTTGGAGCCCCGGTACTTCCCAGCCACCCGCCCAGTTCTCCAGCTTTATCCAAGAGAAGTGTTCAGAGGAAAAAGTCATGAAGGTATGAGCAAGAGGAGAAAGGCGTTTTTATACACCGGGCAGCAAAGCTGAAAGTCAGGAATTCTGTTTTAACAGGCCAGTGCATGCTCAGCCTCAGGGCCAAAATCTACCCCCTCAGCTCTAGAGAACTATTACAGCGACTCTTGCCTGCTTGGGAATTTGCATTTTCTTTTCCAGTTTGCAATTCCCTTGAGTGAGTTGAGAACGTACTAATTCTTTCCCAACAAAACTTTCTTAGCAACCTCAGTGCAGATGAAAAAGTAGAGTTTTCACCTTTTCTTTCCCCCACCTTTGCCAAAAGCCCCAAGAACTGTTTCTCTTGCTTTCTGAGCAACCTCATACCTAATTTACACCCAGTTTCCAACTCGGAAAAGCTAAAGAAGGCAAAGCCCAGGAACCCCCTTTGCCACCAGCGGTGTTTCCCAGCTCGGTGCATCCTCTTGCACTGCGTTTCGGCGGCTGCCGATGAGCGATGGAGCTCTGCCACCTTGTGGGACTGTAACCCTGTCGCTTCACCCACCTGGCACTCAGCGGGTGACATACCCAAAAGGTCCCTTTCTTTACCTGATACCTTACAGAAAGTTTCCCCACAAAAAAATACAATGTATTGGAAAACATTGCTAGAAATCCTTTGATTGTGCCTCAACCATCACGGGGAATACACTTGATGCTGAAAAGGTACAATTTCAGTGCAACCTCTTGGAGGAAATGTGATGTTTGTATTGACTCCGGTGCTCCGCTCTGATGGCTTTTTAGTACTCTCCATGTTCCTGTGCAGTCTCCCGGGGGATGTGAGGGGCAAGGCAAGGTCTGCAGATCAGGAATGGAGGGTACCTGGCGTCTTGGGGCGCTTGTTGGTTTGGGGAGGTGGCTGCTGGCCAGCCAAACCCCACAATGCTGCAGTGCTGGGACATCGTGGGGGGTTTCTGTGTGCTGACCTGGAGCTCGCACCACCCGTTGCCTCCTTGTCTCTCCCTCTGCTTTTTCTCCAATGGCAGATGCAAAACTGGAGGTATCTCCTGCTGCAAAACAATGCCCTTCTCAGGGATGCAGCCAGCAACAAGTGCTGCCCAGTGTGATCCTGCTGAAATGGGGGTAGGGTGAAGATGAGGGAGAAGGATGAGGTCCTGTACTGGATGTGAGGATTGGAAGAGAAAGGGGACAGGGAGTCCCGTCCTTGGGGCTTATATTGTGGGGAACGGAGGGCCTGGGAAGGACCCTGGTGTGATCTGTGGTGGCTCTGGTTGCTGGAGGGGGCTGGAAGATGGGTTTATCCCCCATCCCACAGCACTACTAGGGTTGCTATCACCTGGTGAGCTTTTGGCCACCGTATGGCCCCCAGCGTCACCCCCCTTCCCAGCCCACAGCACTCCCTTGCCAGCAACAATTAGCATAAATATCCAAATTGTCTTTTTGAGCCTTGAAAAGGCAAATAAAGGGGAAAGAACTAGCAGGGCTGCTGAGATTCACTAATTGGCGCTTCCTTCCCTTGCCTGTCTGCTCACTTACGGACCGACAATGCTTTGAACACCAATATAATTGAATTGTCAAGTGGCAGGAGATACTTAGGTGGCCGTGCCCGGGTCTGCCGTCGTTCGCTGATTTGTTTAGCTACAAGAGTGCGCTGCTAGCTCTGAGCTCCACAGACATGGCAGGTTGTTGGTCACTGCTAGCACCGAGCATGACTGTCACATCCCTGCAAGGGACAGGCTGCCACTCACCCAAGTCCCCAAGGAGCGAATTTGTCAGAGCCGGGTTAACCATGCGTGGCAAGCGATGCTGGTGCAATGGAGTTTCATTTCAAGGTTCAAGTCACTATTGTGTATTTTGATTTGATGCTTAATCAGTGGGTCCGAGCTCCCTCTTGAAACTCCAAAATCTCTTGCTGATGGAAGATGGAGGGACCCTGGGCAGGAGATGGAGGTACAGAATCAGGACGTTAGGCTCCCTGGTGGCTCCAGTTTGGTTTTTCTTATGATTTGATGTACTGATTCTTTTTGACAAGGTTGTTTTGCGCTCAACATCTACTAAAATGTCTCTAAGAGCACCAAAGACAGTTTTGCCTCACAAATGGCACTGAATCACACATTCAGGCAAACCTGTGTGTTCTTCCTTGGAATCACCTCTAGCTTTCTCCAGTAGAATTTAGGCAAGTGCTTAAACTTACATGTGCACTTCCTTAATCAGGGCCAGAGAGGCTGATGTTTTCAGTGAGTGTGCAGAATACGCCACCCTCTGACTTCGCAGGCTGATCAAGAGGGGTGAGCTGGAGCTGCCTGTGTCCACCTCACTCACAGGTGCATTTTTAGAAGTCCTCAAATTCCAGTAATCCCTCAGGCTTTGAACATTCCTTCATCCCATATGTAGGATGCTTTTGAGGATCTGTCAGAAGTTTTATGAATCTCATCTATTGGATAGAAAATAAATACTCTGTGGCAATTATTCTGAGATAAAACTTTATTTTTGCAGCATCTTATCTGCCCTGGGAGTGAGAGATATTATCCCATTTCTTCACGTTTACCACCTGGGAAACTTTTCAGCAATAAATAGTCATGAGCTGCTATTCTGGATGCATACGGTTGGTTTCAGAACTGTGTGACAGGTTAAAAATAAATAAAAATAACTCTTCATATCAAAGAACGTGTTTCTGATCTCTGCTGCCTTCCGCCTACGGGACTTGCAGGAGAATAAACTCCTACAGGCTTGATTTGCTTTAAAAGAATATAGTTGCTAGATTTGGAAGAAAGAAATGTGCTCTGATTTTGTTTAGGTGGTTGCTGTTGTTTGCTCTGCTCTTTTGGAAGGGGATGAGTCACCACCTGTAATCGGTATGTTCTCATAAAATGTTCCCGTTTGACTAAAAAGTCAACAAAATTAATTTCTAGCCAAGTATAGACAATTTGTGATATCAAGTCTCATTTGTGGCAATAAGGAATATAAAAACAATCCCCCCTGCGCCCCCCCACCCCGAACCAGAAGGAGCTGTAATTCATAAAGGAAATAAAGCAAACAAGAGAGCTTGAGCTAACACCACCAAACTGTAGGATAATCTGCAGGATTATCCTCTAGGTATTGATCTCAAGAAAAAGAGGAGCAGCTGCAGAATCCTCTCAGGGCAAAATAATTGTGTCTGAATGCTTGTTTGCCAACTGATCTGTATCCAGAGCAAAGGAATTATTTTGGCCTTTGCTGGGGGGGTGTGTGTGGGAAATGTCAGATGTGATAAGTTAGTTTGCTGTCGGGATGATGCTGGGAAAGCCTGGCAGCAGGCTGAGCTCTGCCTACCTGTGCATTGCTGAAAACCAGCTGATTTCCTTGCAAAAGAAGCAACTTTTTTTTAGCCCTTGAAAAAAACCGTACTGTCCTGTTCCCTTCTTAGCTGTTTCTTGGAGGGAACCCATTTCACTCTGCAAAATCCTCCTGACACTGCTGGAAACAACGGTGCTCACACCCCTCCGCTCCCTCATTCAGCTGTGGCAGGGAGGAAGGTGTCCTGTCCCCACATGGGGCGTTGGGGTGACAGATGGTCTGTGGGAAGCGTGGAGGGTGCTCCAGGGTTGGGCTCAGCTGAGTGAGGGCAGAACATAGACGTGGGTGATGCTGGTTGTTGGGCTAAACTGAGCTGCGATTTGGGCTGGACTTGGGAAATTGGTATTTTATGTTGTGTGTAAGCAAGGGGAGGAGGAGCAGAACAGGGGCAGCTGGAGGAAGGCTGCGCTCAGGCGCGCATCTGGGGGAGATGCTGTATGATCCCTTTGTGCTGCCCAACAAACCTGGCTCTGTTGCGGCCCCGGGACTGGAGGAAGATGGAGCAGGAAGGAATATTGCCTGTCCTGGAAGTGGGAGCACCACAAAGCTTGCATTGAGGGAAGGGGCTGAGCTGAGAGGGTCCTTTTTGTCCTTGGAAAACTTCCTGAGCAAGTCTGAGGTGCTTTGGATTTGTCTTTTCTTGCTAAGGGATGCATTCATGGAGCCTGACCTCATTTTCCCCATAGCACACACCGGTCTGTATTCTCTCTGCTTTATTAATCTGAGAGTGTTATCGCTCTCCCATTTGTTTGAACAAGTTCCCCACAGATCTTTCCCAGGCGGGGGCTGCACTGCTCTCTTTCCTCACGCATCCCCAAAATAAACCAGCTCAAAATTAACTTTGGAGCCATTTATTACTGTTGTTTTCAAACCCCCCTTGGAATAGAAGTGCAGGTTGGACCCCTTCAGCCCTGCAGCACTAATCCTGTTGCCTTTGGCTGCTTTTATTGCAGTCCTTACCTGGGTGGCAGCTTCCCCGGGAAGACAGGGACCCTTCCAAGCCCGCTGGGGCTTGCTCCAGCTCCTGCTGCATCCCTGGTCACCCGAGGTTTGTGTGACCCCTTGTCATCGCTGCTTGGCTGGAAAAACTCTGCCCCGGCCTTTCAGTGTGGTTTGGATTCTCCGCTCCTGAAATGGGTCTGGCCAGGGGACCCTCTCCATCCAGCCCACCACCCAAGGGGCACAAGGAAGGAGGAACAGCAGACATAAATCAAAAACTCGCTGGGGAGGTGCAGAGGAAGCCAAAGATGAACAGAACAGAATTTTTTGACTCTAAGCCATGAAGTTACTCAGCCATCCTCCTCCTCTCTCCTTTCCTGCTGCGAAAGCTCTGCATGATGCCTGAGGAGACGCAGATGTAGAGATTCATCCGTTTGCCATCAGCTAGTCCTGGAAGAGGATTTGTATGAGACTAAAAATGTCAGTGTTCCTGGAGGAGGAACAGGGTTAAAATCCCATCTGGAGTTTGTAGAGTGGCTTTCAGAATTCAGGCGGTGGCACTGAGAGGGCAACATCCCCTCATGCAATTGCATCTGACCAGGAGAGCAGGGTAGGAGAGCTGGAGACCAACCTGGCTCAAAAACAGTGTATGAGAATGAGCTTGCAGCTCTGGGGGAGTTTTAGGCAGGAAAGGGGAAAGGCAGGTATCTTTCTGGCCACCTAGCTCTGGATTTGTGTGTGGGGCTTGTCTGGCACATTGGCATGGCAGAGCTCTCTTCCACCAGGTCTTTGGGGAAAACTTCTGCTGGGGACACAGAAGAGCACATTGGAGTGCTACAGCGTGGTGATGGGGACCACAGTCACTGGCGTTCGTGATCCTCATCAGAGGGGGGAAGGAATTTTTGCAGCAACAAGTTAATGCTGGAAAATCCACCTCAGAGAAGCATGGAGGCGGCTGCTTGAAGGTGTTTCAGCCACCGTCCTCTAACTTCAGCCAGAGGAAAAACCACTGAACAGGACGTCCTTTGCAGCATGTCAAGCTTGAGGCCAGCTTTGGGCCTCTTTTAAGAGCAAAGCTTTTGGAGTGGGGACCAAATCACATGTCCCAGGCTCTCGGGACCTCACCAGCATCTACATGCAATGAAGTTATTTCCATCCTTTCTGTCGGGCTGCTGTTGAGAGCATCCCTGTGCCGGACACCGTGTCCCTTACATCAATAGATGGCAGCAACTTCCCGGGTGCTGACGGAGGAGCCTTTGCTCAGAAGAGCTGCAATAGTCATCTGGAGTTCAGCCTTTCTCTTGCCTGCCTTTCCCCCTGTTTCTCAGCCCAGCCTCCTGCCACAACCCAAACTGTAGATGGCAGCAGGAAAAAGATTTTCCTATTTCTTTGTGACTTCTCTTCTGCATAGTATTTTCCTGCTAATGGCTGCTAGCTGGAGGAACCCGTTGGCTCTGGGGTTTCTGGCCAGCTCTGTCTTGACTTCAGGCCAGTTTACAGCCTTTGCTGAATGGGGTCAAGAGAGTTTTCTGTGTGTTCTCCAGATCCGAGTGGTCTGTGTGGTGTGCACATGGGAGACACCTGTAAGTGCCTGTGGGGGAATGGAGGAGGATGCTCCCACCAAACTTCACATCAGAGCAGTCCACTAGTTTTGGTACAAACTGGTGCATCACTGTCAGGAGATGTGGCTGCAGGAGACAAGAGTCTAAGCAATAGACTAAGCAATTGTGCTAGCAGAGAGGTTGTGGCATCTCCATCCTTGGAGATTTTAGGAACTCGACTGGACCAGGCTCTAACATCCTGAATTAACTTGGAACTTAGCCCTGGTCAGAGCAGGAGGTTGGATCAGGGATAGCGAGAGGTTTTCTGTACTTGTCAACCTGATCCCCAGCTCTCTGGTCTGCGTGTAATAATCATACTCATCTGGGTTAATTTAATGTGTTTTTCTCTGTGTTGTAAGCAATTGCACGGAGACTGTTACCCCTTCTTGAGCTGGGAAAAATGAGTCTTCAGAAGCACCATCCAGGCTGTGTGACACCTTGCAAGTAACTGTCAGTACATCCTAGATGTGTCAGCAGGACCCTGAGGTCACATCCCTATGTGTCTCCCAGGTACGGCCATGCCAAGGCTTCCTAAAGTGCTTTTTGAGGCTCTGTTTTGTGAACTGGTTTAGAGCTTCTGTCTTGGTTGATGTAACAGGAGTTTAGCAAGCTGATGTCCTAAGGAACATGGGTCATTTGAAGCATATACCGCGCGGTGGAGGACGAAATTTTAATGTAGTACGTGCCAGATATGAAGAAAAGTCAAGATTAAGGCAAATCATAGAAAAAGCTGCCTCAAAATGAGAGCTATTAGCTACTAGAGTAACTCGTGGGGACAGAATATTTAGGCTATATAATGCACCATAAATTACATGGGGAATTCTCGTGCTTTAACTCAGTAGTCGCTTGATTTAAATGTGCTTCTCTCCTCAGCTTCCCATAATTACAGCGTAGCTTATCAGCCACATCCCCAGCCACCTGCAATGCCTGTTCCCGGTGAAAGCGACTCCCAGATGTTCGACACCTCTCGGCGCCGGGTCCCGCATCTATGGGGCCTCTGTCACCGCCTGTCCCCGCTCCCACCCCGCCAGTGGCTCTTGAACCGCCCGGCTGCTTTTCACGCTCCGGCTCTCTTTGTGGAGCTGGGAAAGGATCCAGAGCAGCTGTGTTAGGGCCTGTCAATCTCAAATTGCAAAGTCATAAGGAGGGAAAATAATCATCGTAATAATAATAATAAAGTCATCAACTTGTCTTACCCTCCAACAGAAAAAAGGTTTTGGTTGGAGGTTTGCATTAGTTATAATTTTCTCCGAGCTGATTTCTCCCTGTGATGCCACTATACAGCCTATAAACGACACTCAGGCAAAATCTCCTCTGACATTCATCTCTGTTTACAGAGCTCATCCAAAAACAAGAGGCCTTTTCTTCACTTTATTCAGCATCACCGTGACTCGGTTGCCAAGGTGTTAGCCTTTGATTCCTGCAGTTTGGCTCTAACCAGTGATGCCAGACACGATCCCGCAGCCGAGCAGCACCGTGTCCCCATTGTGGGACATCCACCTCCACCACTTGGCCTTGGTGGGCTCCTTCCCGAGCCTCACATAAGGACCCGCCTTCAAGTTTGATTTGTCAAGGGCAAAAAAGCAGGTGGACAAGACTCTGGCAAAATGATATTTTGTTGGAGCTTGTGTATATACGGCTGTTCAACCAGAATCACTGTCATTCTCCTGGCTGAATTGAAAGGATGGGTCAATAAGGCCCTGAAACAGGGGGTGATGGAGCCGTTGATGTGTTGGGGGCAAAGCTGAAGGTTGTTTCTAGCTCTCCTGTCTGTTAACCGTCTCTCCTACACCACCACCACCACCACCAGCTGATACACATCTGTCTTCAAATACCCAGGGGTTTTCTAACGAGATCATTTCTATCTGCAAAACTCACCACCTTGAGTCAATCACTCACAGGAGGACTGAGCTGTTCTTGGACAAGAGGTCTATTAGCAGCCCCTCCCAAGACCCCATCTATGTGCTGCTGCTAAAGCTGCCAATGTTTATTAATATCTCTGAATCCAAGTTGGATTGATGGAAAAAGATGTTTCTCCTTTTCTGGTTTTCCACTAAAAAAAAAGAAACATCATCTAAGCTGCACAGCACGTGAAGGGAAACGGGTGAAGCGAGTTGGGAAGGGGACAGACAGTGAATCTTGATGCCTTTAAGTCACTCAGATGAAGTTCATTTCTCCTTGTCTGTACAAGGCTGGACTCTTTGCATTTTCATGGTAAATTTGTTTACCGAGCCGTTGTTGAAATTCTGGAAGCAGAGAAAATGCATTTGCTCCATAACCTTTCCGGATCTGACAAGTCCTATAAAATCTATTAAAGGCTTTAATGAAATCCCCGCTCAGAGCCAGCTCCCATGAATGAATGTGGAATCGGAATTTAAATTAAAATGTTGTTTTTGTAGTCTGTGGGCTTTAGCCTTGACAGAAATTAAAGGGACAGTTCACATTTGGGGGTGTGTTGCTGTCTCCCTTTAGTTTTGTACCACCACAAAATACCTCTCCCCTTGCAGAGGATGGGTGTTTGAATCTCTTTTCCTCTCACTGAGGCTGTGGCCAGTTGGGAGCAATCAGCTGCAAGCACAAAACCTGGTATACTGGATAATTTCAATTAGAAAAGAGTAAATTGGTTAATAGGCAGCACTGTCCTTTAAATAGGATGCAGAACTCTTGTTAACAAATGGAGGGGTGTTGGGTCCAATCTCCCTCTTTGAGGTGCGTAGAGCCAGCCAGGCACAGTGTGCCCTTGCTGCAGGGGTAGCCATCCTTGTCCATGGTCAAGGACATCCTCAAACACTTTCCTGTCCCTCTGCCATCACCCAGGGACACGCTGTGGCTCGGCCCCTGAGTCTTGGTGCTACGGAGACACTTCCAAGCAAGCCTCGGTAAGGATCCTGATGTAAATCCATTGGATGTGCTTGGCTTTGCATACCCAAGGATTTAATTTCCATATGTAAATACAGGTCTGCATGTGCAGGGGGTGTGCAAGCGATTAATTATTTTTGATCTTTTCCGCGCTGAGCAAAGCGAAATATCCCACAGTGAAACTTGTACATCTGAGCCTCAAAAATAAAAGGCTATTCAGGGCTTTTTGATGACCTTTTCCTGAGCTTCTACCCCGTACCAGCTTAATGCAGCATCGTTCAGGGGTGGGCCAGGGTTACGCAGGTCTCTGATACCTCCTTCCCCCAGTGAAAATTTGCCAGGATTTGCTGGGTTTGGCTTCCAATGGAGCAATGCCACCAGCTGTCCCCGCTGTCTCTTTGGGTGTGTTTTTTCCAACAAGAAGTGACAAAGTCTGCATTTGTTTCCTTGTGCAGGTTTGGCATAATTCGGTTTTACGTATTTGCTCACAAATCTTGCCATCCCCTGTGAGGAATCAGCTCTTTACCTGGCAGAAGGAAAACACCCATCCTCCCTTCCTTGGAGTCAAAAGCTGCTCCAGCTCCGGACCCCTGCAGCTGCTCAGGGTTGGGACCTGACGAGAGGAGGCTGCAAAAGGTACCTGACTCGCTCTGTTTTGGGGATTTGAGTTTTCAGTTGCTCTTTTCACAGCTTGCAACTCCTTCTGTTTGTGTTTCTTCCTTTGCAAGGGTGTTTTTTACCAAGAGAGGCACCTGGCACCTGTGCTTCAACCTGGTCCTGGTCCAATGGGCTTCCCTTGCCCCATGGCAGGCTGAGGAGTCACACGCTACATCCAAAAGCATTTTGAGGGTTCTCTGTGGCCCTGACCTGGGGTCAAGGGTTATTCAGCTGCTTCTTTCTTTCCTCTTCACAAGGGGCTGCTTCCAGAAATGCATCCCCACCTCCCTGAACCTGCACTGTTCAATGTTAGGCTACAGGGGCTCAGCACAAGATGGAAACTATCATGAACGAGGCGTTACAAGAAGGGTTGCAGATCACAAATAACTGCATAATAAACACATGTAAACAGCCATTTGGTTCACGGCTGATAAACTTTCATGGTCCGTTTTATCACTGTGTATGCAGAGGAGGAGGGCTCAGGATGCTGCTGGTGGGCTGTGGACCAGTGCTCACCCCTCTGCCCTGCCAGAGGTTCAGGTCCGATCCCAAATCACGCGCTCGTTTGGTGTGTGCTCCAGTTCCTCCAGGCTGGCAAATTGTGGCACGAGACCAAGGAAAAGGGTGATTTCTGACACGGGTCATCCCGCAGAGAGAGGTTTCACTCTGCAGGATGCTCAGCACACGAGGAATAGAGGAGGCAACTCCTCTCCCAAGGAGGAGAAAGCAATTGATGCTTGTATTAAAAGCTCTCTGGGGCAGGAGAGCAGCAGTGGGCTGAGGACATGGGGATTTTTTCCAGCTTCATAGGACTCCTTGCTCCTGCAGCAAGGCCAAGCTTGGGAAGAGTCTCTCAAGAAGGGAGGATCTTGGAAGCCAGGAGAAGGCAAGAGTCTGTTTGCAGTGCAGGAAAATAGGGGAACTCATTAGTGCAATGTGAAGTGAAACAGAAAATGCTTAAATTTGTTGGCAAAATGGCAGGAGGATGAAAGGAAATGCTCTTTCCATGTCAACACATTGCTGGAAGGATGGTGAAAAGTTTGTTTTGGTGGCCGTCAAGCCTTTGCATTTTTCTCCTCTTTCTTTTTTCTTTAACTCAGGTTATTACAAAGCAATCTATGCTGTTTCTAAGAAAAATATCATTAAGTTTCATTTTGAAATGTCAAAACAAAATGTTTTGGCATTTCTGAAGTGAAACATTTCATTAAAAATGCTGCATCTGAGTGTTTTGACATTTTTTAAATCCACTCTCCTCCTCCCCTTTCCTCAACCTAAATTTGTTAATATTTTTAGTCCCTGTAAAACTTAATTTTCCAGCAAACATAGTAGTGGTTAAAAAAACCCAACAAGCCAACAATATAAAATTGCTGCCTTGTGTATTTCAAAAGCTAAGAGCAATGGGAAACCTGGGCAGCTGAGGACGCCGCTGCCTTACAACCTCAGTTGTCCTTTCCAGGGCAGAAAAAGAATGTGTAATCATGTAATTTTGTAGTAAGAGCTTTATTCACTTTTTATTCACTTAGAACCATAGTGATAAGAATACCCCAAATGCAAAAATTGACCTGGTGGCACGGAGGAAAGCCAGAGCAGTTTGGGAGCTGGGTGATGATGTTAATGTCCCCTTGCCTTCCTCCTGCTGCCTTGCTGTATCCCTGCCTCAAACACCAGCTGCATGGGAGCACCTTGGTGCTTCACCTGGGAGAGGATGAGGAGGTTTGAAGAGGACAGGCAGCCCTGAGATACATCAGGGTGGGCTGCTTGCACGGTGTTGGGTGTTTCTCACCTGCCAGCAGAAGCCCTCCCCCTCCAGCCAGGGCAAACTGCCGATGCTCGGAGGCTGTTCAAATATCTGCCGACTCGAGTGCAATCAAAAGCTGCCTTTAAAGTGATGCTTTTTGTGCAGCGGAGGGAAGAGCTGGTGGGTGCACGTCGCTTGTGGCAGAGTGCGATAGTCGCCTACAAAGGCTCAAGGTGTTTGTCAAAGGGGACGGGGAAGGTTCTGAAGCCAAGAGATGCTTTCAAGAGGAGAGCGAGTGAGTGTGTGCTCCGGTCTGCGCCCCATCACTCGGAGATGAAAGGATGCGAGGCTCGGCTGTATTGCATCCAGTGTGCAGTAATTGCACACCCTTCCCCTGCCGAAGCCTTAACACTGGCTAAATTAAAATGAAAAATGTAAGAAAAGATGGAGTCTTTATATTTGCTTTCAAGTCATCTGACTCCAGGGGTTTGGGTCCTGATGAGCAGAGCCAATACGAGCTCAAAAAAGCACTGCCCGCTCAGGTGGTGCCACTGGAAAAGAGAGAAATTGAGTTTACACACCATTTACCCTCTTGTCACAGCACCTCCCAGTTATCTGCTGGCAGCCAAACCAGTACTCCCACCAAGAGGCCCGGCCAGAGGAGAAGCTTAAACAGAGAAACACCAATTCTAGCTGGGAATGATGCAAAAAGGTAGTTTTGCTGCCGAAACACAAAGGTGGGCTGGATCCTGCTGCAGCAGGCAGGTGCTGGGGCTGGCCGGGTCTTGGCTCTGTCTTTGCCAGTTGCTGCTTAGTTTGGTGCCGTTTCAAGGACTTGGATGAACCACATGAGGCTGAGCAGGTTCAATTTGTGAACACTGGTTGCCTGGAAAAAATATCCTGTGGCCTTACAAGTGTCTATCTGGAGGTTTTCCCAGGACTTCAGAAAGACCCAGAAGCTGCCTGAGCAGTATAAAATATTGACAATAATCCTAATCTGAAAAAAAAAATAATTTTTTTTTTTTTTTAAAATCCAGATCAGCAAGTTATCTTCATGCAAAAAACCCCCTATGCTTGTGCTTGCTGGGAAAACGATGGGTGGCTTGGTTTGCTTGAGTTCTGTGCTCCCAGCCCTCAGCTCCTGTCTGAGCATCCCCCAGGCTGGCTGGGCAAGCAGAGCACTGGCCATGGACCTCCTGTCAATGTTGGCAATTAGATATAGGCAGGGGGGCAAAACTCTTTTTGATTTGGAAAAAAAAAAAATACCTTTTTTCTCTCCTTCTATAGCTGAATGTTTAATTCCCACTTAGTGGGAGCAGATCTGGATCTCAAACCAGTGAGATCCCTGAAAACACCCCACACTGTTGCTTTGGGGAACACAGATATGTTCAAGGCTGAGTTTTCCCAGTAAGCCCAAACTTATTTTTGCACAGAGATAACCAGTTTGCAGTAGTAGTGTCCAGCTAAAACCCTTGCAGAGATGAGACACCGGTGGTTTTCACAGGGGCGAGCTCAGGTGTAGGGAAAGATGCTGGTCGGGATGACCCAAAAGATGGATTCATTCAAGGGGAAAAGTGGAAAAACTGCCTCTGGTCTCCTCATCCTTTGTGTAATGGTAGTTTTTTGGACAAACACAGTCACTCTTCCAGCCTCTTTGGTGACTAATTGCCTTCTCAGGGCTGCAATGGCTTCATCCTACATCACTCTGCCCTGGACCTCTGGATAGATGACCTTTAAAGTCCCTTCCAACCCAAACCATTCTTTGTCTACGCTCATCCAGAGCCCACAGTCTCCTCGGGGCCCTCCACTTCTCTTTTCTAAACAAACATTAAGGAAAAAAGGGCGGAAGGGAGGTGGTGGTTCAGGAACATAAAGTCCCACAAAGAAAATTGTCTTCCTTTCACTTGAGTTTTTTTGAAAGCGGCTGGGTTGCAAAGGCGGTTCTGTTGATTGCAGTTTCAGTCTCTGATTATGCAGTAATGGAAGCATCAGGAATCATCAAGCTTCCTTCCTCAATTTGAGTTTGCCCTTCATCCCGTGGTTTCAGGCTAAGTCGAAAATGGTCATTTGGAAGAGGAAGGGGGGGAAAAAAGCACAATATTGTTTATCTCCCTTAAAGTCACAGCTCTATTTGCCGTTCCCATTTTACTGCTTGGCCATCTGAAAGATCAATTAGCAACTGCCTCACACGTGAGTGATAAAACCTTTCACAGGGAAACTTTTCCTCAGGCTGAGAAGTACTTTTCTGTCCTTCTTACAGAAAGCGTAAAGGCCAGGTGGTTCTTCAAAGCAGGAGTTCCCAGGTAAGAAGATGACACAGGCTGCGAGGAGGCTTTGAGATGGGCTGTCAGACCCCGCTCAGGGGGTGCTGTGCTGAGGGTTGGCATCAGTGAGCAAGAAATTAGAGTTTTCCGGGGAAAATCCAGCAGGTTGTTGGGCTGGGGACATACTGAACTCTCTCTTGATTGGAAGCTGTGAACAGAGGAGGAAAGCATCTCTTGCAACGGGAGGTTTTGGTGTTTGTAATTAACTTGGCCATCCTCTCCCTTTCACTGTGCTCATCCTCTAATAGTTGGGATCCCTTGGGGGGGACTAAGCAGTTAAAACAACTGCTTTATGCTTATTCTCCCTGAGGCAAAAGTACAGTCTCTATTTTAAAGTTTTATAATATGAATGCACATCTATATACATACAGGGATTTATAGACATTTGTGTAGATAAGGCTGATGGGAAGTTCACAAAGCAGGGGCAAAATAACTGCAAAACCCAATTTTAGGGTATCACAGCTAAGCAAAGCCTGGGATTTTGGGGTATTGGAGCTGCAAAGGGTGACCCTTCTGCCTTGGCACTTCATTCCTGGGGGAAAGGCAAAACTTTGGCCATTCTAACGTGCCTGGGACACTGCTCCTGCTCTCCCTAGTGCCCAGGGTGGCCGATGTGGTTGCACCTCTCGCAAGGGCTGAGCCCTTTTCTTTTCTCTCTCCTTTTTTTTTTTTTTCTAAAAAAAAAAAAAATCTCCAATCTGTTTGCACTTCTCCCCCCTCCCTGTCGCCATCCCTTAGGCCTTCTGGGGAAAGAAAGAAACAGCCTCTCTGTTTTTAATCAACCTAATTAGTGTATCTTTAATACAATTAGAGGGAAATTTTACCGCTCCCCCCCTTCCCCGTGTATCAATTAAAGCCCCACAGTTGCAGAGTAAATTTCTAATCCATTTAGGACTGTCTCCCCCGGCTTTGCATTCCCCTCCTCCTTCTCCTCCTCCTCCTCCCGCCTGGCAGAGTGTTGCTTCCTCCTCCGTTTTCTTTAGGAGTCTGTTCAAACAGCACATTGTAAGGAGTAAATAAATTACTCTCTGCCCCCTTGCCCTCTCCTCCGCGGCAGCCGGCCCCGTTCCAGGCAGCTGCCCTGATTGTACGGGCAGGCGCAGGGGGGGAAAGGGGCTTGCACAAAGCCAGGGCTGCGGGGCTGCACGCTCCGGGTCAGGGGGGGTCGCGTTGTTCATCCCTCTTTTCTTCTATTCTTCAACTCCTCTTCTTCATCTTGCTTTGGTTTTGCTGCTTTTTTTTTTTTTTCCTTTATTTTTATTTTCCAGGTCTGGGGGTGTTTGGGCTGGTTAGGGGTTTGTGTCTATTTTTGTGGCAGGTAGGGATTTATTCCAGGAGA
Organism: Numenius arquata; assembly: GCF_964106895.1. Classification (NCBI taxonomy): domain Eukaryota; kingdom Metazoa; phylum Chordata; class Aves; order Charadriiformes; family Scolopacidae; genus Numenius; species Numenius arquata. The sequence continues at coordinate 3,861,243 of NC_133587.1, read as the reverse complement.
CACCCCCCGCCCCGGGTGGGTTTTTCTCTCCTTGGAGGTCTGAGCAAGGTGGGTTATGGCTTCGCAGCTCCTGCTCTGGGATGCTGCGTGGGGAGTTGGGCGTCCTGCTGCCTGGCTGCCTCTGTGATTCCCATGTGGAAAAAAAGCTTCCCTAAACCCAGAGGGAACAGCCCTGCCCTGTGCCAGCACTTGCAGACCATCCAGGCTCAGCACCAGTGGGCCCAGTCCTGCCCAGTAGCTCAGGGGGCGGGAGGTACCAGCTGGTGGAGCAGCACCTAAATAGCAAGAACATTTTCTTGGGGTTTTGGTTGTTTTTTTTTTTTTTTTTCTTGTAGTAAAAACAGACGGCTGCTGAATCTCCAAAACCTGATCGAATGCCAAAAAGTGAGACCTGCTTAATTAGTGCACATTCGTTCACAAACTCCTGAGAGGTGTTGAGGGCTCTGGGCTCGGATGCCTGGAGTGGAACATCCTGGAGGGATCGAAGCTGGGAGGGAACTGGGAAGGAAGAGGCAGGACTCAACCTTCTTCACTTCTTTTTGCACATGGGTGTAAGAGTTTGTTGGCAGAGGTGTAGAATGAAGCTGTGGGGCTGGGGGCTGTGGGGCTGTGGACTTACCCTGTGCAATGCCTGGCTGGCTTCCCAGGACAGGGTGATGCTCCGGGACCACCACTGCAACTGGGGACTGAGCTGTGCTCCAGAAAGTCCTGCCGGCAGCTCATTATGTCAGGGCAAACACAATAAATAGCTTTGCTGCTGCCTTTTTGAGGTAGACGGGCGAGACTTCCCCTCTCTGCCTTTCTCCCCGGCTGGCCCACGACTACAAGGTCCTGCCTTTATGGATCACCGAGTCCCTGCGCTTTCTTAATGAACCTGCGTTTAATGCTTGACTTCTCTGTGTCATGTTTAATTACAGCAGTTGTAACTTCCTCGTTGGTTGGCTTGAAATAATATCTAAGTGCTTCTGAGCTTTAGAGCCTTGTTATTCTTCTATAATTAGAGTTTTAAGGCTGGTGTGAGCCATCTCTATAAAATAGGTGGCCATTTGCTATGCATGCTTATTGCAAGGCTTCACGTTTCCCAAGGATGGGAAAGAGATGCTGTTATTTAAAATCTTGCAGGTTTAGGTAGAAGGAAAGGTGGGCCCAGGGTGCAAGAGGTGGCAGCTGTGATCTGTGGATTGATGGCAGCGGAGCATCTCGCTGAGCGTTTCAAAACTCAAGTATCACAAAGGAATGGATACAAAAAGAAGTTCCTCAGGGTATCTCTGACACAGGAGTATGGGCTTCCTTTTGCTTAAGGTTGAGTTTGTTCCCTTTCATGTCTGAATACACTGCTTTTCCCATGACGAGGGTTGGGATTGGGAGGAGGATCTGGGGGCTTTGCTGCCTCTTCGTGTCCTCTCTGCTTCGGTCTTGGCTGGTGACCTTCCTGGGAAAGGGAGACAAAAGCGAGACGGGGACAGGGGATGAGCATCGAATGATCTCAGAAACCTGAGGTGACACTGTGCCTCCCTGGGAGACGATGGGCAAGACAGCAGCCAACTTGGAAAACAAGTGGCCTTTTAGGACCTGCCAACTCGGGAGAGAAGGGGGCTTTGAGAGGGTAGAGATCATCCCATTTATACCACATCTGCACTCCTGGCGGAGGGGCCACGAACGTTCCCCTGCTCAATCTCCCCCTCTATATTCATTGCCTTTTCAAGAAAGGTTTTTATTCTGCCAAAAGTGAAGGGATTGATGTCTTTTTCTTAACTTTATGTTCGGGTACCTGTGTTGTCTGGGCAGCTGCGGCAGGAGCTTAAGCATGTGGAATCACAGCCCATCTGGAGGGGTTTGTGCTGCCCATGGAGAGGGGCTGAGCCATAGTGACTCCCCAGTTCTGTCCTTGCTCTGCCTAAGGGGTCCTGGGGAGGACACGGGGACTTCTTAGCTCAGGGATAGCTCCGGTCCATGTGAGTGTGGTGGGTTGTCTGGCAATGGCATTGCAGAGCCAGTGTCGCCACCAGAGGCAAGGTGAAAAGAAAAGCAACAACATTTCTAGATTTTATTAAACTCATGCCCTTCTTGAATTCCTGCAGCTGGAGGGTGTCATTGCCCCAAACCAGGCAGAAAAAGCCACAGCCTGTGATGGAAGTTGAGCCACCGCTGGGGTATGGTCTCAGCTGTGGGTACACGTGAGATTGGAGCCCCAGGACAACCCACATCCCATAGTATGGGACAAATACCTGGGACAAGACTGAGCTGGAGATGTCAGGGTAGTGCCGGGCTCACAAGGGATGGTGCAGCTGAAGACAGGACACCCCACGGGCCAAAATACAGTACCTCCTCAGTGTGGCTTTGGGCCACCCCTTCGTCCCTTTGGTAAGCAGCTTCTTAGAAGAAAAGGCCAACCTGCTGATCCATCCCACCAAAACAGGCAAGGACAAACCACCCTGCTACATCCATTTGTGCTGTAAAAGCTTCCCTGAAGCATCTGCCACATGCCACGTTTGGAGGCAAGATCCCAAATCCAGCAGAGCTGGAGCCCAGGCTGAGCCCATGGCATGGGACCTGGCGCTCACGGACATGGAGAAGCTCATCTCCTCGTAAGATCCCCACCGTACTACTTGTGCTGAGCGTTAAGAGGGCTTTTTCCAGGGGGAAGGGGATGGTGAGGAGTGACAGTCTCTGAATTGCAATTTGAAACGTTTACAGCCCAGTCAATCCTAATTCATTATTAGCTGTAATTGTTTCAAAGAAAGTGTCCACTGTTATGTAAAATGCAGTCCCAGATGCTTCTAATGGTTCAGGCTCTCTGATTGCTGTAATTTGCAAAGCTTTTGCCTTTTTTTTTTTTTTTTTTCCCCCCTCCTCCCTCTGTAGTTATGATGTGCCTTTTATGAGCCAGCGAGGAAGAAAGAGAGAAAAGCTCGCCATTAGAGGAAAATAATAATGTTGTACCTGAAAGGCCATTAGTGAGTGTCATATGAAAGTATGCATCTGGTCTGCGCCCAGCCTGGCCTGGATACTCCCTGGCACTCGGACACTGCTTGGGGACACAAGAGGCCCAGGGATGGCTCTGCTTGCAGGGATAAGGGCTGCAACCCGGGTGTGCAGCCCAAAGCGATGCTGCACTAATCCAGGCATCAGGATATGTAAATAACCAGTGCACTTGGCAATTAATTTTCACAATTAGATGCAGGCTCAGCACAGATGAGAAATCAGCTGGGGTGGAGCAGCTTTTGGCCAGAAAATTTAATGGGGGGCGAGCGCGTGTGATTTTGCTGGTGAGGGAGGTTTTGTCTCTTCTTTGACATGAAGGACACATCCATTTCCCACTTCCATCCTCTGATGGTGCTTTATATAAAGGCAGAACTGCAGGGATGTCTCTCACTGGGATACCCAAGCTGTGTCCTACAGGGCATTTCAAAGCTCTTCTTGCTTGCTGTCTTTCGCCTCCACCTCTGTTTTCAGCTCAGGTGTCTGTTTCAGCCTGTCTGTGTCGATCCTGTCACCAGGAGCTTCTTAAGTCCATAATATCAACCTAATTTAAGGAAGGCTTTACTTGATGAGACAGGTTTCAGCCCCTGCTGTGTGCAGAGGAGAGAAATGAAGGTTGGTTTGGTGTTTCCATCACACCCTGCGCAAGGCTGAGCTCTCACGGGATGAGGCAGTCCTTGGTCTGAGTTTGCCTGGATGAACTGTGCTAGATGTATGATGGGGATCAGACAAAGATGCACTTCTAGTGCTTTTTGGGGTTGGGGTTTTTTCTTTTTCTTTTTTTTTTTTTTTTGGAAAAAAAAAAAATTACCCAAAACTCATTGTGAAAGAGGCTAGAGGACACAACAGCTGAGATTAAGTACAGTGTCCCCTGTGTCCGGCAGATGCTGCCTCCGTAAATTATCTGGGGGTGAAATATTCAATGAATTGCACTGGGGTTTCCCTCTTTCCGAGGCCAGGCTGGGGAGGGGGGACAGGCAGCAAGACAGGAGCAAAGGCCAGGAGGAGCCAGCCAGGGTGGTGGGAAGGAAGGGCTGCCCTTTCACCTCAGCTCTCCCCCTTCTCCTCCAGAACTATCTGCTGCACGACCCGGCCCCGACGCTTCCCACCAGACAGCCCTGCCCTGGCCCCCTCCCCAGGACCCGCTCCCCCGAGACAGGCTTTGTCTGGGGAAGATTGAGAGGGCTGATGGAGTGGGGCGGCCGCCTTACCCTTCACCTCCGAGGAGGGTGGTCCTCAGGGGTCATTGCCGGGGGCACGCAGGGCAGTGCGCGATGGTATTGTCTGCTCAGGAGCCTCAGGACGGGCTTTTGATGGGGAAGAAAGGCACGTAGCACCCATCCCCATCCCTTGCATTTCGTGGCACCCATCCCCATCCCTTGCATTTCTCCCCCATCCTAGTGCTGGAGATTTCCCAGTGTTGGGAATAGAGGGGATAACTTATTCATAGGAAAGTTTTCATATGGGTGAACTCAGAGGCTGTGTGTCCAGCTCTGGTGATCAGCAACACGCATGGGCTTGGAAGTGTCAATTAGGCTCTTGAGACATTGTTTATTCGTTAACACAAGGTCTCTAATTACCCTGACCTGAGGCTTTGGGGGTGCTGAGGTTGACTAATCAAAGATGTACATCCTTCAAAACAAAGTTAGGTCTTGATAAGGAGTGAAAATGCCTTTTCCACAGCCAAGCCTGTGTTATTTGGGGATTTACAGCAGCATCACACTCTCCATCCCTGTGGAGGGACAGGGAGGAGAGAGCTGAGTGGCTGGGCTGTCCAGGTGTCCCGCACGCTGCCGGAGCAGCCGGTGGGACTGAGATTGCTTTATTGCCCCCCATGTCCTTGGCTGTGTGGGGCCGGCAGCCCCGGCTCCTGCGGGATGTGTTAATGCAGGTCGCGGCGTGGCCGGACTTGCTGGCCCCGGCAGGAGCGGGGACGGATGCGGTGACAGCAGAGAGACAGCTTGCCAGCGTCAGACAGGGCTGTGCAAGGAGATGGGGTTGATGCGGTTGGAGAGCTTTGCTTTGCAAGGAATTATGACTTTGGGGGGTGAGGTGAAACACTCTGAACTCCCCAAATCAGAGCTAGAAAATGGATACCACAATCGTGAGCACAATGGTCACATAGGAACCAAAGCAGCCTTTCTTGTTTGATTTTTTTTTTTTTTTTTTTCCTCCGTCTCAATTAACTCTCTTTATTATTTCATCACGGAAATTGTTTGTGCCTTTAACGAACAGGAGGAACATTTGCAAATGCCTTTTTGTCTGAAGGCAAAGCTGCTTGGTGCTACTGAACTTCAAGGGATCATTCCCTGTTTCCGCTCCTCTCCCTTTCTCTGCTGAGGCAGAACGTAGCATAACTTAAAAGTCAGTGATTCAGACTGCAATTATAACCTAAAAGCACAAATAAAAGATAAGCTGGCATCCTACTGTTCCCCATTTGCATCTGTGTCACATGGGATGAAGGGAAAAATAAAATCTGCTTTTATAAAGTGTTGAGCCAGAGAATCTCGTCCAGCAGAAAGAAGAAAATAAACAGATCCCCTGAGGCACCGGCTGTTTGAGTTGCAAATGACAACTCGGTTGGAAGAGGGTACCAGAGAGGCAGGAGCAGTTTGCGCACAGGTTGGCCACCCCGGCACCACTCACCCCGATGTGGGGGGTTTCCCATTGCTCCCCCAATATTTGCCATGATTCCAAATGGTGAGAAGAGGCAGTGGGGGCTGCCCAGGTGCAGGAGGGCTCGGTGGAGCTGTGGGGCTGCTGTGGTTTGTCTGTCACCCGTCAGACAACCATCCCACACGGCTCCTCGGGAGCAGCGCCTCTAACGTTATCCTCTATTTTGGGGAGCAATGGCTGGTTTTAGCATCAGCAGAGATTTCTAGTGCTTCTGTCTTGGTTAGATTGAAAAATCACCTCCCAGGGTGTTTCAGGTTTCTCTGTTTACGGAGATGGTTGGGAACTCACTAGGGCCCTGTAAACACTTCTTGCTGAAAATAAACAGGTTTTCGAGACAATGGGCTTTTTTTTTTTTTTTTTTTTCCCAGAGTGTGATGTGCTTCTAAAGAGAAAAAAGAATCCAAGGAGGCAGAAGAAGGAGGATGTTGGCTGACATATTGAAGAAAATCTAAGGTATCCATCCTATTTGGGAGCGGGGGGGGCTGCGCTGTGTGCCTTTTGGGCTGGAGGGGAATCGAAATGCTGCAACCAAGGCTCAGATGCAAAAATTTGTCTTCCAGCCTGGGAGCAGATCGTTTCCCAGCCAGGTGCTGAACTGGACAAAGGGAGCCACATCGATACAGAAAATGCTCTAGGCTGGTCTCCTTAACTTGGCTCTGTCCTTTGCCACCTCCTGTTTCCCCAGAGACTGACCCTGATGCTTTATAAAAGCAGGTTTTATTTTTCCCTGCCGCTATCCAAGACCCTTTAATGCTGTGTATACTCATGGCAGACCCTTTCTGTGGCGTTGGGTTTTTCCCTGAAGTCCTGCAATGTTTTATTGGGTGTTTCCATATGCCCAAGCCCCGTGGTGTGGCTGGAGGGGCTCCTGCCAACCTTCCTGGCCCCGGGAAGCAGAGCAGCTGTGCTGGGGATGCTCAGAACAAAGTCCCTCTCCTGGTTCCGGCAGCCTGTGATTTGCATACAGATGCGTAGGAAATCCCGTCGGGTCCTGGCGTCGAGGGGGAAGGGGACCACTGGTGGGGGCAAAGAGGTGAGACTGGCCAATGTGTAGCCTCTGAAATCTCCACTTCATCGTGCCAGGCTGGGGGAGCCCTGTGGCCCCCCGGGATCAGGAGCAGCCTCCAGCCCAACAAGCCAGGGGCGTGCACGTTGTTCCCCGTGATGCAACACCATCCTGCCTTGTCTGTCCATTCTTTCTCTTATTCCTCCTCATTCCTTCTTCATCAGCCTATTCTATACTTTCACCCTCCTGCTGTCTCTTGTTGAAGATCCAGGGTAATACTTTAAAACAACGTTTTGATCCTGTTCATTTGCTGCCCAACAGCTCTGGGTGCTCCGCACTCTCACCCAGAGCACATCCCCACCCAACCGTGCAAACGGTGCAAAACCCCATCCCCACCATCCCTGCACCTTGAGTCCCCGTCCCATGGCAAAGATGGGAATTCACCAAACCCAGTGGATTTTGCAAGCTAAGGAGGGTTGAACAAACCACCCATCGACAAGCGAGGAAAAACTACGGCCTGTGACGCCCTCACCCCCAGGCAGCAGAGGAACTCCAACTGGAGACTGCCACGGTCCATAAACACTCTGTTTGCTTTATTTTAAAGAAAAGTTATCCATCAAATCCGTTTGAATAGCAAATAAACGCAGGGGAAGCTGTGAGCGGCCATGGAGGGTCCTTGGGCAGAAGGAGAGGATGAATTTGTCAAACCCGCTGTTTGTACAGCTGGATCCCTAAGCGTTTTGCAGCACTGAGAAAACCAAGGTTGCATATGAATGAAACGCTGAATTCATCACCCACTTCTTGCCTGCCCTTCCCTGGATGCTGATGGCTCTGTGTTGCCTTTGCTGTTGGACTCCAAACTACACTTGACATGAGGCTGGTGATGGAGGGATTGCAATGGAGGGACACACGGCAACGCGAGACAGCACACACTGACTTCCCAAATTTTGCAAAGAACTGGAAGAGGTAAAACACCGGAGCCATAAACATTGCATCTCAATGAGGATGCTGAGCAACCCCCTCTTCTACCAACGTGCAATTAAAGAGAACAAAAACCCAACACCGCGGAGGTGCTGGAAATGAGACGGCTTCCTCGCCGTCCTTGCAGCTCCCGTTATCAAATACCCTCCGTGGCATCCCAAATGCATGACCTCGGCAAACGGCAAATTGAGTCTGTTTATCACGTGGCTCCTTAAGAGGTGCTTGCCTGGTGAATGGCCTTGGCGTACATTAAGTGAATAAACCACCCCATTGTTCCGCTCCTTCAGCCGCTCTGCTCAGTTGACCCATTCAATAACTGTTTGTTTGCACAGATTTCCCTGTACAAGTGCAACAAGCTGAACCCTGGATCTGAGCAGATGTGTTTGGAGTAGGCTCTCTCTCCTCGCTTCCTTCCCATCAAGGTGTATTGTTGCATCTTTTGAGAGCTCAAGCTCTCACCAGCGTGACTCATTCCAGCAAAATTTCTGTGCTGTTTTCAGGGACCCCTCAAGGGTTTCCAAGCATGATTTACCTCTTCTGTGGCCATATTTGGAGCTTCAATTTCATCCAAAACTTCCTCTTATGGGGTGTCCTTAGCTTTATCACTGCCTATCCGTGCATGAGAAAACAGGGAATGCAATGGGACAAGGGAAAGGTGTGTAAGTGCTGTTTGAAGCCAGAATTGAATCAGATGTGTCAGCATCTGCTCTCTGAGGTTGTTTGGCTCTGGAGAAGGTGACCTGAAGTCCTCTGGGACTGCGTCTATAGCGGACATCCTTTGCTTTGACCTCGCAGCACTGTGTCTCAGCCCTTCCCTGCAGCCTGGAGCTCTGTCAGAGGAGTTAAGAGATAGGAAAGCCCCAACCTGTGCTTCTGGGATGCTGGGAGACCAAACCGTCCCCATGGCTTGAACTTCTAATTGGCAAAAAAGAGAAATGATATTAAATCCTGTAGTTAAACCCTTGTGCGAGGGCAGATACCTGCAGGTGCCTTTGTTTCAGGAGCCCCATTTTTCAGATGCGGGATCTGGAGGATTTTCACAAAGATAGCACTTCTCCATTGGAAAACCATTGATAGTTTTACCCCTAAATTGTCTGATATGCAGAACCCACTGCTTGTAGCTCATGTATTCTACCCAGAAGTACCAAAGTGCTGTGTAAGTGTCATGAGTTCAGGCTGATCAGCCACGATCTTTCCTTTAAGTTAGAGACCGAATGGCTCAAAAATTCACAGAAAAATACTCTCCAGCAGTAAAAGTGAAGGGATGTCCCCATGTATTTAAAAAACATGGGTAACTTTTGGTAAGGAGTAAGGGCACGTCCCTCAAAACAAAGAAACTGTGGCAAGCTCTGGCGTGGTGATGCTGCTGCCTGAAATCAAAGTCAGCTCAAGGTTAGCTAAAAATACAGCAGGCACGTTCTGCAGGACTGTGGATGCCAAGACCCAATAAGCTATTAAAAGTTCTGGAGATTTTAAATCCTTTTTTTCCATTGATGTATCACATGAATCACAAATACCCTCAAACGAGCCATTTGTGCGTCTCCCTCCAGACGGAGCTGACAGGGGGATAAACCAAACGCATGCAAATATTATTTCAGGGCAGGCTGAGATTGGATGGGGTGAAAGAGAAAAGTTAAACATAGAAGCATATTTATTTCTGCATAATTTTGTCAGCTTTCTGCTGGCAGTGAGAGACTAAACTTCGGAGGAGCCTGACCTCCGGATTATCCGAGGGAAGACATGTGCTCGCTGTTTCAGAGTCACCATCTGTGCGGGAGATTTCAGGGAGCGGAGACGCGTGGCAGGGAGACGGCTGCATCAGCCCTGGACCACCAGGACCCTCAATTCCTGAGCATCCTCCCAGCCCTGCCTGTGCATTTATCACCGCAAAGAGTTTCTACTTGTTTGGAGGGGGAGGTGGTGTGTGTCTTCAGCTTTTTCTATTTCCTCCCCACCAACCCTCCAGCCCTGCTCCGGGGGACTTTCCCCCCTCCTGCAATCGGCCCCGGCGGGTCCATTTGCTTTTGTCTCCCATTAATTGCTTGCTACTTTTCACTGCCTGCTCCTCCCCCTTTTTAAAGATAAATTTTAAAGCCCAAGCAGGGTGGAGAATGGCTGAGCCCGCTGTTATTTTTGACATTCGCCCCAGTGACAGCTGGACCTTGCAAGGCTGGGGCCGTTCGCACACAAAGCCTATTAGCTGTGCCCACTCACTTAATGAGGCCTGAAGTCTGGAAGGAAAATTTCCTCCCCGAAGTGTGGCAGAGCCCTTTGTCATTGTAAACAGGCGCTGCTCGCCCAGCCTGGCCTTGCCTTTCTCCTTCCTGCCACCGTGGATTTTCTATTTACTCAGGAGACAAAAGCGGAGCCGTGTCAGCACGCCAGGAAGAAAATGCACCCAGCTACTGCGGTTCACACGCATGTAGGGACACGCGCGCCCGCTTCTGCCACCCACCCGCCTCGGCCAGGGCTCCCCGGTGTCACTGACGCCAAGGGGACCCCCGGGAACGGGCTGCGGGACGGGGAGGGAGGGGTGCACCTGGGATTTGCAGAGCCATAGGAACGGCTCCCTATAGGAACTGGCTGTACAGGCCAGAACAGCAGTGGGAAGAAGAGTGGGATGCTTCCTCCAAAATCCTTCGCCAAACCATAGTGATTTGGGGCTCCAGAAATTTCTGCATTAGCCACAAAGTCGGTTTTGAGGGATATTTTCATCTATAAATTTCTCTAGTAATTTTTTGAATATGCATAATTTTTTTTTCTTGTTCAAGGAGCTTCCTTCCCAGCTCTACAAATAATTTCCAAAGGAATATCTCCTTCTGCCTCTCTTGAACTTGCAGCCTGCCTGGCTTTGTGGCATTGTAAGCCCCAACATGTCCCATTTTATGCCCATTTACAAGGGGAGTCACTACCCAATAGAATAAAACCATAAGTGCCTATAAAGCATTTTAGAAATAGAAACACTCTTGGTGTAACGTTTATTGAGGCTATTAGCAATGTGTAAAGCAAAGAGCAAGGAAAAAACCCAGCTGCTTTCCCTGAGCAAGGCCAGCTTGTAGATGGTTCTTCCTTGGGCTGAGGGTGACCAGGCACTTGATGTAGACCCTGTCACCAAGGGTGAGCAAAGTTACCAAGATGAAAGCTTTGGAATATAGGTCTTGATTGGAATAACAAGGAGAAATCTCTAGATCTCATGATTTGCAGCATAACCTTCAATGTCAGCCAGGTGTAAATCAGAGCTGGAATATCTGCCTGGTCTTCATCCAGGCTGGGAAAGAGCTGAGAGGTGCGAGCTGTCCCTTCTTTGTAGTGTCACTACCGAAGCCCAAAGAGCATTTAAATATCCTGCTTGGAGTGCGTGCGAGGACAGGCTGAGGCTGCTGCAAACATCGCAGCCTGCACGGAGGCAATTTGCTTTTGTGGTTCAAGTGAGCTGAGGATGACATGAGAGCTAGACCTCGGAGGATGTCCTCATGCCATTGCTTTCCTGGGCTGCCCCTGGTGAAAACTTCCAAAGGGCTTCAGAAAAGCAGCTCCCGGCTTGCAACGTCTCCGTATCTGCTGGCACCCCTTCCCCCACTTCTCTTTTGCTCCTTCTTCTCCAGGGATTTGCTTGCTATTTTTTAAATATTTGCATATTTCAGTGCTTTCTTTCTGTTGGTAACCAAGGCTGTTTGGTAAAAGCTGAGACATGCTCTAAATGTAAGTCAGGCAAAAAATTACCTTTTTTGTGTGCTTTGCAATTATCATAGCAAAATGATTCCTTTCTTCCTTCCGTAGTCAGTAATTTATTTTTTAACAGAAAAACTAAAATGTTACTTCAAGAATGCTGGGTTAATGCCGTTCTTGTTTTCCCTGTGAAGTTAAGCTGGCTTCGTGACTGAAGTGTTTGTCTTCAATTTATAAAATTGCTTGTGGGTATGTCCCACTTTGGGAAGACACAAGAGGCATTTACAAGCGAGAAAATCTCAGGTTCCAAATTGGTTGTTTAGTAACAAAGGGAGGGAAAAGACCAATCTTTATCCTGTGTTTTCAACTTGCCTTTGCCAGTGTTTCTAAAGTGGCTTTTCCCTGTTTGCTTCATAAATCCTAAGGCGTAAAACTAACTGTCTCAGGAAATGCACAGTGAGCTTTGATCACCAGTCTCAGCATGTCCCTCTTGCTCCTCCAGTTCCCCGCACTGGCACCAGCCCACGAGCATGAGGACTCCTGCACCCACCTTGTGGCAGCCTCTCCTGAGCAATGCTTGGTCAAGGGATGATGGAGAGAGAGGCGGAAGATATAATGCCAATGAGAAGTAACCAAGTCTTTCCCTTCCCACAAGCCATGATGGCCCTTTTGGCCCATTTTAAGTTCAGCCTGTTCTGGGGATCAGGGAAAGAGATTTTCTATCCTCGCTTGGCTTTGTGTGAATTGCTGGGGCTGCAGCAGCTTTGGTGGAGCTCCTTATTGACCACCCCAGCTCCTGCTAGCTTGGGCCAAGACCACTTTGCAGCAGCGTAGTCTAGCTGATGGGTAGTCAGGTCTTGAGAGACAATGATGGTTTGGCAGTCCAAGTCTCCCAGTTTAATGAGTGTCCAGGGAAATGTGTGTAAATGCTCATTGTAGGGTAGGAAGGTGAAGGACTGGGCTGTAAGAGTGATGCTAAAGCACAGCTTTACTGATTGCTTGAGCAAGTTTTCTGGGTACTCTGTTTGACAGCTCTTGCATGTCCAACACACATGAAAGCCTCTTGGTCACATTTCTCCATAAATCCTTGAAAATTTTCCCTAATGGCAATGGAGATCCATCCTGTTGCACACAATCACATTGTGTAAGGCTGCTCTGGAAACAAGGAACCTGCTGTGGTCCCCTTTTCTTCTGGTGGTTCTGTGTAATTTGGGGATTTTGACGTGGAGAAGCCTGCAGAAGCTCCTCTTCCCTCTGGTGTCAGCTTGTCTCTGTGCAAGGGGATTAGGACACAGCAAAGGAGCCGCAGGGATCAGGGAGGAGGTTGTGCTACAAACCAAGGTGGGGGCCAGGAGCCTTTCTCCATCGCTGTGGCCTTTTCGTCTCAATGTCCTTCTAATATCTACTAATCGGCTTTTCATTTGTAGTCTCCCTTTTAATTCACCGGTGTTCATACCTCCGACATTAAGTTGGCAAGCTTGTGCCTGTGTAAAAGCTGTAAGTCAGGACCGGGCAAATGGCTCCAGGAGTGCCTGTGAGCCTGGCGTGTGTCAAGGGGATTTGCATTTTGAAGACAGAGTTAATCCCTTTTCTATGGTCTGCACTCGTAGGCAGCTGCCCAGAAGCATTTTGCCTGTCCTCTCCTCCACCCTCCCTATTGACGGGGATTTCAGAACAAAGAGGACAGCGGGTCAGGGGTGGGAGCACCAACGTGGCACCCAGGAGACCTGGCTCCAGTCCTCTGCTCTCACACAGCCTCCCAAGATGACCCTGGATAAGTCTCACAGACTACATCCACACGGGCACCAGAGCAGGTTTATATGTGCTAACATCCAACCCATCCATGAAGCTGGTCTCCAGCCCAGCTCCAGTGGCCAGCCCAGGTCAGGAAAGACGCTGGGGGACACTGGAAATGAGTAAATGCACAAACACCATCCCAGAACTTCCAACCAGCCTTTTGAAATTTGAATTGCATCTACTGGGTATCGCTGGGGCTGTATTTTGAAAGCTCTGTGAAAATCTGGGCATGTGTTTCTGCTCCTCTGGTCTGCAGAGCCTTCTAAAAAGCTGACACCAGGCGAGGGTTAGATTTCATATCATCTCGGCTTAAAGATGCACGTACTGCAGAAGTTGCTCCGAGGCCAGCAGCTGACAGGGGAGATGTCCAGAGTCCCTGGATGAGACCATGATTTCCAAAGCCAACTGCAGGATGTAGATACTCAGCACTCACCGAAATAAATCAGTGTTAAATGTAAGTATTCAGTTGGCTTTGTCAAGTGAACAAAGTTCTTGTGAATATCCCTTTTGCCACTATTTCATTAAGAATATTAATGTCAAGATCAAGAAGGTGGGAGAATTGAATGCCAAGAAATCTGGCTGGATTTGACTTTTGTGCTTCATTTACAGAGGCCAGGATGAGCTTTCCAAAGTGCGGGTGATTATTTGCACCAACCCTGTGCAATGACTGTCTTTTAAGCAGTTGTGATGAGGGGTTTTTAGACCATTTTCAGCCCCTTCTGTGTGACTGTGTAGTTACCTACCAAGATGCCCTGAGACTCAAAGAGGCCACAGCTCCTTGCTCACCTCTTTTGGAAGAAGGAAGACCTACAACCCCAATTTGTGGTTTGTAAATGCTTCTCTTTCCAACAAATCAGCATTTTCCAATGATGGGGGCGGGAAATATTTCCCTTAGAAAATCTCCCACCACTTCACAGCTACAGACCACACCAAGTCCGTCACTAGGTCATGGAGCTATTTGCAGGTGTCTGGTCTCTTACCTCTCCTCTTTGAGTGGGAGGACTTGCACCAAAACAAGGGGTCCTCATCTCCATGACTGTTCTGGGGAAAAACATCCAATCTTTGGATTGTCAGCACTGGACAATCAAGTGCTGACAATCTTTAGTGTGATTATTTTATATCACAAGGTTGGCTGGGCAAGGGGACGCTGCCAGAGCAGGGAAACCACCCAGCATAGCATGGGCAGGTGGGCTTTTGTTGGCCATGCAAGAATGCAGATTCCCCCCAAAGCGGGGAAGAAAATAGAGTTGGGTTGCATTTGAAATAAGACTTGTGCAAAGATTTGCATAATAACATGTAAAAAAATGTGATGTGAAACTAAATATAGTGCAGTGCTATTTTACCAACCTCTGGTTAATCAAAGTTAACTGCATTATAATGTGACATGCGTTGTCTCGCTGCATATCAGATTTCCATTCTTCCAAACCATCGGCCTGTTTCTGAAAGGGAGCTCTACAAAGAAGTACAGCGGAAGACGAAATCCCAGCCACGCTACACCTCAAATCGCAAGTAAACTTGCTTTTCTACTGATACAAAAGTTTTAATTCTTTATTTTAAATCTCACCATGGCATTTGAAGCAAAGCTGGGTGAAAGGGTTGCGTGGAAGCAGGAAGAAACACCCATTTCCAATTCTCTGGAAAAAGCCAGATTTGTCTGTCATGTCGGGAACAGAAATAGAAATATTTACTTGAACCAAAACCACAATTCTCTATAGAAAGAAAGAATGTTTCCAGGTAAAGCCTTTCAGCCTGCTCTATTTAATCTGCAATGTCTCGAGCCTCTCAGAGGAGCATTGTCACTACGTGAGCGTTAGCCAGGACTCGTCCTACAGGAAAGTTGGAAAAGAAAGGATCACCAATTTTATCTTCGATTTTTTTCTCTTTTTTTTTTTTTTTAAGAAATTTGTCTTCTGATTCTCAACTCTTTCAATTTCCTCATCCTGGAATTTTTATCATGAACCATGATCTCTGTCCTACCAAGTTTTTGCTATGGTTCCCAGGCTGTATCGTACATTCTTCTACGTTATCTTGATTTAAAAAGCCGAGGATATATTGCAAATCAGACCCCAGGCTGTTACCCTGTGCGAGCCTCACTGGCCCGGTGAATCCCAAACTCTTGTTAATATTCATATTGTTGATAACAGCAGAGTTGGAGGCTCCGATGTGCTCAGTGGTGTTTGGTCTCATACAAACATGTGTGGGAAACACACGGGTCCCCGTGTGCTGAGCAAAGTTTTCCCCTTTTTGAGCCAAGAGTTGATCGACCACCCTCACCCCGAGTTTTTTTACACCACGAGGGCTGCTGGCGTTCGGCACGTTCCTGGAAACACCCCTCTCTCCCCGTTCAAAGCCCCTGTGGGTTGAACTCCTCCACGGCTGCTGTTAATAGGTTAATGAGACCCTCGTCTGGCAGAGTTAGAGTGCCTGGCTTTCTAAGATAAAACTATCCAGCGACATTAGGAGGTTGGGCCTCTTTATGACTGAACGCCATTCATCCTGAGTACACAAGAGCTCGCAAATTTAATAAGCAGAATCCATTTCAGCCCCGTGGCCTGCCATGGCAACAGGAGAGAGGGGCTCCAGCCTCCGCTGCTCAGGCATCATTATCTCCAGGGCCATCTGCTCCAGAGAAGCACAATCCCAAACTCATTTAAATAGAGCCAGCCTGAAATATGTGACGATTTTTCCCAGTCCCCCCCTCCCCACCAGCTCCCCCCGGCTCCCCGCGCGTGGCTACACCTCCACACACAAGCGGGAGGAGATGTAATATTCAAAGGGTGAGGAGAGGGTATGGGAGATAAGATTATAGCGATAATGAACTGAGGGAAGGCGAACAGGGGAGGGAGGAACTTTCCTCCTTTGGCTGACGTTCCCTGAGAAAGCAAGAGGTTGCAATAAATTATAAATGTATTTTTCAAATCATCTTCTTGGAAGAAATATTTCATAAACAATGATTCATCACCCTCCCCAGAACTCATCCTCTCTGGAACAATTAAGCGGTGAAGAAAACTAACCCAGCTAATTCATTTATTTCCCTGCTTTCTGACTGACGGTGGGCTGTCCTCGTCATAAAAGGATACAATAAATCACCCTGTCTCCAAATGTGCCCACCCCTCCTAACTGGGGACAGTTTGGAAAGTAAATGGGAGGGGTTAGGGGGTGTCGAGGTTCAGTCCTTGTAAGCTCAGATGATTTGCACCCCCGATTCATGTGCTGCCTCATGTTTAGGGGCTCCCAAGCCAGGGTTTGGGATGGGGACCCATAATGGCTTGCTGAGATGAGTGGCCTCAAGTGCATCCCCGAAGGGGACAGGAGGGGACATGGGCTTTGACAGAGGGATATAAACAAGAGCGTGCAAAGTCGCACCATGCCTCTGCTTCTGCACAAAGTCATTTTTAATGCATCCGTTTTATTCCAGACGTAACTCACTGCTCGCAGGCGCGGCGGCCGCAGGAGCTGTAAGGAGCGGTGTGAGGCAAGACGGGGGCAGTAGGGGACACCCACGGGTGGTTTTATGAGTCATTGCCCCAACAGTGTGTGAAGGTTGAGGAGCGCTTCAGGCTGAGTAGCTGAGAGGAGATGCCCAAAAGCAAGCACCGGGGAGACCCAGCCTGGTTGGCACCCAGGCTGGGAAGGGTGTTTCTCTGCCCGGCCCCTCTGCCATGGCTCTGCACTGTGGGAGAGATGTTGTGGCTGGAGGGGAAAGAAGTTACTGCAGGAATTTCTGAAAGACGTCATTTCTCATTTGTTTTCTGTCAGGGTCTTCTGACCTCTGCTCGCTGGGTCACAGGAGTAAATCTGTCATGGGCTAAAAGATGGGCTTTCTCTGCCGAGGTGGAGGCAGCACCCATCTGCTGAGCATCCCTGGCCCTCCGAGAGTCCGTATATGTGTCTAGAAACACTTGCCCTGCCTCTGCTAGTGTTCCTGGCTCCATCCATGCAGCACGGATAACACCACATAGCACAAACACATGTGTACGTGCACGGAAGTGCCGAGGCTGCGGATGGGATGCTGCGGATGGGACGCTGCAGCCCCATCAGCTTTCAGGGCAGGGGTGCAGTGGGATACTCAGCTTTGTTGTCTGCCTGTTCCTACATTCACGGTGCCGAGGTCTCTTTCACCCGAAGCTCCTACCTGCCAAGTTTCCCAACTCCTCCGGAGTTCGTGTGGATTATATGGAGCAAGGCTGTGGTGAGTCAATGAGACTAAATGAGAGTATAAAAATGCATCTTGGGGAGGGGGGGGGTAGAAATGAAATCATATATATTCATTACATTTATTTAGTGATGTTAATCCTCCCAGTGCCCATAACACCCTGTGTACAGCGTCATCAGTCACCTGCAGTGGAGGCAGCCACCTCTGGGAGGGAATGTGGCAGATGGCCAGAAAGCCAGAGCAGCATTGCTGAGGTGGGGATGTGAAGAATGCCTGCAAGGACGGACATCCCTGCCCTGGCTCCAGGGAGAATTGAAGGAGGCAGGATGGAATTATACATCTTGGAAACTGGAAGTTTTCTACCATCAACTGCATCCTGAGGTATTTCAGTGTCTGCTTTTTGCAAGATTAAGGCTTGCTCGGGTGAGAAATTCATGTCTGCTGTTGGTGCACATCCCTGGCCAATGCAGCCACACATGCCCAAAACATCTTGGGTGACCAAGGTTCCCGGTGTCCCCTCCTGGAGGCTGAAACTGCTTCAGTCACATCCCTTTGCACGGATATAACCCTTAAGTGTTCACTAACTCCAGTTGTCAAGTCATTGATTGGGAATGCAGACTCAGCAAACCCCGGGTGATAAATAGCATATGACATATTAACTCATACAGAAAGCCTCTATTGCTTTGAAATCTTTTTAGGTTGATAAATTGGAGGATCTACCACAAAATCCATAATAATGTGTTTTTCTCTGTAGCTCAGTTAGAAATGATAAGGTACCAAGTGTTATCAGAGATGAATAAGCTTCAAAGTATTTGCAGAAATATTTTAATTTATTAAATCTGCAGAACAGTTGAAAAATTCATAAGAACAATTTCTCTGAGAGTTTCTCAGCTTTTTCCTTTCCTGGACTGGCTAACACCACACGAAGATCTGAACCTGACCAGGCCTTTGCATTCTCATCCTAGACAGAGATTTGGTCAACAAACAAACAAACAAAAGCCCCTTATGAGGACACAAGTTCAGCTCCTGTTTTCTTATTTAGGAGAAAAATTATTTTCCCTGAAGAAATTTCAGACTTTTTTATCTCCTCATGTAAGTCCTTGTCAGAAATGTCCCAGGAGCTGATATTCACAGTAACGTGCAGGTTCACTCCAGATAAAAGGAAAACCATGTGTCTTTGCAGACAGACTGATGCCACAAACTCCATCTGATCCTCTGTGAAATCTCAGCCTGGAGTTTCGTGGACCTCCTTGCACCAGCCAGCCTAGACTCTTGACTTAAGCGCATGCATTCAATTATTTAGCAAGGAAAATGGGTTCCTGTAACTAATAAAATACCTGATTTAGCCCCTTAATCCCATTCTAACATCTTTGAACCAGTGCCAACACAGGTGACACCTCTGGGAGAGGAAAGCTAAATATTGCTCTCTGCCTCGTGGCTTGCTCTCAAACGTACGTTTCATTCCATCTCTGTTGTTCGGAATTAATGTTGCAAGGAGAGTGGCAGAGAGCTTTTCTAGGAAAGCATGGCAAATGCCCAGCTACAGCAGAAACCAGCCTACCACCGAGCAGATCCGCTGTAACACGGGGAATTCAGCCTGGATGGCAAAGGCTGGGCTTGTTTTGTTTGTTTTTTTTTTAAATGCTCAGCTGTTAGTGACACAAGAAAACCAACTCATGGGTCAAAGCTCTGGGAGCAAATCTTTCTGCTTTCTTTTTTCAGGTTTTAAGAGATAAAGCCCAGCAGGTGGGAAGGAAGAGATTGAACAGGGCAGTTTTTCATTCTTCCATAAGCAAATTCTTGGCCACAATCTCTCCAGCTCCTGGTGTGGTGGCCTAACGAAAGTAGACAGCACAGCCCGAAATCTTTCCTGCATAATTGTGTGCTTCACTGGACTGACACCGGGAATGAATTTAGCTCACCCGAGGCTCAGCTGGAGACGGGGTGGCTTTCGAGAAGCTTACGCTCTGTCCCGGTGCATCGCCCGTCATTGATTGATCATCTTCTCTGCAGACTCTGACAAGAGGTATGAAATTATCATTAAAGATGCCCCTCAGAAAGGCTCCAAGCCATTTTCTATCACTGTATTGGGAGGAGTGAGACAACTACCATCTCCCTTCCCACCCTGTCATCCAATTCTGCAGCTGATGGAGCCGGTTGGGGCTAAAGGGATGTCCCGGATGAAAACCTGTGCTAAGAACAAGCTCTGGGCAAGGCCGGGAGATAATCAGATACCAGTGATTTGGCTTTAGTCTGATACAACTCAGCTCTCAATTCTGATCACATTAGTAAGAGTTAAAAAAAAAAAATAAAGCAGGAGATTTGACATATTCTGTCCAAAAAAAAACCCCCATTTGGATTGCTTGTAGTGAAGAACCGTTGGGTTAAAAGTCCAGGAAAATTTGGAGCGGGCTATAGTTATAAATGTACTTAACATCCTTCCTGGTATCTATTTCACATGCAGCCTCGTTTTCTTGCATATTTTCTATTTTTATTTTCTTTAATGGGTTTCAGCCGTGATATTTTTAAGAGCGCTTCTCCGCACGGAGCAGCTGCCATTGCCGTGCTGTCAGCCCGGTTGCCATGGCTGATATGCAGGGCTCGTGCCAGAATTTTGTTGGTCAACAAGCCGCCATCAGCGCCGTCGGGCAGCGTGTTTCCATAGCTATCCACGGAGAGGGGCACCTTCAGGTAATGTGATGCCTAATCTCCTTTTTAAAGGACTCAGCCTAAATGTACTCACAGGTCTGTAGTCTTTAATGTGACTATTTAGCACCCTAACAGCTGAACTCTCTCCAAATTAGCTGGAAAAGCAAGCGTGACGATTTTTCACGCAGGGCCGGTAGAGCAGCTCGTTTGTGCTAATCAAAAGGGAGCCATCAGCTTGAAAATGTCCCCTCTTAATTTAATTCATGGACTTCAAAAATAAGTTTCTTCAGATGCAGGTGCCTTGAGAACATCCGTTTTTAACTCATTTGAAGTAGTGAATTCCTCTCACCGGACTTAATTAGGGACAGGTATTAAAACAAATTGAGGAAGAAGATCTTAGAAGAAAAGTGGTTTTATTAGAAAAGGACTGTAGGGCTTTTTAATTAATGACAGAACAGCTGTCCTTTAACTGTTTCTCTCTTATGAGCAGATTATCCCAGCGAAGGCTAAGAGGCCATGGAAAACAAGGAACAAGTTCTGTTTAGAGCTTCTGGTCCCCTTCTGCACCACTGTCATCAGAAACCAGGGAGCATTTGTCTGGTCCTCCCTTGGATTGCAACATATTTCTGTTTTCCTACCATATAGACTCATCCCAGTTTGTTTCTAAGCAAATTGCTTTTTTGTTCATGTTGTATATTCCCTAAACAGTCGTATTAGTGGTGACAGCATGTCATCTTGATGGTGTTATGACAGTATGACGCCAAACTAGTATTAACATAACATTTCTTTTTAAATCTTGTCTGAAAACATATTGTTCTCCCTTGCCAGCACTCCTCTCTTTCTCTCACCCTTTACCATGGGTTCTGGGTTGCCTTTTTTGTTTCAACTCAGTTTTTGCAAGCGGGCTGATACGCAGCATATACAGAGGCATTTTCCTGATAATTCAGGTGATGAGATGAAGGGAGAGAAGAATGAACCCGTTTGCCCAAGGCAGTGCAGAAGCCTCTGCTGGGGGAAAGCCCCAAGCCCATGTTTCCCTGGATAACATCCTCCTTCCTCTTATGCTTCGTCTTGCTCAGATTTATTGAGTTTAGATTTATGAAATTTAGGTTTCCAAGATCCCCATTGCTACCACAGAATTATTTATATTTTTCCTACATTTTCTTCTACAACCTCAATTAAAAGGTGGACTTGTCCCCCAAATGGTGAAGTCAGTCTTAAATTCAGAAAGCTCGTGAAGAGAGGAGAGCTGTTACTCGGAGGGACGAGGAGCTCTCTGTGTGCACGAGTGAGATGAGCAGATGCTCTTACTTCTTTGAATGTCCTGCTTTTCTGATGTGAAGTCTGCGGGATGCTCGTTCAGGGATTGAGCTGCTTTGGCTGGGAAATCAAAATTGCATGCTAGATGGCAGACATTTTTGAGAAGGGAGGTAAAATAGAGAAATAAAGTTGGGGTTTTTTTGGAGAAAGAGTTTTTTATGTTAAAAGTGAGCAATAGGAATGCAGAAATCATGTCCAGTCCCTGTGACACACAGGCAGCAAGATACATGCTCCTGGGCATCAGAGGGAGAGCAAATTGCTAAGAAGGAGCTGCAGTCATTGAAACAGAGAAAAATCCAGCTGGCCTTTCCTGCAGTACCCCTGCTGGAGGCAGAAGCCTGGCTGGCAGACACCAGACCACCCAGAGCCCCCTCCTTCACTAGTGGAGGGCACTGGGAGAAGGTGACACGGAGAGCTGCAGCTCAGCACCAGGGGCTGCCAGGGAGCCCCGAGGCTGGAGGCATTGCTCAGCCTTCCCATGCCACTGAGCTGGAAAAACCTGGGGGCATCTTCGCCCGACCCCTCTCACCTCCCTGGGAGGTGGGGGGAAATATGCTCTGGTCCAGATTGGCTTAGCGTGTTGCTGGCTGCAGCGTTCTACTGGCTCCTAGCCCGTTAGTGATGAAGGGAGGATGGGAGGGGGTCCTGTGATGCCATGAACAGTAAAGCTCCCCGACAGCCCACTGAAGGGAGTGAAACATCCCCTTTCCTCTCCAACAGCATGTGGATGAGCACAGACCCCATCCTCCTGGACATCTGCCCCCCACAGCTACTCCTGCCCCCTTGCCCCCAGCCCCTTCCTCACAGCAAACTTTTGCTCAGGTTTTAGTTTTGCCTATTTGCTTTCCCAGCCCTCCTTCTGCTCCCTGACCTGACAAGCGCTCCTTTTAGCAGAGTATTAATTATCATTGCAGTGCTGGGACTAGTAATTATCCCTCCCTTGTGCTTTATGGGCTTCCCAGCAAGGCTTGTGACGAGGACAGGGTGAAACGGCTCAGCTGGCGAGGGGCTCGTGGTGCATCTCTCGGAACTGTGGTAATTGTCCTGTGCCAGAGAGGAGGGAATGAGGGGAAGAAGGAGGAAAAGGAGAAAATCACCTCTTTGGAGTCAATGGCAAGTCAGAGAACTGGGCTTGTAGCCTTTAACCAAGGGGTTTTCTTCCCACTGGCTCCCAGAGTTTGTAACAGAATAAAAAAAAAGAAGTAACCTTAGGCCATCTACCAGGAGATGGAGAAGCCCAGGAGGACTGAGAGGACCATAACAATGTTTTCCACTGCTTGTAACAAGAAGCATGTGAAAAAATCCTGATAGAGACCTACTGAGGGGTATAGGGAGAAGATTGCAGGTGTGAGGACACACCTGCATGTTTCTCTGTGAGTATTTGTATGGGGCACCTGCGGCAGGCTTTGCTTTTGATGGGGGATCACTCATGTTTCCTTGCAGGGTTCATGTGGGCTGGCACAACCGGGCACAGAAGCACTCATTTATTTTTCTCACTTATATTAACTGCCATGTTAGTGCCCAGTTTACAAGGTCTGTCGAAAAAAAATCATACTCATTTAGTGCATTGCACTTCACCGAGCATTTGAAATGAAAAACTCTGCTGCTGCTGCTCCGAGATGCTCGTCACCAGCTGATGGGACCTGCCTTCGGAGATGATGGCCATGGTGAGCCCAGCGAGGAGGCATGGTGTGGGACGGCAGAGCCAGAGAGCATGGAGGTGGGAGCCCAGATGCCTTCCAAGGCACAGTGCTACCACTGCTGCTGGAAATGCGACAGCTCTCCGTCATGATTAGGGTAAAAAAAAAAAATAAAAAAAAAAATAGTCCTCTCTGGCCAAAACTGTGAATTTTTCTTCAGCAAAATGACAACACTCTGCTAGTGAAAATTGCCTTTCATTACAGCAGGGAGGGGGAAAGGAGGTAAAAATGAAATAAGCTGTGCTTTTCTTCCCTTTATGTCTTTTTCACAAACCTGTAAGGATTCTTTCTGTCTTTTCCCCCGCCCCTAGTTTCCTCCAGCAGTGAGAAGTTTTATTTCAATTTACTGTGTATTTGTCTGGAAATTTAGGGATCTCAGAAAAATCACAGCCCGAGTCTGGTAAACACTGCTAAGAGACATAGTGAGAGGCAGGGTGTGCTCTGAGCACCTTTTACTTGAAATATTCTCTATTCGAGTGTCAGAGGGAAAATGGATGAAGAGACTTTCCCATGGCCACCCTCAAAAAAATCAGTGGCAGGAGTAGAAATGAAATCCTGATCTCCCACCTCCCAGGTCCTTGTGAAAGAGTCTCCATTTGGGGATTCTTTTTCCAGCATCAAGGAGTAATGGTAGCAGTGGAGCCCATCGTTAATGAGAACAGACAAAAATATGGCCACCAAGGTAGTGATCATCCCTGCAACTGTAGCTGCCCTGAGAAACTTAATCCTCACACACATCAGCAGTGCATCTCTGCCTTTGCAGCAAGGGAATTTTGAGAATCTTCTCTGATAGAGTGGAGCCAGCTGGGCTTTTGGACTCTGGGCTAAGGAAGATGATACCGAGCTCTTAGCTCTGCCAGCGACTCTCTATATAACCTTGGTCAAATCACTTGCCACTTTGAAGAAGGTGGGAGAAGATTCGGTGCAGCAGCTACTGAGGGTGGGCAGCCCCAGCTTTCCATGTGCTTGGAGGAGCACCAAACCGAGCTGCTGAGGGTGCCAGCACGGTGTCAGCCTCCTGCCACTGCCGGTTTGGGGCAGCCCTGGATACCATCAGTCTGAACCGACTGTCACTTTCCTGGCTGCTCCCTCTCCGGCTCAGCAAAGACAGTCCAAATACGGTCCCGAACCACCACGTGCCTCAATTTCCCCATTCATTAAATGAGACTAATCATTGCTTTCAGTTTTGCATTGTCAGCATTGCAGTGCCATGGAGAACCTGACAGAAAAGGGCTTTCTCAGTGAAGGTGAGCAACACCCTGGAGCTCAGCGGCTCCCCTGGTCAGGCATCCCCCAACCACGGTGGCTCTGCTGATTTGGGGCACGTGCACGTCCCTCCCGCACACCAGATAACGAACTGGCTCGGGAAACCGCATCCCTCCTCCATCTCGCATGAAGGCAGATTGCTCACGGGCGGAGGAAATCTCCTGGAGAGTGAACCTTGTCAGCAAAAATGCAAATATTTGGAGACAAAGTGTTCATTACAGCAGAACTTGATTTCAGGGTCAACCCTTTTTGCAGCAAATTGTTAGCCAGCTAAAATGTTTATTGTCACCACACTCTGGCAGTTTTGACAGTACCTATCAAGTTGAGCTTGACAATATCTGCATACGGCTTCTCCGGCTTTCCCTCGCACGGCAATGAGAGAGGTGCTGGCGGAAGAGATTGAAGCAAACAGGCAACAGATAATTGGAACGATCCCCTTCTTTGTGAAAAAAAAACCTAAAAAAACAACAGGGCTACTGTGGCCCAGGGGAGCTGCTTAAGAGGAGGAAAGTGTCACGCAGGCTGTTGGTGATGCGGTGGTGGGGTGCACGGTGAAACATCCGGGGTGGATTTTTATTTTTTTTCAGATGTAAAACTGCACACATGGAATAAACTCCCCCCGATCTGGCAGTGCATCAGCAGAAATCACAGCCTACAAAAGGGCAGTATTTCCTTTGGTCTTTTTCTACGTGAGCCGTGCAGCTTCCCAGGGAACCATCCAGATATCAGTGGAGTTTTGCTGATTTTTCTCCATTCTCATTTGTGCTTTCTTCAGCTCCAGGGTTGAATCTGCTCCCCTTAATTCCTGCACAGGTCTAAGGCCAGTGGCACCTGAGAAGAAGATCACACCGTTGGCAAGCCCGGAGCCCAACGGGATAAACTCCCACATCTTTGCACTGTGCTCTGAGACCAGAGGATGGAGGGAGCCAGGGCCAGCTCTGCCTCGCTGGTGAAGGGGAGCAAAGGGGAGGTAGCAGCAGGACTTGGAGAAGAAAACAAGATGGGGATGAAAGCCCTAAGAAAGGGTGGAAAAGGGAGCTGCAGCCACAGCACCTGCTCCTGCACTTTTTGGGGCTTCCTTTGCTAGAAAAAGGACAGCAACTTCCAGCTGAAGGATGGACTAATTTTTTCTGCTTTTTGCTCCTCCATGTCTTTCCCTTTTCCCCAGCTAATGCACAGGGAAGGTGGGCCAGTCTGGAGCTGCTGTGAATGGGTTTCGTTTCCTCGCTTGCTGGAGCTGAGTGAAGGCTGTTTCATCTCAACAGGCTGCTCCCAACACCCCTTAATTTGAGATCTCCTGCATGCAGGAGGCAATGGAGTTGAGTGACCTTGCTGAATCGCAGCCGCTGCAGCTGCAGAACAGGGGAGGAAAAGAAAAGAGGGGAGGAGGAAGAGGCACTTTGCTGTCTCCCATTAAAGCCCCAAGAGGCTGAAGATGAGAGAGCGAAAGTTTCAAATTGCCAGAACGTAATTCTGAAAGTCATTTTCCAAGCACAGAGCTCTCTGCAATGTCACCTCTCATCTTCCAAGGTGGGGATTGAAGGGACAATAAAACACAGAATATTCTGCAAAGACAGAGCTGCTAATTCAAAGATGGAAGAGGTGCCAGTCCCCAAACAGGCTGTCTCACACCCCCTTCTGCCGGGAGATCTGTGCAGTCAGATATAGCTGTACAGGGGGACCAGTTCCAGCTCCTTTCCTGAGCTGCATCCAGCCCGGATGAGTGATCCAGCAGAGCCAAGCATGGCTTATCCAGGTCCTTCTGAGAGCAAGGACCTCATAAAAAGCCCACCTGTTCAGCAGTTACACTTTTAATTTGACTGAAACTCCTGACTTCCAATTCCATCCAATGATGATGATAATGATTATTACTATGACTGGTTTCTTAGCCCTCCCTGACACCAGCAGAAGACCATGATGGATGTGCAGAAGAAAAGGCACACTTTGATATTCACATGTCCCTGTCCCAATCCAGCAAAGCTGTTCCTCCCGCTCCCTCTTCCAGCTTTCTGCTTCAAAGAAATCTGGATTAAGGAGTTAGATGTATTCAACAAAGAGTTCAGCCCAGGATCTGGCATCAAAGAGTGAATTAGCCTCTTGTTCTACATTCTTTGCTGACCTTTATTCCAATTGCATCCCCTCTTATGTTTATAAAATAAAAAATCACCCAAATATACAGGCATGCCCTGCTGAGATAAATTGCATTCAACTGTCCTTCAGTTAATATCAGCTTTGTCCCAGGCTCCTTATTACTGGCACCACCTGTCCCTCCAAGAACAGGCTTTTCCCCTTTCCCTTTCCCAAATTACCCATACTGAGGCTCGGGTGGGCTCGCCTTCTCTCTGCAAATGCCCATATTTACCCACTTGGGTCAGGGTGCTGAGTTTTCATGTTGACAGTCAGATTTTTGCCAAGCAATTCTCCTCTCTCCCACTTTCAGAAATGGCACTTGTCCCTCTCTGCTGGCCAAGGCCAACCCACAGAAAGAGCTGGCCTTGTTTCTATCTGGGGTAATGAGCAGAGTTCCATGGGTCACACATCCTAGAGAAGGCACTTTGCTCTCCAAGCCAACAGGGTAACACAGTTCAGTGCTATCATACATATTAATCACAATCCTGGTTAGTTTTCTATTATTGTTGTTGTTGTTGTTATTATTATTACTATTATTATTATTATTATTATTATTATTTCCTGGTAACTATTTCCCTGCTTTTCCATCTGGGAGGCCAGTGAGAGTGTTCCTCGCTGGCCTGTAGCCAGTTTTCTCCAGCTGGGATCAGTTCAGTCCAACGTTGCCATCTGTCCTTTGAGGCAGAGGGACATCCTCTTCCATTTCGGATCTCTCCCAGAAGCAATTCCCTTTTTCCCTTCCTCCATACATCCTGGACTCAACCAAGGCGTCCAACAAGCTGTGTGTGGCCATCATTAGACTCATGCATCTCTAAATAGACTCGGGCATGCAAGAGGTCCAGTGGCCTGACCACTGGGCTGTCCAGACCTTTGCCAGTCCACAGACTGCCCACACGGCTATGGGCATGTCCCCCTGCCCAGCCCTAGGGTGAGCTGGGGGGACTGTCACTCTGAAAACAGATACAGTGTCTTTTGGGGTTCCCTGACATAGCGGAGGCGGATGGGGCTCCCTGAGGATGCTTTGCTTGGGGGGGGGGGAGGAATTCTACCCCCCGCTCCAAACCCCATCGGGATGTGCATGTTGTCACTTCATCTCTCTCCTAATTAAAGGCAGAAGTGAGGCGCTGAGTCCCGACCGCTGGGGAGGATGGGTCCCTTTCCCCAGCTTCTCCCTCCCTGCCCCGCTGAGGAGGGGTGGGGGGAGACGGGACTGGAACGGGAGGGGGAACGGGACCAGACCATTGTGCGGGGCCCCCGCGGATTGGCCGCCGAGTGCGCTGCAGTGATTTTGCGGCGAGGTCCCATTGGCCGCCGCCGCGCATAAGTTTTTGCTCCGGACGGCAACTTTTCCCAGGGAGGATGGAGTAACCCCGCGGCGGCTCCGCTCCCTCCTCCCGCCCGGCTCCCCCCCGCACCCACCCGGGCCAAGGCAGCCACCGCAACCCGGCAAGGATGAAGCTCTGCGGGACTTTCCTCGGTTGGTAGCCGTTCGCCGGCGGGGGGTGGGTGGGAGGGGAGCTGTATGAGTGGTGGTGGTGGGTTCCTGAGTGTGTCTCCTCACCCCTGTTTCCTCTCTAAAGCACTCGAGCAGCTTAACTCTGCCTAAGCCACGCCTTGGCAAAGGGGGTCGGAAGGGGCTGGGGGGGTGAATCGCGGACCCACATAATATCCCCTTGTTTTAGGATGTTTTTCCGCCTGGAAAGGGGTTCCCCGAATGTGTTTCGGAGCGCAGGTTTCCCGTGTTTGCGTTCAGCAAGCGAGTCCCGGTCTCATTCCCCCCACCCCGGGCTCAGCTGTGAAGGGCTACAGGTGCGGGGGGGGGGGGGCGGAGTGCGCGGCCCCCGGTGCTGCTGCTCCGAGACACCGGCGGGGCTTTGTCCCCGCTACCGCTGGTTTCGCCTAATTACAAAGGACGAGGAGGGAAGCCGGGGGGGGGGCGGGGAAGGAGAAAATCCTGTTTTCTGCTGCTTCTGGTCACAGTTCTGCTGGGGGGGTGGTGTTTGGTTTGGCGTTGTGGGTTTTTTTTTTTCTCTTGCACATTGCTGGGTAATAAAGGGGTGGCGAGGGGGTGTTATTAAATATAAAGTTAGTTCGTGCCTGCTCAGCTGGGTGTGTTTCAGCGCCCGCATTAACCGAGGCACAAAGGAGAAAGTTTTGGGGATAATGCGAGGTGCCTTTTGCAAAAGATGGTGATTGCTCCAATTGTTGTTCTTCAGGGAGAAAAGAGCTCTAGATTTGGGTTAGACAAAGACGTTGCCTCTTCGGGAAGGAACCGCCCAAAACGGGGAGAAGGGGCGCGCCGGAGAGCGAGCAAAGGGTTATTAAAAGTTTTTTTTTTTTGTGCCTGTGCGTGTTGTTCCATCTGCCAGGGGCCTGTAGTGGGCAGGTTTCTTCGCAACCCTTCAGCTGTTCCATATACAATATTAATGCTGGCCATTTCTATTCGGCATACAACAGCACTAATTGTAGTCTGAGGCATTAAGGCAGCCAGCCCATCTGCATAGAAGCTTTCAGAAAGAAACAAGGCAAAAAAAAAAAAAAAGAAAAGAAAAAAATCTTTCACCCCCAGCTGGTAACCGGAGAAGTTCGTGCCAATTACAAATGCATAAAGTTTGAGATCTAATTTACTTTGAAACAGACTCAAAGAAGCCAACGAAATGCGGCGCGGCGGTTTTATGTCTGTAGTTACCCAAGCAAAGGCAGTTTTATTTGAATAATCTCAAACTTGAAACGCTTGAACTGAAAACATGAGCATAGTAAGATATTTAAAAAAGAAAAAAAATAAAATAAAAAAATAATAAAACAAACTAACAAATTGCACGGGGGGGGGGGGGGGGGGGGAAGTAGGCGTGAAAGGAACATAATTTTAAGAAATCCTTTTGGCTTTTGCTCCTGAAGGCTACAGGCTGGCAGGGACCCTGGGAGCCCCCTCTCAAACAACGTTCTGAGGGTGAAAATAGGTTTATTTTGTACTTCTCTGCCGTAACGGCTCCCTTTAGGGAAGCGGCAGCCCTTTCAGACCTGGGAACGCACAATAATTACCTCCTCCCTGGAAACAACTGTAAAGTGGCGGCTCCGTAGGGCTTGGCCAAAAAGAATTTTTTTAAAAAAAAAAAAAGTGGAAAAAAAAAAAGTACTGAAAAGGCTGGAAAATGGTTTAAAAGCGGGCGCGGCCGGAGCTGTCCGTGGTGCTGACCCGCCGCCCGCCTGGGCCCACGCGTGGCAGCGCTGTCCGCCCCCCCCCCGCCCCGGGTTCCTCCGGCGTGGGGAGAGGGGCGGAGCGGGGGGGGGCGGGATCCGGTCGCCGGCCGGACCCGGAGATCTTCAGGGGTTGGGGAGGGATTTGGGGGCTGCGAGCCGGGAATTCCTGCCGGCTGCTGAAGTTGTTGCCGGTAATTAGAAACCGAGGGAAGGGCACTGCTTGTTTGCGGCGTTTTGAGAGGAGGGAAGGGGAAGTCTGGGGAGTTTGGGAACAAAGAAAAGCCAAACCCCCTCTCTCGCAACCCAGAGCTTAGTAGAATGGTATCAAAGCTGTCAGCTGCCTTAGGGCTCCTAGGTGTGTTGCGTGTTAATAAATGCAACAACAGCAACAATACAGTTCGTCTGCGCTAACACTCGGAGGCAGAGGTACTTTCGCACGTGTGTGTGTGTTCGTCTATACACAAATGTGCGTGGACACACATTTCCGTGGGTACACATGCAAACAAACACGCTTCCCTCCCCCCCGCCTTCCAGCCTACCCATTGTGCTTTTTGTTTCTCAAGTTTTAGCATTAGGTCTCTAAATGAAATAGCGGCGGAGAGGAGCAGGCAGCCTTGTGAGCGGAGAGGAGCAGAGTCCTCCCGTCCCTCCCTGTGATTCTATCGCGGGTGCAGAACAATGGAGATGCAGTGTAGCACCAGGCCTGCTGCCTGCAGATAAGAGTTTAATAGAATTTCTGAATGCCAAAGGTTTAGGATGTAAAATATCCCTGTCTTCGTGGTGTGTCCAAAGGAGATAGAAAACGGCTTTTCAGGAGTACTCTCTGCTGAATACCTCCTTTATGTTAATGGTTTAGGAGCACACCAGGCTTGGCAAGCCCTGGAAACGGGCATCCTACGAATCTCCAAGGCGGCCTCAACAGTTTAAAAATTAGTATTTCTGTCACCCTCTCCTCAGTAAAACGCCCGAGATGAGAAATCAAATCGCTGTCCCCTGCCATGTGCCCTGTGGGTGAGAAGGGGATGCAACCAGCGCTGAAACCTCGGGCAGCTTGAGAGGGTTTTCCCCCCTCCTGCCTGCACCCAACCTGACCAGGGCGGTGGGGAGCTGGAGAGGGGGAGCGGGGAGCGGCTGGGGCTCCCGCAGCTCTGGAGCCGGAGTTTCCCGCGGGAGAGCACATCCCCAGCAGGGTTCAACTTTCCCTGCCAGGCTCTGCCTCTGCTCTCTAAAGGCTCCTGGGGGTTTCCGTCCATTTACGAGCTCCCGCATCTTTTCGGAAGTCTTCATTAAAATGACATTAAAGTCTTAATCGTCTCGGTGATGCTGGGGATGGCGTGAGGATGCTGGAAAATGCGCTGGGTAGAAAGGTGACCCCCCCCGCCCCGCTCCCCCCACCCCGTGGGGCTGCAGCACGCCTGTGTTTTCCCCCGCTATTTCCAAAAAGTTGCAATCCGAGTGCTAATGCTCCCGGCTGGCGGGGAGGGACGGGGACGTGCTAATACTCTTTCTGCCCCCCGGTGCCGGGGTCTCTCCCCAGACCCCCCCCCCCCCTCCCTCCAGTTCGGCGAGGGCTTTCTCCTCCCGGGGTGGCCAGATCTCCGCCGAACAGAAGCATTTTCAAGGAAAGATGATGCCAGCTCCTGGAAAGTGCGGCTCTTTCTGGGAGGAAATGGAAGAACACGCACTTTTCTCGCTTAGAAACAACCCCCAAACTATTTTAGTCATCGCTTTCTTTTAGGACTTATCCTTACGTTATTCTCCTTCCCGTCACGAAGCCCGAGCCGCGATCCGTCCTGCCCGGGGTGAGGCGATGTCTGCTGGGAATGTGTTGTGTCATTTATATATATATATATATTTTTTTTTTAAGGGGAGGAAAAAAAAAAAAGAAATAATATTTATACACCTTTTAACCGCTCGCTTTTGAATATGTATATCAGCTAATATGCAATACTTCCAGGTTCATAGAGGCGATAAATTTCCCAGTCTGTTCTTTATGGTGATAGGTCATCTTCCTAACCACCAATAAATATTGTAAAGTACTTTCGCTGGAGCTGTGCTAACCCAGGGCATCTGTCACTCGCTGCTTGCTGCTATTAGGAATTATTGGGCCGTACCACGCGTTGGGATGCGCGGGGGGGGACACGGCGCGGCTCTTGTCGCGCTCGCCGTCCTTTTGTGTTGCTGCTATCAAAGGAGCCCCGAGCCTCGTGCATATTAATTATGAATCAGCTCGGGTAAAATCACTCACCTTCTGCTGGGTCTCGGGGAGGGAGGGGGGGGCGAGGCGAGAGGGGCTGGCGGGGCTGGGAGAGCCCCAACTCTCCGTGCACTCAAGTCAGCAGCTCCATCTCTCTCTCTCCCTCTCTCCCTCTCTCTCTTTTTGATGCTATACTGTAAATTTATTTCACCTCGGAGAGTAAACAGATATATTGCAACCCCAAGGGTTCATGGGTAGTGTATTTACAAAGGGAAGGCGCAGCAAGCCCCCTCTGTGCCATTTCCATTAATGAGAGCGGTCATTAAGTAAATGAGACATTGCCTTTAGCAGGCTTAAGAGTTCACACACTAAGGAGTATCAGATATTTAATTGAAACCAACAACCCGTCTTACACGCGTGTTACTGGTGTAGGGAAGTGGGCTGCCCTCCAAGAACTCTCCCCCCACAACCTCCCCCATGCAAATTTCATGATTGGTTTCCGTGATGTCATTTTGCAAAGGGGCAGACAATAGCTGTGGGGAAAGGTAAGTCAATATTATGTTCTTTCGCTGACAAAGGCAGATAATGCTGGCTTTTTTTTTTCTTTTCTTTTTTTTTTTTTCTCCTCTTCTTTTTTTTTTTTTTTTCCCTTCCTTCTTTTTCCCTCCCCTCCCTCGGATTGAGACAGAGGGGAAAGGCTTTCGGAGCACACAGTTGATGTAAACAGACGCAGGCGTTTCGCCTTTAGAGCACGAAGGCTGGGTTGTTGTTTTGAAAATTGCACTGGAGAACCGAGGGGATTTTTATGATGATCATCATGCTCCTAGGTCCATCTTTGCTCGCTCGCTCTCTCGCTGGCTGCGAGACACTAGTGGACATGTTATGCTTCTGACTGAAAAGAGGTTGAATAAGACGAGAAAGAAGGAGATTTATTTAAAAAAAAAAAAATAAAGAAAAAAAAAAAAGGCAACCCAAATAAAGCACAACGTCGCATCCAGCCGGGAAACTTTCTGAATATTTCTGGAAGAGGATGCTTGCCGGGTTTGTGGACGGCGAGACCGGCGGATGTTTATCCGGAGGGAAGCGTGCGCGGTGTTAGCAGAAGACGCTCCCGGGAGGAGTTTACGCTGCCGGCGGCGGCCTCCGCGGCCGCGGAGCTCTCGGAGGTGCTGATGGCGGTGCGCGCCCGCGGTGGGGGGCCGGGGCTTCGCGCGTCCCTCTCCGGGCTCTATTCCCCATCCCGCCCCAGCCCCCTTTACTACAAAAACTCCAGCCCAAGTCTGCAGTTTCTTACTCCTCGGTCTGTAAGGAGCTCCGCGCCCCGCGGGGGGGCCGCGCTGTGCTCCCCGATGGACGCGTGTGCGGAGGGCTGGCGTTTGCCCGCTCCAGTCGCCTGCCGGGTGCTTGCTCTTGCCACCGGCGGACTTTTCTTTTTTTTTTTTCTTTCTTTTTTTTCTTTCTTTTTTTTCCCCCCCTTTTCTCTTCCCCCGCTCCCTTCTTCCCCATTATTGACTACTTTAGAGTTCTCTATTTATAGCAGCGAGGAACAAGGGAAGTGTGCCATGTTTGTGGATTTCTCTCTCTACACCGGCCACGGCAGAAATCTGCGGGTTCTTATTTTTAGCTCCCTCGGAAGAGGCTTTGCTTGGCTAATCTCTTTATCAATTTTAGCAAAGTTTTTGTTGTTGTTGCTGTTGTTGTTTTTGTGGGTAATTCGAGGGGAGGGCGAAGGGAAGGGGGCCGGTGCCTGAGGATATTCTTGGGCTGCCATCGACCCCGGCGAGTTAAGGCTGAGTTTGGGGCGCAGTTTGCCGGCGGGTAGGACCGACCCTCCCCGGGGAGCCGACCCCCAAGAGGGGGCTCAGCACCCTCCCAGGCTCCCCCGCACAAAGGGGCAGGTCGTGGGGGGAACAGCCCCCTCGGAGCAGGAGGTCGGGGGTGTGCGCGTCCCTCCGGAGCCGGGGAGGGGACAGGCTGCCCCCCGGCTATTGTTGAGCCCCCTCCCTTCGAGCAGCCGCTGAAAACAAGTGCAGAAAGCCCAGACTAAATCCTCGCCATCGCCCTGCCGCTACTTTTAGTTATTTTTCTTTTCTTTTCCTTTCCCTCTCTCTCGTCGGCTCATCTGCTGTTATTATCAGCCTTTTCCATATGGCCACTTTAATTAATGGCAGACAAAAGGGGGTTTGGAGGGTGGGGGGAGGAGGAATCCAGGAATTAGAGTTTATAGTTGATTTGTCTCTGATGCTGTCATAGAAACGAGAAGCAAAGATGCCGCCTTTCCACTTCTTTGTATGATCCTGTTTATTGTTCCCGAGCGGCGCAGATCGGAGCAGGCGCATGTTGCTCAGCGCAAACCATCGCCTGCTGCTGCGCCCCGAGACACCCGGGCACCACTTGTCCCCTTCAGCTCTTTCTCTCTCAAACCTGCCTGCCCTCTCCCCTTCCTTCCCTTCTTTTTCCTGCCTCGGGAAGACCAAGGATAACTTATTTTTGCTTGCGGGTTTTTTTTTTTAATTTTTTTTTTTAATTTTTTTTTTGCAAGTGGTTTAGGGATCTGTGGGATCCCAAATACGAGAGGAGTATGAAAAACTCGGGAAAGTTTCGTTTCTCCCTTCCCAGAAAGCAGACGGGAGCTGCCCCTCGTGTCGCGGCGGAGTTGGGGACTGTCTAGCCCGGAGTGGCGGGTCTGGGTCTGTCCCGGGGTGCCGTTACGGCGGGGGGCACCGTCCCCCGGGGGTGGGCGGCCGCGGCCGGGGGTGGTAACTTCCCGGGGGTCCCGTCGAGGAGTTGTCTGGGCGGGCGGAGTCGCTTGTCCCCTGCGCAGTCCCGAGCAAGGGGCCGTGAATCCCCCCTCCCGCTCCTCCGCAGGGTCGCCGCCGGCCCGTGGCATCCCTCGGGGGTGTGGGAGGGGGCAGTGGGGGTACCTCGTACGGTAGGAAAGCCCCCCCGTCCTGGAAGCCGTTGCGAGGGGGAACCCCGGGGTTCGGCCCGGCTGGAGGGGTGTCCCGCTGCGGGACGGTGCTTAAGGTCGCTGTCAAGGGTGGCGTTGGTGACTTTGAGGTGGGGGTGCCCCCTCCCCTTTGGGCTGGGAGCGGGGGAGAAGCCCCTTCCTTTGAAGAGCTCAAACTTCCCCCTTTCTCTCCCTTCCCCCCCCCCGGTCCCGTCGCCTCTGGGCTCATCCTTTATCCCTAAAGCAGGGGGAACATGGAGCAAGGGGAGAGCAGCCCGGGGGTCGAGGCGGCCCCCCCCCCCCCCCCCCCCCCCTTTTGTTTTGTAGAGCCGGGCCGTGTCCGTTAATAGCCCCGGGCTGCGGTGGCAGGCGCGGGGTGGGGGGGACGACACAGCGACCCCACTTGCCTTCCAGCCGGGGGAAGTCATTTAGGCCGGCGACTAACCCAGCTGGGCCGGGACTTTCCCCCAATAACCCGAAGAAGCGAACCGTGGGTCGGGGCCGGGCAGGGGCAGGCGAAGCTCCGGCTCTGCGACCCCCCCCCCCCGCCCCGGTCCCGTCCCGTCCCGTCCCGCCCCGCCGAGCCCCCGGGGGAGCGGGCAGCGGAACGGCCCCCGTTCCTGGCAGTCAGATGATGAGGGCAGGGCTGACTTTGCAAGACGTAGCTCGGCGTCAGAGCAGCTGCCATTTTAGCAGACAGTGCTAAACTGCCCCCCTTCCACCCCCCCACCCCCCCCCCCGGGAGCCTCGGCTTTGGGGTGCTACCTCCAAACTTGGCTTTTTGATGGGGCATGCTGTTCTTCTCGGGCTTTGGGGGGGAGCAGTGCACCCTAAAGTCAGCAATACACCCTAAACAGGCTGAATTAACGCAGCTTTTGGAGCTGGGGAATATAAACTCGTCTCTCTCCCTCCAGTCCCACCGTGGTTCTGCATCGGGGCTTGAGAAGAGCGGGTGGGTTTGTACTCCTGAGCCCCCAAAATCAGTCGGTGCGAAGCAAAATGGTCCTTAGCTCCCTATCCCGGTGAGGGATAGAGCCCTCCTTTTGCAGCCTGGGGGTGCTTATTTTGCAAGGGGTGCTGGCATCCACTCCACTCGAAGGTTTAGGGGGACCCTTTGTCGTCCCCCCCCCCCCCCCCTCCGAGAGCTGGGTGAGG
Source organism: Numenius arquata (assembly GCF_964106895.1). NCBI lineage: Eukaryota > Metazoa > Chordata > Aves > Charadriiformes > Scolopacidae > Numenius > Numenius arquata. Next base: position 3,825,408 of record NC_133587.1, on the reverse strand, counting down.
AGGGGAAGCGGCAGGTTTACAGTAAAGGCTGGAGCATGTGGGGGAAATCGCCACGGCTGGGCTGGGCTTCCCAGAAGACATGAAATCAGCCCTGGAAAGGGGAGGGAGGCGGGGGGGGGGGGGGGGTGTGGAAGCATCGCGTTACCGCTGGGAAGTCAGATGTGAGAGTTTAATGGCAAAGTGGGGGGCAAGAGCCAGTCTCCCCTTTGCTTTGTGTGTGTGTGCGGCAGTTTATAAATGGAAGGGCTTATTTTTCCAGCTGTATAGCGTGCGGCTCAGTTGCTAGAGCTCCCCTTAATGACAAAGGAGAGCTCCCGTCAGCACTTTATGGCTCTTCCCTTTCTCCCACGCAGGAGCTGAGGGCGAAGGATCCGCGCTGTAAACTTACAAGAGCTGGGAAACGTGTCATTCTTCGTCCCCCGGCAAATCCCCGCTTTGAGTTAGTTGTTGTACGAACGCGGTTTGCTCCCTGGCTGTGCAGACGAGGGTGCTGACACCCAGGAGGGAGGCTACGGTGGTCCCAGACCCCAGCTTTATTTGAGGTTTTTTTGGGAGATAGCCCTAAAGCGGCTGTGTGAAAGGCACTATCAGGCTGGGATGAACTCCTGCCCATCCTCTTGCTTCCCAGGTATTTCTAAAGATTTGATGGGGCAGGAGTTGCTGTCGAGAAACTTTGTTCTTCCCAACTTTCTTCCCACCTTTCTCCTGGGTTTTGCTGGTTTCCGCAAAGAATAACTCCACCACCTACGTACCAGCATTGGTCTCCCTGGGTGTGTGATGCAGAGTCCCCCGTTATCTCTGACACCCTTAAGGCTGGGCTGTGTGAAACTTCTGATCTTAAAATATCCTGTATTGTTTCTAAGGCTGTTTACCTTTACAAAGCAGAAACTTGACCCATCACTGAGTCCTTAGAGGGGACATCATGGTTTGAACAGGGAAGCGTGGTGATAACCACACACTGTGGAAAGTTACCGGGATGGGAGAAATGCCCCGAAACACCTTGCTCCTAGGTGAGCATGGTAAAATGAATTTACATGAGATTTCTGCTCTGGGTTCAGGGAGCCAGGTCGTGAGTAATGGGGAAGAGCAGGGCTGGGGGCATCGTTTCTGCTTCCTTCAGAGATGAGAGGGAGATCTGTCAGCCCCCACTCCCTGCAGATATTTTTACCAAGGAGAAAAGGGCTTTGTGTGTGTATATTTGGAGGAAACAAGTTTCCCCTTTTGGCAGGTTAATGCGTGGAAGGGAATTCCTGAAAGTGCTGCGTTTGCCCTTGCAGAGCTCGGGAGCTGCTTCGCTGGGAGCAGCTGCGCGGTGGCTTGGTTCTTTGGGACAGGACTGAGACCCAGAAGTTGAAGAGCAGTTTCCAAGCGTGTCTTCCCCGTGCGGGTTCGCTGGGCTGTCCCTGCGTGCGAGCAGCAGCGCAGGAAGGCATCCCTCAGCTTCTCGGAGCCGCTTTGCCGCAGCGTCTTGTGTGTGTGTGAGGTTGTTTCTGCCCTGAGAGTAGCTGGAGGTGGGCACTGAGGTAAGGACACCTCAAAGGCATGAATGTGTGTTGAACACTTACATTTGAAGAATATAAATACTAAAAAAAAAAAAAAAAAAAATCACCTGAATGGAGCAACTCCTTAAAAACTTGAAACATTTCGTGGATTTTCTGTAAATTCTTTTATAGAAGGCTCAAGTTGGAGTTTTAAGGAAAAATGGCTAAATACACAACATAAAACTACTGTTTTTCTCTCTTTGAGCTTATTCATCCCTATAGTACTGCTGTGAGGCTTTGCTGTGGTTTTGCAGGTGGGGATGGGGTGGCAGAGAAGGTTTCTGGGCCAGAAAGCCTCCGACTAACAGCCTGGGATCTTAGTGTGACAGTTTGGTCCCTTTTAGCAGGAGTTTGCCCTTTGGGGGACTGTATTTTGAACATCACTGGCTGCTTTGTAAAGCCATGCCTCTGTCCGATGCTGGTATGAAACTGGTCCGGCAGAGCCCTGGAGGGACCCGGCACTGGGAGCTGTGGCTGCTTTCGGGCAGACCCAAAAGGGCAAAGGCACACGTGGCTCTGGCTTGTTTCCAGATGAGCATGGGGAGAGGAGATGGGCTGTGAGCGTGGCTGGGGCTCCATCCTGCCTCCCTGCTCTTTACTGATCCCATCGGAGCATCCCGGCGTGTCGATTGCCGTCCACGCGCTCATACGTGACTCGGGTGCCGGTGTGTTTTCTAGCAGCGAGGAAATGAAGCTAGCAGTGAAGGCTTGGCCGGGGAAGGGTGGTCTGGTGTGAAAGGAGGTGGGGAAAGGAAATAGGGAATTTCCAGGCACAGTTTAGTTGAGGAAAGGGTGACCAAGATCACCTTGTCCTACTACCAGGCAGTTCCCAGCAAGTGTCAGTCTTAAGGCAGAATAATGAAGCGACACAGTCTGTAATACACTGTTTTTCATTTTGATTTGGTTTAAAAAAAAAAAAAATTAAAAAATATAATTTTCACCTGAATTAAAATGCTTTTGATCTTTGTCTTTCATGGAACTTTTTGCTTCAGAGAGAATAGATTAATAAACACTTTCAAATGGAAAAACATAGTTTGGAAAGGTCCCCCTTTTATCTTTAACACAGAGCTTTAATGCTGACCTGGGCATGGGCTGGTTGTCCCTCAGTTCCTTTTGTCTTGCTTTTTTATCTTAACAACAATAAATTTGCTTTTAGTGTGATCATGCTGGCCTTTACTGGTCACTTTTTATTCTTTCCTTTTTTATTTTGAAGTCAGCACGTTAAAAAAAAAAAAAATTGCAATGTTATTTTAATCAGACCAAATGAAAGAGCAAATCAGAGCGAGAATTTTAATCTGCCCCAAGCAAAACTGCCTTGTACATCTGTCATGTTGGGATTAGTGGAACTCTTTAAAGAAGCTGAAGACTTTTTAAACAAAGTATTAAACATTTGTGACCTGATTTCCATTCTTACAATATTCTCATTAATAAGAGTGCAGGCTGAAAGACATCTGTTAGGTCCTATTTGTTTTAAGAATATTAAAGAATAATAAGAATAATGGGGGGAGGGGGGAATCTAAATGTAACATTTAGAGCCAAATCTCCAGGCTGCGGTTTTCCAAAGTGATTCTGTGTCTAACTTGGGTCAGGGGAAACGCAAGTCTTGGTAAAGCCCGCCAAGTTGGATGCTCCATTGTTGGTCCTGCTTGGCCAGTTTAGGCTGTTAGAGCTTGGGTGAGGCTTCCCTGTGAGCGATGAGCTTCGCCTGGTGCTCTGTCCCTGGAGAAGAGGCAACTCTACCTTCCTGAGATAATACCTAGTCTGAAACGAAAAAGAAACAGATGCAGCCTTAAATGGCACACAAATACAACTTGTGTGTGTGCAGCACCTGCACGCACCCAGTGCTGCCTTGGACCAGATGGAAAACAGAGTAGGAAGGGAGGGAAAGTATCCTTCTTGGGTTCTCTGCTTGTGTTTAGTTTGATGCTAAGGAGGCAGTTAAAGTAAATGGCCCAGCTTAGACCCCTAAGGAAAAAAAAAAAAGCCAGGCATGTGTTCGGTAAACTACTTGCTGAAAGAAGCCTTCACTATTAACGTGGGTATATGGTTTAGGAGAAGGTTGCTGTCGACTGCAATCTTTGCATCTTGTTTATGCTTGCTGGGTAAAATATTAACTAAAGCATCTGAACATAAAGTTCTGGTGTGAAAGAATATCAGCAGGGGAGAGCCATATGGTGCCAGCCTGCTAACAAAATACCAAACGCTGGAGATTCCTTTTTGCAGAAGACTGAAAACTCTCGTTCCCATACATAATACATGAGTTCACGCCTTTGATTACTCTAAACATTAGTCCAAGCAGTACAGGCGTCTCTTCGGAGCTAACACAACTTAGGGCGCGCAGTTCTCTTCCCCCCTCTTCCTTTACATAAAAGAAATCGATGTCGAGCTGTTAAGATACAAATATCCAATATGCTGTAAGACAATATGTTTCTGAAACTGCTGCGTAAGCTGCTTTTCCTCTAATTAAATATAAACTGCAGTAGAGACTCGTGTTTCTTCGTTCCTTTGCTTGAAACCATTTGGCAAGCGCCTGGTTCTCCCTAGGACAGCATTTTGGGGAAGCCTCTCGCTCCTTGTGGGTGCGATCAGAGCTTTCTATCGATGCCGAGGACCGTAATCGTCCCTCTGAGCAGCAGCTCGTGGGTGTCTTTACCTGAATGCTCCCTGCGAGCCAAGGAGTCAGGTGTATTCAACAGCAACCAATTCAAACCCCACATTAGGAGGATCCCCTGGTGAATATTATTATAAGGTACAAGAGATGGCTCTGGGCGAGCTTTCATGCACACGGTATTTAAAAACCAAGGTATTGCTGGCAAAATCTGTAGGTGACACTCCGAGCACTTTTGAATGTCTTTTTTTTTTTTTCTTTTTTTTTTCTCAAACAATCCCTCGAAACCAACAATTTCATGTTGAATAATGACTCTGCCTTGTGCTTGTTGCCGGGCGCCCTGAGAGCAACTTGTTAAGTTTTGTGATGAGTACCCAATTACCTGTGCGTAGAAGCACCCCCATTGTGCGGAGAAACCTCCCCAGCAGCTGCCTTTGGTTAACCTGTGTCTCAGAGCCAGAGTCTTCCCCTTTCCTTGGTGCTCTCCAGCCCAGGAGAGGCAGCTCTTGGGGGTGGAAGGGGATGCCTGTCTGGCAGCTGGGGGTTTGGGGCCAAAGCTTGCATTTGAGTCACCTGTTTCAGCTCTTGGGCATCCAAACCCTCTTGGGAGAACATCAGGTTTAGCACCTAAATGCAGAATTGGGCTTTCCTCTTTCGGCACTGGCTTTTCCCATTCTGGCTGTATGGGCAACATGGGGTGATGGGATGGAAATGAAGTCAAAGCCCTGTTGGTTGAATTTCTGGTGACAGTTTTGGGGCAGGGAAGGGTCCGGTCTGTGAAATCACATCCGAAGGGGAGGTGGCTGCTGGGGTGAGTGAAGGTGTCAGAGAGAACTTTGAAAGGGTGTCTTTGAGAGAAGTTGCCTGACTTCAGCCAAACAGTTTGGAAAACCATTTTATAATGGGGCTTGAAGCCTAAGGAAGAGCCTTCCTGGAGGACACACGCCCAGTCCTCACTCTGTACCCAAAACACCTGTGCAGGAATGAGAGAAAATAAATTAATTCCTTTCCCTGGTAAAGGCAGCAAATCTTTATTTGTAAGAAAACAAAAGCCTTGGATGGGAGGTATTCTGGGTGAAGTTCTCTTGGACAAAGTTAGCCCAACTCGAGTGGCTCTGCAGAGGGGAAAGAAAGCTTGTGCTTCTGGAAGCTGATGTAGCTACAAGTGCATCTGGAGTCCCAGCTTCTCCTGCTGATGTTTCTCCTCCATAATTCTGAAGCTTTGCATCTAGTGAGCTTCTGGCAAGCAGAGTTAAAGGTTTGTTTGTTGCCCTCAATATTTTGATGTAATTAATCAGCGGGACTAGCTGCTTTTGCCCAGAGAAACGCTCTCTCCAAGAACACAAGTGACAGGAGAGGATTAATAGCCTTCTGGAGAGAGCTGCTCTGCTTTTTTATTTAAAAAAAGGGAAAAGAAAAAAAAAAAGTGCCTGCGAGCCATGTTGTTGTTTTAAAAAAAAAAAAAAAAAGACAGTCTAAACAGTTAACTTTGCCTGCAGTGTCTCAGAGAACTATGGAATTGTCAGCTCCTCTCAAGCATCCCCAAGAAAGTTTCTGCTTTTTTCCCTCCTGTCACAGAGCCACTTTCCTGGCTGCTGGGAAAGCTGGTTGCTGCCTGCCCAAAGAGCAGCTCAGGCAAGGAGGAGAGCAAGGACACCCCAGCAGAAAGGGGAGGATTGGGAAAATAAGGGTTTGGAAAAGAGAGAAACTTCCCAGTTAGAGAACGCGAGCTAATCCTTAGCTGCGGGGTCTGGGGTTTCCCTGCTCCCGGCTTGGCATCGGCGTAAAACCGATGCAGCACAGGGGGCTCAGAGTGGCTGGAAGGGGGGATGAAAGCTGCTCCCAGAGCACTGCCCGTGGGCACTCAGCTGCTGCCCCATCCCTCCTCCTCCTCGTTGTCCCCACTTCGTATTCACAAGCAAGCCCAGGCTGCCGTAGGAAAGACAGAAAGGTATCACTCGCCTCTATTTAATTTCAATTACACGGGGTCTGCAGGAGTGCTAAGAGCGGTGCCAGCAGGGCTATAAACTTAACATATTTGATGATTCTCCTTCTTTTCAAGCAAGTGGTGCACAGCAGCCACCCCATTCAGCAGCGATAATTCTGGGGGGCCGTGACATTATGGCTGGCAGAGCCGTGCGCTGTAGCGGAGGCTCCTTTTTAATAAAGGCATTTGAAGGGTGAGATTAATCGCCTTGTTTCATGGCGGGCAGCAAGGCACCCTGTGCCTGCCCCTGGTCTGGGGGGCTTGGTGTGGAAATGGGCTTTGGTTTGAGCATGCCGAGCCTGTGCCATGAGAAGGGATGCTGGTGGGGGATGCGGGGGGCTGAGAGCCAGCAGGCACTGTGCAGCTCTTCCTCTTACCCCAGGGGAGTTGTTGCTGCACGATGATCTCACCTCCTTTTATGCCTTATTGCCTCTGTCTATCTACCTCCGTATGACACACGCTTACGTGTCAACTTTTCACTTCTTATATGGCAGCCGAGAGGAAAGGCTTAATGTCATAAAGACAAGCTGGCAGCTGGGAGGTAGCCCACTTAGTCATCTAACTTTGCGTCAGAGGCACTGCCAGCCTCTTCCCTGGCTCTTCCAGGCAGCTTCTCCCTCCTCTGCCTGACCTGGTGTCACACACGGCAGAAATCCCTATCTAGAAAATCAACATCGTTTGCTCAAGCGGGTGGTGAACACCAGCCCTGTCCTGAGGGCAAAAGGGTTTGTGTCCCCCAACCACCTCGGTGTGCCCAGCTGGGGCAAGGGGAGTGTGGGGTTTTGCAGCTTTTTTGCCCAGAACTCATGGGGCCAAGGGGGATGTCCCAGATCAGATTCAAATTCACTTGGGCTGTGACAGTCAACACTGGGGCATCTCAGGAGGTTTGGAGCCCAGGAGGAACTAAAGAGTCATTGACAGCTAAATCTATAGATGACTAAAATGATAGAGGAAAGATCAATTTATCTCTCACCTGTTTCTGTCACTCTTCCCTACATGCTGGGGGAGTCTTTATTTGCTGCTCAGAAACAGGTCCTGAGCTGAACGATGCCTTGCCCTGTCTCAGGAAGGCTGTGGCTGGCTTTTCTCATGTGCTATTTCTGTATGCAAAGAACTTCATTTATTATCTTTGCTTTATACGTTTGGCTTCCTCTGAGCGTGCAGCCTTGTATCCCCCTCTGCAAGCACAGTGCTTAGGATCGCTCTTCCTCTTTCCTCTTGATTTCCAAACTGATGATGGAGCAGCTTGGACACAGGGTGTCAAATACCGGAGCTGGGTCAATGCATCCAACTCAGTCTATTTGACATCCATCTATGCTGGGACCATCTCCCTGTGCAGGCACAGAGCAGCCGTGAGAAAGGGGAGGCTTTGGTTACAGCAATTGCTGTTGCTTCCTTTCATGTCTCAACCTGCTGGGGTGGGCTTGTGCCCCTGGTGCAGGGGGACAACCCTGTCCCCATCCCTGTGAGTGAGGAGATGCAAGCCAAGGGCTATTCAGCACGTGGCTGCTGGTGCTGGGACCACTGCCATAGTGGAAGTGGAAGCATCACCACGCTGCTCTTCCCAGAGGTTAACCCTTCTCTCAACTGCTGGGTGAAGGAGAGGTGAACTAGGGGGGGTCTTGTAGCTGAAGCCTCCTAATCTGGTTTGTTCCTCTGCATCTATCATCCCATGGTGGCCGCTTTCCCACCGACCCCTTCCTTAACTGCCCTTCTTACTATTCACCTTCAGCCTCGGGAGTCCTATTGCTGCACGAGGGCCCCTTTGTACAGCACAGATACACTGTGGACACACACACACACAACTCTAAAGGTCTTCCCAGGCCACCTCAGGTGGGGAAGGACATCTGTGTCCAACACCGGCAGTACCGGTGGACTGACTTAGTCCTTGTGCCTGTTGTGCTCACCCCACGCAAACCTCAACAGCTTACGCAGGTTGTTTTCCCCTTCCTGCGGGCTTCTGCCTGTCAGCAGCACCATGGGAAGGGTTTTACAAGACAGAAAACGCTCTTGTAACCTCATCCTGAGCCATCGACTTGTTCCCTTTGGCAGCGACACATCCTGGGGCTGCTTCCTTTCCCCTGGTCCAAGACACACTTATCCAAAACCATCTCTAAAAATTCGTCCACGATGAATTCTCCTGCTGGTGTTTCGACACATTGGCTCCACAGAGGCTTTCGATTTGGTATGAAAAGTAATTATTACTGGGGTGCAGTTTAGCAGTTGTGTTTTACAGTGCTGGTAAGGTTAAAAGAAATAATAATAATAATATAAGAAAGACTCAGCCAGAGTAACTGCCTGCAACATGCTATTTGCATTTTTAAGGAAATACTTCTTTGAGACAGCTTGGGTGAAAGGTCGGCATTTGCATATAAATGGAAAAGAAAGTGTGTGATGCTGGAAGTTACATCTATATTATTTTCTCAGCAGTGAGCTGCTGTTTCAGAGATTAAGGGACGCGGTTTGCATTTGGCTTTTATTGAATAGAGAAGGTACCAGGAAAGCCAAATTAGAACAAAATAATGAGGAAAATGCGCAAGAAGAAAGAAGAAACACCGTGTTTCTCGGAGATGCTCTCCTGCATGCCTGACGCGTTACACGCCTGTTTGCACACGCGCCGGGCACAAGCAGATGAGCGTTGCTGAGCAGGGCTCCCTATGCATGCACTAAAGGACGGACACTGGAGACGAAGCCGCTGGCAGGAGCTGCCTGTGCTAGGGATGAGCCTGGCAGAGGAGGGGATGCTGGCACATGTCATTTGGAAATGTTAAGGCAGGATTTGCTTGATATTTTTTTTCTCTTTTTTTTTTTTTAAATACTATTTTTATTTTTATTCAGGCTCAGGTATGTTTGGAGGGGAATTAATTAGCAGGCTTATATGAAGTTCCTGCTATTGCAGTAGGAAAAGGCACACTTTAGGCAACTCTTAGTGCCTGGCAGGCTGAAGGCAGGAGGAAGAGATGCCCATAGCTCAGGTCTTGCTCTCATCTTGGAGGGGCTCACCATCAGCTGAGAGCTTTTTGAGGCCCTGCTGTTGCCCTGGGACTTGGAAACCCCAAAGGGGTTCTCCAGTGGAGAACCTCATCACTTCCTTTTCCCTGTTGTTGGTGGCCCTGCTCTCCACTCTTGGAGTGGCTTTGCATTTTGACAGCTCCCCCAAGGAGCCGGGGAAAGGTGGGATGTTGACCAATGTTCACTTTTATTCTCTTTGATCAATCTACTTAAGAACAATGCAGAGACAGCAGTGCTACCGTGGGGGTGCAGAACTTATTCCTCTCTTGAAGAGTACACAAATGATGTAAGGATGGAAGGTGAAAACCACCACCTTTTATATCTTCTGCAGTGCTGTGTAGTCTGCTTCTGCCACTTTGTAGAAAAAGAAAAAAAGGCTCTAATAAAAAGTCTTATTAACTGGCCATGAACACTGGAGCATGAATATTGCTCTTAATGAGGAGAGACTGTAGCCTCATTTGCTTCCTCTGCATCAGGTGCACTGAGGGCTTTGGCTCCTGCTGGGTGATACAGAGAAATAGGGTGAAACATTGGTCCTTCCCTAAAACACTTCACATCTCGGTGTGCCCAGCTGCTGGGCAGGGATGGAGGGAGGGGCCTGGGTGAAGGACAGCAGAGCAGCCATCGCAGGGATCTGGGGGGTCCAGGTCCCATGGCAAGGTGATGTTAGTACCTTGCTCCTGGTGAATCTTTTAACAAGCTGCTGAACCCCACTGCTGAGGGCTTTGCTCCCTCTCCTAGGAGCGGGTTTTGGTGCTTCTTCCCTTTCTATTGTAACATGTACCCATGGCAGGGGGTTGGAACTGGGTGATCTTTAAGGTCCCTTCCAACCCAAACCATTCCATGACTCCCTTTTCCCATCAAGGACCTGGCAGAGAGAGTTCAAAAGCACCCAAAACTACCAGGTATCACAGGGCAAAGCATGAGCTGGCATTGCTGAGGTGGCCACAGGGGCTGACACAGCCGCCTAGGCAGAGGTGGCAGCTGATGCCATCAAAAGCAGGACGAGCCAAGAGATGAGGTGGCACATGTCTGGGAAGGAGGACGTGAGTCACTTGTGCTCTGTGCAGTGCTGGAGGAGGGAGCTGAGGTGGGGGATGCTCCCTGGGCTGCTCACTGGCCCCTGGGCACCACAGCAGGAATTGCTAGAAGGAGGGTGGCAGGTTCCTGCAGACGGAGATGGAAATATAACGGCATCGTGCTAGCAATGACCTGTCGTCTTCCCCTTTGCATAGCTGGGTGGAAACAGTGCTGATCCCCTCCTCTCCTCTGTGCTCCCAGGACGTGCAGGGCTATGCTCTGGTGTTGGCAGCAAACCCCTCTGAGCTGTGCTGGTGTTGAGCTGGTTGCTTAGTGGGTTAGCGACACGTGCTGTGCTGCAAGCGGCCATTTGGCAGTGAAAGCACTAGAAAAGTTTGATCCTACTGAAATCAAAACTCTTCCTTTCCTTTGGGTAAGGGGAAAACGAAAGATCAGAGTGTGCATCGCAGAATTCGTAACCTTTGATGTTGCAGCCTGTGGTTCAGTTGCACAGTGGATTAAGCCAGCATTGTGTGTTTGTCGGGACCGTGGGATCAAAATTCAGCTCACTGGTATGATGAGTTGTTGGGTCTCAACAGCCAGCAGGCACTGCCTGGCTCTGTGCTTCGGCGAGAGGGGATGTGGCTGGGAGTGATGTGGGGATGAGGGGCAGCGAGTCCCGGGCTGTGGGAGTGGGATGTGCTGGGTCAATGTGATGATGGAGGCAGGGGACAGGAGCAGTGGGAGACCAAGCACCCGGGTCAGCTGCCCCAGAGACCAGCCCAGGGCGTACGGGCTGGGATATACATATGCCTCATCAAGGGCAATGATGTTTGTCATCTTGCTTTAAATAAGAGTCACTAATAGAGAGTACAGGGTGGTCGTGACTCTTGCACGTGGCGGAAAGGATTCCCCCAGGTGCTGGGGCATGATCACCATCTCCCAGCATTTGCTCCCTGTCCACTGGGTTTCACTGGTCCCCCACTTTGCTGTTTCTGCAAACAGTCATGGGGCCAGGTCCCTGTAGCTCAGCCCCAGCTTTATAGGATGAAACTGCTCATGGCTCCCCCATTTCTCCTTTTATAGAGATTATAAACTCTTTGGGGCTTGTCCAGGTAAGGTCCCCAGGTGAGAGCATCAAAGCTCAGCATCTGCTTGGTGATTGCCAAGCTTCTTTCCAACCATGCTAAGGAAAAGTCTCCTTAGGTCAGCAAATGAATAGCAAAGAACATCCTGCAATCTAGCTGGCCATGCGACATCTCCCATCCATACATCCCATCCTAACTGATTATTAAATCATATTTGCTGATAAGTATGAGATGTAATATCTATTACACAGCTGTTAAACTTCAATTAATATGTTTTAATGATCAGTCATTTACTGTGCAATATACAATTAACATCCGGTATTAAATCTTAAATTAAATGCATGTTTGGGAAGCTAAATTTGAAGCACTGAATGTAGCCATGCCACAGTAAACAGCGATAATTGCACTGGATAGATGGTATTTCTGTGCCCTGAGAGGGGGTTAAACCAACACCCCTGACATAGGAGAAGAATGGAGAAGAATTGCTAAAGGAGCTGGGTTCTGCTTTTTTCAGTGTATTTTGATCCCTGCAGAGGTTTTAATTCATCTTCCTTGTAAAAAAAGCCCCCTGATGCAGAGCTGCTGCACTCCTGCGTGCCTGAAGGCTGAACTGGCAGCCACTCGAGCAGGGTCTTGGGTTGGGGGAGTCTTCTCTTGGCAAGGGTTGGGCAGGAGTGTGGGGCAATTAGTCGGGCTTCAGGCTGGGTTGCGCTGTGCCGAGTCCCGGGGGCTGTGCAAGGGCTTCCAGTGGTGCAGCCAGGATCTGAGACTGAAGCCTTACATCAAAGATAAGTCTCACGTTGCCTGTTGGAAGAGGAGCCCTCACTGCACCATGGGTTTGGGGTCACACAGGAAAGCAAATTCAGTTATCGGTGTCCTCCAGGCAGCGGCTGGTGGCCGTAGAGAGCAGCGTGTGTGGGCGATGCACGGGTGTTAGCCAGTGAGCAGCGCAGAGGGGGTGGAGGGGCCCATGGGTGGCTTTTGCAGCTTAGAGAAGATGTAAAATTTGCATTTGGGGTTTTTTCTTTAAAATTCATATGAAAGATGGGGTCCAAAGGGCACCCTCTGAGCCCTGACACTGCTGCTGTGTTGGCTCTGAGAAGTGAGCCTGTGTTGTCTGGTGGGATATGGAAGGACCCAGCCTGTCCTCAGCACGTTGCTGCCTTGTTAACGCAGGGTTCACCTTCCCCGTGAAAAATGTGCGCGAACAAAGATGAAGAAAAATCTTTCTCTCTTCCTTTTTCTTTTCTCGCACTTGGGGGAGCAAATGAAGATGGATTTGTTTTTCTTCTAGTCTTTCAGTTTAAATACGCTGTGACACATCTTATGAGGAAAAAATGCCTTCACCCGCCATCTTTGCTCTAAAGATCCCGTCTCTCACCCCATCACTTGGCTATAGCAGAAGTAACCTCTGCGTGGATTTGGAGATGGGGTGGTGCTGCTCTCACAGCCGGGAGGCAGCCCACAAATGTATGGATGCTTGTGGGAGCTGGCTGCCACCCAGGCAGCCCCCTCCTGCAGCATCTTGCCTCAATTTCTATTCACCTTTTGCCCTCCAAAGCTTCCCGGGAGGCTTTTTTGGGGGAACTTTCTGCCATTCTTTAGAGGGTTCAATTTTATTTTTTTTTCCTGGCAAATCAATGTTTTCTTCTCTCTTTGGTGACAGAAAGTAAAACACCCCCCAGTGTGATTAACACTCTGAATTGCGCGTGGTCTCCCTCCCAGGTTTCCAGATCTTCTTGCTTGGAATTGATGAGGGTGACCCAAAGGTTTCACAGAATTTGCCAGGATTTTGCACAACTTGCAATGCTTTGGTTCAGAGCTGACCTTGCTCAGTGGTTATTTCTGAAGGAGGGGTGGGGACAGCAGTTTCAAGGTTTGAGAAAGAACCTGGTTCAGAAGAGGACACACTGATGGTTTTGGTGGTGGGCTGTCATAAATGTTGATGGGGAAAAGCAGCCTGTCTACTGAGGGACCCCAGTGTGTCATCCAGTCCTGACTGGGTGGTGGGTACTGAGGATGAGCCGGGTGGGGAAATCTAATGATTTCCTTTGGGATGTGAAGATCAGGGAGTGATCTACCAGACGATCTAAGCATCTAGATTATTTTTCAAGGGGGAGTGGATGCAAGTGCTCCTGGCTGCGAGCTTTGGCTGTCCCAGCTCAGTGTCAGGAGAGGAGAATGTGCTGTTCCCTCCAGTATCTGTCTCCCATGGGCAAAAAACTTGAATTTAAGGCAATATCCTGCATCTCCTCTTGGGTGGCCCAAGTAAGGGTTAAAGGAAGTGTCCTTCACATAGCCAGTGAACTGCGTTTCTGCTGAACCCAGGGTCCGGAGGGGAGGTGGAAAGGGCACAGCCAGCAGTGCAAGCTGATCCTCTCTGGAGACCAGATGCATTTAAGCAGCACAGAGTAGAGGAAATCTGATTCGTGTGTTAACGGAGCTGCCTTGGTCACCTGAACCGGGCTGGGCAGAGGGACGGGAGCAGGCAGGAGGGCATTGAGCTGTGCAGCCAATGCACCTTCAGCCTGGCCAGGGCTCCTTGTCCCAACGCGCAGCCCCTTCCTCTCCTCTAGCTCACAGGGAGGTTGGGACAGGGCCCATGGCAAGGACAAGTTGGGATCTTGGGCCAGATTTACCGTGGCAGCTTCCGGAGCTCACCCTTAGCCTACGATTTAGGCACACGTGAGCAAAACAGCCCCAAAGAGGATAAGTGTGCGTCTGTGTGTTTTGCTATTTTTTCCTCCTCGGGGTTGAATCTCATGACCTCAACCTTTCAGAAATCTTCTAAGCTGTCTTTAGGGTTATCTTGCATCCAGGATCCATCGTTTCTATAGTTTACCCCACTCTCTGCTCCTGCCCTCACTGCATCCCAGAGAGGATGCTCCCGCTTTAAAACACACTGTTTGGGAGAAGGATGGTCAGGGAAATGCTTCAGATAAGCAGGCAGGCTGTACTGTCCTATGAATGTGACATAGAAACATCTTTATTTCTTCTCATTTGATATTATTCCTCCTCTGTTCCCCTTTCTTCTGTCCCTTTCTAGCTTCTTTCCCACATTTTGCTTGGTTTTCATCATCTGCCTGGCCATCTGTGCCTCCCTGCTCCCTTTCCTCAGAGCTTCTCCAAAGCAGAATAACATTTCAGCAGCTCTTGGATTTTGTTTCCAAGGCCTTTGCCTTTCCTGTGGGTCCAGGCTGGAACACAGTGCTTCAGACAGGGTTTGGAGTGGGGTCTCCAACACAGATGAAAGCTAGAAAAGTTGCCCTGGCTGCCCTCCTGGCTTCAGAACAGCTCTGTTTTTGGACAAATACACAAAGGTGACTTTCACGGTCATCTGTCTTAGGCACTAACTTGGATTGTACGTCACCATAGGATCGAATTATCCCAGTCTTTCAATGTACTCATTCTTGCAAGAGCACTGTGGGATATACTGGTTGTTCCTCAATGTCTTGTAGATAGAGAACAGACATAGGCAGGGGAGAAATAAATGCCCTAGCTATTTGCTGTGCGTTCTCCTAAAAGCTGCTTTGTGGCAGAGCAGACCCCAAGTTGCTCAGCTGGTGTCCTACACACACAGCAAGTTATCCATCGCTGGAAACACCCACCTTCCACGGGTTTCCTTTAGCATGTGTGTGCCTTCTCCCTGCTTTCCCCTGTCTCTGAGACCACCCCAATAATAGAAACATCAAATCCAGGAGGCATGGGAACCTGTTTGGCAGAGGAAGCAAAGCCTCTGCCCTGGGCTCTTCCCCAGGCTGCTCGCAGCCCGAGATGAATGAGTGTGCCAGTGCATGTGTAGCTCCTCACGTGCCTCCTTCTGGGGGATGCTCTCCTTTTTCCTTTGCATCAGTGGTAGAAGATGAATGGAGCAAGACTTGGAGAGCAGGCAATAAATTATTCAGTACTCGGTGCCAGAGGCAGCCGCAATTAAAGATGCGAGGGGAAGGCTCGCGGCGGAGGCGCCCAAAGCGACAGGGGTTTGCCAAGGTGAGCTGTGATGCTGAGGGCCCGGAGGCGAGAGTCTGGGGGCGAACGCTCTTGATCTCATCACGATGAGCAATAGCTGCACAGGAGGGGAAGCCATGTCATGCAGCCCCCATGCCACGGCACCTCCTCAGCGCTGGTCCATCCTTGTGCAGCAGGGCTGGTGCTGGCCCCTTGGAGATGTTTGAAGTTGTACCAGATGAAGGGAAAGTGCCAAGAATCCACTTGTAAAGTATGAATTTCCTGTAAACTTTCTCTTCAGATGGAGGCTTCTCGCTGCCTGCTCTCCCTTGCTCCTGAAGCAGCTCTGTGTCTGGGACCTTTAACTTTGAGACCCTTGTTTTGCACCTTCACTGCGTATCGCTCTAATGACCCGCTCCCAAAATGCTGGTGTCACTGAGAGTTGTCATGGAAACCTGTGTGGGGACCCCACTCGGCTCTCGGTGATGTCCAGCTAACGGGTCCCATCCACTGCTTTAGATGTGTGACTTTTTTTGTGACAGACTGAAAAATTAACTTCATCTCTGGTAAGAGAAGAGGGTGTAATGGAGAAGCCCTTTTGCTGCTGCCATGGGCACCACGAGGTCCCCCTGGGACGGTGCTGGCAGCTGCCTTGCCCAGCTCACCAGTGACATTCACCATTAATGCTGTGTTTCCCAGCTGAGGACCAAACTGAGCAGCACTGCAGTGTTTGGGGCAGGCTGAAGCTGCACACACAAATTCTTGGGGCTCTTGGCCTTGGCACGGCACCATGTGGCCCTACTCGGGGCTTGGAGACCCTCAGGCAGGATTTGTGTCGCCATTATAGAAAGCAGGCAGGGAACAAATATTGCATTTTCACCTCTGGTTGATGCTGCTGATGAGGTGCTGGGCTGACTCCATGTCCTGACCCTGTGTTCCTCTTCCATTTCCTCAGAAAATGAGTTTCGGGGCGAGCTGCTGAATCAGAGGTGGACCTGTGGAGAGAAGATCAGCAGCTGCGAGGGAGCCGCCAGCCTGCACGGCACACGCATCAAGGTGAGAAGAAAGCCCTTGATCCTTCACAAATGTGTACTATTTTGGTACAGCAACCCCCTGCCCTGTGTGTTGGCCACAGGATGAGGGCCACGTGCTGCTCCAGCCCTTATGGACCAGGTGGTCCTGGGGGGATGGAGCCTTTTCTGTACCCAAAATGATGGGTAGGACTTGGGAGTCTCTGTCTCCTTGTTACAGCTGAACATGGTGAATCCAGGCAAAGAGGGCTTCCAGCTGTCACGACTTGGCTTTGGGTCCAGATATTTAAATCCTTCCCTTCCTCCCCGGTCCCATCCTTCAAGGATGGCTCAGAGCTGGATATTTAGGTCAGTCCCAGGCCTGTTAAAATAGGCCCTTTCTCCAAGGCGCCGGCTGGTCGGAAGAAGCCCCTCGTACGCCAGGTGAAGCCGTGGTGTCTTTGGAGGAGACAAGCGAGGCATTCATCCCCACCGGGATGTGGGGAAGCTCCTGGGGGCTCAACAGAGCCGCTCATTTACTGCTGCAGCTGTGGCTGATGAAAGGGGTCCAGCCAAGGCTGTCAAACCTCCCGGCAGATTCACTGCCAGCAGATTAGGAAGCTTTAATTAAGCATAGAACTGGGCTGCTCATTACGCAAATGGCACTTCCTGTGCCATTTTGGCCTCTCAGTAGCGAGGCACCATCTCAGATGGGTGGATGGACCCACCTGGGTGGTGGAGGAAGCCCTCCTCGGGTGACTGATGTTACCGACTCTTCCTGTATCCCCAAATAAACCGAGCCCTGGGAAAACCCCAAACCAGCAAAAATCCACCCTTAAAAATCATCCTTCTTCACTAACAAGCTGTCAGCTGCAAGCAGGTGTCACCAGGAAAGCTCACACCTTCTTAGAAAGCAGAGTAAGCAGTTGTTGCTATATTTAAAACGAGCTCAATTAAGGCTTTTCTATTGAACCTGCCAAATAAGCACTTAGATTAGATTTAATAAGATTGTTGTGTGTTAATAAAGCAATGATTACAAAAGGTAATATTCCTAGTACCTGGTGTTCATCTAGCGCTCTGCCTCCCCCGAGCACGTTGCAAATATTAACTGTTTCTTGCAACCCCCAGCTTTGCTCATCTGTGCTTTAACAGAGTGACTGGTCTGGGGGCGAGAGGAGGAGGTGGGGAGGGGGGCACATCTGAAGTGGGAACGGAGTCTGGGGAGCTGCAGCTTTTGGAGGTGGTGGTGCTGGTTCTGCAAAGCCAGGTCCAGGAAGAGTCACCCCAAGGGATGCCGAGGGTACATGAGGGCCTGATCCTGTGCATCTCTTGCTGCCTGAGGCGCGTGAGTGAGCGATAGATGAATTCTGGTCCTTCGTTATTAAGGCTTCAATAGGAAGAGGGTGCAGGACGCTGGCTTTGATAAGGCTGTCACCAGCTCTCTAGTAGCAGTTTTCCCCGTGTGTTACTTTCAATCCATTTAGGCAAATTTAAAAACATACTACTTTGCATATCAGTGCAAGTAGCATATTTATGTTCTGCTATATTTTCCTAAAATCCAGGTAGAACTTAGGATAGTTTAGGCTTGGATGTTGTGTGCGTGCAGCCCTCTTACCTCTCAAGGTGGGGAGAGAAATCTCACTCCCTCTCTAACCTTCAGATCTGCACTGCGGGCGCACGCTTGCGCTTGCATGTGTGCTCATAAATACATACCATATTTAAATGTAGTTTTTCATTTCATGCCAGTTATGGCTTCTAAGCCACAGGATGCGGAGCGGTGAAGGACAATGGGATGTGGGGCATGTTTACTTATTTATTTTTGCCTGTAAAGAAGCCCAGGCACAGGATAAAATTTCCCATGACAGGTCTGAAATGAGATCTCTGAGGAGCACTGGGGAGAGGTGCTCTCTGAGCCAGCTGAGACCATCTGCAAGGACCCTCCTGCTTGCGCTCATCCTGATGGAGAAATGAATCTTTCTCTCCAAAATCTCTGTTCTCTGTGGTGAGCTAGCTGACAGTGTCGCGGAACAGCAGGCAGGCTGATGCTGAAGGGTGGCTGCTGTTAGGGACAGGTGGGGCTGATATTGATGGGGCCACCAGAGCCCGTCTCCTGCCATGAGCGAGTCCTCTTTGGAGATGTCTTTGGAGATCCCCTTTGAGTCCTCTTTGGGCCTACAGGAGAGATGGGGAAGAACTCTTTATCAGGGAGGGGAGCCATAGGACAAGGGTTAATGATTTTAAACTGAAAGAGGGGAGATTTAGGTGAGATCTTGGGAAGAAATTCTTTGCTGTGAGGGTGCTGAGACCCTGGCCCAGGTTGCCCAGAGAAGCTGTGGCTGCCCCATCCCTGGAGGGGTTCAAGGCCAGGTTGGATGGGGCTTTGAGCAACCTGGTCTGGTGGGAGGTGTCCCTGCCCAGGGCAGGGGGTGGAACTGGATGATCTTTAAGGTCCCTTCCAACCCAAACCATTCCATGATTCTATGTGCATGTAGTTCACTTCAGCAATCACCGTGCATTGTGCCACTCGAGGATAATCGTATGAAAAAGGGAGCTTATTACTGAGCTTGAAAACAATGGGGTTGGAGAACCATGATTTTTTTCCTCTCCTACCCCTCCTCTTGTAGTGTAAGAGCCGTTGCCACGTACGGAGCCACTTAGGTCTCTCCGCTCGTCAAACGGCGTTTGGATCGTGTGTGGTAGCACTTTCAAACCGTCAAGAGGAAAGTATATGTCAACTTAAACTACCGCATGTGAAATCACCCCAGCCTAATGCTCGAATGTCAGCGCTGCGGAGGCACAGGCTGCAGCCGCGGCTGTGTCAAACGTGATGCTTGGGAGCATCTTTTCTGGTCCGCTTCACTTGCACGGAGGATGCCTCTGCTATCGCTATGGAGCATTAGCGCTGGGTGAGCGTTTCATTCGCAGCATTGAGGGTTTGGGTTTGGTGTGGGTTTTTTTTGTTTGTTTGTTTTTTGTTTTTGTTTGGTTTTGGTGGGTGTTGGACCCTTTCCGCAAATGAAAACTGACAGCAGGGCTTCAGGAGGATGTTTGTGATACAGCTGTAATTTTTAATTTGAGGTGGGTACACACTGTGGTTTTGCATCTAAAGATGTCAAAGCAAAATCCTCCCCCCCACCCTGACTCCAAGCCTGAGAACACAGCACAGGGTGTCCTTTCCTGGAAGCAGTGAGAGAGCAAAAGGCAGACGGTAGTTTATTCAGCCGAGGATGGGACTCGCAATAGGTGGAACGTCAGGAGGATTTAAATCAAGCAGCAGGGAAGACCCTAAAGGAAGAAGCAGGGGGAAAAAAACCACCCTAACCTCGAAGTGTGGTTATAAAATAGCAGCTGGGAGCTACTATTGAGCCTTTTTTAAAAGTAGAGGAAGACTCTTGATCAAGGGGTTTTTCTTCCTCCATCACCCCTTATTAATTCTCTTGAAAATTAACAGCTAGAGAAGGCCCAGCGGGATGAAGCCTTCTTCGTTTCCTGCCCTGACCGATGATGCCACGGCGCTTTGCAAAGAGCTGGGGGGAGAGATTTGGGGACCCAGAGCCAGGTCTCTCCATCCACGTTCAGCTGCAACAGCCAAGGGAGGATTCCTCATGGGGTGGAAAATAAAAACCCTCCAAAAGAAATCAGGATGGCTGTTCAAACCCATCCTTGCTGCTTGTTTTGCTCCCTGGTGTGATTTGCCCCATAGTCTGCATCCAGCTGGACCTTGGGGTTGGCTCATGCGGATAAGGCGATCCTTGTGTAGGAAAGAAGCAGCAAGCAGCAGTGCAAATTAACAGCAAATTTAATCTTCCTTGGGGAGAGCTTGAAGGAGTTTGCTGGGACGAGGCTGGTGATGGCGGAGGTTTCCCACACAGCATCCTTCTCCCTTCCCTTCCCTTCCCTTCCCTTCCCTTCCCTTCCCTTCCCTTCCCTTCCCTTCCCTTCCCTTCCCTTCCCTTCCCTTCCCTTCCCTTCCCTTCCCTTCCCTTCCCTTCCCTTCCCTTCCCTTCCCTTCCCTTCCCTTCCCTTCCCTTCCCTTCCCTTCCCTTCCCTTCCCTTCCCTTCCCTTCCCTTCCCTTCCCTTCCCTTCCCTTCCCTTCCCTTCCCTTCCCTTCCCTTCCCTTCCCTTCCCTTCCCTTCCCTTCCCTTCCCTTCCCTTCCCTTCCCTTCCCTTCCCTTCCCTTCCCTTCCCTTCCCTTCCCTTCCCTTCCCTTCCCTTCCCTTCCCTTCCCTTCCCTTCCCTTCCCTTCCCTTCCCTTCCCTTCCCTTCCCTTCCCTTCCCTTCCCTTCCCTTCCCTTCCCTTCCCTTCCCTTCCCTTCCCTTCCCTTCCCTTCCCTTCCCTTCCCTTCCCTTCCCTTCCCTTCCCTTCCCTTCCCTTCCCTTCCCCTTCCCCTTCCCCTTCCCCTTCCCCTTCCCCTTCCCCTTCCCTTCCCTTCCCTTCCCCTTCCCCTTCCCCTTCCCCTTCCCCTTCCCTTCCCTTCCCCTCCCCTCCCCTCCCCTCCCCTCCCTTCCCTTCCCTTCCCTTCCCTTCCCTTCCCTTCCCTTCCCTTCCCTTCCCTTCCCTTCCCTTCCCTCATCCCGGCTTTGAACCCTGCCCTGAAACACAATTGTGGGAGCTGGACCATCCTCTGACTGTGCATGGTCAGGGTAGAGGGGGGGTGTGGTGGGGTCCTGCCTCATTAGGGCACTTGGTTCTGTGCTCTCCCTCGAGGAGCTAAAGAAGGGGCTCTTTGGACCTGGAAGAGGGGGAGGACTGAGTAGAAAACCACTTTTCCACACTTCTGGAGGAAAAATGTAATTTCTTCTGGCATTTTCTTCCTCCTGCTTTACCTGCTGCTAAGCAAATTTTAGATTTTGAAGGTTTTTGACTAAAAATAGAGGCTCTGTCTGTCCGTCTGTCCCTCTAAAGCCCAGACACAGCTTCTTGCAAATGGCATTTTGCTATATCTGCAAATAAGCACTGATGGAAGCACTGCTGCTTTCAGAGCAAAATAAATATTCCCGCTGAATCCTCACCTCTCTTTGTCCAGCTGAAGGCTTTTTCAGCGTGTTTATTTTCTCTGAGCTCCGTGGTGCTCTTGAATACATATAAAGTATTACCGCTGACCATGGGGAATTTTCAGCGTTGGCCCTTAATGGCATATTTGCATAGAGCTGTCAAAGTCCCAGCACACCTGGGCATCAGTGCATGGGAGGCTGCCAGCACCTCGGTCTTCCACTGGAAAAGAAATGTGTATTGAGATAAGAAATAAGAAGAAAATATCAACCCTGTTAGGTACTCTATAAAATTAAACCTCAGATCCGTGCGGCTGTTCCCGTGCTGTATCGCTGTGGTCTTGGCAGCAGAGCAAGACTGTTAGTGTAGAAGCAGGCTGTTAAAATTCACATTGTACTCAGGTTAAACTGCATTTTAAGTTTATCTGTCTGAACCTCATTGATTTACATTTGCAGCATCAGGACACCATCAGTTTAGCTTTTATTATGCTCATGTCAGGAAGCTCCTAAGCGCGGGACAAGCACTTGGTAAGGAATAGCCCCTGTACCACGGCACCTTGAGAGAGAAGGTATCAAAAAGGGGCACCCAGAGATGAAGTGATGTTCCCAAGGTTACCTTGTCCCGACTGTCGGTGGCAGAGCATGGAGCTGAATCCTGCAGCGAGTACCTGGACCCAGCGCAGGGTCCTTTCCCACTGCGTTGTCTCGTGGCGTTGGGTTAGGAAACCTGCTAAACGCTTATTTTGGCTTAATGTGAGGGGTAATCCATCAATAAGGTGAGGAGAAGCAGTATAAACCTCTGCCTTGTTCTAGCCGATCTAACACGCTCTGGGGCTGGCATCTGGTGGCAATAATTTACTTGCAGGTTTCCTTTCAGATTGCTTTGTTTTCCATTCAGAGTTAAAATAATGAGCGAAATCCAGATTGCTTCTCAGCCTGGCTATTATTCGAGCAAGAGAGAGAACAAATGAAAATACTCCGTCAGCCTCCAAGTCTGCAAACATGCACTATGTGACCTGAAACTTCACGTTAAAACGATCTGTCTAGAGGGCTTCTCGCTGAGGAGGTGAACGATAAAGGACAGTGGTTTCATGTAACCTTCCTGCATCCAAGCCCGATAACCACGGAGGCTCCAGGAGCGCAGGGATGGCCACGTCAGTTAATTTAAGTTGCCTCGGAGGAGCCAGGGGCTCAGCTCAGAAATGGGTCTTTTTTTTTTCCCTGGTGTTTCTATGCTTTGGTGGGAAATGAAGATTTTTTTTTTTGAGGATGCTGCTGCCGGTGATTTAAGCTGAGGAAAGGAGCCTGATGGTAGAAAACAGTCTAGGTGTGCAGAGCCCACCCCATCCAGTGCTGTAAGAGAAATATTTTAGAGTGATGGGGCCATGTCAAGTTCTCTAATCAAATAATGGGGTCTTCTCTATGGGGAAAAACCCCTAATTATTTAGTGTTTGGTTTTTTTAAAGAAAAAGATAAAAAGGGCTGTTTTGTATAGTAAGCCAGGCAAGGCAGCCTATTTGGCTTTTCTACCCTTCGGTCCTGAGCAAGGTTGGGTCTGTCCTTGTCTTAGGTGGCTCCTGTCCCCTTTGCCCATGTGGTGACTGAGTGTGGTCCTGTCTTCCCAACACATTTGACCCTGGCTTGAAAGAGCTGTCGAAGGCAACGGGAGGAATTGTGTTGTGAGGTGCTACGGTGTAGTGAGGAGCCTGGATGTTAGCTCAGACACGATACCTACATTTTGAAGACAAATGTGACATGAAGTTGGATTTCACCCTTGTCCTTGAAGGGCAGGTTTAAGAAAATTGAAGTTTTGCTCTGCTTTTTCCCCCACTGTCCCTGCGGGGTCCCAGACCTTCCTCTTTTTTGGCCGGTACTGACAGTGCCCCTTACGCTTCCCCGCAGCCTGCCCTCCTCTGCCTCTTTGAATAATTTATCTGCAGGAAACCCATATTGCCAAGGCACCAGCCCAACGCGTGCCAATTCCCTGGGAAAACTGTCAAAAAAAAAAAAAAAAAAAAAAGGGAAAAAAGAAAAAAGAAAAAGCCCTCTCTGAAATCCATTTTGGTTGGAGGCAGGCTCCCAGCAATCAAACGTATCAGTCGTATTGTTGGCGTGCGGCGGCGGCATTAGCTACCTCGCTCAGCGCACGCCGACGCTGAAAGGCTCATAAATGTAATGAAGTCCCTTTGACACCTGCTCCTCTCCGCACTTTAAACGTGAGCCATTGGTCCGCAGGGAACCGGGGCTTTAAAAATAGAAATTATAGTAATTGTCTGCTGTGTTATTGGGAAGATTGTAATAAACGTGAAGCACAACACCGCGGTGCCACGAGCTGAATGCTGACAGGATGCATAAATTGCTCCAGGTTTTGATTTTTTTTCCCTTTTTTTTTTTTTTCTTCCTCTCCAATCTCCCCATCTAACAAATCACATAAATCATTGCGTGTTAACGCAGTGTTTCTGGAGGGCGGCAGCGGGAGGGAGAGAGGCACTCGGGGAAATTTCATCCCTCCCCTTTGAGATGTTTTCAGCTGCAGTGTCCCATCAGCTGCGGACCTCCGTCCCCTCTCCCTGCCTGCCCAACAGCCTCCCTCCCTCCTCACCACCCCCAAACCTCGGGGTGGGGGGACAAGAGAGGCTCAAATCAAGCAGGGCATCCTTTCAGGGTGATGGGTGAGGTCCCCCAGCCCCTTCTGCTTGGTGGAGGATCCATCAAGGAAGAGTTTCAAGGTGCACGTGGGGATGTGGTGGCACATATCATGTGTGCATCGTCCCTATGTGTACTCTGTGTGTGTCCCCCTTCCTGCTCCTCGACGAGGGGGAGCAGTCACTTGTGTCTCCCTCTGTTGGGGGTGCAGGAGGGTTGGCTGTGGAGCATCCTCATTTAGGGATGGCACAGGAGCTGGTTGGATCCCCTTCCATCTGGGCCCTTAGGGAATGCTCCAAAGAGCACGTGCCTCAGAGAAATCATGTTTACTATGTCAAATCCCACTTGGAAATGGTCTGTTCCCCTCACCCCCTCCGTTCTCTCTCCTTCCTGTTATCCCTGGAAGAAATGTCCCATATCATAATACTGCAATAAACCCCAAATTGTCTTGTCCCCAACTTACCATGCTATGATCCACCTCCCTGCTCTCATCCTGACCCTGCATCCCCCCTCTTGGCATTTGCTGCCAAATGCACCTGCCAGCAGAGAGAGCACCTGTGCTGAGGGTGAGACGTGAAGAGATGTCTCTTTGACCACGTCAGCAGCTTCATTGACAAGTTTCAGGAAATCCCATGTCTATTATTCTGGCCGTATCCTTTCGTCCTGCCATGGAGGTCCCCTGCTTTCAATGCCCCCACCTCCAGGCACAGCCTGATTTCAAAGCTCCCCTCGATGCCGGGACGTGGGTGAAGAGCCCACGCAGCACGCCAGAGGTGGCTGCACTTCAGCCTTCCGCTACCTTGTGGCATGTTGTGATGTTTAATTAATATCAAGCACTTTGAAGTCCCTGACGTTACTTATTCATGCCCGTATTCCCCACAGACCCTCCTATTTGATGTCCACGTTGCAGGGGTTATTTAGATGCAACCCTCTTTGTGTCAAATTTAAATGGAGAGGAGAGGTTGCTTTTTAGGGCACTACACGAAAAGTTGCCCTTCCTGGGCACAGGATCAGCTCAGCTGCATACTCAGAGATTTCTGAACAATTATACATGCCAGATACTCACAGGACTTCTGTGGTGTAAATCCAGAGAAATCAGTTCTGGCTCTATCAAGAGATATCTCAGACAGAGCCGTTTTCCATCATGGGCCATCACATCTGGGTTTTTGTCCCTCTGCGCTACCCGACAAGCAGAGAGTCCTTGTTGTGTTCCAGGATGTGGAAATTTAATTTAAGGTTGCTGAATTTGGGCACTGTGGGTTGAACGATAAAATCAGCGCAAGAAACTTCTGTCTCAAAAACGCAGGAAAGCTTTCCCTGGCTGCCCAGGTATTTACCCAGAGCAACAGCCCCACGTGAGACTGTCCTTCAACAACAGTTTTCTTGTTGTCTTTCACCAATTGTCTTTTCTTTCCATTCCAGATGAGTTTAGAAAATGATGACAAGAGAGCACGCACGCGATCGAAGTCTATCAGAGGTGAGCAGCTGGTTGTCCCGCAGCGTGGGGATGTATAGACCTGAGCTCCCCGCACTTTGCTTGCTCCAAATGGGCTTTGATTTTTCAGGTCCAGGCTTAATTCTTTAAGTTATACTCACTGTCCCCCCCTCCAACCCCACCGAAATCTGTCCATGAACCTGGAAAACTCCAAACCACAAACCTTTACAGGTCCTCGTAATATTTAACCCTCATCCCCTACGTACAGGGGAAGGGAAAAAAAAAAAGAAAAAAAAAGGCCCTTTGCATGCTTTGCTTTAGGGGAATCGCAATCACTGGAGCTTCAGATCAGCTCCTGGGGCTTTCATCATGCACATTCTGCCAGCGGCTTTGAAGTTGCACATCTGAGAGTGCCTGGCAGAAGTAGTGCATGCTGGAGAAGCAAACGGGGCCATCCCCCAGCAGGGATGTGAGGACAAACAACTTGTTAATACAAACCTCGATTGCTAGTTGTTTCCCAACTTTAAATTAAACACCATGCAGGTCTGTCTTTGCCTGCTTTCTCTCTGGGAGAAGGTGAGGGGTTCTGATATGGAGCACAGGGTGTTCCCTTGGGTGGTCCCATGGCCACGTGTGATGGCTACGGACCAGCCTCTCCGGTTTTGTTCCTTTTTGTGGCTGTGGATTTGATGAATTGCAAAGGTGGCTGGAAGCAAGGAATGAATGGGGCTGGCTGGAAAAGTGGGATGACTGCAGGGACCACAGCTTCACCCACACAGCTGTGCTGGACCACCTTCCTTTGTCCTGACCCACCTTCCTCCTTGCTCTCCTCAGCATCTGCATCTTTTTATAAACCAAACCAAACCCAGATGCTGCCAATTGTGCTGAATTGAGCTTGGATATTTGGGTTTCATTGCTTTGTGGCACATACATAAAGGTGCTTGCTCAGGTTGCTAATGAGAGTGCCCTGATTTCTATTTATTTTCTCGCACCCTGCCTTCACCACACTTGAATCTGGATTTCTTGATGTGAAAAGGTAATTTATTGCGTACACCCTGGGACTTGCCACTGCCTCCAGTTTGTTGAAGCTTGTGAGTCATCCCACCGGGAGCTGGATCCCAGGAAACCCAATTAGCTCAAACAAATTGAGCAAACGTGTTATGGTTTTTAGTCTGGGCAAATTTAGACTTGTGTTGTGGTTTTTTTTTTTTTTCCTCCTGATTATTTGGATTCCTGGCTGGATGTAAGGTTTCAGCAGCAATGCGATGTTGTTGTGTGTTGTTATTGTAAGCAGTGAGAAGTCCTCTTATTCACAAGTGGAGAATAATCCCTAAAAACCCTACAAACTATTGTTTACCCTAAAAGCCAAGTAAGACATCCCCTACCATGTGTCCGAATATCAGCAGGGGCTCCCACTTCAGCCCAGTGTGACAAGGGGAGGAGAAAAATATGGCTGTGTCCGTTGATGTTATGGAGGTACATTTGGCAATTGCAGCAAAACAGTAGGGCACTGTGGAAAAAGCAATTGAGGAGCATATTTTAAAGGCAAACCTAGAGAAGAAGGCATGAGAAAACTCATTTTTTACTTAAAAGTGTTCGAGTTATATGCGTGTATATCAGTATAACTCCATTGACTTTAAAGTTGTCGTGTATTTAGAGAGAGGTAGTCCCTGACACTGCAAACACCCACTCACATGCTTGAAATTAAGCACAGGCATGAGGATTTACAAGGCAGGATTATGATTTACTACAGTCTGGCATGCAGCAAGTGACAGCAGGATAGATTTGCCCTTTCTTTCCCAATTGGGATGCCCAAGGAGGCAGAAGAAACCCAGCTGCAGGCAGCAGAGCACCCCCAGAGAAGGGGCATGTCTCGGGAAAGGGCCAGGCACCCTCGTCGTGTTGTTGACCTTCTGTTTCTTTCCATTGCTGCATCCCGCCCCTTCGCCCAGTGCCCACGGAGCTCATCGGCCAGGAGGTGAGGTAAGGACCCTGCTCCTCCTCAGTAGTGGGAGGGAGGGAGGGGGGACCTCATGCTGGAACTCGCCTGGGTGAAGTCCCACAGCTCCTTACAGGCTCAGGAACCTGGGTGAGGGGAGAAAACCCATGGGACTAATGGGATAGAGGTCTTGCTCCAGGGCTTATACTGGTGGGCACCTTGCTGTGTCCAAGTCCTTGGGGCACCACTTGACAACACACATTAGAGGAACTGCAGGAGTTAAAGGGGTGAAACAGGAGCTCTGGATGGGTCATGTTAGATGTGAGACCATGGAGCCATCCCCTGTCCTACCCCAGACCTAAACCCCAGAAAAACCTGATGCCCATGTTTTGCATTGCAGGATCATTAGGGACAACATCCTACTAACCAGACTTTCTATTCCATGTATTTTACATCCCCTTATTGCCCCTAAACAACTTTGTGTCACATCACTTCTTGTGCCAGATGCTCCTCCTTTGGCCCTATCTCCCCTCCTGACTCACTGAGGCTCTGTAGTCACTCATTTAGCAGCGCTGGCACGCCAACAGCAGCAGCCAAAAGAGCCAGAGCGAGCTTCCACAGCCCTACAGAGCTTCTCATTATAAATAACAGCCTCCCCCATCTCTAAGCTCCCTTTAAACCTTGCACAAGGGCTTACACAAGAGGTAGGAGTCTTTAACCTGGACAGGCGCTAATAGCAGGGGCTGCCTTTTCTAGCAGCCTCCGTTAGAAAGCTGTGTGTGTCAAAGAGTAATTGGACCTTAACCAACCCAATTTCAGAGCATTTCTGCTCCTCCGCTCTCCTATTACCCTGGAGAGCTGGGAGGGGTGAGCGGCAGGCATGCCACTTCTCCAACTTTTATTGCTGAACACTTGAGTGGAGGTGGTAATTGGAGCAGGTGACATATATAAGGGGCAGGACAGAGTGCTCCACAAAGCCATCTCTGCAGCTGTCACCTAATTGCCTGATTAACTGGACGATTAATCGACTAATTGGAAGCAGGGCATCGTCTGCATAACAATAAGAGGCCCTTTTGTCAAGCATATGAAGGCTGTGGAGAGAGGGAGAGCAGGTCGGTGTGGTGGCTCTTGCGGGGAAGGATGGGCAGCTTTAACAGACCTCCAAGTCCCTTTCCCCTTTCGGGACTCCTGCCAAAATACATGAAACTTCCCCAGAGGAGAGCAGGGACGGGAAAGCGTAGCCTGGAGCATGCCGAGCATCACCTCAGCACTGGTGCTTTTCAGAGGGATTAAAATTGACACACCGAAGCCAGAGACATCCCAAATCGCCACCTGCTTCGGAAAACCTCAGTGCTGAACCACTTGGCTCTTTCCTACTGACTTTTTAATGCAGGCTTCATTTCACCACATCAAAAATGGCGTGTGTGTGTGGGGGGGAATCGGTTTTAATTGATGCAGGAAAGTTTATAAAAGGCTGTAACATCATCAGAGCTGCTCTTGTTTCCCACTGAATAAGGCCTTTTTCAGGCAAGTCACTGGTAACATAAACACTGCTCTGTTTTTCAGTGTACAGTCACTTAAAGTGTGTCTGGGGCTGCTCAGGATAGAGCAGCCTCAATCATGACTGAGGCCAATTAAAATTAAATAGACTTTCAGATCATCAGCAGTGGGAGCAGCGGAGGGGGGAGCTCCTTCTCCCAGTTCTTCCAATTACACACGTTAGCAGGATGAGATCTTCTTATATACGACCTTGGGTGTTTTGCTGGGGAAGGGATGCCTTGCTAGGGGGCAGGACCCCAGGGACAGCAGGGTTCGGGCTGTGTGCGCACACCAAAAAACTTGGGAGGCATCCCCCAAGCGATGGCATTGGAGGATGCTCAGCTGAAATTGGGCCACGAGGAAAAGGGACAATGGGAAAGAGAGACTTCATCTTGGAGAGGCTAGGAGGTGCAGCTTACACCCACGGCCACTTATCCACCTCATCTAGAAAGCCATGTCCCCTTAGGGGACACGCTGCCGTCATTTGACCTCTCAGCTTTAGCTTTGCTAAGCTAAAGCAAGCCGGTCTCCCTGAAGGAAGGATTCCTACTCCCCTGACAGTTCAGTGGCCTTTTCCTGTCCCGGTTTTGGGTTGAATTATATTCTCTGAACACAGCGATCTGACTTGTGCACGGTGTTCTGGGGAGCTGAGCCATTAATAACCCACCGGTGCACCCAGAGCTGCTGCATCCATTAGTGCACTCAGATCCTCCTTATCCTTAGCTTTCTGTGAGGGCTGAGCTCTCTGCTGAGAGCAGAAATTGAGTCCCTAAAGCCTAACTTGGCACTTGGTACTATTTAATGTTGTCCCATGTCTTTTACTCCAAGAATAACAGGCTGGCCAGATACCCTCTGGGCTGGCGATGCCTTCTCCCTTTGCACTGTCATCAAGAGATTTCATTAGCGCTTCCAACTTCCCAGGCCAAGGGTGATACGGTGCTAAATGAGGTTATTAATCCTACACGACTCCAGAATTCCTCAGACGTCAGGCAAGTCACTTGGGCATCCTATAATCAATGCCATAATCTGGTTTTGCCAGAAAATGTTTGCTTTAATGCGTCTTATCTGGAGCCCTTATAGCTCCTGGAGCTGGGGCTAATTACCCCTGCAGGGGAGACGTGTGGCCTCGCACCGAGGGATGCAGCAAGAAGGCTGCGTTGCTGCAGCCCATGGCAAAGGCAGCAGCAGCTGCGAGTGCTGCCCAGAGATCCCTGGAAGCCTTTAACTCATCCTCTTCTGCAGAGCAGCAGGAACAAATGCTGGGATTTGGGAGATCTGGTCACCTAAATCCCATCCATTTGCCCAAAAGTGATTTTGAGGATTTTTGTCCTGGTGATCTCCACCCAACGTGCTCTGGCTAAAACCTCCTCGCTCCACTCCCAGCCTGCTCTTTCCAAAAAGCCACCCATTTCTTAGTTTAAGGAACCCCAGTTCCCTGATAAGCCATCAAATAAGGGAAAAGCCCATGTTTTCCTCCTGCAGCAGAGAAAAAGAGAAATAAAGAATGGCAGTGGGGAAGCAGCGTGCAGTAGTTGTCTGCTTTTTAAAAGCTTGCTCTTACACATGCAAATCTTTAATTAAACATACTCATAAAACTATAATGAACCGTTCATCTCATTAAATGGGGTGAGTCATTTCATTAATTTTTAGCAAACTGCAAGGCTGCACTCCTGCCCTCCTTACTTGGAATTCAAAGGGACAAGCTGAACCTTTTGAAGGAAATTATCTTCCCTTTCGTGGTTATTTTGTTCCTTGGGCACAGGACCTGTTTAACTGACCATAGTTTATACACTTCTAATTAAAAATGAATTCTCCGAGTCCTATTGCTGTTCCTGATGGCTGCTTGTTTCCCTCTCAAGCTGTCCAACCCCAGGCTGTAACGGCTCAGGACACATCCGTGGAAAGTATGCAAGACACAGAAGGTGAGGCTGGGTTGGAGGTGGTGGGGATGGAAAAATGCCAGCAAGAAACCCAAAGACAGACGTTCACTGCAGAGAGGCTGGTTCAGAGCAGCAGCCCAGCTCCCCTGCCCCAAATCTGCCTATCCAAAGAGCCAATTTTCTGTCTCTCCATCAGTCCATGAGGGGGGATCGGTGTCACCAGGATGACAGTAGCCTTCCCACAGATCCCAAACCACGGCAGAAGTACCTGGTTCAGGTGCCTGAGGTTGATGGGAGCTGTCGACAGGCAGAGATTTTGGTCTGTTTGGTGCCTCTATCGCTGAGGAGGGGCAATAAGAGCACAATGGCTGCCTTGAGGGCCATGCCAGCCTTAACTGATGGCTTTCATCACCCTATAATGGTGAAATCAGAGCAGTTGGTGGACATGACCTGCCTAGTTTCATGGTGGTACTGGTGGCCATCACCAACACCGGTGCTGGGGTCTTCTGGTCCTGCTGCTCCCTGGACAACCACTGCCCGTGGGCCAGACTGTTAGAGTGAGCCCAGCATCTTCGCAATGACTTCTGAGAAAAGTTGACATGGTTGCAAAAAGTCAAGGTCTGAGAGCAGATCTTCTGGCCACAAAGGGTTAAACCAGCTAAAAAGCTGGGCGATATTTTTTTTCTGTAGTATTTGTGTATTTGTCCCAGTTGCCTTTGCCTAACCAGTTCAGATGCTGTAGCCGTGCCTTTTCTCACTGGGCAATGCCTTCTCTCTGCTCCTTGATCCCATCTGCAGTTTACAGAGCTGCCCTCTAGCAAAGAAGAGGAAACTTCAGGACGCAGAGGCTGAACATCTGGTGTCGAAGAGAAAATCCCATCCGCTCAAGCTGGCCTTGGATGAAGGCTACAATGTCGACAGCGACGGCAGCGAGGAGGCTGAGGCGAAGGAGTCCGGCTCCGAGGAGTCGGAGGGGACGCTGGAGGAGGACGAGGCGGAGGTGGTGGAGCAGGAGGAGACCCGCAGCCCCGAGCCGGCAGAAGGTGCTTTATCATTATTGATTGCAGAGCTGTGTTCTGCAGATGAATAAAGGGCAGGGAGTGTTAATAACCAGGAGTTATAGCTCCTCTGAATTATGTACAGGATGGGTCCTTCAATTATTATGTTCAGTGGAAGCACAATGGCAAATCTCTGGTTAAGCTGAGAGACGCACAGATTGTCTCTGGTGTCTTAAAAATGAAAGATTTTCCATCAGGGATGCTCCCTGGGGAAAGGACCCACAGCAAGCAGAGAGGAGCTCGCTGTGTGGCTCAGATGGTGATGGGGAAGGCAGCCGGGGTCCCGCATCGGTGCCTCGGCTGGCTTCCCCAGTGCAGGAGCCTTCCACTGGCTCACTGATCCGGCCACTGTCCCAGAGGAGTGACAGGCAAACCGGCCGGGTGTCCAGCCGGGGTCCTGGCACTGTGTCGGACCCAGTTTGGAGCCCCTGGTTTGGGGAGCACTGGGAGCAAGGCGGCCAGATGGCTGCTGATGGTGGGGGGCTGGGAAGCCACGCACATCTGAGCCCCACAAAAGCTTCTACATGGAAATCCCCTCTCTACCTGTCATTCCCAAATGCAGTAAATTAGGCTGCTCCAGGGGTATAACAGCCAGACTCTGGTTTCAATTAAGCTTAAGTAAGACAAAGAGATGTTTACGAGCTTATATATTCTTTTTCTCCTTTTTCCTTTCCCTTTTTCTCCTTTTTCCTTTCCCTTTTTCTCCTTTTTCCTTTCCCTTTTCCTCCTTTTTCTCATTTTTTTCCTTTTCTCGTTTTTTTTTTTTTTTTTTTCTTTTCCTCCTTTTCTCTCCCCTCAGAGAGAAGCCCAGCAAAATCAACCCACTATGGACAAAACACGGCAACAAGTACGTCTGGGCCCAGCAAGGCCAACTATAGCAGCTATCAAGAAATAATCGCCAACTCTCTCCTAAACCTAGGCCAAATAGCGGAGGAAACCCTCGCCATCGAAGGGCAGCTGCCTGAGGCTGAGCTGCAGGGCTCCAAGCCACCATCCAACGTTGTGCACTTGGTCCATGAGGATGCAGGAGAGGAGTTAGTGGAGGAGGAGTGTGACAAGGAGATCATCATCCAGACGGAGGATGCGGAGGAGGTCATCGAGGTCACCAGCGAACGCAGCAGCGAGTTGTGCTCAGAGCACCGGGATGATGCGAACTGTGAGGAGTCCTGCAAACTGCAAAAAGCTGAAGCAGAAGAGGAGGATGAGGATGATGATGATGAGGAGGATGAAGATGAGGAGGAAGAGGAGGAGGAGGAAGAAGAGGATGAGGAAGAGGAAGAAGAAGAGGAGGAGGAAGAGGAGGAGGAGATGGCTCCTGAAGTGATCTGTGAAGAAGCTCCTCACACTTCTCAGGACACCCAGAAAAGCCACTGTGAAGGGCAGTTCAGCCCGAAGCCTGAGTACTCGGTCATCGTGGAGGTCCGGTCAGATGATGACAAAGACGACGATGCCCGCTCCCAGAAATCAGCAGTGACCGACGAGTCAGAGATGTATGACATGATGACGAGGGGGAACCTGGGGCTGCTGGAACAAGCCATCGCGCTGAAGGCTGAGCAGGTGAAAATTGTGCGGGAGCCCAGCCGACTGCCAGGAGAGCACGTAAAGCACTTCCAGGTGGATGAGAAACAGAGCAAACCGCTGGACAGCATCCGGAAGAGCTACTATGGCAAAGGTATGGGGATGAGCCTTTGTGTGTCTCCTTCATTCCTGTCCCCAGCTGAATTCTTTTGCTAAGCACCCCATGAAAACTAGGAAACTTGGCTGCTGGAGAGTTTCACAGCCCAAAGAGGGAACTGAGCCACAAATCCTCAATGTCCAGAGGGATGGGGACATCCTAGAGGTCAACAATGATTGTAGAGGACACAAAATGATGGTGTCATCACCATCAGGGGAAATCGCCCAGCTAAATTGCCTGTTGGCCTTGAAAATCTCACCCTAAACAGCAAAGCTGGCTTAAAATCCAAGTGAGTTTTAAAGTAGTGGTAGGAGTCCGGCCACAGCAACATGAGGGACTTGACAGGGGCTGCAGAGTCCCCCGGGCTCTGAGCTGGGCTGCCTGCTTGGTCACTGTGAGCAGCTCCATGCTCCTAGCTGGGTTAGTACTCAAATTGCTTTGCTGGTTTTAAATTTTGAAACTTCCAGTGTTACAATTCCACCTTCAGGGAAAAAAAAATACCCATCCAAACCCAAAGGTTTCTCCCCGTTTGACTGGAAAAGTGGTGGAAAGCACCCTTGGCAATTTTTCTCTTCTTTACACCTCTTCCCCTCCACATCTGCTAACGTGTTTCCCACTGCCCTTTCCCCACAATCCCTAGATCCCTCAAGACCCGAGAAGCGAGAAATCAAATGTCCGACTCCTGGCTGCGATGGGACTGGCCACGTCACAGGACTCTACCCTCACCATCGCAGCCTCTCTGGTTGTCCGCACAAAGACAGGATCCCTCCCGAGAGTGAGTACATGGTGGGATAACAAGGGTTGCTTAAATGAGTCTGAAGCCTTATTTCCCAGGGGGAATTTCACACCTGGTGGGTAGAGCTGTCTCAAGGCCAGTGGGCACTCCAAATAGTCCCCAAATGATGTGAATTTTATTACTACATCCCTAGCACAAGCCTGATGTTAATCTTTGGGGTGTAACAGAGTTTCTGGCATGAAATGGTGCTTTTTCAAGTTGTTCCGGGATGCTTTTATCTCTCAAAGTGTTATTGCTCTTCATGGGAAACGCTATGGAGATTACTAGGAAGTCCTACCCTTCTTAAAGATTTTTAGCACCATCCTGTGGAGAATGAAGTCCCTTCTCTGAAAATCAAAGAGGTGCTTTAAAAACGACTGCCCTCATAACTCACCTCCAGAGGTGTGTTAAGCAGTTCCCATCCTTACCCTGGATGTGACATATTTTTCCTCATTTGGGATATCATGTTGGGAAGAAGGGGAAACTGTTCTTTCCTGCTGTCCAAATGTGCTCAAGGTGTTGCCGTATGGCGAAGGAGAGGAGTCGTTCAGATGCACAGGATAGCTGAGTCTCCCCCTAAAATCTCATCACTGTAAAATTCACGAGGGGCTACATCGAGATTCATCTATTCCACAGAAAATATTTATCATTATCATAACAGATTTTTATACATATATATAGAGAGATTTTATTTCTACCTCTCTACCAGCATCCTAAATAGCTTTCCCTGTGCCTATACATAAAAATCAATGTTGTATGTTTATGATAATGGCATAATAGACAAAAAAAAAAGAAAAAGGAGCCCTTCCTTATCAGTAATTTCAAAAGTTGCAGACCTGCCATAAACACGGAACTGCAGGAAACAAGGAGAAAGTAGAGTTATCTTCACACAGGCTTGAATGCAAGGAAAAATATTAATAAATAAGTAACACAAGCAGTCTGCTTTAGAAAGGCTTGCAAATCAAATTTTCTTTACTTTTAAGGTCAGCGCTGCAGGAAGCAATAATCCTGAAGATTAAAATTTAAAAAAAAAAAAAAAAAAAACCAAACAGCAAAGACTAGTCCTAAGGATAAAAGCAGAGATACAACTTCAATCACTTAAAACTACCTGAAATTGGGAGACCTGGCTCCAAAACAGTGGCGGGCAGGAGGGGCTGGATGAGGGAAGCCGGATTGCAATCAGCAAACGAGGAGAAAGCCCAAGCTGTGTGCAGAGATGCTAATCTAGTGCTGACCTGAGCACTGCTGCCTTGTAAATCTTTTTTTTCCTTTACACAGACAAATTCTAATTACAGCTTTTCACGTTCCCTGATTTCTAGGAAACCAGCGTACAAGACTTGATGATTTTGTATTTTTTTTTTCAATTTATCTTTGATCTTTATCAAGTTGTTTTTGCTTCCCTTCCCCTTCTCGGTCCAAAGTCTTGGCGATGCACGAGAACGTGTTGAAATGCCCCACGCCAGGCTGCACAGGACAGGGTCACGTCAACAGCAACCGCAACACGCACAGGAGGTACCAGCTTTGATTTCTTCTCCATAATGGCCAGGGCAAGGATGGCAGTAGGGCAACCAGCCCAAAAGATGTTGGTTTTACTCTTGCACTGAGAGATAGTGTAACTAAGGTGTTCGAGGCCAGGTTGGATGGGGCTTTGAGCAACCTGGTCTAGTGGGAGGTGTCCCTGCCAATGGCAAGGGGGTTGGAACTACATGATCCTTTCAAACCCAAACCATTCGATGATTCTATGAAGTAGGGATGACCCTAAGACAATAATATGGGGAAATAAGACGGGGGAATGATTTCTGGCTGGGAATAGAGCAGAGCAATGCTTCCAGGCTCCCAGGTGGGACCTGGGTAGATGCAGGTGGGCGTACATGGAGGAGGTGTTAGGCACTAGGGAAGCAGAGGGGGCCTGGTGTGGTTGACTGGAGGGTGATGATTGTGTTTGGTGGTATGGCACTTAGCAGGATTTCTAGGAATTTCCGCAATATTGATGAACTGGGAGTTTAAGTCCTCTTGCTGGAGGACCTCAGCCCAGACGTGGTCTGGAGGGACAGGGTTGCGTTTTGGGATCTGTAATTATACCCCATGTTCTGGCTTTGGACAAACTCCAGCCCTTTCACAAGCGGGAAGGCTGCAAGAGGAGTGGATGATGCTCTTAAAAGCTAGAAACCTTCCAAAAAGCTGCACTCACTTGTGCTACAGGGATGCGCTCATGAATTTATGATTTCCCATTCGTTGCTCTTGAGCTTAATTGGCAGAGAGTGACGGCTCTGCGGATGTTGATGCATTTGCAGGCATGAGCTGAGTTTGTGTCATTACTTGTTTAGCCGTGGAGGAACCTAGTGGATGCTTTGTTGTAGCCATAGCTGCTCGAGGAAAATTAGGGAAATCTGCTCGGTTAACTGAAAAGCGTGGTTTGGTTCAGGCAGCAAGTGATCACAGTGAGATCGAGGTGATCCACTGGTGTTAGTGGGTTATGCAGTGACCTTTGGGCACAGTGGGTTGGGCTGAGACCCAGTAGGGTCAGAGCCCTTGAGACTTGCGTGGGGCTGAGATGGGGGTCCCTCGGTGCTGGCGGTTCCAGCGATGAAGGTGCCCTTGGTGGCTTGGGGTCGGCTGGGAGTGTGTGGGCTCTGTTTGTGAAGGGTTTTACTTTCATTATAAGAGCCAAGCTGGTCCCGAAGAGGAAGAGGCAGAGCCCGGCTCATGCATAGGGTGCGTGCGAGAAAAAGCCATTACAGCCCCTGAGCTCCCCCAGGCACCGGCGCGACAGCAGCCACACACATCAGAAGTGCAAATGTTTCCCCAAAAGTGCTCCCTTCAAACAGGCCCTGAAAAAGATCCAAATAAATACAAATCAAAAATGCCATTTAACTGCTAAAACCACTCAAAGAAAGCAGTCC
Organism: Numenius arquata; assembly: GCF_964106895.1. Classification (NCBI taxonomy): domain Eukaryota; kingdom Metazoa; phylum Chordata; class Aves; order Charadriiformes; family Scolopacidae; genus Numenius; species Numenius arquata. The sequence continues at coordinate 3,788,351 of NC_133587.1, read as the reverse complement.
ATCCCCTTCTGTTCCTGCTGTGCTCAGCCCTGGGGGAGCTGCCTCCTCGATCCACCTCCGGGCCCTGGGTATGCTCCAGGGCTCATCCTGGAGAGATTTGGCACTTGATGTTTTGCTGCTTTGCTGCTTGCCAAGACTAAAAGTAAGCTAGGATAATGAAAATTAAAAAAAAACCTTTAAATGCAAACATTTTTCTCATGGGCTCGGTGCAACTCTGGGTCCCTGAAAGGAAGATTTTTATGCTCATCCCTCATGCTTGGTTTCCTTCTCTCTTTTTTTCTCCTCCTCCTTTAAAAAAACAAAACAAAACAAACCCAACTCTCTCAGTTTGTCTGGGTGCCCCATTGCTGCTGCTGAAAAATTAGCCAAATCGCATGAAAAGCAACAAACCCAGTCTGGTGATCCTTCGAAGACCAGCTCCAATTCTGACCGGATCCTCAGGTAAATGGGAGCGCGGAGCCCAGCGCCGGGTCCCCCCTGTCACCCCAGCCCTCCCCGCCGGGCCATGCTGGCAAAGAGCATCTCCCTCCGGCTGTATCTTGATACTGCTGAGTCCTGTTATTATGATCATAGGTCTCGCCAAGGTGGGGAGATATTTAATTGATGATCCCAGGGAGGGCATTGAGGACAATGAATTGCTTCTGTAGCATCAATTAATGCTGAGGCTACGGGCCAAAGGGTTTTACCAGTGCAGCAGAAGGCAGTTGTGCCGATTGCTCTGCAATGCAAACTGCCAGAGAATGATGGCTATTATATTAACATTATAAGCAGGGTGGGCTTGGGGAGGGGGAGGAGGAGATTTAGGCTACATATAAATCACTCGACGGCAGTTTCGCCTAAGTCCACCCGCTTTTCTTCCTCAGCCCGCCCGGTTCAGAGGAGAGAAACCTGTCACTTATTTCCAAACCAGTCACATTTATTTTGTTATTTCGCCCATCTCTATCTTCCCGGGAGAAAGGGCTGTCTCACATTAAGGATGTCCCTGATAGATGCTGGCTTCCGTAGCTGATGTGATTCATGAGGCTACAGATGGATTGTAATATGGTTAGTTATTTTGCAATGAGAGCAGGACAAAACCTGCAGTACGAGCCCTGAGCAGCGCTCCCACAAAGGCACCGGGGGCTGATTAATTTATTTATTTGCTCACCAGGACTGCTGAGCACCCCGGTGCACCGGCGCTCCGTGCTTTGGAAAGGCCATTTAGGGCGATTACTTATTTATTTGCAGCGGAGCCCGCGCCGGGCACAGAACGCTCTGAGCACATCACGAGGACAGTCCATGCTCCAAGGAGCTCCCGCTCCGAGGACTCGCTGGTGGAAAGAGGTCACGGGAAGGAGAATAACAATAGGCCATTTATATACAATTTATATGCAAGACAAATTGATTCATGATAGGCAGCCCGGCAGAAGCGGGTCTTTAAGAGGGACTCTGCAGGCAGGGGAGAAGCCCTGGAGCCTTGGCGATGAATCCCGGGGAGGGAGGCAGAGCTAAACTGGGGGTGTCTTCACACCTTTTTGTGCCATCCTGTGTTGTGCTCCCATAGGTGAGTGATGCCCAAGTTTCTACTGCTGTTGGAAAGTGCTGCCACGCCACGTCAGCCTGCAAGGATATCATTTTGGATGAGACTGACACTTTGGTGTTTTGCTTATAAAAAGAGGGGGAAAACAAAAGGGAAAAAAATAAAAAAAGGCATCTAAGAGACCCAAACCAGACTTTCTGAGGAAGAGCAAAAGGGCTATTTCTGCCTCCTCTTCCCCAGTAATCCCTTGGGGACAAGGTGCAGCTATGTGTCCCCATCACATCTGGTCCTCTCCCAACAGCCATCTCGTCGAGGAAAGGAGAAATCACTCTTTCTCCTTGTTTCATCCGCAGGCCTATGTGCTTTGTGAAGCAACTGGAGATCCCTCAGTACGGAAGCTACCGGCCCAACATGGTCCCAGCAACCCCCCGGGCCAACCTGGCCAAGGAGCTGGAGAAGTACTCCAAGGTCACCTTCGATTATGCAAGTTTTGATGCTCAGGTTTTTGGCAAACGCATGCTTGCCCCAAAGATTCAGACTAGCGAAACCTCACCTAAAGCCTTTAAATGTAAGTTGGGAGCAGGGATCGGGCTGGGTTTTGCATTTTCTGCCTTTCTGAGCGTGTCGTGAGGCTCTTGGGGTTGTGAATTTGGGGTGATGGGAAAGTCTTGGGACCAATGGGAGAGAAATGGGGATGGGGAGGCTGAGCTGGGTCCCAAGGTGTCCACATGTGGTGGAGAGAGGAGCCCATGGCTGCTGGGAAAACTTTGCTGGGGGGAGAGTCGCTTTGGTTTCGGCTTTGGGAAGAATTGCATTGAGTGGTGGGAACATTAATCTGAGCGATGTCTTTAGGTGGGATAAGTTACACAGTTGTCCTCAGTCGGTCCCCGTTGCTTTGCAGTTCATATCTATTGATCTGTCTTTCCTCATCTAGCTAAATGGATTATAGTTTTCTTCTCTTCCATCTTATATATGACCCACTCCACCCATTTGTCTTTGCTGTGCTCTGCTCTCCAGCTCTGCTACCTATCGATCACCCACCTCCTATCCCCCAGCTCTTTCCTGTCGTAGCCACCCACCTCTGCTCTGCACTGAGGACCTTGCACTGGTTCCAACACTGTGCAACGAAAATGTGGGTGAAAACGAGATGGCTAAATAAAGCCTCAGGGGCTGGGCTGTCAGGAGCAGAAGGGCAGCCAGCCCACCGCAGACTGATGTTAAACCTCCTCCTTCTCTTTAACACTAAACGTGCACCTGAAGACATCATTTTGAGGGGAAAAAAGAGAGATTTAGGAGCCCAGTTTGCAGAAGTCAGCGGCCTCAAGAGGGCTTTCTGTCTGGCTAATCCCACTTCCACAATCCTGTTTAATCCTGGTGCAGCTGCTCTCTAAAAAGTGCTCGTACTTGAAAGCATCCCGGTTGTTGCACTACAATGGAAGCGCCCTTTATTACAGTACTAAATCTGTAAAGGATCAGACAATGAAATTGGATGGAGGCCAGAGAGCACAACTGCCACTGTCATCCTGGGTTAGGGCTGATGGAAAAGTAATTTGTTTCCCAGCACAAGTGATTCTCTTGCTGAATAGATTGTGTTATTTGCAATATTAGCAAAGAATTTTCAGGGTAATTGTACTGACAAAAATAATTCCAGCAGACCCACTAGGATAATCCTTTCTATTTTTTCTCATCACTTATTTTACTAATTTGCTGATTGCGAGTCTATTAGTGGTAGGAATACTTATGAAATGGAAAAGCATCGCTGAGCCTACGGTGTGAAATTGAAATTGGCATCTCACGATCCTGGATATTGTCAGGTTGGGCTGGCAAATACCCGCACCCCGCCGCAAAGACATGGATTAAAACGGACTCGAAAACAAGCAGCCATACACAAGAATAACCATTTGGGCAAACCTCCAATGAGTTAATCAAAGCGACAAGATGAATATGATTGCCAATCATAGCAGGGAAATCTGTTCCTTTCACTGAGAACTTATTTCAAAGAGATCTTCATCCAGAGGGATTTATATTCCCCTGCATGTGTGTGCATAACTCCCATTAATGTCAATATGCATTATATACGCACACAACGAGGAAGAAAACAGTCCTCGGGAAGATTAGCATTTTATAGTGTCTTATATTACGAGTTTGTAATGGAAATAATGAAATCGCTTTGCTCTGTAGCCACATCAACCGAGGTTGACTTGCTGCTTCACCATCATCAAGCCAAAGCTTGTGAGTCTTCCCTGACGAGACTCCTACTGAAGGGGGTGGATTTTTCCCCCCAGAAAGGTTCAGAATGAAATTAATTAGGAATTTGAAGATTTTGCTAATTGATTCAGAATACAGTCCTGTGACTGAGATGATCCCTGGTTTGCACCCGCAGGAACTAATGGCTTCAGAGGGACTCTGTGTGGGTCAGGGCCCTCCTAAACAGGACCAGGTTTGAGATTAGGGAAAGTTTTATTGTAGATTAACTCTGGGAAATATTCGCTTTCATTTCATAGGGTGTAGAGAGAAATTGCACCTCCAGGATTGCACTGCTGCGTGCCGTGGCACACAGTAACAGTGCAGTGCCGTGGCCGTGTTGTGGCTGTGTAATAAATCCTGTTATTTGGGCATATTTAAATGATATGTCAGCTGTCAGAAAATCCATGTTTCACTGGTGCCATCATCAGAAGCTCGTATTTTATGGCCATGGTTTTGCTATTAATGTAATTTTTTAAATAAGTTTTCAAATGTGTTACAAGAAATCTCTCCGTAATTCAGCTCTGCAGATAAGTTATGAACAATAAAAAAAGACCTGGGGATCTTCTTTATAAAGCCTTCTCCTTTAACTGCCTCCACCAAGGGTAGCTTTAATGAAGAAAAGCACTCATGTTTTGGGGAGTTGGTGGCAGAGTCAGTTAATGAGTTAAATTTTCACACCCAGAGACCACTGCACAAGCCGCAGCCAACACTGCTCTTATTGCACATCCTGGGCAACAAAATAGCCCGTGGATTGGTAATAACCACTGTTTGCCACTGGAACGGCTACTACACCGCCTGCGTCAGACTGACTTAACCTCTCCCCACTGCCTGTGCCGGTTATACATTAGCCTTGTGTTGTTCCTTCTCTTTTTATTCCAGCCAAACCTTTTCCAAAGGCCTCTTCCCCCAGCCACAGCCCCTCCAGCAGTTACGTGAAGAGCACTTCATCTTCCTCCACAGGCTTCGACTACTCCCACGACGCCGAGGCTGCGCACATGGCCGCCACTGCCATCCTCAACCTCTCTACCCGCTGCTGGGAAATGCCGGAGAATCTCAGCACCAAGCAGCAAGAGGCCCCCGGCAAGGTGAGCCCAGCAAGCCCAGGGACCACCACCCACTCCAGCAAGCAGCGGAGTGGGTTGAAACTTGAAGTTTGGGATGGGAGAAATACCCTATTTTTTTTTTTTTTTTTTTTTTTTTACCCTTCCTTTCATTTTAATTTTTAAATATAGAGGGAATGCAGAGACTCATCACGTATTGCCCTTTTGCTCCCTGCTTTGGGTGATGCAGTTTGGAGGAGGTAGTGTTGGCTCTTAGTGTGTTATAGAGATGCATCATGGTTCAAATTACCCATCTGAGAAGAGCATCATTCCCAAGGAGAGTCTCAGGGCTGGTTTCAGTTGCTCACTGGTCTGTATCTGGTGCCATTTGAGATTCCCCAGTTGTGTCCAGCCTAACCTCCAGCAATTTTTCAGAGGAACACAGATTTTCTAGAAGTCCCATGTTGTACCCCCTGGCATTGGGCAGATGCCTTAGGTACCATGGGGCATCTTAAATGGCACTAGATGCCTGTGTTCAAGCAATTGAGTCAAAATGCCATGTTGCTGGTAGTACAGAGATGCATTTGCATGGCTTGTTTCTGAAATACTTATGAAAGAGCATCCCTTCCATTCAGTTCCCTCCAGCTGACTGTAGAGAGGATGGGACATGAATAACTTGCCCCCCGCAGTGCGAAAGACAAATGGGGGTACGATCCCCATAGGGAATGGCTGGCAGCTGCTAACGCTGGGCACGTTTCCAACCTTTCAGTCCATGGACATTGAGGTGGATGAAAACGGAACCCTGGACTTGAGTATGAACAAGCACCGCAAGCGGGAGAGCACTTTTCCCAGCAGCAGCAGCTGCAGCAGTAGTCCCAGCATGAAGTCCCCAGATGTGTCCCAGCGCCAAAACAGTACCAGTGCCACGAGCAGCACCATGACCTCCCCCCAGTCTAGCCAGACCTCCCGCCAGGATGAATGGGATGGGCCCATTGACTACACTAAACCAAACCGTCAGCGAGAAGAGGAGCCAGAAGAGGTGAGTGGTGACTCTTGACATTTAAATAACACCTCATGGAGGACTCAATGCCATGTTTGCTTACACAGTTGTCCTATTTTCCCCCCAATCCCCTACTTTGCTCTTTAAGCTTAGGAGAGAAGTATTAATTTGTCAGTGCTATCAGACATCAGGCAAGAGGCAGTGCTGTCTTGGGGTGAACGCTCTTGGTTCCATTGGGGTGGTCTTGCCAAGGAAGAACCTACCACTTGTGTTGTCCTGGGTCTGCAGTGCTTTCTTTGTTGTAAATCCTTTCAGCTCATTTGCACCAGTCATGCTCCCCAGGATGATTTATATCTGCCATTAGCAGATGCCACTAACATTAATCCTTGCAGGTGGGGGAACCCAACCATTACCTCTTGGCTGGGGTGAGCGTCCTGGCACTGGGGAGGCAGGTGCTGCTGAGGATGAGTATGGGGGGACTGCACTGATCTTCAGCCCTTCAGGACCTTGGGAGAGCCAAGTGTAAATCCCTGTACAAACAAAAAATGTTTTACACGTTTCTACTATAAAAAGGGAAAAGTACAGACTATTTGATCTCTGGTTTGGGTACTCTGAGGCTCTTGCAAAGGGCTCAGGAGCATTGGCAATGCTGCACTAACTGGGATGAACTTGGGATCCTTTCCCACCATGGCTCAGCAGCAATGACCACCACTACAACCACTTTTCCTGACTGTTTGCTTGCAGTCAGAGCCTGCTGCCCACTCTTTTGCCTCCTCGGAAGCTGATGAGCAAGAAGTGTCGGAGGAAAACTTTGAAGAACGAAAATACCCAGGGGAAGTTACTTTAACCAACTTCAAGCTTAAATTCCTCTCCAAGGACATCAAGAAAGAACTGCTCACGTAAGTCCTGCCTTCTTGTCTCTTCCTCCAAAATGTATAAAATATGTACCCAGCACAGCCAGGCTGCCAGGAGGCAACATTTATTAGCAAATACATTTTAAAAATTAGAAGTGTAGTTCCCTTTCTGGCTGTGATTGGTCTTCCTTCATCTAAGTGGTTCAAATGAAAGCTCAAAGAGAAACCCTATCCTCGTACAACTGCAGATCATTGAGGAAAAACATGTTCCCATATGGCCTTGAAACTCTGCAGTGATGAAAGGAAATTTCTGGGAAACCTCAGTGCCCTCGGGATTCACAGACATGGACATGGAAACCTCCTTCCAGGGCCTCTTTTCCCTGGTATTTTCCTGCGAGAGTGTTTCTGGCACAGTGATGGAGCCTGCCTAATCTACTGCCCCCTTGTTTTGGGACACTGGGTGATGCCATGGAGCCAAGAGCACCCAAGGGATCTCAGTATCTTCTCGATGGGGGTGTTGACCCAGAAGGCCCCTCCTTGGGAAGACAGGACTTGTTGTCTGCAAAATGTAGATCAAGGGGTCCCACCACCGTGATGTTGCAGGGCCACCAAATGCGAACTAGGGCTGCAGCAAGACTGCTGTCATGCTGCATCTTACATTGGAGAGAGATCCTAACCCAGCTCACATCTGTGTATTCATGGCATTGGGTGGGTGGAAATATAGACCCAGATCTATTCTAGTGGATGGAGCATTGCTCTGTATCCACGCTGATACCCAAACTAGTGATTAAAGTTTAGATTCTGACCCAAACGCTACAACTTGGACCTAGCTCTGATCTAATGGCATGTTGGGATCAGGCTGGAGGTCGTGATGGGGAGGTCACCCCTCCCAGGCACCCTGGCAGATCTACTGTGTGTGGGCCTGTGTGTCTGACCTTCTCGTATGTTAAACAGGGACGAGTCAGCGAGCATCGTTTTGCTGACCTTATACAATGAGGCTCGTTATTTGGCCATGCAAGCAGGAGGCTGAGGGAGCAGACGGGCAGGGAGGAGATCCGTGGGGGCAGAGCAGCAGCAGCATCTCCCCTAAATGAGCAAAGCACAGACCAGCCGCCCTAAAGGCTTTTAAAAAACCCAGCAGTGATGTGAATAGCAATTTCTGAGGCAGAGCCCTGAAGTCCTCCTGTGCTTTAATTGTATTATGAGGGTAGAGAAATTTCCTAAATGGAAACAGCCCTGGAATAAATAAATGGTGTCGTGGGCAGCCCTGAGCCTTCTCTCCCCATTTAGCATCCTTGTTCCTTCCTGGCCCCAGGGCTGTAATGAATTAGCTGTAGTTAACTCAGGAGCAGACTTGCCCGCTGTGCCTGTTGGATGCTCCGTGTCTGGGTGCAGCTCTTGGGCCATCTCCAGGTACAGATGGCAGTCGCTGTGAAGATGCTCCTCACCTCTGTCTTCTCATTGCTCTCCTGTCAGCACACGAGTGGGTACCACGTAGCAACACATCACTGCTGCTCAAACACCTTCATACCAGTGCTGGCTCTAGGGCTCCCAGAGCTTCAGGATTGCAAAAATCATCCAAATTGGCAGGACCGAGACAGTGGTGTTGATGCCTGTGCGTTCATGCCACCCATCAGGCTGCTTTAAGTCTTCCACTGCCACCAGGCCAACCAAACAACTAAGTATTTGGAACACTTTCATCACATTTGCCACAATTTTTTTTCAAATTTTTTCAAATTTTTTTCAGGATCCTTGTGATCTTTTGGGAACAAAAAAGGGAGGAAATGGAGCTGAAAGGGAAACAGCTGGTTTATTTGCATGCCAACACATAAGCACATGCTGAGGTCTGATGGAAGGAGCCGCTGTAAGGGGCAGACAGACCCCGAGGGGGGCTCAGCTGGCTGTGCGGATCCGTGGCTCTCGGGTGAATCCATTCCTTTCCAGCACTTACACTCCTTCTTGTTGTTGTTGTTGTCCAGTTGCCCAACCCCAGGCTGTGACGGCAGTGGACACATAACGGGAAACTATGCCTCTCACCGCAGGTGGGTTGACCTTTTGTTCATGGTTCGGACTCTAAAGGCAACTTTTTTTTTCTTTTAGTATATTTTTTTGACGATGTGGATAGTTTGGTTCTGTTTCCTTGTTTCCTCCCACCTTCTGTTGCCCCTCTCCCTCCCCACGCCCCAGCCCTTTTTCTTTTTCCTTTTTTTTTTTTTTTTTTTTTTTTTTTTTGCTTATCCAGATATTCCATCTCTTCTCTTTCAGCCTTTCTGGTTGTCCTCTTGCTGACAAGAGCCTCAGAAACCTCATGGCTGCCCACTCTGCTGACCTCAAGTATGTTTGCGCTCAACTTGGAACTCCTTTTTTTTTTTCTTTTTTTCCACCCTTTTTTCTCTCTTCCCCCTTCCTGCCTCCCCCTCCTCTTGCTCTGCTTTTGCTTTTCCATCCCCTCCCTTCTCCTTTCAAAGAGATGATCAAAATGCGCCTGCGAGGAGCTCCGGTGGAGCCCAGCCTCCAGCTGCCGCGTTGGGAAGAGTCAGCATCATGCAACAAGGCTTATTTTGGGGAGGGGGGATCATGGCAGTGATCAGAAATAACCTGGACCCCTGGCAGGTTTCCTCTGGGAACTGTAGAAATACGCTATTTTCTTTTTCATTTGGTGTCTTTTCCCAGGCTCTTGTTTCCCCAGTTTATGCCATAATCCTTTTCATTCAACATTTTTGTATGGCTCTCAAATAATCCCAAGCCTAGATAAAGGCACACGCTTTATTTTTGGGTAGAGACACAGCTGGGAAAATATTACCAGGACATTGGGAAAAGAAGCCAACTCTCTTGGAGAACCTGGGATGCTAATTTTAGGCTGAATTTTAGGGGTTATTTGGGACGCAGTGACAGAGGTTCCTATTAATTTCCGCAGGAGTTTGATTTGTGAGGGAATGAAAAAGGGAGGAAGCAAACGCTTGGTGAGGCCGGATCCTGAGCCAGTGGCAAAGGGCTCACAGGCACACGGATTTCTTTGTTGCCTTTTCTGCTCCTGATGGAAGGAACCACATGTTCACGTTTTCATTCAAATACCTCCCTCTGAATCCTGTTTTCAGCTTTGCTGCTGTCTTCCCAAAGCTCCTCATTTTTCACTAGCAGCTTATTCCTTACAGGAGGGTTTCCCAAATTCTCTCTTAGGGTGTCTCTCCTAAAGAAAGGTTTAATAGAAATTGTATTTAAAATAGATGGAGACACTGGGGGAGGAGGGGGGGGGACTGAACCCGCCTCCACCCAACCTACACCTTTGGGGAAAAGCTAATTGAGAATTTTTTTCAAACATCAGTTCCATAGAACCAGCCAATTTTTGGAGGCTGATTCTCCTCTGAGCTTCCTGCTTTGCTGAATCCCATTTCAGGATTATTTAGACACTGAGATATTCATAACTATAACTGAAGAGCCTCTATGGAGAGTCAAACCTCATGGGGTACTTCATATTGCAGAGGATCACCATAAAAAAAATTATGTCCTGTGTGCTGTATGCAATCAGTGACATTTGGAGCCATGTTAGGAATAGTCAAGTCAGGTGGGAGCCCCCTTTGATCACTAAGGTGGTCAGTAAAACCCCAAATCCCATTTTGGTGGCCCAGAGGCCAGCATGGGTCCAGGACTGCTCTGCACCCCACTGTGGGTGCTGGTGCCAGGAGAAGTGTTCGTTAACCACTTGCTCCTTATCACAGAGGTGAAAAAAGTAGCTGGATTAGTTGATATTAATAGAATACATTCGTGGAGGGAAAGGACTCGCATGATTAGCGCTAAGTACACTTAATCATGCATTATAGGCTATATACATTTTGAAAGTACCTCTTAAGAGAGCTTTGCTGAACTGGTGTTTCTCCAACAGCCTTAAAGAATAGCCCAGTGATCAGGCAATTAGCATTACAGATATTAAAAGCTCTCAGGAACAGTGCCCATTTCCAGTAAAGAGAAAAAGCAAACGGGATCGTCCCTGGGACCGAGCATCGAGCTGAGTCTTGCTGTGCAGCGTCCTGCTCCCCTTGGGCATCCAATGTCAGCAATTTTTACCAAAATACTACTTAAAACAGGAAACTTCTGGCCACAAAGCCTTTTAATGTCATTGCCCAAGTACTGCTTTTTTTGTTCTGTCCTGGTGAGGAGGGGAGCAGAGGAGGGAGGAAGGGAAGAGGATTTGGAGATATTACAGATAGCGCAGTCATCGCTTTTCACAACTTCAGATAAGGCCATGTCAGTGTTTCCATTATAAATTCTATTTCAGGGGTTAATATCCCTGATATAAAAAAAAAAAAAAATAGCTCCAGGCTGGAACATGCAATAAAAGGTCTCTGTCGGTATGATTTGTCTCCAGATAATTAAAAATAAAACTGAAATCACTTCTCTCCCTTTTTTAAAAGTCCTGAAAGGCAAAAGGAGTTTGGTGTTAGTGTTTTCATAATTTCATCCCGCCCTGAAGCTAGAACAACAAAGAAGTAGTTTTGCTTTCTACTTTAACAGCGCATAACAGGGAGATGTCACAGTCATCTCCTAAACCTGCAATTTCTAAATGAGTTAGAGAATTTGCACCCTCGTTGGGGTGCTGCTGGATGTGTCCCTTCTCTTACTGCACCAGACCTATGTGCATTTATGATTTCCTGGGTCTGAGCAGGCTGAGCCTTGGTCCTGACTTAGTCTCCCTGCCACTCTTCTGGGACCAGAACTTGTCCCCACCCTGGGCGAGGTGTTAATTTTTAGCCAATGGAGACCATTCAATGACCCACAAATGCCAAACCTTCCCTCAGAGCTGGTGCAATGAGGAGAATTTTGATATTTTCTAACAAAAATTGCCCATCAGTTCACTGGGATGTCCTAGAGACACATCAGTCCCTGCTCTGGTGTTGGGGTATCGACCAGTGCTACGAAACCAGGCACTGGTGGCTTTAAAGATGGGGATGGAGAAAGCGGGGACAAAGCAAAATCGTCCCTCAAAGAGAAAGGGCACTCTACAAGTTTGTGGTCATTCTGTAAGCTTTGCTCTCTCTGGCTCAGAAGCGAGAGGCTGGACATCTCCTGCTAATCCCACAGCAGCACCATGGATTTCCTCCCCCGGTCCTAATCACTTGGCTCAACTAGCCCTGGCTAATTGGCAGGCCGGCGCGCACATCCTCGGCGAGCACTCCTCGCCTCTCTTCCTTGTCCCCATGACAACTTTTATGCCCGCCACGTCACCTAACAGCATTCGGAGCAGATCTTTGTGCTCATGGTACTTTATATCCCCTCACCTTTCTTGCTTCTGCGCCCTTAATGATGCGGTGCTTAACTCGTGCCATTATCTATGCCGCCGCTCGGTAGGGCTCGCAGCCCCTGCCAGCCTTTGTGCAGGTTTGTGTGATCACACAACCCTTCTCGAGGCTTTGCTTTCAATTGTGTCCCAGAGTGCTTGATCTGTACCTTCAAACCCATGATCATGGCTGCATCTTCAAAGACCTCTTTGTAACGGCAGCGGCCGAGGACCAAGGGGCAGATTTTCCACGAAGCTCCAGAAGATGCTGGTGCAGCTGTGTGGTGACCTGCTGATCCCCAGCCCAAGGTCCCAAAGGCAGCTGTCGCCTTGCAGACGCCCCTGTCCCTTGCCCACGGTGTTAGGGAAGGAGGAGACCCAAGGTCAACCTAACTTTTTCCCTCCTATTTCTTCATTACTTTCCATCAGAGGCATCAAAGTTTTTGCACTCTGAGGACCCTCCTGAGGTGGGGTGTCTGCCCTCAGTGAGATTAGCCCTTTCCAAATCACCCAGACCTGAGCTGAGACCTTTTGTTGGGCTTCCTCTTGGTGGCCCTGGAGGAGAAAGCTTGATGGCCAAGTTGTCCAGAGTTGTAGGCTGTATTTCTGATTTCTTGTCTGTTCTTGCATCCAGCCCAATGGCCCTGGATGGCACCTGCCATTTCCTTGCATCTTCCTCAGGAAGATGGACACTGTCCTGGAGGTCTTTTTTTGGCTCCTTTGTTATCATCTCCTGAGCTATGCCCTTCACGAGGGTAGGGACAGAGGCTGGGACCCATGTCCCTCTGCTGGAGAGCACCTACCTACCACGGTCCCAACATCCCCACCTCTTCCCACAGATGTTCCTCTCCAATGCCAGCATCATGCAGCGATGCATCGACTGTGGTATCATGGATCTGACAGGCCAGACCTTGTTCTTGCGGAGAGAGAAGATGCAGAAAGAAAAACCTGCTTCTGTGTTGACAGTCCCTAAATTTCTCTTTGAAATGAGCTGTCGCAAAGCGTCGATCCCCTCCTCGCATCCCCAGGCTAATCTGAGCATCCCTTTCCTCCGCAGGTGCCCTACTCCTGGTTGTGATGGCTCTGGTCACATAACAGGAAATTATGCATCGCATAGAAGGTAAGATCTCCCTTAAATTATTTCCTCTGTAGCCTCTTTCTGTTGTGTTTTGTTTTTTTTTTTTTTTTTTCCCTGCAGTGGGCAGAGTTGTAAAGTTCTGAATAAAACATTAATGTTACTGACAACTGAAGCCTATTTTCATCTCTTTAATCTGACTTCTCTTTTTTTTTTTGATGTTTCCAGCATCTGATTAGAAGCTCCCTTCAACAGAATAAAAGACAAAGGGTCAGATTTTAGCTGATGCAATGTTCCCGTTAATAATGCTACCTATTTATGACTTCTATTATCACTTTAGAGCATTAATAGCAGAGATCTGAGCCTTCTGTTTCAACAATTCCATTAAACATCGCAGGCTGTTAGCAGATATCTTCTTATCTAGACACCATTAATTACTGTCCATCTCCCTCAATTTTTTATTATTTTTTTTTTCCTCCTGACTTCTCCTCGTGATGTGAAGCTGCAAAACGAGAGAGATCAAAAACACTGTGCGAAATTCAAGGGAAAGATGACTGAAGCGGGGGAATAGCAAATGCAGTGATTCTGCCAGTGAGACAGCCCTTTCTTCTCTTTTTAACCACAGTCTGTCAGGCTGCCCTCGTGCCAAGAAAAGTGGGATCAAGATCACCCCAACAAAGGATGACAAAGAAGACCCAGAGCTGATGAAGTAAGTCTGGAGAAAACTCCCCAGTGGACCCTTTCGCTCCATCCCCTTTGCCTCGCACAGATTTAGTCAGGGCAGCAGCATCCATCCCGCATCCCCCCTCACTGGCGCTGCTCGGAGCATCGTCTGCCCATGCTGGAGCAGGCATTGCCAAAGCTCCTCCACTGCTTTCTGGGGAATTTTTCCCCGATCCCAAAATCAGTGGTGTCATTTTGGAATTTGATTGAAAAATCAGCAGGTGGGGGAGGTAACAGTGGATTCTTTCTTATTTGTTTTTACAGATGTGAAATGTAGGCTGGTAGAGCGTGAACAGTTCCTCTCATACCTGTGCTTGACATAATGCCCGGAAAAAACACCAGTGTTGTAAAGGAGGGTAAAACCCCACAGCCAAGTGAAATGTCACAGGTTTTCGGGCAGCAATGGGCAGGCGAGGGGTGCTGGTGGCTTTGCTTAACTCCCAGGAACACAGTAGAAATATCCAACACTGAATGGGGTCAGGACCCGACAATAAGACGTTTTGTAGAGTCTTTACCATGGCTGAATATTCAGAGAGAACAGAAAAAGTCTTTCTCTGCTACCTTGGGTCGAATTTTTCAAAACAACCCAGGGGGTTTATCCTACTGGGAACAGAGATTTTAATTCCCTTAGTCTGCCTCAGGAGCTTTCATTTGCTGTGAAATCCATTTGTCCTGACTTCTAGCAAGCCCGAGCATCATGGGCTCGGCATCCAGGGCCTGATGTGAGGTTTGGGGTCTGTGTCTCAACCCCTCACGCAGCTACAGGACATCAAAGCCTTTATGGCAGGACTGGGGCCACCACTGACTCCAGCATCCTATTTTCGGTTAACTCGGAGTATCCCCAGTCTTTCTAGAGCCTGTCCGCTCACCAGCAAGTGCAGGTGGAGGTGGATAAAGAGAAACATGGAGAAACTTATCAACCCCATCCAAGAGTTTCTGGATGTCCACGAATGCTGGCATTTCTGGCCAAACCTCTTTGGCTCAGCAGACTGTCCCCAAATGCATCTTTTTTTCCCCATTTTACCCCTAGGGCTGGTCTTGCCCTTGCAGAAGAGCAGAGGGGAATACCTCCTGTACCTGGGTTTTGCCCTGGAGCAGGAGTGGGAACCAGTGGGTGTGGAAGAGCCCCACGGGGGCTGCGGGAAACAGGGATGCACCAGCCGGGGGGAAGGACCTTTAAGCGAAGGATGATATTTGAACCATCTGCTCTGTTCTTAATCCTTAGTCTACAGGAAGAAAAGCCTCCCAGTTAAATGAGCCATGTGATAATTAGCAGGAGTTAGTGGAGTTTATTAAAAATTAAGCAACCTACTCGAGAATCTGGGGGAAAAAAATCCTTTTTTGGCTCAAATACATGAAATTGCTGGTGGCGTTGTAATGCTGTGCCATTAACCCATGACACAGCGAAGGAAAGGACAAGCAGCAAATGCTGTTGTGCTGCACGTCTGCTTCTTTCACCACAGTCTGAAGCCCCTGTTGAGAGGTCATCCCTCTCCACCTTTTCCCCAGGGATACGTGTCCTGTGGGGCTGGGACACAGCTGTGGCTTTGCTCATCCATTTGGGGCTGGGACCAGTTGGGGATGTGCCAAGGGGCTCCCCCAGTGTGGTTTCTCTGCAAAGAGATTGCTTCCCAGTGCAAGGAGAAAGGGGGTTTATACGGCTGGTTTGTTCTGGTGCAGCTGGTGCTGGTACAAGAATGAGGGACGAGCAGAATGATGGTCCCCCCCATGGCATCCTCACCAGGGCTTGGGGCTCTCCTTGTCCACCCTGTTGTGGTTTAACCCCAGATGGCAACTAGAACTGTACAGCTGCTTGCTCACCCCCTCCTTGTTTCTCCCCCAAGAAGGGTGCAGGGAAGGGGGAAAAAAAACAAGGAGGGGAAAGGGAGAAAAAAAACCTGGTGGGTTGAGATAAAGGCAGTTTAATAGAAACAATAACAGAAAAGGAAAAATAACAATAATGCTAACAATAATGGCACAGGTCACTCTCACCTCCTGGTGAATTGGGACTGTCCCAAGAAGTGATTGTGGACTCGCACCCCCCACTAACCCCTGTTTATATATGGAGCATGATGTTTATGGTACAGGATACTTCATTGGCCATTCTGTCCTTCTGTCTATGCTTCTATGGAAAGCTGGAAAAAGTCCTTGAGTAGTGTAAACATCACTTAGCAACAACTAAAACCAATAGGTCTTATTGATATTCCTTTCACAGCAATCCCTAGAAAGAAAATTAACTCTTTCTCAGCTGAAACAAGGACATGCCCTAACGGTACAAACGCTGGGACACTAAAGTGGCAAGAAATTGGGTTGGAGCATCACCAGAGCTGGGATTTTCTGACTCCCAGAAAGCAGATGCCGTCCACCCCCGGCCTTGATGTGGTGGCTTGTGGTGGCTCTGCTGGTCCCTCAGCAGCGGGATGGTGGGCAGGGAGCAGGCAGTGCTGGGTGTGAGGGTCTCTGTGGCATGAGGAGGCGAAGGCAGCACGGGCAGCAGCCCCCGCTCCTCCAGTATGGTCAGTTGGAGCAGGAGCTCCTCTGGGATATGCAAAACAACATGGTACAGTGGTCCCATGGCTGCCACCATCCTTCCCCCAGCTCTTGGCGAGCTCGTGTCCTGGTTCCCACACCAAGGTGTGCCTGGGGCAGGTTTGCATTAAGCTTTGGCTCTAAATCCCTCCTCCCTCTGCACCCAGCACTGCTTGGAACCCGGCCGAGTTTTGCACATCACCACCGAGGAGAAAGTCATTTAGTCCCTGTTGTTTTTGCTGTTCATCCTTTGAGTAATTTGCTACAGACGTGATTGAACAGATCACCTCAACCTTCAGCCCAGCTCTGGCATAAAACGGAAGCATCCGCGGCTGCCTAATTGATCAAAAGCTACTGGTGCTTCCGTTAAATAAAAATAATTAAAAAAAAAAAAATATTTAAAAAATGTCCAAGCCAGCCGTTTTGCACAATAAGGCTCTGGTTTATTTTTTAACAATGAAAATGTAATGAAAGTTAAATTAACAGCGTAAAATATGTAATGGCTGGGCCGTAACGGCTGCATGCTAAATGCTGGGGTTTTTCTCTTTCTCTCTCGCTCTTTTCCACCCCCCCCTCCTTTTCCTCCTGAGGATTCAGTAATTTGCTCGTGATCATATAAAAGCAATGATGTTATGAATTTACTGAGGATCCTGCTGGCAGGGATATTATAAGTGAATTGTGCTGCATTTGCAGCTGATTAAAATCGAGATCAGCATTTTTCAAATTATCTTGGGAAAAGGCTGGGTGTACAGCTCCCCCCTTCTGCTGTCATCTCCCTTTTGTACGAAATATAAACAATCAGGGTAATCATTTCTGCGCTGAAACGCAGCTTGTGATTTTTCAGGCGCAGCTCAGCGCCTATTTTGCTGGGGAAACTCAAAGTCCTGAACTGCTTTCAAGCCGAGGACACGGGGGTCGTTTTGACCGTTTCTTATCTATTTCCACCTCCCCTTTTTTAAGAGCAACCTCCCTCGAGTAATAAACTTTTAGCTGTATTTATAATTGACTGGCATCTTTAAACAAATGCAAACCACAGCAGAAACCTTAATAGATACACCGGATTCTGTCAAAGGGCTGGATTTAGTGAGCAGTCCATTGGCGGGGAGTTTGCGAGTGCGGAGGAGAAAGGTGCCTTTAGAGGCAATCATCCTCCTGGCAATTAGTGCAAGTCGTGTCAGCACTTCCAGGACGCCCCTCGCAGCTCCTGTGTGCTTTAAACCGGCCATAAATGGCGGCAGAAGCACAGGGGTGGGAGGGCTCGTGCGCTGCCTTGATGGTAATTCCCACTTTTATCCCCTTGCAAGCGCGGGTTGAGCCGTGGGATGTGAAACCAGCAGGAGGAGGAGGCAAGCGAGGTCGTGCTGTGGCTGCAGGCTGAGTGGTGCCCCAGGGTTGGTTTGTCCTGTCTGATGGAGTACAGGCTCAGAAACCCCTCGAACACCCTCCTTGCAGGAGAAGGTTTGAGCTTCTCGGTGCACAGGTTGCAGCCTGATCAGCTCCTGGGTCAGGGGTTGGTTCATGGGGAAGGGTTGTGTCCCCATGGGCATGGAGTGCTCCTCGGTCACGTTGACCCTTGTTGACCTAGACCATACCGGTGTAAAGTAATAAAGTTGATGACCGCAGGTTCCTTGGCAGTAACACCAGGCAGAGCTGGCTGGAAAACACATGGTGGTTTGGTGTGAGTGTGTAAGCCTTGGTTCACATCGGGTTCCAAAGTCAGGCAGCCCAACCTGTCGTCTGTGCCCTCAGTCAGGTACCAAACACAGTTACGGACACCACTGAAACCTGCTTTTGCTGCAAGTGTGAGCATGATGTGGCCTCTCCAGTCTTTCCCTCTTGCAGGATTTCCCTTGGTTCTTTTGGCTCTGTTGAAGGGGCAGTCACAGCTCTTAATCCCCCATCTGCTGTTTCCATCGATGAAGCACCTACCACATAAGGTCCAGATGACATCCCCAAATGCGAACGCTTGCTTCCCAGGCTTCCTCATTCCTGCTTATCCCTAATTTCCTTACGTCCCTCTTAATTCCCATGCTGTAATTTTTGGTTATTCCCTGTGCCCAGGTGTCCGGTTCCTGGCTGCGTTGGGCTTGGACACATCAGTGGCAAATACGCCTCTCACCGGAGCGCGTCAGGGTGCCCCCTCGCAGCCCGCAGGCAGAAGGAAGGGTCACTCAACGGCTCCTCATTTTCCTGGAAGTCCTTGAAGAACGAAGGCCCGACCTGCCCAACCCCGGGTTGTGACGGCTCCGGCCACGCCAATGGGAGCTTCCTCACTCACAGAAGGTAAATCACAGGGTTGAAATCGTCGTGAGCGTGACAAAATTGCCGTGGAGTAACCTACCTACCTGTAGATGCTGCTTGAGCATGGTTCAGCTCTTCATGCAGGGCTCAGTAGCTGGTGCTTCTGATGCTGAACTTCAGTCAGGTTGCTCCAAGGTTGATGTTTTTTTACGGAATAAAACATGTACTTGTTTTAATACTGCAACAATGAGATGTGGATTGGGCAAAATCATGAAAATTCCTTCCATGAACAAGCCGGAACAGCACTTCGGTGCCCAAACCAGGGATTTGATGCCCTACCAGCCAGACTCGTGCCCTTTCTTTTAGGAAACAATGTGTTTTTTAATCTTTGCTCAGAGAAAATTGCTCTCACTTTATAAATGGGGAGGTTTGTGGCATTATTCATAAAGCAATTTCCTCTGTACCATAAAAAGCTTTTAGAAGAACTGTCTCGCAGCATGAACTCCACCAAACGGTACGTGCTCTTGTTGGGAACATAAGCACATATAAATGCCTAGAGTTTATGAAAGCCATTTTTACTTGCTTTTCAGTTTGTCAGGGTGTCCAAGAGCTACTTTTGCTGGGAAGAAAGGCAAACTCTCAGGGGATGAAATTCTCAACACAAAGTTCAAGACCAGCGATGGTAAGGATTTTCACTCCTTTTGCCTTGCAGGTGTGGCAGGGTACTGAGCCCGTACATCTTTTTCTTTGCAGACTGGGGCGGGGGGGGCGGGTTT
This sequence comes from Numenius arquata, assembly GCF_964106895.1. Classification (NCBI taxonomy): domain Eukaryota; kingdom Metazoa; phylum Chordata; class Aves; order Charadriiformes; family Scolopacidae; genus Numenius; species Numenius arquata. The sequence goes on along the minus strand of NC_133587.1, from coordinate 3,769,072 downwards.
CAACAACTGGAACCTGGCCACAGATTTGTGAGGATATCATGTGCTATGAACACTCGTTTCTTGGGTTTCAGTGGTGTTGGGTTTCCTTGGTACCGGCACCACTCTCTGAGTGACACGCTGTGACGGAGCAGGTGAAACGATAAAGAAGGAATTTCCATAGTGAAATTCCAGGAAAAAAAAACCAAAAAAAAGCTGAAATTTAGTTTGTTTGTGATTTTTTTTTTTTTTTTTTTTTCAAATATTCACTCCATTTTTAAAAATCCCTTGCAATCATTCAGCAATTTTTCACCTATTCAGGGCTTTTAATCCTGAGATATTTCTGGATCTGGAATTTTGTTGGCGATGGCACTTTGCATTTCCAGTGCTATTACTGAGGTTTCTGTGGTATTTGACAAGGTTCAGGCGTTTAACTTGAATACTTATATAGTTTGGAATCTATAAATACCTGCACTCTTCTAGAAATATTACTTTATTTTATGAACCTCGTAATTTTCAACCAGGGCATGCATTAGTTTTTTTAAATGGCGTCTTCCCAAACTCAGGACTGGAGAGAACGACCTGAGTTTTCAGGGCAATGAACTCCTCAGGGTGCGGGGATGTGCTGGACTCCCACTGCTACGCTGTCGTTGGCTTTTGCATTTACATATTGACCTATAAAGTATCATTGAACCCTGATGCTAAAAAGTGTTACTAAAGAAAAAAAAAATAATTATAGAAACCCAAATAGGTGAGAGGTGCATCCTGTTTAGAGGCTGTAAAAGCAAAGGTGAGGACTTTGTGAGTGGTAATGTCTACCCAACAGGGCAGGCTCAGCAGAAAGCCCAACATTTTTGCCCAACATTCCCGCGAGCCTTTGCTGACTGCCCTCGACCTTCTCTCCTGCAGTTCTGGAGAACGATGAAGAGATCAAGCAGCTGAACAAGGAGATCAGTGAACTGAATGAGTCCAACTCGGAGATGGAAGCGGCCATGGTGAAACTGCAGTCGCAGGTTTGTGTGCTCAGAGGTGCATCCAGACCCACGGAGGGATGGCCAAGCCCCTTGCATGGTGGTGGGTGCTGTTGCGTGAGGGTTGGTAACCCTGCTGTGCTCCTTGCTCTGCAGATCTCCACCATGGAGAAGAACCTGAAGAACATTGAGGAGGAAAACAAAATCATAGAGGAGCAAAATGAAGCCCTGTTCCTGGAGCTCTCAGGGTTGAGCCAGGCTCTAATCCAAAGTCTTGCCAATATCCGCCTTCCGCACATGGTAAGAAAACTGTGATGCTTGCCCCAGCTGGCATGATTGAGGGAGCTGTGCCAAACCCAATTCCCGATAAGGCTTACGTACAATTAAAGAGTGGGAGAATTTCTCTCCATACACCTACGTGTCCTTTATAAGATCAGTACTTTTGCTTTATCTCTGAAGCTTGCATTATATCTCCCTTTTGTTGTCATTTTCTGCTGATCTCCCTTTGTATCTATTGTTCTGTCTCATTACATCTGGGAGCATTATCACAAAATAGGAAACTTTATCAAGGGCACCCAGTGCCTTTTAGCCTAAGACAGCACAAGCAGAGATCAGGAGGGATTGGATTTCAACGTCAGAAAGATCTTACAGCTCCTATTATAATGCAGGTAGTTTCAATTCAGTTCTGAATAGCTGGCAGCCAAAGAATAGCATTCTTAAAGAGAGTGTATTTTGTTTAATTTAACAAGGTCTAACAGCCCACAGCATGTTACCATAGAGTTACTGCAAAATGAAAAGACTGCATTAAAATAGTAAAACCACAAAAGGCTATTAATTACCTTCTCTCTATTCCCAGGAATGTAATTACTGTTGTCAAAACCAGGTGTGTGGAGGGAGGGGCTGGTGTTGTTGGGGAAAGCTGTCCTCTTACAACTCATAAGGACCATCGCAATGATCAGAGGAATGAGCTTTTGATTTATTTTTTGTGCCACCGTTTTTTTTTTTTTGGGGGGGTGGGGGCAATCCTTTTCATTGGGGTTTGTATTTAAATTCAGGCTGGTTGGAGAGAAGCCATCCTCCAGCAGAGCAGTTTTGGATAGTATTCACCCAGCTGCCTAACTGGCAGAAAACCGCTCGCTGAGGGCTTTTCTGTAAAGTATTTGACACATAAAGGTCAAATAAACTGTTCAGCAAATATTTTTTCAAGGTTTCAGGCAACTCCAATTAAATAATGCCCATGAGAATTGTACGCTCATTTTATTCCTGTTCTTTTTCTTCCTTCTCCCTTTCTTTTTTTTTCCCATTAACTCCAAGTTAGATAGTTGCAAGGTTTCCTCGGCAAAAGCCCTACCGCAGCAGTGGCGTGATGGTGTGGGCAGACACGAGCCCAGGGTGACCGGGCTCCTGTCCTAACTTTGCCTTTGATCCCCTCCGTGATGCTTCAGCAGTCCTTCCTCTCGTCCTCCAGCCCTTCATTTCCATGGTCTAATTCAGCCTCCGGCCTGTCAAACCGCCTGCACACACTTAACCTGATGCTGTTAATAATTCCACGGGGCCAATGCATAAAATTAAGGACCCGGTGAAGATCTGGCAGGATCAGGGGTCGCACGATGAGATTAATACATACAGCACCACGCACAAAAAGGATCCAGCATGGAGACCTTTGGCTGTTGGTACACGCACACATGATTAATTGCAAAGAGACCTCTTTCTGCTCTGCTACTAACACTTTTATTTGGCTTTTTTTTGGCTGCAGGAGCCAATTAGTGAGCAGAACTTCGATGCATATGTGAACACGCTGACCGACATGTACACCAACCAGGAGTGCTACCAGAACCCGGAGAACAAGGACCTGCTGGAGAGCATCAAGCAAGCCGTCAAGGGCATCCAGGTTTAGTGCCGCGGGACGGAGACGAGCAAGAGAACAGACTGTAAGATGGAACTTTCCCTCCAAGTATTCAGGTTTACAAGTTAGAAAACTTGTTTAATGAATGAAAAAAAGAAAAAAAAAAAAAAAAAAAAGGACCAAAACGTAACCAAGAGGCCATTTCTGAGATGTGGAACTGATCGAACTCAATGTTCTCGTTTACTTAACTTTGGACCTTCTTGAGAAAAGTGGGATTTTTCTACCCGGACCACGAGGTAGATGAGGATGGAAGGTTAAATTCTCCAGTAGGCTGTGGGGCTTGTGTAGCTGGTGAAGAGCAGGCACCTTTCCTGAGCTGCCATGCTCTTGCAGAGTTGATCCAAGGGTTAAAATTTTACAAGAACAGGGTCTTGTCTGATCCAAGACTAGCGTATGACTGGCTTAAACCCTCATGTTGTCTATGGTCGTATGTCCAGATCACCTACTCACACATGAATTATGTTCTGTGTTGCTACAAGTGCTGGAGCTGCAAGCTACCTGTAAATCTGAACCTGTGCTGGGCCTCCCAACCCCAAGGTGTTCAGATATCCACTGGGCATGGGAACTCTGAAGTATTATAAAGTAGCTTATTTTTATTTTCTGAAAGAAATCTGAAGAGCAGTTCTGGATCTCCAGTGGAAAGCGCAATGGAAAAAAGGTTCTCAGGGAAGCTTTTGGAGTTTGCAACTACAGTATTCCTTTGTCTGTCTTAAATATGAGAATAGCTATTATGAATAGGCCAATACCAGATGTTTCATACAGAAGAATTCTTCGATGTGTCATGGTCCGGTGTATATGATTTTTTGGAAGCCTGTTTGATGACAGTTCTGGTTCTTTTCATTATTGTGATCATCCTTACAGTGGCGCAGTACTGCCAGTCCAGAGATCATACATCAATGCCAGAGAACGTTTGAGATTGCGATGAACAAAAAAAAAAAAAAAAAAGAAACAAAGAAAAAAAGAGAAACAAAAACCAACAAAAAAAGAGATGTTAATTGATGGCCAGCAAAGTGCTTACCTACCACGAATCAGTAGTTGATTTCTTACAGGTATCCACAGGGCAATGGGTAATTTTTGGTTTGGTGTTCTACATTTTGCGCAAAATCACAGCGCAAGCGTTATTCTGGGGAAAAAAAAAAAGGGGGGGGGGGGAAGAAAAAAAAGAGTATTCAGGTATTGGGTATTCTTCCAAAGAAGCATTTTCTAAGCAGCTCGGTTCATGCAGCCCACTGTGCACTTAAAGAACAACTCTATGAATGTCTTTACAACGCTGCTCTGCAGCACCCGCTCCATCGCACGCGGAGCCGGCTGTCACCCCGTGGGTTCACTCCCGTCCGGAGCTCACTGTCCCCAACTCGTTGTCCCCAGCTCACTGTCCCCCTGATGCAAACTCTTGGGAAATAGAGGGGGACAACCCTCCCCTGAGGGCTCCCAGCTTGGGGAGCATCCACATCCTGCATCCCGCATCCCTCCCGGCGGTGGGGCAGGCAGAGCTGGGGAGAATTTTGCTGACCCATACTAAAGGTGAGACACTGTGGGGTCGTGTTGAGCCAAATCCTGCAGATATTTAGGGCAGAATGTAATTAGAAGTCAGTAGAAAGCTTCCCATTAATGGCATTGGCCACTGGATGTGGCCTTGAAGCTCACGAGCATCTTGACTCGTGTCGGTTCCCCCGTTGAGTTCAAGAGGGCGGTTGGCGTTGGGAGGGTTTGCTCACAGACTTCAGTGTTTGCAGGATCAGACTCCAGGAGTTCACTTAATTTAGAACCCATTCCAAGTGCAAAAAAATACAAAAGAAAGGGGAAAAAAAAATACTAATAATTTGAGGTGTTAAAAACACAATGTTCTTAACATGTAAATAGAGTCCAAATTGATTGTGACTGCAATTCAGTTAGTATTTAAAAGTAGAGAAATTGCACTTCCTGGAAGAAAGAGAGGAAAAAAAAAAAGTAGTTAGTTTAATTATCCTGTAAATTATTTAATTTTGGCAAGATGTATGTAATTTATATTTACAACACCTTATGTTAACTTTTTGCTATTTATTTAACTTTTTTATTTATTAATTTTATACTTATTTTAAACTGGACACCGCACCATAGAAAAGAAGATAAAAGAAGCAAAAAAAGTTAAAAATTAAAACTTTTGACCATAAAAAAATGATACTCCAAAAAAAGAAAAAAAAAGAAAAAACCCCTATCTACAACTCCTACTTGTAATTTTGATGCAACCAAGTTATTTTTTATATATTTTGTTATTTATTCTTTTAACGATGGGAATTTTTTTAAAGATATTTTATAACTGAGACATTTTGATAATTTTTTGGTTTGTTTTTTTGTGGGGGCAGGGGCACCGGGGGGAAGAGAGAACTTTTTCAGTTTTTCTTTTCTTTTTCATTCATATTGTTTCAGGCACTGATAACAGGAAATGAAAATTCTGTATTTATTATTTATTTAATATTTAAGTCGGGAAAAAAAAAAAATGAACTGTGCTCTTGTTGTATATTTATTTTGTCGTTTGTGTGTCGGTTATGTGATGACTGAGTACTTGTTTATGTGAAGGAATACTGTTAATATTTAAATAATAAAGAGTCACATTGAAAGTTATAGCAGGCTACATGTTATTCTGTGAAAACGAATACTGTGATCTACTTTCCTCAGGAAATGTATTTTGCAGACAGAACTTCCTTATGTAATGGCAGGGTTATTTCGTAATAAAACCCAGTTCTGTTTGTGACTTTAGTTCCTATGGTCTTTCTTCGAGCTGCTGCCAACGTCCCCCACGGGTCCCTCATGGGCTTTGTCCTTGTTCCTGCACTGTGGAGGGTCAGCGTGTCCCCCCCTCAGAGCTGCGGCCAGGGACTGCCCACCCCAAACCTGGCTCTACCCACCAACTAATTTGGGGGATATAGGAACAATTTAGGTTTGGTATCTCTGAAGGCTTGCAAGAAAAAGGAGCTGTCACCATCCGTCCAAGTGGGTGCTTAAAGTCCTGCTACTCATAGAATGGTTTGGGTTGGAAGGCACCTTAAAGATCATCCAGTTCCAGCCCCCCTGCCCTGGGCAGGGACACCTCCCACCAGACCAGGTTGCTCAAAGCCCCATCCAACCTGGCCTTGAACCCCTCCAGGGTGGGGTATCCGCAGCTTCTCTGGGCAACCTGGGCCAGTGTCTCACCACCCTCACAGGAACGAATTTCTTCCTAATATCTAATCTAAATCTCCCCTTTTTCAGTTTAAAACCATTCCTGGTCATCCTATCACTTCCCTCCCTGATCAAGAGTCCCTCCCATGATGAGGAGACTCAAAAGTCCAAGTGAAGGTATGTGTTTATTTACTTGGTTGCTGGAGCCCCTTCCCAAGGCAGGAGGGCTGCAGTCCTCCAGGCAGGGGTCACATCCTGCACCCCCAGCACTCAGCATCCCCTGGGATCTCACGGCTTCATGCTCCCGCAGGTGGTGTCCGAGCAGAGGAGATGCCATCGGGAGCAGTGCAGGAGATGCCAGCCCTTGGACGGGACACAGAGATAGATGCTTTTCCCTCCTGGATTTCCAAAAAAATCGTCACCAAATTGGCCTCTGAGGTTCAGGTGAAATTCTGGGAGATGGCTTGTCTTTGTCAACAAGATTTCCTCACTTATATCTGCCTGACTGTGATGTTCACAGATTCACCTTCCTGGAAAAAAATGGAGCTTTTTCACTGGCAAGAGAGCTTATGTTTTGAAGCGGTGGCAATGAAGAGAATTTCTCACCGGTCTCTGTGGCGGAGATGTCACTTCTGAAGGCACCGAAATTCAGTTTGGCTTTGCTGTAGCTGTAACTTCCCAGGTGAAATCAGGTAAATCACATTAAGGCCATTCGGAGCTGAGTGAGTTGGATCAAATGGGAATTTCAGGCAAGTCCATCACCAAGAAATTCAATTCTTTGATTAACTGAGCTGAACTTTCCTGACCGTCCCCGTGCAGAGGCACAAGCGCTGTTGGGTTAAGACAGGAGGTGGTGGCTGCGCTGCAAGGACATGAGGGTGAAAGGCAGAGCAAAATGGAGCCAAAGGGGTAAGAACTGTAGCCAGAAAAAAATGGAGGAAAGTTTTGGGTAGAAAGATTTCTTAAAGCCTTTCCTCAAGCACGTACACGGCCATGGGTATTCACTGGAACGTTTTCCTGTCTTCATTGGGTGTCTGCAAGCTGAACTGGGGCAGGTCCACTGGACAGGCTCATGGGGATGGTGCAGGAGAGGAGGTCCCTCCTGGAGAATTGGCAGTAGATGCTCTTGCTTCGTGCTGGTGGGTTTCCAGGGCCGGCTTTGCTGGACACAGCTTAGAGCTGATGGGGTTTTGTCACCTCTGCGAAGGGCTGCAGATCTTCAAAGGAGAAAATCAGGGGGAGTCAAGCAATGGTTCACCTAAATTGGCTGGCACGTTGTTTTTCTGAAGGGCACGTAATTGTTTTATGGGGAGTTTCGCTAGACTTTGCACCACCGAGCGGTTCCTTGTGCCAATATTTGATTATGATGACAGAGCTAATAGACATGCTCACTTGTCCTTTCTTAACGAATTGGCTGCGCTGCATAATAGAGCGGTTAGATTTGTGTTAAACTGCAGCTTTGGGAGCCATCACTGTGAGATGTTATCTTCTCTGAACTGGCGTCCTTTATCGCAGGGAAGGGAATTGAATCGGTTTAAGACGGTACACTGCCAGTTTATAGGTGTGCTTAGGAGGGCTCTTAAGCTTCCTCCAACACGCGTAGGGTGGAAGCTGAACAGCAGAGGAGAGCGAGTCTTTTGCTTCAAGGATGCAAAGGAAAAGATACTTGTCAGCGTATGCTTGTTTCTAAACATGTCGATAAATCATTGACCAACCAGAGTGTCATTTGGCCTCACTGATGCCACTGTTAATTGTTAAAAGCTGCTAACAACCCATCCCTCCATTCTCCTGCTTGAGTGGTACCTTCCACTTGTCAACCTTTACCCAGCTTCTCCAAGTGAGCCACAGGCTCCGGCGATGGCTTTTAGGTGTGTGCAGGAAAGGGCTTCTTTCCCAGCCTCATGCATTTTTTTTCTGATTTTTGTTCCATGCCTTGTCTCAAGGCTCGGTCCATCTCACCCTGGTCCCACAACCAAGGTGTCCCTTGGGTCCCTTGTGGTCCTTTGGACCACATAGCTGGGTGGTCAGGAAGGAGTTGTCTCATTTTCCATCATGTTACTGGGGAGAGAAGGCAACTTTCTTCTTCAAAGCTGTCATTTGGCATCAAATCACCCCCCCATTGGTCCCCGGGAAGACGAAGTTGAAGCTGGGGAGCAATGGGGTGGGCTGGAGATGACACTGCAGCCAACGGGGCAGCCCCCTGGCTGGAAACTGCTCTCCTCTCAACCAGCACCAAGCACGGCTTGGCTGGATTAAAGGCTCTGGCCCGCACTTGTTAACACACTCACTTCTCCTACACTTTTATGAGAAGATATATCCTGAAACGACCTTCCGCATTGTACAGAAGGGCTCATGGGATTGAGGCTGTAGGAAAGCACGCGGATGATGTATCCTTCAGACAAATAGCTCTCGTTATTCCAGATGCCTTCATCCCCTTCTTTCAGTGGGATGAATAAATCACCAATTGTTGTAAAACCGCTAGTATCAGATTTAAAGACATTTTCGACCCTGTCAAAAAGGAAGTATAACAACCATTAAAGCCTGCTTTCATTTATATAACTGCAATGCTCTTTTGTTTGGATGTCAGTGACTACCTGAGATGATCTGAAGAAACACGACCCATGAAGGGATAGAGCAAGGACGTGCTCTGCCTGAGCTCCAGGACTAGCATGAAGGGCTGGACCACCCCAGGAGAACCGGTCCACGCTAAGGTATGATGTCTGACCCCACAGCACGGTGGCCATGGTTAACTCTGGGATGCTGTTATTGAACCCAAAACTTTTCCTGGCCTCTTCCTTCTTCACAACAAGTCCCAGAGTCCACCCGAACTAAGCAAGAGACAATGGCCAAATGGTTTGGACTCACACAGGGGCAAAATGGGCCTTAGCACCACAAGGGAGTTGGTTTTGGCCTGAAGCTCATCGAGCCCAAGATCAAGGATCAGCCCCTCAGGTTTTGCCGTTTGCCAGAGGACTCCTTCTCAGCTTTCAACATTTAATAATCCAGCCCAACCATGCTGAGGCTGTTTATCAATTAAATAACATAAATCCACAAGCTAGATTAATAAACAGTCTAGTCTGTCTAGAGCAGTCTACGGGGTGGAGAGATAAAACTGTAAAATATTTATTACCAGCTTGGGGATGAAGTCATTAATTTAATAACTACCCATTGCTTTGCTTCTTACAGTTGTTAGCAGTCTGAAGGTTACAGAAGATTAGGTGGGAAACTTACTGCCTCCCTGCTGAGAGGAGCCTTTCCCATGAAAGCCAGAGCCCAGCTCCCATCTGTCACCCCATTACGTTTGGAGGTGGTGAATATATTACCATGCCGCTTACCCAAATCAAACAAAACAAAAATTTCTGCTGGCCACATGGCAACCCTCCGCGAAATTTAATGAGGACGCTGCCCTTTGTGCACGGGGCCATTTTCAACAGCTGGAGAGATGAAGGCAGGAGGATCTTTGTCGGTGCTCGCTGGTTGCTCACAACATGGATCCCACAACGAGCCTGGTCCCAGCAGCATCACGAGGGCAGGTGCCTTTGGGGGCTGATGCTTCAGCTGCCTCTTGTCCTGAGAGGTCGGGAGCGTTGTCACAGCCTCCCTCCTCTGTGATTTCTCAGTGGGTCTTCATGTTTTCATGAGAGGGAACATGGGTATTAGCTCAGTCCCCGCTGTGATCTGATATTGGGGAGCATCCAGGACTTAGATATACGCATCCTCTTTATAGTGATTATGGATGGAGTCCCCTGATGAGCGTGCTCCCCCGCTGACAACCGCAATTTGCAGCGATGCTGCAGCAGAAGTCATCGGGGCGGAGGAGTGAGGGAGGGTGTCTGTGCGCCCTTGGCATATTTTGTCACGGGTTTCATCCAGGGACAGCAAAGAGCTGTCATCCAAATGAGGTGCACAGGGGATAGGGTTTGAGCAGGAGGGTGTGTGTGGTGTGGGACATGTGCCCCCCGCCAGCTCCTGCTGATGAGGGGCCGAGACACTGCTAATCCTCCCTGACAACTGCACTGACAGCAAAGGTAATCGAATTGCCTAAATAATTTAATCGAATCTTTAGTCTGCTTTGTAAAATAAATAAAACAAAAACGGGCACATACTGTGAGCACGGGACACAGACCACAGCACAAATGAATATATGGGTGCAGTCACCCAGCCCTGCTGGGGGACACAGCTCCAGCAGCACTTAGTGCCTGTCCCTGTTCTTGAGGAGGGCAGGAGAATCAGCTCGGAAAGCATTGAAAGCTGCTCTGTGGCTCCTGGAGAGCTCTGTCCCGATGGAGCCACAGCTTCCCATACTCCCCGTTCAGCCACCAGCCTTGGAAAAGCCCCTTTGGCCATGGGCATCCCTGGTCCTCCTAAAACCTCAGAGGGCAGCATGGACCTGGCAGAGCAGAAATGAGTGGGAGCCCTAAGCAGGTGCCTTGAGGAAGGAGAGACAGTGGCCAGCGATGGAGAAAGGCATCTGTGCTCTCTGTTATCACAAGAAGCAATGATAAGCCCCCGCGGGTCATGCAATGATGGACACTGACTTCTACCTTGCATCATTTGGTGTGACTATAGTTCTGGTACCAACCCAAAGAGCACCAAGTAGCCTTGTTTTCAGGTAATTTCCAGGTAATCTGGTTCACTCAAGTAATCCTTGATGACTGCCCAGGAGAGAAAGGAGAACAACATCCCTGAAATAATATTGTGGTTTCTGTAGGCTCCTACAAAGTGAGGTTTGTGGGCAGCTCAAAGCAGACAAGTATGAAACTGGGTCTCCAGGTACTGGAGATGAGCAGCTCTGCGAAGGCCAATCAACTGTGATGTCTTGGCCAAGACTTTGCATCGTGGTTTAACGGCATTAGGTTGTGTTTTAACACAGAGTGAGATTTTTGTGGTACCTTTAGCAGGGAGAGGGAAAGAGAGAGAGAAAATGCTTGTGAATCACAACAGACCCGCAAGATATTTCTGTTGTCGCCAAAAAGTAAGAGAAGCATTTCTGCAGAGCGTTAACCTCAATTTTTTCCCTCACAACAGACTAATTTGCAACTGCCAGCACAAGCATCTTTGTCCCGACCATCCTGTACTCTGGTACACATCCAGCACGGGCAGGGCTAACCGCAGAGACCCTACCCCAGTATCATGCCATCGCGTTACCCTTTCATTTCTCTTATCAATGCCACCATTCGGTTCCACTCCTTATTCCCAGCCGTTATCACAATGAGCCAAGAAAGTGCAGAGCATCAGCCAGGAGAAGAAAAAAAAAAAAGAACAGGTAAAATTCTGATGCTGTCAGCTAAAACAGTTTCCAGATGAGCTCTGCCCACAAAGAAGCTGAATCTTGGTGATTTAGTTGCCAAATTTTACTTTTGCTCCCTCTCCACCGTCCCTCCTCTCGGCTGCGAGCTCAAAGTAGAGTCCTGACACTGCAAAGCGTTAATAGAATTAGTCTCCTGCTATAAACTGTTCTCTGGGGCTTGTTAGCTCAATTGTTGATGCTAAATTCTTATCAGATCCACCTAAAAGAGCATTAATCAAGAAAGGCTGAACTCCCTGCGTGGGTCACAGAAATTTAATTAAACCCCAAGTAAAACTGGAAAATCATTTTGAAAAGAGAAGAGACGAATGCAAAACGCTTTTCATCATTTGACTCTGCATCTTCGTAGTTCAAACCCTCAGCCGTGATTTCAAAGAGAGTTTTGCCAGAGCAAAGGCTAAGGGAAACACAGACGAGACTTCCCTCGGTGCCTCCTTTAACACGAGGTCCTGACGCTCGTCCAGGGTAAATGAAATATGGAAACCCACCGATGAACGCCTGCTAAGGACCAGGACCAACAAATGCAAAGGAGCAGAATGCCCTTCCAAGTAAAAAAGCGATCTCCTTAAGTAAGATTGTGTTATGGTTATTAGTTTATGGATTTATATCTATTATCCATTCGCTGTGCACAAAGGCTCATGCAACAAACCATTTATTCCGTAGACACGGAGAAATATTAATACCGGCCTTGGTAGGACCTCACGTGGGATATTGTGTGTGGTTCTGGGACCTCTTGTGTGTGGTTCTGGGACCTCTTGTGTGTGGTTCTGGGACCTCTCTTTGGAAAAAGGAAAGATGAATTTATCCTTGAACAGGTGGGGGGAAGGACTGGGAGGGTGATTAGCAGAACGGAGGACCTATCTTAGGAGAGGAGATTAAAAGAGCTTGGCTTGTTTAGCCCAGAAAAACAAAGGTTAAGAGGGGATATGATTACTCTTCATAAATACATTCAGGGTGGGAGGAAGGGGAATGATTTAAGTTAGAGGATAATACGAGTAGGAGATCAAATAAGGCGCATCTTGGCCAGGAATAAATTTCCATTGGAAATCTGAAGCTGTTTTCCTGTTGCTGGAAGAGGGAAGTTTTGGAAAGGCCTCCTGAGCAGGACGCTGAGTCCTCGTGGCTTTTAAGGGACAAAAGTTGTGGCTGGCACAGCCCAACAGGTGAGTGGGACATATGGGACTTACCAACGCAAAAGGAGGAGCAGGGAAGTGTGATATGGTTGCTGTCTTCTTGTATTTTTATTATTTATGAATCCATAAAATCCATTGATTTTATTTAATCCGTGAGTCACTTGAAAGACCCAGGAATTGTTTTCTTCCCCCTATAAATATGAAAAGCTTGATTGTTGAGATTTTTATTTGGCAACCCTCTTCTAAATCATGGCAGATGGGCCATAATGAGACAGGAGAGAGACAGGACACTGAAGGGGGCTCGTCTGTGCTCCCGGCAGCACCGAGAAGAGAAGAAACACCTTGCTGCCCTACGTCCCCAAGGGCAGGGACCTCTGGTGATGCTTTCTCTCGCTCTCGTCCGGGCTGCACCTTCTCCCGGCTGCTTTTCTTTGACGATGCAGTTAAGTGAGATGAATCCAGGTCTTTACGGGTCCTTTTTCCAAGCCGCAGTGGTTATGCACGGTGCAATACAGTGGAAATCAAGACATATGTTCTCCCTCTTGCTTCAGCGATTACTCACGGAGCCCGTTGATGAAGTGAGGCAAGAGGAAAGCTTTAGGAGACACACACACACACACATACACCCTTTTAATGGTCAGGAGGATCTCAAGTGATTTGCTGTCAGTGTGTTAATAGTAATACTAGTGTAAATGCATATGTCTGCATGTATTTACATATATGCATATGTGTGTGGGGATGCATATACAGTATAAGCTTCTGAAAGTGGTATAGTGCCAAACTGACCAGAAAACGCAACCCAGCATATTTTACAAAACAAAACAAAACAAAAAGGAAATGGTAAAAATATAACGCTATGATTTAATGCTCCTCCTGCTCTTAATCTATGTGAGTCATCCTGTCCCCCACAAATTACCCGCTGACTTAAAAAGCCATCTGTATTGCAGTGCTGCAGGTCAGGCTGCCCGAGAGCACGAGCTCAGCCTGCCGGGCCCTGACTTGGGGGCTAAAATGATTTTTTTACTATGTGCTCTTTCAAATAAAAATATCTCATTTTAACTGACCACCACTAAGATCAGCTTCAGAAGTTAATTCATGCTCATTGGTGTTTTAAAAATGTTTATACAAGAATAAGGATAAAAAAAGCAATGAAGAAACTGTAAAATGCAGGGAAATTAAGGCAAGGAAAAGCAAGAAAAATCTTGGCTTCAGCTCACCCTCATGAAAATTGCTTGCTCTCAGCAATTAAGTATCTCAGCTAATGAAGGACGGAGACCTATTCTTGCTGGTAAGATTGTGGAGGTGCGAGTTGCTGAGAGCAGGGGCAAGAACTGCATTTGCTCCTGCCAGATCCCTGCTTGTCCCAGCCCAGGGGAAGATGCTGAGGTGCAGCCCCCAAAGCCAGCAGCGATGCCTGTACCGCTGGAGACACCTTGTGGTACACGGCTGAGAAATGGAATAACGTTGGGATTTAACCAGTGCCACCAGGCTCTGCTTTCCCAATCCCACTTTGCTTTTTCCATGCTCAGAGGCTGCTGGGGCTCTTCAGGCTGGGGTGGGGAAGCTGCCCCCACGCGTTTGCGGACAACGCAGACGTAGGAGTTACTCACTAATCTACTGCTGACTATAACTCACGGATAACAAAGTCCCCGGTGAGCTCTAAGGACGAAGGGAAGGGCTTTTTATAGTGCAGCGAAAGAAGTGGCACAAAGAATCAGCAATTGCAGACCCATGAAATGCCCAACCATTCTGTTCTTCTAGAGGTGGATATTTTTGCAATATTATCAGACAACTTTGGGTTTCCTCCAGAGCTGCAGCCCAGTGCTATCACCTATGTGGAGGAGTTTTCAGCAATAGTTACATTTTCAAAGAACCCAGAGGGGAAAAAAAAAACACTCCCAGGGGTGCAGAACCAGTGGGTGCCAGCGGGAAACTGGGGATGAGCACGTGAAAGCATGTCCGGCCCAGGTACAGCTTGCTATGGGGCTTCTGTTAATCACCCCCTCCTAGTCCAGGATTCGGGCCACATATTGCAGAGATGTGTGTAAGTTAAGAAGTGAAGAAAATAACCTGTCTCTTGGGGGTAATCATCTCCCTTCAGCTAGTCCCTCCCCATGGCTGTGCCCCCTGACACGTCTGGGGTGCAGGCAATGAGGTGAGGACCTGCAGTGGGCAAGTGTCCTCCCCGGGTGCTTCTGGCTGATTCCCGTAATTCTCTGTCTGGAGACGGAGGGGCTGCAAGTCTCAGTGATCCCGGCAGCGAAAGGCTGGAAGGAATGCTGAATACACCTGGGAGGGCTCAGGGTATTCGGGAATCCCTAAAACACTCCTCGAGCTCTTTCTGGTCTTTTGGGGGACCGGCTGCAAAAGCAGCTGCTGATGCTGTATCTTCCTCTCTGCCTTAGTAACAGTTTTCAGGGCAGACAGTGGTGCTCCCCCTGCCCCAGCGAGATCTCACCTATAGCACAGCTGCTCTGAAGCAATAACGGGCAATTTTTTAACCCAGCTTTTATTTTAACAATTTTCGGGCAAAAAAACCCAAACCAACCGCTATTTTTCACGCGGCTCTAGCGGGAAGGGGAAGCAGATGCTGAATGGAAGCCCTGCGATCACACGTGTGAGGAGTTTGTCTGTCCTGAGCCTGCAGATTTCAACTGCGTGGCCATTATGCTCGAGCGCTTTCCGCACGAAACAAGAGGAGGCGAGCGCAATCACCACGTCCCGTTTCGGTTGCATCAGCAAGGAGGAGTTTCAGCGCTCGCTCTCCACGAATAATCCCATTCTCCCCGGCAGCTGTCTTCTGCGAAATGAAAGTGCAGACATCTACAGTATTACCCCCCGTGCCTGTTTGCCGAGTCTGCTGTTATCATGTTAATGAAGGGAGCTGAGATAATCACCTTAAAGCATAAACACATCTCGGATGCTGATTCACTTTCTCCTATTTGAGCCTCATTTACGAGGGCTAATTCTTACTTCTTTCCACTGCGGGCTTGTTGTGTCTGGAAGGAGAGCTATTTCTTTTTTTTGCACAATTCACCTCCAAACAACTTAAATCAAGCAGCCTCTTGTCTAGATGTGATTATTCCTTCTCATTTTTGTAGCCATACGTAGTATCAAGTCCTGGATCTAAGGTCAGGCCAGACAATTTGGTCTGATCCGCAGCCTCAGGGGTCCCGGGGATCACGTAGCCTCAGCTGACGCTTTGCGGGTCACTTACGGATGAAGACAGACTCACACTTTTAGAGGATAATTTTTCTCATTCTGAGACGGGTGAGAAGAACCACCCCGTGTCTTGTCGGGACCTGTCATGTCGGTTACAACCACCGAAGGAGCCTACGTGACTGGGTAAAATCTAAATCAGGTGCCCAATGCTCAGCCAAATCACATCAGGGGACAGGGATCCCTCCACCGCACGAATGGAAAGTCAGATGTTGCGGCGGTCTTGCAATACTCCATGTTTCCTTCAAGACCCAGCCCCCGGAGTCGGGTGAATCCGCATCTCACTTATTTTTTTCTCAGTGATTTTCTTTCTGGCATTTATGGTTGCAGAAAAAAAAAATTAAAAAAAAAAATCCAAGGATGTGACTCAATTGGGTGTTCATAGGCTCAAGATACAGAATATCAATTAGCTCCCGGAGTGATGTTTTTTCTTCTAAGTTCCCATGATTTTTTTTTCCCCAAGCCTGACTAACGATATCAGAACATCTGGTGTTGGCCGTGCTTCACACGGGAGGTTTAGCTACAGCGCGAGGACTGTGTGTGCCAGCTGGAGACTGGCATCTCCCCAGCTCCTCGCCGGCTCCCAACGCCGCTCCATGCATCCGCTCCCACACCCTGGGGAGCCCTGATCCCACCCGGAGCTGGGGCAACGTGCTACCACAGCAGGGTGTGCTGCGGAGGTGTCCTGCAGGAGATGAGGACTGGGAGAACTGGGCGCTGAGCTGAAGGAGCGGGTGTGGAAATGCAGCCATGCGCTGGCAGCCAGAAATTAGGGCAGGGTAGGGGGTATGGGACCAGGGGAAGGCAGCCACGCTGGGATGGAGAGATGTTCCCAGGGACTGTGAAACGGGGAAGCTCAGGAAAAGAGAGTCCTGGTCCGTACTAAGTCCCAGTCCATATGTAGTTTGGAGCCGTAGGCGCAGGTTGTAGCCCAGCCTGTGTTTAGATCTGGTCTGCATTTAGTCCTGGCCAATATCCCCAGGCTGCTGTCCCAGGCCACATTTAAGCCTGGTCTGTTGGCTCCATCTGCATTTAGCCTCAATCTGTAGCTCTGGTCCATACTTAGAATCATAGAATCATAGAATCATCCAGGTTGGAAGAGACCCTTGGGATCATCGAGTCCAACCATCTACCCTACACTACAAGCTTCTCCCCTATATCATATCCCCCAACACCACATCTAAACGGCTCTTAAACACATCCAGGGATGGTGACTCAACCACCTCCCTGGGCAGCCTATTCCAATGCCCGACCACTCTTTCTGTGCCTATAGGCCTGGCCTGTTAAGCAAGGCTGTATTTAGTCCCAGTTTGTACTTTGGGCTGGGCTGTATTTAGCTCTCACCCACAGGCCCACTGTGTTGGCCTGGTTTATACTAAGGCCTGGTCTGTAGGCCCCACACGCAGGCCCTATACGTAGGCCTCATAGCATACACAGGCCTCATGCACAGGCCCCATAAGTAGGTGCCGTAAATAGATCCCATATACAGGCCCTGTCTGTATTCACATCCAGGGAAGGGAGAGCTCTCGATGCTCTAGAGACCGGACTCCCCCGCCCTGGTTCGGGCCCTGCCCGGTGTCCCCTGAGGGAGCCGGCGCCGCCCCCGCCCCGCAGTGGTACAGTCTTCCCTCCCTCCCCGCCCGCGACGGGTCTGCGTGGTACAGACAGCGCCCCCCCCCGTCCACCGGACCGCAGTGGTCTGCTCCCCGCTCCCTCCTCCCCGCCGCGGTGGTGCGCGCCGCGCCTGCGCAGTGGTCGGGGCCGGCGCTCAGCTGGGCAGTGTTTACCGCTGCGGGACGGCCGTGCCGCCGGGCCCGGGAGGGGAACGGGCCGCACCGGGTCGAGCCGCCGCTCAGGTACGGCCGGGGGGCGAGGAGACCTTGTCCGCTGAGGTGCGGCCGGTCTCGGCTTGACCCGACCTCACCGGGCCGCTGCAGCATCCCCCCCGCCCCTTCACCTCAGCCCCGACCGGAGCCCCCCCTCAGGCCGCGGGACCCCACCCCTCAGGCCTCTGCCCCCTTAGGCCGCTGTATCCCCTTCAGGCCGCTGCCCGGAGGCCTTCCTCCGGCACTTGGCCTCCCGCTCCTGCCGGGGGTGCTCCTGGGTGGGGGCATGGCCCTTCTCGTGACCTCCCCCCCCGCCCCAGTACCGCCTCCCCGTCAGAGCGGGCCGGGCTCCCTCAGGGCCGGACTGGGGCTCCGGGCAGGGCTGGAGGCAGCGGCACTGTGTGGAGAGCGGGGCCGCCCAGCTGTAATTAAAGTGGGGGGTGAGGGAGGTTATCAACATCAGGGTTTCCTAGACCTCCCTCCCACTGTCATCTCGGCAGCAGCCTGGTAACGCAGGTAGTGATTGAGCTATATGGCGTGGGGCTTTTTAATTTGTTCTTTGAGAGTGTTAGAGGGGATCGTGTTGAAACCTGTGCCAACTGTAACATTGTTTTGGTCGGTAAACATCCTCACCTTTGTTATTCTTTCTGGATGTATTATGTCAGAGCAGGGATGACCCTGGAAATCTGTTGGGGTGAAGAATTGCATTTTTGTGCCTTGTGTATTCTTTTGAGTCTTCCCCTGTGCATCTGCTGGTGTTTGCTTTGGGAGAAATTGCTTTAATTTCAGTGTTTGTTTCAGGCATCTGAATGCAGCTTCTCATGTCAGACTTGGGGTTTTCTGCTTGTTTGTTTGTTTTTCTGTTTTGTTTTTGTTAAAGGAGAAGATGGCAACATGCAATTGAAGGGCAGTTTAAACACTGAACGGCTGCTTGGTTTGATACTCATGTTGTGATCTGCTAACGATCATAATTTTTGCAGGTGAACTTTGTGCCTGCTCAGATTTGTGGAAGTCTGTGCTTTACCTAGAAGCATGAAAAGTGCAACTGTGCTAATTGTGGAGAAAGAGGATCTTGTTTTAAAAAGTTTGTTAAGAATAAGTCCTGTTCATAGTTTTGGTTCCCCCTTCCAATAGGAGAAGGGAAACAAGGTTAAATGAAGATGTGGAATTATCCAAAGAGGAATATAAACGTCAGAGTTCTAAGTTCTGCATATAAAACATGCATTTTATTGGAAGCAAGCTAGCGTCCAGTAAAAGCAATAAATTCAGAAGTAATTGATTGCTGTCATAACTTGGAGATTCCTTGGTGTCCATTAGAAAAATGTCTTCCATGTTTTAGAACATGGAAGAACAGTTGTTGATCATAAAACTGAGCTGGAACCAGATCGGAGTGGTCGTCCCAGTGGGGCTTGCATACATCAGAAAGAATTTGTTGGGGATACAAAATGGAACACTGTTAAAGGCACTTTTTATTCATGCTTTAAATCTAAAAATTTAGATTTTTTTTTTTTTTAATCGCAAAAAGAGCTTAAGTGGAAGAAAGAAGCAAGGCAAAGAACAAAATGTACAAAAGAAAGTCAAAGGTATCGACACCCTCAGGGGAAGAGAGTATTTTAATGCAGAATGTTATATAAAGCATACTGACCAAAGATCTCAGCAGCCCTATATGTGCAGATGCAACAAATTGATGTGTATGTTAGAGAAGAAAAAAAATAAATTGGCTGATGAACCCACCTAAGCCTTCAACTTGATGTGTTTCCACTGTGAAGTAATAAAACACAAATCATTTTTTGTAGTGAAAATGAAGGAGTAATGATGGAAAGGAGAGGGGTGGCATTTTTTTAAGTCTTGTTAATGGTCTGAAACTGGATTGATGTGTTTGAGCCGTGAGTGTATTAAAAACTGGCTTGAGTTCCCTGCTATGTATATCCTATTTTGTGTGTCTCTACAGGTAATCGGGACGGTATGTTATTTGAATAACTGTGAAATTTCCTTAGAATCCTGTAGCTTTTCTTTGTTTCCTCTGAAAAATGAAAGTGTATAATTTGCTTCTGCTGAATGTAACAAATAAACCCCAACAATTTAGCTGTAGGCAGATCTTCTGATCCCAGGAATGAACTCTAAAGCTGCTGCTTCTGTGGTTATTACTGTGAGCAGAGAAAGGCGTTGTAAATAAATGCATTTAAAAAAAAAAAATCATGTTGTGTTTTCTGAAAAGGATTTATTTTTTGTAAAGATATGGGTAGGGAAGAAAATCTAGATTCATTTTGAGTGACAAGTTCTTCTATATTCTTCTCCCCCTTTACCTTTTTCTTTAAAACATGAAATGTATAGCCGTGCTTGGTGTAATGCACAGTCAGGGAAGGTGCTTGCTTCTCTTTCCCCTACACCAACAAGCCTGAAAAGAGTTGCTGGAGATGATTGTGTCAGTGAAGTCAGAAGTGTTTGTAATTTGTAAATCTTTGTCACTGAAGAGTTTCCCAATTGGGAGTTGGCTTATCTAGGACTTAAGAGAACCTCAGAAATTTCACAGGCTTCAGTGGAAATTCTCTCTGCTGTTGTTGTCTGTATCATTAACTGTTTTACCAATGATGGTGGCTCAGGCACTAAAGATGAGCTGAATGAAAGTGTATTTGCTAAAGTGAGTGAGCTTGTACTCTGGGTCAGGGTTTTTTTTAACCTCTGTGAACTCAGCATCCTGATACATTTGTTTGAGTGTGCAATTTGAGATTTTTCTGGTTCTTGCTGCCTGCGTCTTAGTCTCTTAATTTTCCCTCAATGCTATTAGAGATAGAAAGTCTGCGTGTGGCAAGAATTCTGACAGGCAAGGCAGACTTGCACTGCTGGTTGGATTTGCAATGAAAAATGACCTCTAAGCACAGGAGCTAGAATAATCCTTTATATAAAAGGGTTCAGTGGAAAAGCTGACATGCTAGTAAAACGGTGGTAGCGTTTGAAGATAGGCATTCCACGTTTAGATTGTCTATTGTGATTTTCCTGGTTGGTGTCAGGGATTGTATACCAGATCTGCTGCATTTTGTTTTTCATTGTTTGACTGGGGGGTGGAAGTGCTGGTGGTAATGTTTTTCTGCTGCTTGTCTTCCTTAGAGTACCTAAAGGTCTCTCAAAGTACTTCCATCTACAGCAGCATAATTTAGCGTTGAAGTGCATGTTCTATAGCTTACCTGCCTTTATTGTTGTTTTAGTGTTTATAGAAAACTCTTGAAGATGGGAGGCGCAGTGAGTGCAGGAGAAGATAATGATGAATTAATTGATAACCTGAAGGAGGCACAATACATTCGCACAGAACTGGTAGAACAGGCGTTCCGAGCCATTGATCGAGCAGATTACTACCTGGAAGAGTTCAAAGACAATGCCTACAAGGACTTGGCATGGAAGCATGGAAATATTCATCTCTCAGCACCATGCATTTACTCGGAGGTGATGGAAGCTTTGGATCTGCAACCAGGGCTGTCATTTTTGAATCTTGGCAGTGGCACTGGTTATCTGAGTTCTATGGTTGGACTCATCTTGGGTAAATACCTTTTCAATCATGTTAACTGTTTACATCAGATTAAAAAATCAAGTTTTGAAATCGGGAATGAAGCATTCCTCAAGTAATGAAATAAAAAGGTAGCTTGGAAAGTAAAGAGTGCATTAATCCACTGGTGGATTTATCAGGATTCTTGCAACCTTTTCTCTGGAACTTGGTGGGATCCAGGTTTCTGGGGCAGTTCAGAACAGGCCAGGACGTAATTGCAGAGGTGGCTGCAGTGGATTCCTGCAGGACTGGACACAAACTTGGGTTTGTTGCCCCTTGAGCAAGAACCCAGCTTGGGAGCGGGAATGCCATGTTTAACCAAGGATTGAGCATGTTCACAGAAACCTGAGACTGTAGTTGCTCTCTGCCTTGTTTTTACACTGTGTTGTCTAGAGTGAAACATGTTTGAGATCCAGTTTTGACTCTTCCCAACGTACAGGTGGGAATAGTCTGTGGAGAGCAGTTAGTGCATCAGAACTGACTTCATGGCCACATCTACAGTAGGCACAAAGCAAAGCATCAAAGTGCATTTACAATTGCAGTTCGTCCTTAAGTATTTCAGTCAGCAGCTGTGCTGCCAGGATAGATAGCAAATGGCTATAGGGTACAGATTTTCCTTTTGTGGGGGTGTCAAGAATTTTAACTGCTGAAATGTTTGGTGTCAGGATAGAGCCTCGCTCCCATCTCCCATTTGTGAATGTCTTCTGTATTTTCCAATTTATTTTTGCTGTTAATTGAGGTACAATGTATGGTGCCTGTTCCTGATTCCTTTGAGGAGGATTGAGGATTTTTAGCGTATCAGCAAGGGGGTATAAAAATAACATATAGATTTTTTTGAGGGACTTACTAATGCAGAACAATGGCCTGCATTTTTAATATCAGTGTTTCCCTCCTACAGAGGAATTTCCTGCATAGTTAAGAGCAAATGATTCAATTGTCCAAAACAGCCTCATTTGCTGCCAGAAATCGCAGGTATAGGGTAGCAATTCCCACTGCAGGACTAAGATAGCTGACCCTACGCAAGCACCGACTGTCTGACACTCAAGGAACAATCCATTATAGGAAGCAACCAACACTGTATTCAATCCTGCTGGATTT
Source organism: Numenius arquata (assembly GCF_964106895.1). Classification (NCBI taxonomy): domain Eukaryota; kingdom Metazoa; phylum Chordata; class Aves; order Charadriiformes; family Scolopacidae; genus Numenius; species Numenius arquata. Next base: position 3,746,953 of record NC_133587.1, on the reverse strand, counting down.
TGTGTTGTTGCCTGTTACCTTTATCCTACTGTTCTAAATTTGCAGGTCCTTTTGGCGTTAACCATGGTGTGGAGCTTCATTCCGATGTGATCGAATACGCAAAGCAGAAATTGGACTTCTTCATTAAAACGAGTGACAGCTTTGACAAGTAAGAATGTGGAATGCTCGTTTGGATTCATGTTTTGCATTTGGCTTTAGCCATGGCAGTTCTTGCTCCCGTGTGGCAGCTCTGGATTCAGGGTAATCTGTGGATTCTGGCTCCTTAGGCTGGCTGAGCTGCAGTGTGTGACCTTCTAAGCTGATGCATATCGTGGGGGAGTTTCAGAAAGTTTTGCAGTATTTTTGATAGCGGTGCTGCTGTTGCAGAGCTTAGAGGAAGCTGAAGAAGGTTACTTGTTTTAAAATGCACTTGCAGGTAACAACTTGAAACTTGCAAGTAACACGAATAGTTATGCTTGTGATGTGAGAGCATACATGCTTATCAGAAGAGTATGAACCGATTTCTGTGGTGGCCTAATATGTTTTATCTGAGAAGAAGAAAAATGGTGGTTTAAAACATGAAGGTAGTTTTATGATGATAAAGTTGGTAGTAAAACTGCTTGGGATTTGATTTATGTTCTTCCTTAGAACCTCCATTCTGCTGCTGTCACAAGTAATAACTTTCCAGCAAGATAACCATTGCCAATAGTAACCTCAGCAATAAAAATTGTAGCTGTCATATTTTTGGATCCCTCTCATAGTTTGTTCAAACAGAGAAGTAAAGCATTTCTGGATACCTGATAGTCCTCGTCTCGTGGGAGGAAGAAAATTAAAGTCATTACATGCTGGAATTTAAACTACTCAGCCTTGTGCTGTTACTGCTGTATTGGAAAGCTGCTGCCGAGAGGGCTGTATTTTTTTGGTGTTGGCAGCACAGGCTGAAAGTTTTCGGCATGGAAGGTGTTTGCACATAGATCACTGGGGTTTTTTCAGAGTCACGTTGCTGGTGTTTGAATAGATGTTTTAAGGAAGACTTTTTTCCTCAGACAAATGTAGCTGTGGAGCAAAAGCGAGCTGAATTCAGAAATCAACATGACTGGAAAACTGGCACTGCTGAGAGAAATGGCTGCTGGGTTGTGCTGTTGGAACACTGTGTGCAGGAGCTGTTAGCTGCCTGCTCTGAATGTCTAGCACGCTTTGCAGAAACAGAAAGCTTCAGGAAGTGTTTAGGAATAAATAGGTGCTATATTGACCTGCCTCTCAAGATACCAGTAGAAGAATCGATATGTTGTACAACTTCTATGAAAATTAGCCCTTAAATGTGGAGCTTAAAACTTATGTAGATTTGGAGCATGTAAGAAAACCAGACGCATCACAGAATCATTCGTTGGTCTTCTAAACTGAATCAGAAATGCTATAGGCAAAAATTCTTTTTATGAAGGGTGAAATCACAGTTCTTTTGAAGCTAATGGCAAAACTTCCATTGCCTTCAGCAAAGCATATTTCTGAAGCATCAGGTTATAATTCCCCACAACATCTGAAAGCCATTTAAAAAGCTTTTGGAAATGCCAGAAGAACCCCAGTGCAGTCCTTAAAAGACTTTTAACATTTTGAATTGCAGGTCTAACGTTTATATTTGTGTATTACAACTGAGTCAGCATCGGGTGACTAAAAATAGCTCATTCTGAATAGTTATATGCAACTCAAATGTGAAATTATGCATCCTTATTGTTTGTAGATTTTCATCTATGAATTCTCAGCTCATTGTTCTGTAATTTTGAGACATAGCTATGGTCTGTTCGGATAATATCTAGAATATATGGGCTTCAGAGGAGAAATTCTGTGAAACTGTTTTTTTTTCCAAGTATTTTTCATTGTTTAATTTTTCCAGAATAATGAAAGTAATTACTTTGATAAATTGTAATATTCTTGTACTTCATTTTCAGATTTGAATTCTGTGAACCATCTTTTGTTACCGGCAATTGTTTAGAGATTTCTCCAGACTGTACTCAGTATGACCGTGTTTATTGTGGTGCTGGAGTACAGAAGGAACATGAAGACTACATGAAGAATCTGTTGAAAGTTGGGGGAATTCTTGTTATGCCTCTGGAAGAGAAGGTTGAGTTCCTTCCTACCCGTGTGTCTCTTTCAGTTATTCTTAATTCTAATCTCTGTTTAGTCGATAGCTATTCCTTTAGTTTGCCCTTTTTGTCGCAGGTTGGAGAAAGCATTGAGTGCACGAGTTTTCACTGAGTGGAAACTGAACTCTGCGCTCTTCGTAATATCAGAAAAATTCATAGTTCTGCCAGTCTTTCACATATTCTGACCTTTTGTTGTTAATGCAAATTTACTTTCATGCTGCAGAAAAATATCAGCAAGGCTTTGTTCAAGTTGTATAATCTAGTGTTGTACTTATGGTAAAATACAAAATTTTATGCTCAAAATGGCTTATGAAAGAGCACACAAATTGTCCCTATTTACAGGTGTCAGTGGATTTTTACTAAAAAGTGGGTAACTGCCCTGTGTGTGAACTCAAGATTGTAATTCAGATTATCTTTTGGGTGAAAAGCTATGTTGTTTTAATGGACTTGAGTGGCCGAGGTGTATCTGACCTTTTCCCTGAGTCAGAGGAGTTGAGATAAGCAGAGTTTCTTCCCAGCAAGACGCTGCGTGATGAGGTAGTGTAGGAGATTTGAGCAGGAACAGAAATCCAGTGATTCCTTCAAGAGTGAATGTTCGTCGGTGACTGACATGTTTTCTCAGTAATCAGACATAGCTGTTCTGGTTCAGAATTGAGGAAGAACTGGGAAAGCAGAGTGACCCAAACTGCCAGTGCCCGTGCTCTGTTGTGACAGATGAAGTTCCTTGGGGCTAATCCTGTAAGGAGTTCTCAATTTGCTAAAAAAAACCCACCACCAATGTTTCTTAGTATTACCTAATTTTTACTGTTGCAGCTTTTAGTACTTTAACCACTTGTCCAGGCAGAAAAGTAATTTGTTCATTTCTTTTTCTTCAAAATCTTACTGTAGTTCACACAATGGATGATAATCTCCTTGTTTTGATTTAGTTGACTAAGATAACTCGAACTGGTCCTTCTGCCTGGGAAACCAAGAAGATTCTTGCTGTTTCTTTTGCTCCTTTGATTCAGCCTAACCACGCAGATTCAGGAAAATCGAGGCTTGTTCACTTGCGTGAGTACAGACCTTCTTGAGTATGGGGGGAGTTCTTTTGCTTTTTGTCTCTAAGCTGCACCTTGCTTTCTTAGATGTTACATCCCTATGAATCCTTTCCAGGAAAATTACTCCTGCTGCTTACCCCTTTGAACAGCTCTCCGAGTCTTGTGTTGGGAGGCCTGGTGCAAGAGTCAGAATTGTGTAAAATAATGCAAATGATTTCTTGTCAAATTGTACCTAAACTTGGTGGGATGTTTGGTCATTGCTTTTGCACACACAGACATCTGTTTCAGTCCTGAATTGTGTACTGTCGTGGTTCTCGGGCATTTGCCATGATGATGGAAAACACACAAGCAGTACCGGCAAACAAGCTTTGTATCTACTCAAATGCTTTCACTGCCCAGCAATTCAGAATTATACCGAACCTGGAACGCTTGAGGGACGGAAGTTGTGCGATTTTTGGTCAGCTGTCTGAAATGCAGGTCATACGCAGTGGCCTCAATCTTCAGATTAAGACTTCAGTGTAGAGAGGCCTCTTAAGAACACACGAAGACAGAGATACTTCCATAAAGAGATTACTCAGGCTTTGTTCTTATTCTGGAAAGGTGTCTTTGCATGACAAAAAGCAGCTCAGTAAGCAGTCCATACAGTGCTGCAAAGTCCTTTAAGTGCATATTTCAGCATACTTTGAATGGTGGCTTTGTAGTGAGACCTGGGTATATATTACATGTAATTTTTCTCTGGTTCCTTCATCCTGGTCACAGAAACGCTTACTTGTCAGTAGAAGACAAGCATTTTTGTTTCAGTTTAAATCAATTTTAGTACATGGATGTGTGTCCATCGATACGTATTTATTTTTCTTTATGCTGCATGACTTGTGCACTTATGGGCTGGCAGAAAATAAATGCCTAAGACAGAGCAGTCTTCCAAGCCATTAATGTGGGAGGTATTTTAGTACAATAACTTACTGTATGCTTTTATAATTACTTTTACCAAATGGTTTCCAGCCAGTCTTCACCCACTTAGTCTGAAGCAGTTTTTGAAGAGTGTAAATAGCACTCAGGTTTTATAAGTGAAAAACTTGGCAAAGCCGGAGTAACTTCATGATAGAAAAATCATTTTATGGAAGAGTTAAATAGACTTCAGGTCTAGCTATCTACTGTAGGAAAATATCTTTTTCTAAGTTATTGAAGTTATTATACAGTCACAGTTTCAGTCACTAAGTCTGCATTCTTATAATCTTTAAGATGTATCTTAAAATGATTGTGAGGACTTGACATCAAAATATGAAATTCTTCTTTCATCCCATTCGTTTTTTTCTTCAGTTAATGAGAGAAATGCATAATTAAATTTTGTTTGGAAAGTAACAATACAATTTATCTGAGTTGACAGGAGTTGAATAGAGCTGTTTTTGTAACCAGAACAGGGAATTCAAATGGCCTGATTTAATTTGAGCAAGTACAACTTTTCCTGTGAGTACTCTTGAGGGGAGTTTCTCCATATCTGTTCATGGTTTTCATTTTGTTTTAGCCCCAGTGGCTGTTCGCAGCCTCCAGGATCTGGCTCGCATTGCCATCCGAGGAACCATCAAAAAAATTATACATCAAGAAACAATGAACAAAAATGGAAACGGGCTGAAGAACCCCCCAAGATTTAAACGAAGACGTGTGCGTCGCCGTCGCATGGAAACTATTGTTTTCTTGGACAAAGAGGTCTTCGCTAGTCGTATCTCCAACCCGTCAGACGATAACAACAACAGTGAGGATCTTGAGGATGAGAGACAAGAAGAGGAAGAAACTAAACCCTCTGAACTAAAGCCAGATCCTCCTGTAAACTTTTTGAGAGAAAAGGTCTTGAGTCTGCCTTTGCCTGATCCCTTGAAATATTACCTGCTTTATTACAGGGAAAAGTAATTTCCTTCTTCTAGAAACTGGGAAGTAGGCAGAAAATAAAGTACTACTTAGGGCTTGACAAATGTATACCACTTGCTTGCCTGCTAATACGACCACCCAAGGCGGTAGGCTGGCTGGGGAATGTGGCTGCTGTATTCTTAAACATTATAGGGTTTTTTTTGAGTTTCTTGTTTCTTCTCGGTTGTGTGCTATAGTTTTATCCTACAGCAGGGATTCCTTAGGAAGCAAGTTGGTGAAATGCTCAGCTGCTTATGGAGAGGAGGATTTAATTCCCCAAAACTAACTGCACAGAGATACTCTAAAAATCTCACGGCTGCTCTACTGAATGGCAGTTTTTAAATATTTGGAAGCAGTTCCCCAAAGACCTTTGCTGTCTGTGCTCTCTCCCACTAAACCTGCCATGTGTTAACCGTGGTGTGTGTTTAATGGAGGATGAGATTATTAGTAAAAACTGACCTGGCAAATCTTGTTTCTTCCAGTAATCTGAAAAAGCACAACTTGTACAGAGAGGAAAGAATTTTTGGCCTCTGCCCTTGTGGCATCGAGGTTTTGGATGAGAAGGAAAGCATCAGCTCCACTTTGGTCTCAGTTTTGCGTATAAATGATATATAATTTTTCAGGAAAAGGTAAAAATGTTTTACAGAATATTGGGTTTCTTAATGGGAAACACCTGTTCTAGTGAATTAGTCTATTAGTTGCAATTTTGGTTTTAAAGCAATGGAGGCAAGTGAAGAGTTGCGAAGCTGATTCGCTTTGACAGGATGCTGGGGTAGCCAGAGTTGTGACTGGTCTCTGGAAATGTTTCCAGAGTAATTCTGAATGGGGAAGAGGGTGGAGAGGAGATGCGTAGAAGTGAGTTTGTGAAAACTGACTGCGAGAGCAGAATCTCCGGATTTTGCTGTTGTAGGAGAACTTCTGTTTGCTGGGCTGAGCAGGGTGAAGGCAGAGCCTGAGCGGAGTGGCTTGTGTCCCCGTAATTCAGCCATATAGTTTTATGGAGGGTACGTAGAACCTGAAAACAGTCTAGAAAGCCAAATTCATGCAGTTTTTAGGTGTTCCTGTGTGTGTGCCCCTGCTGTAGCAAGGTGGCTAGAATACAACTTGTACACATACGGTAGGTGGAATGAAGTTGATCAACTTCAGAGGTTATTTTATTCCTGCAACAATTAAGTAGATGCTTCAACAAGCTTGTATAGAAGGATTTTACACTCTGCGATTCTGTGGATGTGAACTCTTTAATTTTTATTCCCAAGTCTTCCTGTAATGGTGATGGAAGGAGATACTGTGTTTAGAAGGGGAAATTTACTTGGTTCAGCCGTTTTGAAAAATCTACCTAAACTGGGAAAGGCTGGAAAGAAACCCTTTGAGCTTGTACTGATGGGAAATACTCCTAAAGCTGGGGGGAGTGTAAAACTCCCTCTCAGTAGATAATTAAGCTACGTTAAGGCATTGCCCCATTAGAAGCACTTAAGTTGGTATCACTTTGATATCTTTTTTTTGGTACCATCTCCTCATTTTCTGAGGAATGAATGAATGAAGACTGTCTTGCCAAAAATACCCTGGGTTTCCGGTTACTGAGTTGCACAAGTTGCTTAGTGATAAACAGTGTTTCAAAGTTCCCTGCAGCTTTGAAAATAAACAGTTAACTCTTGTATGTCTAAGCCCGAGGTAGAGAATTCTTCCTTGCTGAATAGGCTTTTTGTGTATCTTTGAGAATATTAGCTGATAATACAGTGTCATGTGGTCGCTGGCACATAACACGGTCGTAGGCTGTGTTTTGTTTCTGGTTTCCTAAGTCTCTACTTCTGGTCTAAATGGTACCCCAAATAATCTTGCTCCCTCTGATTTTTATTTCTTTATTTTAAATGGGGCAGTTCTGGGGCCATTGAGCTGATGGTTTCCTGTAACATACAAGTGTCCGTCTTGTAATTCTGGCAACTAGAATGAATTTCTTTCTACAAATGAAAATCCTGAATACGGTGGTAAACGGAGGCTTAATAGAATCTACATGTAATGTTTCTCTGTGCTTCCCCAAAGGCTGTCACCTCTGTAATTGCGAGGCATTTCTGCTTAATAGCTGTCAAACTAGGTATGTGCCTTTCTGTGTTGTGGCACAATTTCCCTATCCCTACATAGGGCGCCTCCTACTTTTGGCTACCAGGTCATCCTTAAGTGCGTTAATTACAAAACTTTAAGATATTGCTTTAAAAATGACATTGAACTTCAGGATTGTATTGGTAGACCTTGCAGAGATTCTGTTAAAGCTAACCAGTTGTGGGAGAATTATCTTTCATTCATCCCTGTTTGATTTTTTCCCACCCCCAATTGTAAAAGGTAATTTTATGAGATTTTTTCACCAGATTTGCCTTTTTTATTACATTTGCTAGATTTTTGTAGCTTTCTGTAAGATGCATAAAATACTGCTATTTTTCCTGGATAAGGTTGAATAAATAAATATATATATTCAGGAATTTAATGTTCTAGGTTGTCAAATTGTCCCCTTGTCCAAAAAAAATACCCACGTATCCAAATAAACCCATAGGAGAAATTTTATGTGTAATATAATTGTGAAATAGTATTGCTTATAGCCTGTAAAAGAAGGGGAGCTGTAAATAGGTTTTCCCTGTGCACAAGCACTTGCACTGTAGTTTTGTATGCATTTCTAATAGAGTCACTGTAGCAGAACTGCTTTTGTATAGACTGTAAACTGTCTAGGAATTTTACCTGCTTTGACTGTTTCCTTTTGTCTTCTAAGTCGTCTTTAATTGTATGTGACTCCTTTTAGGTTTCAATACCGCAGTAAATTTGCAAAAAGAAACGAACTTCAAGCTGCTTTAATCATTAGCGTGGGAGTTAAAAAAATCAATGTGTAGAAACTAGAGTTAAATTGGCCTCAGGCATGCGAAAGTGTTACGCAATTTAAACTTTATTAATATAAAGTGTTTCTGTATCAATAAATTCAGTAAAGACTTTTTAGCCTTCTTAAAATGGCTTTGCTTCGTGTTGTGATGAAAATACTTTGTAGATAAGTACTCTTTCCGTAATTGAAGGTTGACACACAAGAACTCTATAGAAAAAGCACTCAATAACATGGTGCAGATCCATAGTTTTAGATTAACTCCTCCGAATATAATCTCTCAAAAGAAACCTGCCCGGCTGATGGTTTCTAACCCTTTGTGTGATGGAGCTGTGCAAGGTGTATGTTGGAACTGGCACACGCAGCACTCGTCTAGATTTAATATATCAGAATGATTTAAGGGTGAATTCACTTTCCTGGCTGTTAGACCTGGAGACAACAGATGTCGAGAGTTTCTGTACTTCAAGGAATTGTCTAAACCGAACAGGTCAGGGGTTTGTATAGTGCATTCTGAACTGCAACTCCCCCCTTGTCTCCTCTGCTTTCTTTCAGTGCTTAATTAATGCAGGGTTTTAAGAGCTGGTGGTCAAGGCTTCCATTTCACTAGTAATGACAATAATATTTTGGCTTCAGCTGTAGTAAGAAACTGATCGTAATAGCAAATACAGCTGTTGCTTGCGAAATGTATCTGTTAATCTCTATTCCAGTAGCTGTTAACCTTCATTCCACAGGATAATTACCTCTACTCTGTTTCTTCACGTCACCTGTGTATATGACAGATGTCCTTTTACCAACTATACCATGAGACTAGTTCAGTGTTAATGTTTTATTCATACGATGCTTGCTGAAAAAAATATCCTTTTCTGCTTTGGAAAGCTATGGATGTGTCACACAAACGGTATCGAGTAAATTAAATTTGTCAGATAATGTTTATGTTCGCTACATAGTAAAATGTGCAATCTCAGAGTTCCCTGAAGTAGTGATGAGCTCTTCAGGGGACCTACTCCAGTGAAGTCTTTCTGCTGGGGCAGAAGTGATAGTTAAAAATAAAGCAAAGAAGAGGTGGGAGGGGGAAAACACACCTGAAAAAGAAAAGCAACTTTCCTTGCATTCTACCGGTGTTAAAAAGTGTGTCCAGCAGAGGCTGGAAACGCTGAAGCGTGGGACAAGCATTAATTTTCCTTCCTGGTGCTTAGGAGTTAACTTTTGGTTCTTGTTTGGAGCAGCACACTCCTTTTTAAACAATTTGTCATGTTGATGGAAAAGAAGATAAATTAATGCAATAGTAAGGGATCCGTGATCCCTAGTGTCTCGTGATATCTCACAAACATCCCATCTTGTCATGAAGGGGAGATAAGCGAGGTAGAAGAGGTATGGTCCAAGTGAAGATCTGCTTCTAAGTAAATGCGTAGCTTGCAGAACTTGCCTTTTTGCACTCAAATTATTCCCTGTGGTTTGGCCCCAGCTAAATCTGCTCATTTGGCCAAAGATCCCGTTCCCACAAAGTGTTACGGGTGTTGATGACTTTTCTAAATACTGAAGCATGGTTTGAAGAGAGCATTTTCTTTTATTTTCTTAGAAATACTTCTTTACGGAGCAGCTCCTAAGTAGCTGTGTGAGCCTGTCCTAAGAGTTCAGTGTATTTTGGAAAGGGATGATACAGGAGCGATCAGGCTGGAAGAACGTACGACTTAAGTCTTGAAGACTTTGATGATGTAACCTGCGTTGTCTTTTCTAATGCACATAAACGACGCACTTGTAATGCACTTGATTTCTCAAATTGGAATTAAAAGCTGTCATTTGCCTGGAGCAATCTGCTCTCAGCTGCCAATTGTTATATATATAAAGGCTGGAGCAGGTAATTCAGCCGAAAACAACCTGTTTTGGAGTTGGGTGGCCACTAGAGGACACTCTGCTCAAAACCATGAGCTGGGTCCACTGCGGGGAGCGGGGAGGAGTTCAGGGAACTTGGGTTTCGAAGTGATGTCAGGGCAAACAAACAACGGATGCAGGAAACCTGCAGTAAAATGCCCTTTTGTAGCTGGGAAAAAATACAGCTTTTACCATCTATAACGTGAAATTTGTACGTGAAACCCCAAAACCCTACATTCTGTCCCCAAATGCTCAAGTAACAAAGAACCTGAAAGGAGAAGAGGACGGGGGAGGTTTAAATGTCACTCTTGTTAGGTACCGTTTTGTCACGTTAATTATATTGTCGTTTACAGTATAAAGCTGACTGATGCAGGGTGATGGGAACTTTCCTTTCATCTTCCAGGTGAGGTGAGATGAGATGGTGCCATGTTTGGAATTCCCAAAGTACAGTTATATCCTAATGGGTGTTAATGCCTCACGCTCCTCCTAAACCCACACATTCAGGATCTTGTGTCATAACAACTTAAAACCTAAAGACAAGCTGTTTTCGTGCTGAGCTTCTTTATAACAGTAAAAGGTTATTAATTCAACTGGAAACGGGTCCTCCCTTTGATATCTTGATTTTGTCATCCAATGGGAGAAAGAAACTGAGGTATTTCTTACAGTTCAAACTTGGTTTCATTATTTCTTTGTTTCTTCCCCTCAATTTCATTGTTTTAATCCCTCCCCCTCCCCAAATTGCTTATAATTTCTCCAAAATCTTGATGTTTTTCCAAATGACACCCTTGTAGAAAGAAATTGTGCTGGCTTAAAGGTCTTTGATATGAATCGGCTTTTACTCTGCATAAGAAACTTTACAGGATGCATACAATCAGGGTTGGGGTTTTTTTTGTGCCTTTATTTGCAGGTTATTTATCTCTGTTAGTGATCTCCCTTTTACAATCACTTATCTCTAGCATTCCACGCTCCTGTCAAAGGTTGAAGAGATATTTTTTGCTGGATGTTGTAAGTACATGTAATAAAGAGACAGCCTCTATCCTAAAAGTCTTGCCGGCTGATGTATTTGACAGGCTGTTAGATAAGATTCTACCCTTAGTTTGCAGAGTGTGCTACGGCAAAAATTTGGACATAAAAACCCCTTGACCCTGGGCCATCCGCGTCCTGGCTCAGTCCTGGGAGCGCGGGGGCATTTTTCGGTCATTGTCCATGAAGGTACGTTCTGCAGGAGAAGGTGAGGAGCGAACTCACTGTTCCAAATAGGAAACGAGGCAAAAATAAATCAAAATTAAGGGTTTGTTATTTCAGCACCCCAATTAGAGAAGGGGAGGGAACAGTCTGATCTTCGGGGATGTGCAGGGGGATGGGTGGTTGGACTGTCAAACTGCCTTAATTTAATTGCAAACACATGCTGATGAGTCCCCTCCTCCTGGACCTCAGGGCTGGGAAACTTTTCTTTTTTTTTTTTTTTTTTTTTGTCAGCTCCCTGCAGTTCAGAATCGAGGCAAATACACTCCAGCAAACACCATGCTCATCAAACCTGCAGCTCTTCTAGGCTTTTTGTGCTTTCTCCTCTTGCCCGGTCTCTCCTGCTCCTGCCCCAGTCGCTGCCTCTGCTTCAGGACCACAGTAAGATGCATGCATCTGATGTTGGAAACCATCCCCGATATCCCACCCCAGACAAACATACTGTGAGTAACCATTGCATTTTAACTGCCTTTCTTACCTGCTTGCTCTTTTAGAAAGAGGAAAGAAAAAGTCAAGGTCAAAGGCAGGCTTTTTATCCTCCTTTTTTTTTCCTGCAGAATCGTCTGTATCACAAACTGTTTCGTGTTTTTAAAGCATGAAACAGAAACTGCTTCTTTTAGCATCAGTTAATTGTTAACGGGATGATCAAGGGAATTGAAAAAAATTAATGAGAATAATGTCAGGGCGATCACCGGAAGACAGTTGTGGAGAATGAAAGGTCACAAATGTTAAACTGAGCTTATAGAAAGGTACACAGTTTATATTTGAAAAGGCTTTGTCCGTGGGTGTAGGGGGGAGAGAGGAAATACTGCAGTTCAGGCTTTTGTCTGTACAGGAAAAAAACCCCCACTTTTCTAATACATACAACCCTATTTCTTTCCTACTTTTTTAAGTACTGGTTTTCCAGTTTCTATCTGAACTCTACAAACCAGACTTAAGGCTTATTTGGAAAGCAACAATTGTGGCAAAGTCACAAATTCCTTGAGAAATAAAGTACCTGTTGGAGAGGGAGCTCCTGGCTGAGCCCATTCGAACAGAAAAAGGGGAGGAAAAGGGCACGTAAGGCTTGGAGCCTCCTAAACAGCTCTTTGTGATAGAGCCAGAAGATCTTCCCTGTGATTCTGAAGTAGTTAATCATAAATTTAAAGGTGGCTTTAAGATGCAGTGACAAAATACTTCCCTTTGTGCTACTCTTAGCTGATCCCTTGGTTTGAAAGACCTTTTTTGTAAATAGTAGGAAAGACTTGTCCAAAATTTATCTTTATACTCATTGTCCTTAAACTGCTGCCGATTGTAAAAGTTCTCAAACTTTTTCAGCACTACTTTGAGAAGCTTTTCCCTGTAACAAACTGAATTTTATCTCAGCCAGAACATCTCTACCAGCATCTCTCATGTGAACATCTCACTGATATTGCTAATGCGTTTTCTCTGCCGGCAGCCTAAGGACCCGGACGGAGGCAGGACGCTGGCGTTCCAGTTCCTGCCACCCAGATCTGCTGTGGTGGATGGAGACCACAGAGGTTCTGGCATTAGGGGCACACAGGGAAATGCCTCCACTTGTTCCAGCTGCCAGAGCTGTGCTGTTGGGGAAACTGGTGGCAGCTGAGCTACTTGGGGGTCACCCTGCCATGGGGCAGATCAGAATCTGGGCTAGCGATGGAGTGGTGAAACTGGGCAGAACTGTCTGGCGTGTTGCAAACTCTCTGGGCAGTGGTTATCTGCTCTTACAGCAACTTGCAGAGCCTGACTCTCCAAATTGTCCCTAAACTTTTCCCCCCTCTTATTCCTCCGCATTTTGAAATACTAAAATATTTAAAATACCCCTATACTGTTTGATTTTACCAAAATAACTTGCTTCTCCTTGTTTAAACATAGACTTTATTGGGGGGAGAGCTTGTTTCGTTGGCTGAACTGGGATATTTCTGGGCTTAGTAAAGCTTAATTTCTGTTCTTTGTGTTTGAAATGAGACATCTATTGTCACACTGGATAGCCTGAGTGTTTTTGGTAGAGATTCTTTGAATTTGGGAAATTTACTGTGGTCACCAATTTTTTTCAGTACTGGAATGGTGGATTTCTACATGCCCTCTGGCAACAGCGCACTTCATTCTTGCTGTGCTGCAAGGGGTAAAAAAAACCTTACTCTGGTCCATGGCTTGTCCTTGCAGCTTTAGTAAAATTCCAGGTAGTATCTTCTTATAATGTAAGTGGCATTTAGTTCTCTGTAAAACTCAGTCTAGAAAGGTGACCAGCTTTCCCAGTGCAGTGTATACAGTCACCCTCATTCCCTCTCCCCTCCTCTAACTAGTTTACATCTACACTGCTTGTAAATGGTCTGTGTTTTGCCTCCTTAACCATTGGGAAAGCTGGTTTAATTAATTTAACGTGATAGCTACAGCCTTGAATGGGAGACAGGGTTTTAAAACTTTAACTAAAAGGGTATAGATGTGAGACATAAAAGTAGTACTATTCCAAAATGAGATGACTACCTTTGTAGACCAGTATTTTTTAAGGAGATTTGTCTGGTTTTTTTCCTCTCTTTTATACTGCCTGCATAATTATAAGCAAAACTCATACTGATGAGCAGAGAATCTCCATAGATACAAAGGCATATGAGCCTGGTAAGTGTTCTCTGTTGGCAGATCATGTGCCTTTGGATGGTGTGTGGCAAGGAAAAATCCTGACTTTCTGGCTATCTTGAAGATCTAATGTATGTAAATGCATTTGCCAGCCAGCATCCCATTGTATCTGTTATAAATAGCATTTGAATAATTAAAGTTTTTTCAATTGTGAAAGATCAAAGAATGCTTCTTAACCAAGCCCCTGACTACTCCAGCTTTTTGGTATGTTAATCTTTCTCCTGGGAGGATCGTTGTGTCAGAGTGAACATTCAGAATTATAGCAGGAATAGTCTTGATCATGGAGTTATTCTGAGTAGAAAATGTGGGACTGTGATATTTTCCACATTTGCCCTTTGGTATGAATGGGACCGAGTCTGTGACTGTGGATACAAACCCTAATCCCAGGCTCCAGCTCGGTTCCCTCGCAGAACAGCTGCAGTTTGCAGATGGAGTTTGCTTTGAAGTTGGGAGTTCGGGACTTTCTGACCTCCAGGACTCCATGCCACCCTCTCTCTAACAATCCTTGAAGAGTGGGGAAGTCTTGTAGCCGGCACACGCTGTGCTTCAACGAGCCCCGTTGGCAGATGGCCCCCTCGGGGCTGTAGCCAGCTGGCGTAACGTAGAGCAGCCCATCGCCTTCTCCAAGCGATGCTGGGGTTGGCATGGAACCAGTTCCAGGATTGATGAGCTGTTACTGGCTCCTCTTGGGTCGCCGTTTCCCTCCTCCCTTCCCAGTCCCAGCTGGGTGCAGCTGAGGATCTGGCCCAATGTCTGCTTTTAGCAATAGACTATTTATCTTGGGTAATGAAGTCTGTTCATTTTATCCCGAGCAAAGAATAGGATGGCAGGAATGGCTACACATGTACAGATGAGTAAGCTATAAAAATTCATGGTGTATAACTGCAAACGTATTTTGGCTACTGTCTCTTCAACTGGAACATGATTATCCAGATGTGATCTGCTGGTTACCGCTGGGATTCAAGCGGTCCTTTTCGCCAGCAGCCCAAAGAAGGGAACAGCTGTGAAACATAGACGCAGAAAATTTCAATAGGTCTTTAACCTTCTAAGTCATTTGTTCTACAGTGTGACATTTAAAACAATAAACTTTGAAATGTGTGGGCATGAGTAGAAGAAATCTATGGAAAGAAGTTCCCCTCTGGCTGGCAGCTAATGGATTGCAATCCAATTATCTGTGGGTTATTCTCCTTTCTGCATTATGCAGAGCACATAATGAATGAGCCCTTCCAGAGAAGCATCGCTGAGGGCACAAGCAAAGGCAGTGCAGTATCTGGGATCTGAACTCGTTCGCTGGCATGAACTGGAGGTGACCCAGTTGTTCACGGACCTGGTTGCTAATTGGGCAGGGGAAGCATGGCCAGCTTGGCAAGTTTTGTTTCCTTTCGTCCTTGTGCTGCTTGTTTGGTGGCCTCTCGGTTCCTTTCATCCTCCTGCAGGTCGTTGCACTGCAGTAGGGCAGGCTGTAGCTCTTAAGGAGCATAGTGTTGAGAAGGAACTTTATACATTTGTTGGGGAAAGGTTTACTGAGCAACTGAGTTCTTGGAAATGCTGTTCCCGTTGTGGTCTCTGTCGTGTGCTTTGGGTTGAAGAATGGATTACTCATTTCCTCTGCGTGCGATAGTCTTATATGCAGCCATTAAACGCACACCCACACACTCTGGATGTGCCAGGTGTGATCTCTTCCTGACTTCTTTCACTCTAGGATTTAATCCTCATTAAACCTTTTAGAGGTGACCAAAGTCTTCTGTATGTTCTGTTTCTACAAGTCCCTCCATCGGAAGGAAAATGGGGAGGGAAGGTATTTAAAAGGTATTTTCCTTCCTAGAAACATTCCAGCATCTTTTAATGAAAACATCCTAACTCTTGGGATTGTAGCTACCTAAAGTCTTTAGAAATCGCTTCACAAGGCTTCGTCGTCTGGTTCCCACTTGAGTATTTGCATTTTCACTGACCTCACCACATCCTTCTCCCCATAGGTGTATACCAGGATTTTTTTCCTGTGCTCTTTAAGGAGAAATCAGTATTTTTTGGTGAAAGAATGTGTATTCTGGGTAAAGACATAAATGGTTGTGCTGTTCAAAAAGAAAAAAAGCTGACACTTGTGCTATACAAGATTTTATATTAAAGAATGCCCCAGTAGTTCATTTAAGCTGGCACGGTGCTAATGGTTCTTGGACTCAAAAGTAAATACATCTTTACACTGGGAAATTTTCTTTTACTCCCTCCAGATCAGGGTCAGAACACACATCTGGAGGAGGGAAAGTTGTCTTCATTTGATGTGGGCAATATCTTGAATAGATGGTGCAAAGGAAACACGCATTATGTTAAGGGAGGCCTGCTCCTTGCTGACACGAATGCCCAAGAATAGACTTAGCTGGTTTGATCAGGATCAGGCCCTAATCTCCATCCCTGCTGCTAGTACGTAATAGGTCAAATTATCTGAGAGTGATGTGGTCAACAGTTTTCTGTGTAATCTCCCTACTTGAATACATGTCCAGGGCCAAAACTACATTTTGGAGGTATTCTTTGCTGCTCACTTTACTGGCAGGAGCTAAAGGGATGCTCTGTGGCCATTGATGAAATGATTCCACCAGAGATGAAGCACCAGCAGATCCCTCCTGCCCTGGCACTGCCTTCGGGGCCAGGCTGTGAAGCACAACATTGACCCCAGCACAGAAAAGGTGGGACCAAACCAGCCTGGTACCTTGACTGCTGAATTTCCGTCCTGCCCCAGCTCGTGCAGAGGGAGCCCTTTTGAAAATCTGACCCCTCTTTGTGGGAGGTGAAATCTTAAAAAAGCTGGCTTCAGGAATGCCTGTGGGGTAATTTCTTAATTAAAATCCAGTGTGCCCATCCCTAAAACTTTAAAATGTAAGCAGTGTGGCAGCACAGCAGAGAACAGCAGCCTGTTCTGCATCTGCTTGCTCTTCAGTGTTTCATCCACAATCGTATCATCTGGTTAATTAGTATTTCCATGCTGAACATATTTTCCTTCCTCTTCACTCCTCGAACAGTTAAATCTTGATGTCTTAAGCTGGTGCACCCCAAAATAGCCAGAACTTGGAAGAACCCCCAGCCCTGAGCCTCCCTGTGGTCCTCCTCATCTGTCTAACAGAGACGGCGATGCTCAGCTGGCCATGTAGGGATTGGGAGACGAAGGCTGTCATTTATTAAAGCCATGTGGGGCTCGTGTGTGTGTGTGTGAGGGACATTCCTGAGTTGGGGAGCTGATGACAGTGGGTCTGGAAGACTGCATTTCTATGTCAGCAAGGCTGTTTTCCCTTCCTGCCAGCTGTGGAGCTCTTTGGCAGGACGGGGAAACCTGCAGAGTTGACTCTGATGTTCTGCCGATAAGTAAGAGAAATGATCATCGTTCTGATAAATGCTCTGGCTCTTATATATGGGAAACTTGACTTTAAAATTGCCTTTAGGATGTCTTTCACACCCTCCCTTCCCCAGGAAACACTGGAAGGAACCTTGATGTTTTATCTCTGTCAAACCACCTTTATTCTCTGCCCCTTTGTTGGTAACGATGGGGTGGCTGCCGCTTACTCAACCAGTTCTGGGTGAAACGGTCCAGAACTGCCAGCATCATTGGTGTGCACCCTGTTTTTAACACAAAAGATGCTTCAGTGAAACAAACCCAGTAATTTCCATGGAACTGCAGTAAAATACCTCTTGTAGCTAATTATCTGCTTAGTTAACATGGTAATACATGATTCTGTAAAAGCCTAAATAGATTAAATAGAAGTGGAAGCTTCTTCTAAAAGCCCTTGATTGCTTTGTATGCTAATCGCTGTTAATTATTTAACACAGTGCTTTCAGGAATGATTGTTTTGATAGCAGCTGAGAGGATCAGAAGGATTCAAGTCTCATTCTTTAAAGACCTGTTTCCTCATCCATTTGCAAATTCGGGCATTTTTTTGGCAAACCTCTGCAACGGGGTTAAGAGTTTCCAGAGTCAGCAAAGGTGAGTTATTTCAATAGCAGATCCTAGATTATCCATCTGGGTTCCCTGTCAAAGCTTCGGTGCTTTGGGATGAGGGTTTGGTGAGATTTTCTGCTGAGCCAGTCAAGCTGGTATTGTCCAGAGGGATCAGTATTCCGTGATGCAGAACAGCTGTTGTCCCAGACCTCCAAGAACTCTGTATGTGAAGGTAGAAAAGGATCTGAGATCCTTTAGCAGCAGCTATTCCTTTTGTTTCTTGTGGAAGGATATCTTGTAATCCCACACAGCTGGCTTGAAAACATGGGGAACAGTCAAATCACAAGGGATTTTATTTTTTTCCCCCCAATTTTGCTAATTCCAAGGTGGAAGGGAGCAGGCGGGAGTGAGGGAGCCCAGCTGCTGGTCCACACAGCAGCTGGAACAGGCTGGCACGGGAGAAGCCGTGTGGTGGGTTCCCGTAAAAAAGCACACTTGTTTGTGAAAAGAAACGTAAAGTTTCCAGAGCTAATGCCCTGGGAATAGAGAGAAACCAGTGTTTCTGTGTAAGAGGGGACAGACAAACTCAGTGGGGAATGTTCTCAATCCCATACACGCAAGCCAGGAGTTTCCCAGAGCAGCCCTACACGGCATTCGTTACCAGCTACACTTCAGGCTGAGGCAAGGGCTGGAGGAAAACACAATGGAGGAGCCAGAGTAAATTTTTTTTTTAAAAGCAGTGGTAAGAAGGAAGATGTGGGTTCCTCTCTGCCTCCAGAGGCTTTTTTTGCTCGGCAGGGACATCCACACTAAGCTGCTTCTTACTGCTTTCTTGGGTACAGGGAGCAAAATAGTCTAGTCCATCCTTCTGCCTCCAGGATCCACACTACCTAAACCATGTGTGGCTGATGCCACTGCAGTCCACCTGAGGGTTTTAATAACCTTGCTTTTTAGAAAAAAAATATATATCTGAATCTGCAGTTTTAGTCAGTGACTATTTGCCCTTTTCTATTTGGAGCGATGTTCTGACCTAGTTATTGTATCTATGGCTAAATAAGCCATTTCAGTTCTTTTCATTGTCATGTTTTCTCAACTTCAGATCCTTCCCATTGCTTTCCTCTGGATTCTCTCCAGTTAATTCACATCATTTCTTGAAGTGAAGTGCTCAGAGCAGACATGCACTGTTTCAGATCCCTATTTTTAGGTCTGTGGGGAAAGCTGTTGCCTTTGTGTGATGGAGAGCAAACCGGGGAGCGAGCTTTCCAAAGGAGTGCAAGACAGCTAGGGTCCAGGGACTCATTTAGATGTCTTATCTGGAATAGAAAACAGAAGAAAAAGAAAAATATTTCATTAAAGTAATAAGCTAAGTTTTATTATATGCTCCTTGGGGATGGTGTAGGGGAAAAGCTCCTGCGTGAAACCAGGCCCCCATTGCTCGCTCAGCAGCGGGAAATATTGGGAGGAATCTCTACATCCCTGCGCTTCTCCGCAGCTGAGAGATGGTCCAGCCAGGGGACAGCCGTGACACCTCTGTTAGTGACACAGGGTCACTCCTGCCAGGCTCTGCAGCCCAGGGTGGCTTTGTCGCTCTCACAGGTGAAGAAACCCACTGCCTGGGAGGTCGGACTCACTTGGGGAACTCAAGTCCAGGTGCAAACTTCCACAGTAGAGTTTCCAAGCTGTTGTTTTCAGCAAACGACCGATAGCGAAACCAACCCGGGGAGCGGAGGAGCTTGTGTTTTATTTTTCTGGGTTTTCAGAGGTGTTTTCAGTCACCTGTGGTCCTGGGTTTTGCTTTTTGTTGCAGCTGTGGGAGCCGTGCGCTTATGTGTGAATGCTGGGGTGTGAAGGATGGCAGTTGTCTTTGTTCACTAAAATAGTCTTTTTTTCTTTTTTTCTTCCCCCCACCTGCAGCCTGTGACCCAAAGTGATATTTTACACCTCGCTGCCTGCTTCCCGCTGCCTTCCATGAGCATCAACAGCTTCAGCCTTGACCCCTGTGTATTTTTTCCATTTATTTGTTGTGTTCCCTATTACCTGTAGCCAGCTGCCTGGACTAATTACACAGCTCTTTACAGCCCCCCCAGGGCAGGCAAAATTGGTGTCTGTGCATTACAGTGTATAAATCAAGTTTGCATTTCTTCACCTTTTTTTCATGGTCTAGTCTTTCCTCATTTCCTTTTAATGGGGCCGTGGAGAGCACTCAGCGCGTTGTGCTGTCACCTTTGCCAATGTTTAATTGTATTTGGCTTTATGGTGTCAGCCATTGCCTTGAAAAATCCCCCCCCAGATATCCTCAAATTCCCATCCTCGGGGGAGAGGGGTATGTAACACCTTCCAACATGAAGAGCAAGAAACGTGCATTTGAAGCAATCCAAGTAAAACCCAACACACCCAAAAATGTCAAAGGTAAAGTTTCTGTTAAAAACTGCAATTCCAAAGGGTGATCCTTGGGGACTGCAGTTTGCAGAGGACAAGTGGTGCTTGTGAATTACAATTCCAACACTTTTTTTTTTTTTTTTTTTTTTTGAAACATTGAAGCTGAGTTCCTTCCTGCCCTCTAACTCTTCTCTGTGCCATACTTACCACAGAGAAAGGGGAGAGATCTCTCCCTACGTTAGGCTTCTCTCTCCTTTGTTCAGAGTTGAAAAGTGACAGAAAGGAGAAAACGGGACAGAAAAGATAACTTCCACTGGCGTGTGTTCTGTTGCATTCAGTGACGACAAAGGAGTAACAAGGCAGAGACTTAATATTTCAGTGTA
The DNA here is from genome assembly GCF_964106895.1 of Numenius arquata. Lineage (NCBI taxonomy): Eukaryota > Metazoa > Chordata > Aves > Charadriiformes > Scolopacidae > Numenius > Numenius arquata. Next base: position 3,726,590 of record NC_133587.1, on the reverse strand, counting down.
ACTTGAGTTCGGTAAAAAAGCTGTGCATTTTCTGCCCTTAAAAGTAAGAAAATCTAAGTGGGAATTTTTTCATATAAAATAACTACTTTTGCAAACTGTTAAGCTAAAGAAACATTACATCTTAAGATAAAATCAGCTTTACTTACTGTGTATCCTCTTCTCGAGTACTTGCCCAGAGACGTTTCAGCCCCCTTGGATACTTACTGTCGGTTTGAGTTTACAGCTACCTGCAATGAATGTACCTCTTTCTAATCTTAATTTCATATGAATGCAAATCTTGTTGATGTCTGTTCTAAAAATAAGCGCTGAACTTGTAGCTGTTTGTAGAATTGTTGTTTTAAACTCTGCCTCCAAATGCTCTGCAATTTACCACCAGAATGATAGGCAATTCGTGTGTATTTATCTCTTAAAGCAAATGCCCTTAAAAGGATGCCTTAAACAGAGAAATAGCTGTTTATTCTCTAAATGTGACAGATCAGGCAGAGTAGGAGGGGAAAAAAAAAAAAAAAAGCAGCTTCATTGTTGTGCTTTGGATAGAAACTAGCAGCAAAAACCATTTGTCAGTCTTTTGCGAATTGTTATAATACAGTGGACCGTGGAAGGTTCCAAATCAATGCACATTCCCTATAGAAGTGTTTCTACTTGGTTAACCAGGTTAAACCACTTAGCTCTTATTTTATTATCTCATTAGCAATCAAAAATCCATGTTTTAGGGCTCCGAGTCGATGTAGTTACGTGGACGGCCCTTGAAATTTGCCAGAATCCCCTGGACTCCACTAATTCTAATTGAAGTTGGCACAAATTTGAAATGCAGGCAGCGATAAGCTGTTCTGATTCTTGGACCATTGCAGAGCAGAATGTGAAATGCTTATTATGTGAGGTTATTTGATCAGATTTAACCGTTTTAGGGCAAAGATAATTTTGCTAGGGAGCTGAAAAATGGGCCCACATGATGAGGTGCATTCCTCTACAAATCAGTATGAGACGCAAGTGCAATTGCATGTGAACTTGGGGTATTGAGCAGCAGACCTTGACAGGTGTTCATGGAGAGGATCGCTTGAGTCCTTTTAGACTTGTTTGCTATGAAATTAAAATGAGTTTTGTAAGTATAAGCTTGTCCTGGCTGTTGGCTGACTTTGCAGACAAGAGTAGACCCAAACCATCATCCCCGCTCCTTCTCCATCCCCTTCCCTGATCTTTGTCTCTGTTTCTCCAGTTCACGTAGGGCTGGTGTGACAGACTCTCCCAGCAGCCCTCCTCCCTTCCTGCCGTGGACGATGCTGAGTGCTAATGGCTTGTTCATGTCACGAGTGCAATGATCGTGTTTTCTGCTTTTAGGGATTTACGCTTCAACCACATCAAGGAGATACAACCTGGAGCCTTCAGAAGACTGAAGAACCTCAACACACTGTAAGTTCCACTCGGTGATCCTGCAGTAAGGATAATCCATTTTTTATGTTAGTTCTATCCCCTAGAATGTCTGAAAGATAGCCTTGGTCTTTTAGTTATTTCAGTTGTGCATATCCAACTAAAGCTTTAAAATTCTCTCTGTTCCACCCTGGATCATGTTTCTTACCCTTTTCTAATTAAATGTGTATTTTACTAACTTTCATTTTGGCAATTAACCTGTCTTTTTTTAAAAAAAATTAAAATCCTGATGCACACTGCCACTGCCTGAGGATGTTTCAGCAGGTATGGCTTTAGAGGAGCCCGTAAAAACAGTTCTGGCCTGGGATCAAGATAGCGGAGGAATGCATTAAAATCTTCTTCTTTTTTATTCCTTTCTGTTCAGCCTGGAGAAGAGAAGGCTCCGGGGAGACCTTAGAGCAGCCTTTCAGTACCTAAAGCGGGTACAGGAGAGATGGGGAGTGACTCTTGATCAGGGAGTGGAGGCATAGGACGAGGGCCAATGGTTTTAAACTGAAAGAGGGGAGAGTTAGATGAGATATTAGGAAGAAATTCTTTGCTGTGAGGGTGGTGAGAGCCTGGCCCAGGTTGCCCAGAGAAGCTGTGGCTGCCCCATCCCTGGAGGTGTTCAAGGCCAGGTTGGACGGGGCTTTGAGCAACCTGGTCTGGTGGGAGGTGTCCCTGCCCAGGGCAGGGGGCGGAACTGGATGATCTTTAAGGTCCCTTCCAACCCGAACCATTCTATGATTCTATGACCTACTCAAATGCATAAACCAATTGAGTTGCTCGATGTGACTGACTGAAGCGAGAGTCCATCCTTCCAAATGCCGTCTCGTCCCTAAACCCTGCCCTGGAATAAATGCCTATGTTTATCCTACTGCAGGTAGGAATGGGACTAGAAAGTAGTTCCTTCAGTCCTATGTCCCAGCCAGGGCAGACGTGCTCCCATTGGTGTGATGTACTACTCTAACAAGCTTCTCACTCTGCTCAAAGGCAATAGTGGGAGCCTTTGCTGCTTCTTGCCGCTGTAAGGCTGAGGGTTTGAAGACAGATATGAGTAGTACATCCTCACCGTGTAGCCAAGAAATTGAAAACAAAGCAACTCCCAAATGAGGAACAGAAGCTGTGTCAGCACAGCACTGTGCTGGATGTAATTGGCTTGTTGAGACTCAGATCTGATTATCCGAGCTGTAACACGGTGCTAACAGCTATAGGATTTCCAGGTCCAAGCTTGAATCTCTCTGTGAGGCAAACCGGCTTGCTTGGGAACCTGCTCTGTGCACCAGGCGTTCATATTTCCTGGATTTGTGCTTTAATGGTCCCAAATGGCAAAAGAAAGTCCAGATCGGTTTTTTGTGCCTGTCTTTGAGAGCTCTGAAGTCCCTGATCCTGTAAAGACGGCAGTGCTGAAAGAACGGGCAATAAGGCATTCAGTCAGTTGTAAGGAGTTGTAGAAAGAGCAGGAATCCAGCAGGACTTTATCATCGAGACCTGTTCAATAGCTATCTTTTCAAAATCAGCATTTGCTAAAGATCGTTCCGTCGTGTGTGTGGGACTGATTGGCCAAACTGGATGCTTCAAAGTACTCTGCTGCTCATAGCACCGGTAGAGAGATAGAAAACTTTATTGCCAATGATGCTGTTCACCCAGAGCACAAGAACAGCCAGTGTAGGTCTCTCAAAGAGCACCACGTGGTACTTAATTACCAAAAATAATCAAGAGAAAGGATACTTTGGATGGATTTCTGTCATTTGAGATAGGGTGATAAACGCGCCTAAAATATCTAGAGAGAAAATAGAGTCTGAGTCCGTGGGGTTTTACCTTATCACAAAGCTCTGCGGAGGCATCTTGATCTCCAGACCTGCTCTTCCACCCCTGAAGCTCTCCTGAGTCAAGAAGACAAACCGTTCCAAGTGATGTCATCCCTGTGTGATGCAGACAGATGTTTGGCAGGCAGCTCGGCAGGACCGCCAGGCTAGTTTCAGCCGAACCCTGGGGAATCGGAGGATGCTGGCAGGCCTTCACTTGGAGAGATGCTCCACCCAACCTGCGGAGCTTTGTAAGAGATCCCAGTTCCTGCCCTGCCAGTGCCTCGCTCTGGGCAGTTTCCTCACATCTGCAAGACTTCTGCTTCTCTCTCTCCGACTCCTGCCTCTCTGCTTAAAGCTAGATGTAGATACGCAGCCTGGCTGAGGTGGAAAGACCTGTCTAAAATACCTGTTTATGCTCCATTAATTTGTCCAAGTCTTTTTGTTTTCTGTCTCCACATCCTCCTGGAAAGGGACCTCAAGGACAGCAAGTCCATGAACAGATACTCAAGGGAACAGGCACGAAGGTACTCCCCTAACATCCTTAACCTGGTGATCACGGATGCCAGGGCAGTAAGAGGAATGGTGAACAGATGCTGTCCTGCTTTCCCTAAATACTGTCCTGTGATGATATTCCATCAGAGTTGGAATACTGGACTAGGTGAAACACTGCTCTAACAAAATACTGCATTTTCATATTTGAATTCTGGAAATCAACTGGTTTTGCAAAGGAAACTTTTCCATTTAGATAGTACTTCATACGCTTGGTTGTATTTCCAGGTTTGGCCAGAAAACTGGAAAAATCGGTTGTTCTCAGCCTCGTAGTAGTTAACTCCCACGGATGAGGAGCTTGATAACTGAATGAAAGAGCATCAGACCTCACACTCCAAAAGCAAATTTCTCTCCAGGAACTTTGGGTTGTCCAATTCCCACATCAAAACTGATAAGAGCTGAAGAATTTGCTGATGTTTCTTAGATGGTAAACCTTTGCCTGAGGACTCATATAGGTCTTGGAGTGATAAGGAGAATAAATCCTTTAAAATCCTTGAGAGACTTGCTGGGAAAGTTTGACCAGAATATTTGAAGCAAGAGGTTTGGAGGACAGAATAGCTCAGGTTCTGTATGCAGAGCTCTGAGCTTGTAGCTTTCTGCCGTGGGACTTAAAGCAATGTTCTTTAAGCAAAGAAATGCTTTTAAAACAGCCTTTTCCTGTGGTGCTTTGGCCTGGCAGAGGAAGGGCAGCAGATTCTGGTGAAGCTTCTGTTCTGCACCTCTTTTTGGGCAGGATGGCTGTAGTATGTCCAAGTTTGACAGTTGATAAACCACCCTGATAAGGAAACCTTTGTAGCCAGTGTTGGATGTGGAGAGGTGGGCTGTGAGACTGTCGGAAGAGGAACCTGCCGTGGATGTCCGGTGGGGCTTTTTTGACAGCTCAAAGCTTCCCCTGGCTCTTTCTCTTTCTCTTCTCTCCCTGGTGTGGGAGAGTTGATAAATTACAGAGCACTACTTTAAAATTTAAAACAGGAGCCCTGTTTGTTTGTGGAAGAAAGGCACTCATTTTATTTTTCTGGCTGGGGACTCCTGGTGCAGCACCACAGGTAATGAGCAATTATCCTAATTTTTACACCTCTCGGGGCTTGCCTGTCAGCTCTCTGAAATGTTGTGTACGTTGGAGAAGTCCTCTTGGACTAGAAGTCTTAGAGTTGAAGGTTTCCTCATCCCTTCCTATTGCCTCTTAGTTCCCGTGCAGATGTTGATGTCAGGATCTCCTTTGTGTATTTTTAAACTGTTAATATGTCCCCTTGGTAAAAAAAAAAAAAATAGGGTAGCAGGGAGAAGGAGGGGAAAAATCTCTTGTATGCCATCCACAAAATACCCACAGCTCCTCAACAGATGTTTGGCTTGAGTTTGCCAACGCCAGCCGTACTTAGCCCAACATTAGCTCACAGCAGATGGAGGACTGGGGAGGACAGCAAACACATTGCGAGCCCGTGGTGAGGCACAGCAGCTCATTGCTTTCCAGTTTTTGGTCCTTTAGGTCATCTTCGGGTGGGGATACATGACGACACCCCCACGTGACTGTCCCCCTGTACCCTGCCACGTTGACCCAGCTGGTCGATTGCTATATTTTCAAACCAAGGCCATCACAACCAAATGGTTGCTGCTACCTGAGTCTCTCCCGCATTGTCTATAGAAATGTCCAGCCCTGGGACCAAAGCATTACATCTTAACTTCCCCAGTATGTATTTTGCTCTGCCTGTGACATTGGAACCCTAGAGAATTGGGACCCTGTGGAGACCACATCATGGTACGTGCTTCTGCTTGTACCTTTGCCCTGTCAACGTCCTTGCTCACATCATATTTCTTTTTCTGCTGAGTCAAGAGGAAAAGGCACTTCTGGTGAGCGCTGCAGCTCTGCTTCAGATGCTGCTTGTAAAGGGTTTCAGGGTGAACAACAGAGTAACGTGGAGGCTCTGTCTCCAACCCTCTAGTAGCTCTTGAGAGAACATGTTCCTGCCAGCAAGGAGGGGATGGATGTTGGAGCCTGCTTGGATCTCAGAATAAAAGTTTCCCCCTCAAATATGGGAAATGGCTTTTCCAGATCATTCTGTCGACAAGGCGGAATGCATGGCTGAACATTAAACTCACTTCTTCTCCCCCTTTAAATACACTACGTGATGATTTCTATTAATGGTGGGAAGGAAAAAAAAAAGCTGTTATGTCACAACGACTGTAGCATGTGGTTTGTCAAATGAAAAGAGGAAGGAGTACATGTTTTGAGTCTGAATTCTGTGCTGTCACATCATTTAATACATTCTTCAAAACAGAAAACGACTCACTTAATGCAACTTAAGCCTGTGGTTGGCAGCCCAGAGAGAGGGTGGGGAAGGAGAAGGGAGGGGCGGTCAGGACATAAAACCTAAAAGAAACTGAGTGTAAAATGTTCTCTCAGTGAATCTGGGCCAGATCTCATGGTGCTTGTATATCTCAAACCTCCCAAAACCTGTATGATTGAATCCACCTACTCATTTGGAGCCCAGTTCACCAGCTGGCACGAAGGGGAATGCCACACCATTCTGCTATCTAAGCTCCAGGAAACGTGCTTCTGATACTTTTAATTTAGCTTGTTTTGCTAAAGGGTATCCTGAAGATATGCATCAATAATGATCTTCCCAGCTTCTGTCTGCCAGAGTGTTTATTCCCAGCAGATCTGGTTAGCGGTAGATCTCAGCATTCAGTCCTCTTTAACCTTAGCAGGAATTCGTGCAGTTTGCTATTGATTGCAGCCGGGATCAGTCTCCAGGTCATGCCAGGATTTTGCAGAGTTCTCTGCCTGGGTGAATTGCCCGGGAGTCAAGAGCAGACAGCTGTGCACAAGCCATTTAAAGTCTTTTTAGGATCCAGATGTGCTGTCTTGTCTATGGATTTCTCTGAAAGCAGCATTTTGGAATATGTGGGCTATGATGGACTTCATAAAGTATCTCACTTTTGAGTGTTTTCCAGAACATGTCCTTCTATTACAATGGGGAATCCTGAGACAGGAAACAGAGATGGCTTCTTCCATACGCTTTTTAACCTTTAATTGGGGAATGAATGCATTTTTAAGTATCAGACAATGAGATAAGAGGCTTGTGTACCGCATGCCATCTGAACTTCCAGAATTTGTCTTATTTGGCTGGGATCACTGATTACATCCCCTTGAACTGTCCTAAATAGCCAAGACATTAAAAAAAAAAAAAAAAAAGGACTAGGTTAATGCAGTCAGACAACATGTTGCAATTTGAAAGCCCCTCTGAACTTCAGTCCTGGTCCAAACTCATTGCGTTGAAGAGAAAGGGCCATGAAGGAGTGCAGACCATCGTGGTGCTGTCAGTGTCACCCTGCCTCCAGGGCGTCACCTGGTTGTCGTCTCCTGCCCCCTGTGAAGCGATGCCGGTTGCCTGGCAGGGTGTTCACATCTGTGGGAATGACATGGGTGCTGACACCCATCTGTCAGCCCATGTGGCATCCTCAGAAGTAGAGCCAAGGGTCAGATAATGGAGAACAAGCTGCCTCCATCCTCCCCTGGCTGGAGATGAAAGCGGGCAGGGGAGGAAGCACGCACGGTTGGTGCCTGTGTTGTCTTTGTCCTCTGGGTAAATAGACAAAACCCCTCTCCCGCACCGCTCTCGAGCGGTTATTTCCAGTCCTTGGGTGTTCAATCCTCAAATAAACCTTTGGGTTGGTGTTCAGGGGCTGTATTTCCACTCGGCATATCTGGCTGTCAAAGCAGGGTCGTGTGTTCCAAGGACTTGACATCATTTTTGCATCCTTATGAGTGAAATTGGGTTGTTTAACCTCAGCCATTGAGCCATTGGTTCCAGCTGTGCAGAAACTTTCCAGCAACTTTCTGCCTTAACCTCTTCGGGCTGCTTGTCCGCATCCCTGGCAACGTGCAGCTGTGGTACCCACATCCGTGGTGGCAGGGTGGCTAGTCAGAAGAGGATGGGCAAATCAAGGGTAGTGAGATTTTTCTCAAACTCTTAGTGTTCTGATTTCCAAAGGTTTCTTTGCACTCGAGTTTCTTACATGCCTTTTGGACCCTTCATGTAATACTCTGCCTGAGAACAAGGTGGTGGAAAGTTGGTGTGACTCAGGTGCCTGGTGGTAACCTGTGAAGCAGCTGTAATATGTTTCCAACACCTTTTATCTTTGCATCCCTGAGGCATTTGATTTTATCTTCTTTTCCCACACATTTTCTTCTGTGTTTTTTTTTTTTTTTTTTCCCCCACAAACTGTTCTTCCCAGGAAGAGACCTTTCCTTGTTGTGCCAGAGGCCCTATTTTCTCCAGCAAAGTGGGACTGAAGATTGGCCGTTATTGCTGGGAAAGTGCTGAACTGTCTCCTCACCTGCTGTCTGGTGGCAGATCGTTTCTGAGGAGCATGGCTATGACAAAAAGGAGCTTGTAAAATAGAAAATGCACATCCAGTACACGTGTTGAATTTGGCCCAACATTGTAAGGTCTGGCTGCTTGCAGAAGGAATAGCCGTTTTTCCTACAACACTAGAAAAATCTTTGCAGTACACAGTCACAACTCTCCTCTCCATCCATATCTCCATCTAGGAATTTTAAAACTAAGTGTGGCCAGTGAAATCCTTGCTCTGAGCCATTGGGCTGTCAACCCCACCAGCTCTGCGGCCGCAGCCAGGTTTGCCAGATACGAACATCCCGGCGAAGGACCCACAGGAGTGCGGTTGGGCAGCCACGATGAATAGTTAAACGTCGTCTATTACAGAGCTATTTATAAGGGTTTTATTTCTTTTTCTCGGTGTTGGGCTTGGCAGTGGGTGCAGAAGAGGTTTTTGTAGCGTTCAGCTGCATGGTTACCACAGCGTGGTCATGACAAGGTTGAGCTGTGTTTCTGGTCATGGGCACCAGCCAACATTTGCATGCACAGTCATGGCAACTGCACATACAAGTCAGAGAACGCTTGCCAATGCGATGCTGTCCATAGGTTTTGTATTAAAACCTGGCACAAGGCTCTCTAGATCGAAAGAGGCTGCCTCTGAATAGCCTCATGAGTCCAATCCGTATGTATTTATTTTTCATTTGTGCATATTTGTATACAAAGTGACCAGAACAAGGCATTAGTGTTTTATAACTCCTATAATTCCACTGTGAACTGGTGTTTTACGCTGCATTTATGCTCTTAAAAACTGGCTGTGCATGCCCCTGCTCACATGTTGAACACAACCGTGCACCTCCAAAAACCATTGGGGTTGTACAAGAGTGGTAGCAGTGATTTAATTTCTCCCTCCCCTCCACTTCCTTCCGCCTGTCTCCTTTCCCTCATCCTTTCCTGGCCAAAATCGTAACTTTGGCTGAAAACCACTGTAGCAAAAGGTAAAGAAAAGTCCTTGAACATTGTACATATTGGAAGGACTTGGCACCTCTGGGCAAGAAACCGTGTCATTGACTTAGCTGGGGTGAGTATCCAAGTTTTGATCTGCTGACCCCTTTAAATCTTAAACTCTGTGAGACGTGGGCTCAGGGTATTTCAGTGGGCGTCCAGGCACAGAAATGCTACAAGTCTCACACGTGCTGAATTCACCGGTTGTGTTTTTCTTTCTTGATTTGAACAGGCTGCTGAACAATAATCAAATAAAACAAATTGTGAGAAGATCCTTTGAAGATCTGGAGAACCTGAAATACCTGTGAGTTGGTAGCTCGGTAATTTCTTAACCTCTTTGAAATGTAACAACCCACTTTTAATGTTTGTTAGTCAAGGATGTATTTTATGCGTGTGGAGTTTCTGGATGTTCATGTCATAGCTCTAAAACATTGCCCTTGAATCCGATCAGCAAGCCCTGCTTTGGACTGAGGATCATAGCTATTTTCCTGTGTCTCTTTACAACACAACTGCTGATCAGTTAGCCTAATGCTTTTTTTCTTTCTCCCGTTTTGAAAGCTACCTTTATAAAAATGAAATTCAGAGCATCCAGCAACATGCCTTCAACGGGCTTCGTTCTCTGGAACAGCTGTAAGTACAAACGAGACTTGTTTGTTGCTGAATGTGATGTGTGTAAAAGCTGATTTATGGGCTCCTCTAACCCGAGCACTGTGTTTCCAGTAGTGGAGAGTACCGGACGCTTAGCAAGGAGTAGGATGAGGCTTCTACTGTTTTATAATCCAGCTTTACAAGACTTCACTGGCTTCATTTGAAAACAGCTGGTCCCAGTACCGATCTTGGTTAGTTAATGCTGAGGTCTCTTCCTACTGACGTCCCGTAAGTTTTCTCCTGACCTTAAACCTCTGGAGTGTAGGAAGAGCCCAGCTGGGCTTCTGATTCCCTTTAGGTCCAAGGACCTTACGATGGGACAGGGGTCTGTAGGATGGCTTGAAGCAGAAGGCAGCTGGGCTGCTGTGTGTATGTTTGCTGGGACTCCTGGAGCAGGATCTGGCCCTTTGCTTGAACTGAAGGTGCTGATCGAGTTTCTCTCTTACCCAAACCTTTGCCGAAAGTGAATGGATGAAGGGCGAGCTGAGAGCTGGGGCAGCGGGGTGTCTGTGGGAGTGATGGTGGTGCTTACATGCTGTAAAGCATCTGGAAACTGCAATGGGGGGAAGATGATGGATTCAAACAAAGTAATGACCTTCCCTCCAAGCTGCCTGGCACTCCAGGGTGAAAGGAGCCTCCCATATTTTCCTGGCAGTTGGATCCCGTCACAGTGACACTCTGGCAGCCCTTACTCGCTCCCCTTCTGCGTATTGCAGATCTGTGCTGTTTATTCAATCAAAAGGGGTTTGTTTTTTGACTCTTTGTGCTCCACACTCAAGGTGAGATGGGAATACTGAGGTCTGACTCTTCTAAAGCATCTTGCTAAACTGGGATTGGATTTTTCATGCTGGGGTCATGATATATTATATGCATGTGTGTAAATACATGTGTACATACGGAGAGAGTGTGAGCGTGGATGTTTGAAGTACAGGATTTATTTGCATCACTGAAGAACTGGGACCAAAGGTGAAACCGCTCTAATTCATGAATTGTGCCAAATGACAGCGTTTATAGGGCTGGAATGTAGCGCAGGATTTTGCTGTAAAAGCGATAGGATTCAGCTTGTTCTCCAGAAATGGACAGAGTATAATGAGAAGTTTCAGGCGAGTTTAATAATAGGGGTGCTACCAGCCTTGTGTGCAAGGTGGTTTTTCATCTGCCGGCTCAGCAGGGATGCCTGGGAGAAAACAGAGGAAGCAGATACCGGCTCAGCACTGCTTGGAGAGGAGATGATGCTGGCCACAGGGAGATTTTAACAATAAGCGTTCCAGACTTGATGTCACGAATAAAAGAAAAAAAAAAAAAAAAAAAAGAAAACCAAAACAACAAAACCAACAAACAACCAGCTGTAAGTCCCATCTGTTTTCTATCCTGGGCAGGCGTGATTCCAAAAGAATTAGCTTCACTCAAATCCTACCCCGTTTTCCTGCACCCCACAAGCCAGCTTTTCAAGAAAAAGTATAACCCGATTGATGGACGGTATCAGATGCTTTCCTCAAGGTCCAAAGCAATGACAGGAGACATCTGAGATTTATTAAAGCACAAACGTCTCTCCCCGCTGTTACCCTCCACTGCAGAATCTGAGTCACCATCGCTCGGTTTGCGCTCTGATAGTGGACCATTTATCATGAATCCTTCCATTACAAATCAAACAGCCATGTGGCGGCTCAGGCAATTATTTCTCAATGCACTCAGCTACAACAGCAGAATGAGTATTTGTAGATCCGTGATTAATCAGCGTCTGCTGTGAAATTTATGCCTGTGTAAAATAAAGGGGAAGAGTTTAGGGAACTTTGAAACCATACCAAAATCCATGTAAAGGTCAGAAATGTGTCAGTTTGGCCGGTCAATGTCACATAATGGGAACAGGGAGCCTCAGGTATCACAGTGTGTTGCTCTGCAGACCCCAAGTGTTCTTTGCTGATGGCCAGGGGTGACCTGGGACAGTGCAGAAGGTCTCCCAGGCCTGGAATAGCAGGTCACACTTGAGATTTTAGTGGAAATCAAAACATTAACCTGTATTAGCAAGACCTGGGCTTTTCACGTTATTGTGCCATTTAGATCCAAGTGTTCCAGTTTGGAACTGCTCCGTCTCTGTCTTTGGAGACTCTGCCTTCCCTCCGCAGAAAGCTCTTGCTGGGAGCCCCTGGTAGAATCACAGGCAAATGCAGGCTGGAAGAGACCTTTAGATGTCTCCAGTCCAACTTCAGTAACAAGCAGGACTGATTTCAAAGCTTTATCAGGTTGTTCAGGGCCTTTTTCTACAAATTAATTCTCAGCAAACTCATGATCCCACTCAGAAGTGTTGCGATTCCAAGGCTGGGAATAAGTGTCTTGTAGTAAGGCTATTTATTCCTTTCTTCCTCCCCGAGGATCCATGATGTGTCAGGGAATGCCGAGGCACTGGGGGATCGCGTATGGTGCTCATATGGGAGAACTCTCCATGGGCAGCAGCTTCAACCTGACCCTTGACAGTGCAACAGTCACAGTGATGGTGGTGGTGGTGGTCTTGGGCTTCAGGGAAGAGCAAATCCGTCCTCCTTTCTCCGTGTGCTTTAGTTCATTAAAAGATAGAGTAAATAATTGACAGAATAGGGAAAAACCAATTTTGGCTCCTGTGTTTGCACGTGGAAAGTGGAGACACTAAGGTGAATGTTGGCTTCTCCATGTCTGCCCTGAGACGTGTGGTGACCAATTGGTGGGTGTTGGTGGACAGGTCTGAGAAGATCTTGTGGCTTCTAAATTGCGATCTGTAACCCCGTCCTTTGTGATGTTCTGTGTGGCAGCTACCTGCATTTCAACAACCTGGAAAGTCTGGAGCTGGAGACTTTTAGTGACCTGCCAAAACTTGAAAGGCTGTAAGTAAAGATGGGACCTTTCTCGTGAGCAAGGGGGTGAGGAGAACGGGAAAAAACCCCTTTGTTTTGTGTAACCATTTTGGTAGCATGAAGTGTGATCTTCAAAATGGAGGAAAATGCAAAAAGAAGCTTCCTTGAAAAAAGATTTTACATATTTGCCAAGTAGAAGGGTTACTGAGAATATGAAGGGAATTTCCCGTCTTATGTTATATTCATGTTTTCATCTAAGTAGGGGTAATTCTGCAGAAAGCCCTACAGTTGGCCAAGCCAATCGAAATTTTACTCAAATAAATGACCATAAGGTCAACATTAGTCACCATTGGGCAGCGTGTACAGAAAAAGAGGGTGGAAAAGGAATAAAGTCAGAAGAAAGTCTAACAAGAAAAACACGCATCTGTCTTGAAAGCTGTTAAAAAGTGAAGTCCTGTGTCTCCTGCACCCGGGGATTGCTCCTAATAATAATGTAGCCACTAGGACAAAAGTTCTCATGGTGGTTCCCACTCCATGGTGAAACCAACAGACCCTTTGGTGCTGCGTGGAAATGTGCCTTATGTCCACACATGACAGGAAAATAAAATCATGGGATCCAAGCGCCATTAGCTCTGGATCTGCACGCCATGGCTGATCTCAGTCTCTGTATTTGATCCAACAAAAATTCTGGATTTAAATTTTAGAGGAAGGTTCCTCAGCATCCAGCTAGGCTGAACTCATGCATACATGTGTGTATGGAGACATTAGCATGCAAGCTCTACTGCCTTTGTATTTCTTTCCTGTTCCACCAAGGAGGTGGTGCAAGCACTAAATTTTCCAAGCACTAAAATTGCTTCCTATCTTTTGTCAATGGCCTGAGTTTTAGATGTAACCGACATAACGAAATTTCCTCCTCCATTATGGGAATGGAGAGTTAATTATCCCATCTTGGTACCCGCTGATGCATTTTAGTGCAATCCACGGTTATTTTTAGTCTTATCTGTGTGCTAAGACTCTGGAAGTGAGAATTTGCCTCACCTTTTTCAGAGATAAGCCCAGTTTAGGCTGATGTTGTCTGAATTAGATTTACTCATGGATTTGGGTTAATAACTACATTTAGTGGAGGGCATGAGTTGTCTGGTGTCTTCTGCTGGAGCCTTACTTCAAAGGCTGCCCTCGTAAAATTGCCGTTATCTTCTGCAGGGGGGGAAAGAAAAGGTCCCTTCTAAACTGGAGTTGACCCAGGCACACAGGGTGGGTCCAGCCTGTGGGGATTTCGTGCCCTTTCTCCTCCCTTTGCAGAGCATGAAGCAGATTAACTTTAAGGTTCCAGTTTAAACCTGTTACATCACGTTTTTGAGTCACCGTTTCCATTCCACACCCGCTCTCCACTTTGGTGTATTGCATTGCACTTGCAAATGAATGAAATCCCAATAGCTCATGGAAACAAACACAGTAAATTTAAAAACCAAGCTCCATTTTGATGAGCAGACTTTGTATTTAAGCTGAGTTTTGACCTGGGATGTTATCACCCGTGTAGTGCAAATACTGAATAATGTTTTGGCATGGGTTCTCCCATTGCAGATTCTTGCACAACAACAAGATTTCCAGGATTCATCCAGGGACATTCTCTCAACTGGAATCCCTCAAACGGCTGTAAGTGAAAAACATTGCCTGCAAAGAGCAATTGTTTATCTTTGATCAGATGGCCAGGACCTGAGGAAAAATGTGCCTGGTTGGCAAAGCTCTTAGTTGTTGCACTTCTAAGGCCACTGCTCAGTTTATGAAACAGTTTTGATTGGACGTGAGAGCTCATTTAACCAGTTCGTGGTTTCTTCATGCTGGTGTCTAATTATAATATAACTGTAATCTTCTTACAGCTCAATAATGCCACAGGAATGAACATTCCTGGAAAGTCCTCACCACCACGACTGTCCTACACAGTTTGAACCCATAAAACATCTTTCAAAAATGTAGGGTGTCCGAATCACAGCTATGACCTGAGTTGTGTCTTCAGATCAGTATCTAACAGGGAAGGAAAAGTCACAGTTGTAAAAGAAAAGCCTTTTTTTTTTCTAGAGACTGAAAATTCTCAGAGGGGTGCCGAGGTGCATGATTCTTATCCCATGCAGGAATGCCCTGGTGTGTTATTCCCACATAACCTGGCTGCCTCCTAAGCTTACTTTTTGCTTGCTTAAACCCCCCAGAGCTTTGCTTTGTTTGTCTTTTGTGATCCCTGGAAATAAGCTCTATGACGTGTTTTTGGGGAAAAAGCAAAAACTAAAGAATTTTGGTGTTCTGCCATGATTTTGAACTACAAGAAAACAATGTGTTTCTCACTGCAGCCCTCTGTGATTTCTGCAAGCAGGTAAAATTCTTCGCTTTTCTTTAACAGGGAGTAACTTGTGAAAAGTTGTCTGTGTGTGTCAGAGAAAAAGGTGGGGTGTCTATAAAATGCTCTATCGTGGCTTTGGGTGAAATCTCACGTTCTCAAATGTTTGTCCCTGGAAACATTAGACCTTTTTGCCATGGTTTTTCTTTTTCCAATGGCCCTGGCCCATCTCCTGTAAAACTGTCAGTGGGGAAGGAGGCATCAGCTAATCCCCCCATAATCTTTATTTATCCTTGTGCATAGCACTGCACATAGGAATGAGGTCAGTGGAGGGAAAAGCACGGGTGCACTGGGAGGTCACCAGTGCTCCATTCAGCATGGTGCAGGACTATGGTGCAGTAATAAAAGTTCTTGTAGTTGGGCAGGAATGCTACAACCTCTAGCAGCTGGTCACAGAAAGAGATTGATCCAATGCACTTGAAATGAAGGAGGAGGGTTTTTTGAGCATGGAAAGCTCTAACAGAGGTGGTGTTATCTGCTGCTCTTACAGAATTCAGTAAAGGTTGAAATCTCCATCCTGGGGGAAATACCAATATTTCAGTTTCTCTCTGTGCCTCAAGTTAAGCCCCAAAATGCATCATCCAGTCTTAACAGAATAATTTTCATTTGAAGCCAGAATGGCTGATGGGTAATGTTAGTTTTTCAACTAAATCCTTCTGACTTGGTTAAGCATCCTGTTTAAATGTTTGGATTTGTTGGTTTGTGGTGGGGTGTTGTGTGTGAGATTATGGGTGTGGGGTTTAGTTGGTGGGTGCTTTTTTTTTTTTTTTTTCTTTCTGGTATGGGGGGTTTTTTTGTTGTTGTTGGTTTTTTTTTTGTTTGTTTGTTTTGTTTTTGTGTGGGTTTGTGTGTGTGTTTTTTTTTCTTGTTTTTTTTCTTTTTTTTTTTTTTTTTTTTTTTAATGTGGTTGGACTCGATGATCTCAAAGGTCCCTTCCAACCACTAAGATTCTGTGATTCTGTAAACATTGTGGGAATGAAATATCTCAAATTTTCATTTGGGATATAATCAAATGCAGGGAAGAACAGCCAGGTGATCCCTCTCTCCAGAGAACTGTTCCCCTCCGATGTCCCGGAGAAGGAGGCGGCCTTTGGAGGCTGGGAAATGACCCTGCCATTTCCTCGGTCTTGCAGGCGGCTGGACTCCAACGCTTTGCTTTGCGACTGCGACCTGATGTGGCTGGCGGAGCTGTTGAGGAAATACGCCGAGCAGGGCAGCATCCAAACAGCCGCCACCTGCGAGGCGCCACGGGAACTACATGGTCGCTCCATCGTCACCCTGACCACCCAGGAGTTTAACTGTGGTGAGCAAGGTCAAACCCTTCCACCGGCCACCCTCAGCCCGTAGAGTTGGGCTCTGGTCTTGGGAATCGCTTCCTCTACCCCATTCCCTCCTCCTTCCCTCTCCTGGCATCCTGCTTTCTCCCTCCTTTGGCTGCCGGAATGGAAAAGTCCCAGTGGGGTCACACGAGTTATCAGGATAATGCAGGGAAAGTCTCACGGGGGTTGGAAGCAGCTCTGTTTTGGCTGGCGGGTGTCGTCTTGGTTTTTAGATAGAGTAGGTCTAGTAAAGGACCTGCTGGGGCCAGTGGTTAAACCAGCAACCAGAAGAAATGTCCCACCTGGGCTGAACAGAAGGGAGGGCTGGAAACGCAACTGAAAACCGAAGCGAACTCTTAGTTGGTACGTAGCGGAAGGCTTTGTTTGGCTGTGGCCGTGTATTGTTGTTTATGTATTAGATAATTTCTCACTGAAAAATGTCATTTTGAAATGACAGGTTTTGTTCTGAAAAATCCCGAATTTAGATATTTCAGCTAGAGAAAGACAAAACTCCAACTTTTAAACGCAGGTGTCGGCGGAGGGTGGCAGAAGTGCTGGCTGTGGTTCCCTGGCGCTTCACTGCTGGTAGAGTCAGTTCGAGTCGTTCCCACTTGGCCGGGCCAGCTCTCAGCATCCCTCCTGGATATGCCAGTCCAGCTGTGTCCCTGGCCGCACTGTGAGCCAGATGTGTGACATCAGCTGGCTTTTGAAGAACCCTCCCTTGAATTCTGCTTTTCTCCTATGATCTTATTATTTATTTATTTTTTTTTTAATCTTGACCGTTTCACAGCTTAATTTAGGGCAGAGCCATGCAAAGAGTTGAAATGGCACAAATGGGTCCATAACCTCAAGGCTTGGTGGGGGGAAGGGGGGCGGGGATAGGAAGGATCTAGAGAAAGCAGCTGGGGACACATGGAGTGGGATTCACTGCAAGTGGATGTGCCGCACGACGAGCTGTCCCCGGCACACACCTGGTGCCACGGTACAGCCGTTAATGTAAATTTGTTCTGGTTTAGGCATGGGCGCACAGTGGGATGTCTGTCAAATTAGCCAGAGCACCTGGTGGGAAGATTTTGCTGGCATTAGGCTTTTTATGTTGGTATCGTGCCAGCTGGGGAAGACAGATGATGTATAATTCAGCGTGGAGCTCTAAGGATGCAGGCAGCTGATATCTGAGTCGGTACGAAGCCTCCTGGCATCAAGCTAACCCACGGCTTTTTGGCAGATGTGAGCCCAGCGGAGCAAATCTGTGCTGGAGCAGCATTTTGTTACCATGGGGCTGCGCTGGGTTTGGTCCCACACTGGCATTGCCACTGGGGACAAATTGCCAAGCCATTAACTCGGGGTCTAAGGAGTAAGGGCACACACCTTCCATTGGAGAAGGTGGCAGATTCTCACTTCATTTTATGAATAATCCAGCTGGTTTTACTGGATTACTGGTGAACGTACAGATTGTTAGACGGGTAAGTATTCTGCTGAATTGAGATCAAGCGTTCCAGATCATGTACATAAATTCCTTCCCATTTTAGCACATCCTTTAAATGTTTAATTTAGTGCTTGAGTTCATCTTAAAGTGAAGCACAGAGTGAAAGGTTTGGTGAACAGGGATGGGCTGATGAATTAGGGACATAAGGAATGAGATCCTGCCGAACGGGAGGTGGTGTGATGCGCAGAGAGCTGGCACCGTGTTCAGATGGAGCAGGCAGTCACTGAGAGCAGCAGGCTCTGCGAGGATGCCCACTGACAACAACCTGAGTGAGGATGCCACTGACTTCTTCGCTTTTTTGGGGGGAGCCAGGGACCAACTCTTGGGGGAACTATGGTGAAGTGGGGTCCAGCCAGGTCTGTTTTGTCCCAGTGCCACCGGGGGCTGAACAGGGAGCCCATCCACTGCCCGACGTACTGCCTCTTCAATTCTCCAGGGCTTTTAGTGGGCTCAGATGAAAGATGCTCTTCCCTCCCAAGAGGACATCGACTAAACCTTTTATTGAAAAGGTTCATTCATGCTTACAAGTATCTAAAGGGTGGGTTGAAGGAGGAATGGAGTCAGGCTGTTTTCAGTGGCTCCCAGTGACAGGACGAGGGGCAACGGGCACAAACTGGAACATAGGAAGTTCCATTCAAATATGAGAAGAAACTTCGTTATGGTGAGGGTGCCAGAGCCCTGGAACAGGCTGCCCAGGGAGGTCGTGGAGTCCCCTTCTCTGGAGATTTTCAAGACCCGCCTGGATGCAGTCCCGAGTGATGTGCTCTGGGCAGCCCTGCTTTAGCAGGGGAGTTGGACTAGATGATCTCTAGAGGTCCTTTCCAACTCTGACAATTCCGTGATTCTGAGATAATGGCATTTTTCAGTGAGAATTTATATAAGTGTAAAGAATAGCAGCTTAACAAACGCAACACATTACCACAGTCAAACAAAGCCTTCAGCTACGTATCTAGACGTTGGTGAGAAGTCTTGGGGTGGCTCTGAGAGGATGCTGTTGTGCCGAGGGCTCTGCTGGTTCCTGCTTGCTCGGGGGTTGCAGGACGGGTGTTGCGTTACCCCCTACACTCCGGTTGGGCTGTAGGTGGTTTTGTGCTGCTCTAGACCGGGTTGCATTAAAACTGTCTTTTGCAGAGAGGCCTCGCATAACCTCCGAACCCCACGATGTCGACGTCCTCTTGGGAAACACGGTTTATTTCACCTGCAGGGCAGAAGGCAACCCAAAGCCTGCCATTATTTGGCTGCACAACAAGTAAGTCGCACACATTGAACCCTGGGGTAGCAAAGGTTTTCAAGCACCGAGCTCTTTAGTGACTGCCTGTAATTACAAAAGCTGTTTCACGCAACATAAAAAAAAAAAAAAAAGAAATGGATATTCCATGGGTTGTATTTACCTTCCTTTTAATAGCATTCTCTGGTGACCACGTAATCCAAGTGGTGTTTTCATCTGCATTTGAAATGTTTCATCTGCATTTGTAATGGATTCCAAGAGCTTATAACTTTCCCATAAACATGCTCTGCAGGCTGAAAGCAATTGTCTTTTGATCAGAAAAAAAATAAAAATTAGTATTTCATGTTGCTCTAAGCCACCATGCTTGCCATTTATTAACTGCTGAAATACTTCTAGTCTCTCGGTTTTTCTCACTGGAGGCCTAGCAGGCTGGGAGAATGGCTTTTTTTCCAAAGGGAAAAATCACTGTGCTACACTGAAAGGCAGACCTTGCAAAGCAGATTATCATTCTATACAGCAACACTGGAAAAAAATATATGGCCATGCTGGATGCTGAATTTTTTCTGGGAAATGCTACGCAATAAAATATTCTGTGCTCAAGCAGTTGCCCACTGTGGAAGTGAAGTAACTTTGCTGCTTTACGAGCTTCTTGTCTGTGGGAGCCTGAATAGGGCTCGGTTATTAATAAAAATGATCAATGTATGCTTCTTCAGCTAACTCCCCACCAGGCAGAGTTTCAGCACGGAGCAAAAGTTTATGGTTGAGTTAAGTCCCCTGGAAGGAAGGTTTTGTTAGGGAAATGCTGGCAGGCTCCCAAAAATAGCATTGTAAGAGGGGTAATGATAATAAATGTTCCACAAACGAGATATGACTAGAGTGAGGAGACATCAGGGGAATTAAATAAATGCCCAGCAAGCATATTAGTTTGCATAGTGGATTCAGCCTTTGTCCTAGGGGGAGAGAGGTCCCTTCTCCCTCTTCAATCATCTGCAGCCGTCCAAGATTCCTTTGTGCTGGGACAAATGGGATGCAGCAGTGGGACCTTCTGCCGCAGGCTTGGATCCAGGAGTCGCAGGTCATTGTAGAAAGAAAGAAGATGTTTCACAGCTCTTGGGTTGGGTTGGAGTCCAAGCTGTGCTGGGGTCCCACAGTGACTTACTCAGAGCTTTTTGCCCCCCCTGAGGCCTTTGAGCCCATTCGGATAGAAACGGCTGCACACAATAACAATATTAATTCATTATTATATTTGCACTCAGTAAATAATGAGAACAAGCTTTCTGGGCCTAGATGCCCTGACAATAGCAATGATGCTATTGCATGGGAACAGTATGCTCTCCCCATGGGCTGTAAACGTCGTATGTAATCAGTGGTGAGAGGAAAAGTAGCTCACCCAGGGAGTAAATCAGAGCTGGAGCTGGAGTTCAGTGCTGTAAATCATAACTTTTGCTATAAATTTCATGAAGTCTCGGAACAGCTCCAAGGAACACCAACTTACTGCAGTGCACGCAAAGCCCCACCAGCAGCTCAAGGGAAGACCAATGGTCTTTACTCCTTTCAGACTTTGCCTGTTTGTGGCTGTTTTCCAGTAATGAGATTGACATGAAAGATGACAATCGCCTCAACCTGTTGCAAGATGGTACCTTGATGATCCAGAATACCAAGGAGTCCGACAAAGGCGTCTACCAATGCATGGCCAAGAACATAGCTGGGGAGGTCAAGACACAAGAAGTCGTTCTGCGCTATTTTGGCACCCCATGTAATTGAGCCTTGTGCACCTCTTGAAGGCCCAGCTTGGGTTGGGAAGAGAGTGGCCAACAGTGTAGCGTGGTCTGAGCTTTAGGGGGTTTCTTCATGGGAGTGGGAAACTGGGGATTTAGAGTTTGAAGGTAATTTGGGGCTGGAGAGGGAGTTTGGAGGCTGGGATGAATTCTGCAGCACAGAGGTATCAAGGGTGAAGGGGACATAGGGGTGGGGATGCTCCAGCACTAAGTGACCAGCTTGGGGAGGTGGTAGGAAAAAGTAGCACTGGGGGAATTGCTCACATGGAGGATTTGGAGGTCAGGGAAGAGCCAGGTGACTGCTAGGTGGGCTGCATGAGGAGTCCAAGCAATTCTTGCCCATAACCGAGGAGGCAGCAGGGCTTCTGGTTTCTGAAGCACTTGTTTCCTTCCAGCCAAGCCCACTTTTGTGATCCAGCCGCAGAACACTGAAGTGCTGATTGGGGAAAGCGTCACCTTGGAGTGTGGGGTCTCTGGGCACCCCCACCCTCGCATCAGCTGGACCCTTGGCACAGGCTCTCCTTTACCGCAGGATTCCCGTTTCGCTATCACCAGCTCTGGAGGACTCTTCATTCAGAACGTCACCTTCTCGGACCAGGGACAGTACAACTGCAATGCCAGCAACACCGAGGGATCCATCCAGGCGACAGCAAGGATCATAGTGCAAGGTGAGGAGTCCCAGGCTGATGATTTTTCTGGGATAAAGTGCTGTTTCTGAGCCCTGTGACTGGTTCTGCTCCCATGAACTGAGAATTCCTCCAAATCTGTTGCCTGAATTTTTCCTGCTGTTCAGTCATTGCTTTCCCCTCCAGATTCTCCCAGGTTTCTCCTCACCCCCACTGATCAGACAGTGACTGAGGGACAAAGTGTGGATTTCCCCTGCTCTGCTGAGGGTCACCCTCCTCCTGTGATTGCCTGGACGAGGGCAGGTACTGCCTCACTTGACTCGGGGTTTCTTTCTCTTCTGTGCTGCCATCCATGGGGTGTGGGTGAGGAACAGCCAAGCTGCTGGTCCAGGGCAATAACTTGCAGTGGTGACACAGGACAGATGGTGATCAGCACAGCCCTAGTCACGCTAGGAGGTATGTCATAGATCACCAAGGATGACATTAAGCACCGAGGAAGGAGCCTCTTAGGTCTTTGACACACCAAGTCATCATGACAGAAGGAAGAAGTGTGCTGGTTTTCATCAGCGTGAAACCCATGGAAAACCTCAAACTTCCTCCTTCCTCCTTCTTACCTCCTTTGAAAAGTCAGGGTCTGGACACTCCAAGTCGGTGGGGATCACCACGTAGCAGCTCTCCATCATTGTCATTGATTTGCTCCTCTTGAGGAGCGCATTGTAGGAGGGCACCATTGACCGCTGACACACCTCGGAGGTTCCTTTCAGCTTAGGAAAGACCACTTTGGGCCAACAGGTGGTGGTGAACTTTTACAGTCTCGGATGATTGTTAGCGCTGGCTCCACTGAACTGATCCCATCCAGCACTTTCTGGGACAGAAGCCAATAACTCTTGGCCCAGAGGCCCTCCAACTTTTCCTTATGCTTCACAAGCCATAATTAATGGTTTAGTGCTGCGGAGAATTCGTGGCTATTGTTTTCCAGCTTCCACAGCAATAGCCCTGACGTGGAGTTAAGAAGGACGAGCTGAAATTCTCCACCACCATGTTCTCCATCTCCTTTAACCTGTTTTTCTCCACTGCCCAGATTTTAGAATGTATCTCTTAGAGATGTGGAAAGGAGCACAGTGACAAGGAGTAAGGTTAATAACTGCTTTGTAGCCAAGTTTGCTGGGTCACGCAGCAATCCAAAGATCGGCCAGGCTTTCAGTGCTTTCACAGAGGGCTTGCTAAGAGCAAGACAAGAGGAGAAGTGATGGAGCATCGCTCATTCTCAAAACCACTTTTGACAGTGTGGGGAGGATTCAGATTCCTTTTGCTATTTGGGATGAATAAATAGAGCCCTTATTTGGAGGAAAAATGAAATATTAAACCAAAAAAGTCACTAAACTGAGAAGTTCTAATAATTTTGTTTGGGTTTGGTAAAGCATTTTAATTTTGAACTTTTTTTCCTTAAATAGAGGAAATATTGAAACAACGCAGTTTCCAAACCAAAGAAAATCAAAATACCAAATTAAAAAAGACAATGCTAGATGTTTCCATTTATTTGATTAAACAGTTTGGATAATTGAACACAGATTTGCCATCCATAAGGTGTCAGTAAATCTACAGTTTGCACTAAGAAAAGGCTTACAAGGCAAGAAAAAGGGGATACCAGCTCCTTTCCAGTTGCTCGGACAAGACAACTCAGTCATGATCCTGGGGGTGGGAGGAGAAGCATCTCTCCTGTTCCTCACTTAGCAAGATGAAGATGGCATTTCAGGGTGGCTGATGTCACGTTGGGGAAGGAAATGAACTTTTGAACTGTCACAGATACCTCCAGTGACGGGAGGAGGAATCTCACTGACAATTAACAAATCCTGCTGCTTGTTTGAGCAGGTGGGCCACTGCCGAGTGACCGGAGGCACAGCATCCTCTCCACGGGTACCCTGCGGGTGATGAGGGTGGCTTTGCATGACCAAGGCCAGTACGAATGCCACGCCATCAGTGCCATCGGAGTGAGGACCCTCCCGGTACAGCTGTCGGTGACCCCACGAGGTACGCTGGTGAGGCTGTGGGAAATCAGGGCTGGCAAATGCGTGTCATTAATTTAACGTTATGGTAAACGACACACTGACAAGGCAGGGAATCGCCCTGGTTCCAATGGGAAGGGATTTTGCTTTTCCCTGGGAGCAGATGTCTATCCATGAGAGCTCCATCAGTTGGTGGGAAACTTCAAGGAGGTTTCCAGAGTGCCAGGATTTATAAATTGGAAGGAACTGCTTCGTTTTTCCTTGGAAATTTATCTGGTAGTCTAGAAAAAGTATAACCGTGGGAATGAAACTCATCCGGTGTGGCCAGGGAACGGGATGGTATCGGTGGGCATCTGCAGGAATAAGCACTTGGGCAGGGTTACGTGATCAGAAATGACCTTTAAAGCCCATCAGATGAGCCCTGATATCTGGCCAGTTTGAGTGAAAAATGGGGCCCTTTAATGAGTTCGGGAGTTGTTATTAAGAGAATTATTTTGGTAAAGGAAAGGAAAAAAAGAATTTTTGTCAGGACTTTACAAAAAATTGGATTAAATTCTTAGTAATCTTTCTTTTGCTATTTCTACATTTTAGCTTTCCTACAGAATGAATTGTAACATTCTTTTCTGAAATGAAATATTCTGCAAAACAAGATGTTTCCTTCTCAGGAAGATTTAACCCTGGTTGTGGATACATTTCTCTTAAACATTAGCTTCCAGGTCATAGGTTCAACATAAATTTAGGTATTCTAAAATCAAACTGCTGTAAAATACAAGTCACCCAGGAAAGCTTTCATATTTTAATTTTCTTTTTTGTTCCCATATAAATAATCGTTCTAAACAAGCAAATTTCCCTGCTCTTTCACAAACATGGCAGAATTTTACTAATGGTAAACTGGAGGGAAGGAAACTGTCTAGAAACATGAAATTAGTGACGCTTCAAGCACAGAATTCACAGAACAGTTTAGGACCAGCAAGATCAATATAATTATTTAATCTAACCTGATTAACACCTGCCGTAGAGCCTCCTCCTGAATCAGTTCATGATCCCTGTTTCAGCTGGAGCATCTTTTCTAGAAAGCCTTTGAATTAAAGATTTTAAATGACAGAGAGCCCAGCACATTCCTATGTAATTGCCCCGCGTAGAGACCCACAGGAGCAGGAAATAACGAACGTAAATTACAGAGGACTTGGTGGAGAGACAGAGAGCATGGGTGAACTAACACCCCTTTGAAGAGCCCGTGCAGCAGCAGGAGGAGCCCCAGCAGCTCTGGTTTCCCCATGCTGAGATGTTTTGCACCCAGATTTCTCTATTTTTCTATTTTTTCTATTTCATTTCTTGCACTTGTGACTTATTTTCCCCCATGTCGCACAGTGATACCCGTGTTCCTTCATCCCCCTCAAGACGTGGTGGCAGAGACAGGCCAGGACGTTGCGATTACCTGCGCTGCCCAAGGAGATCCACGGCCCACCATAACCTGGGTCAAAGTAAGTGATGACACCGTGTCCTCAACCGTCACCGGGAAGCGGGATGGCTCCTCCATGGGGGCATTAAACAGCTCTCACATTAAATGCCTCTCCCAGCTCAACCACTTAAATCCATTTGTGCAATACACATGGAAGGAATTGTGTTTGATGAAAATTTAAGGACCAACATTTCCACTGATTTGGGTTTTCTAATGATGTGAAAGAATGCTGCTCTTTCCCAGTCTCAAAGCCTTGCAAAGCACATTCCTGTTTTCTCTTGTTCTTTCTTCCAAACGAGTAATTTGAAGCCAGTGACCTTCCAGGACATTAGAAACACTTGATTGACTATTCCTGGAAAAAAATGAAATTTGGTTTTGTTTTTTTTTCCTGAGTAGTTGGTCCTTATTTCCAGGATTCCCACTGGTGGAAGTGGATGATGCTGGTTGGCTCCAGCTTTGATGGGGCAGGGCCACGATCCCCCACAATCACACTGCAGCCTGGCTGCTCTTTTCTAGAATTCATTAGATGAAGCTTTTCAGATGTTTACATGTATAACTGGTTGGTTGGATGAAGGGAGGGCAGCAGATGTCATCTACCTTGACTTCAGCAAGGCTTTTGACACAGTCTCCCATAGCATCCTCGTTGGGAAACTAAGGAAGTGTGGGCTGGATGAGGGGACAGTGAGGTGGATTGAGAACTGGCTGTGTGACAGGACCCAAAGGGTAATGATTAATGGAGCAGGTTCAAGCTGGAGGCCTGTAACCAGCGGTGTCCCCCAGGGGTCAATACTTGGTCCAGTCCTGTTCAACATATTCATCAGCGACCTGGACGAGGGGACTGAGTGTATCCTCAGCAAGTTTGCTGATGATACCAAACTGGGAGGGGTGGCTGACACCCCGGAGGGCCGTGCTGCCATCCAGCGAGACCTGGACAGGCTGGAGAGCTGGGCAAGGAAGAACCTCATGAGGTTCAACAGGGAAAAGTGTAGGGTCCAGTACCTGGGGAAGAAGAATGTTAGGCACCAATACAGGTTAGGTGTGGACCTGCTGGAGTCAAGTTCTGAAGAGAAAGATCTGGGGGTCCTGGTAGACAGAAAAATGACAATGAGCAAGCAGTGTGCTCTTGTGGCCAGGAAGGCCAATGGAATCCTGGGCTGCATAGGGAAGAGTGTGGCTAGTAGGTCGAGGGACATCATTCTCCCCCTCTACTCTGCACTGGTGAGGCCACAACTGGAATACTGCATCCAGTTCTGGGCTCCCCAATTCAAGAGGGATAGGGAACTACTGGAAAGAGTCCAGCGAAGGACGACAAAGATGATTCAAGGATTGGAGCATCTCCCTTATGAAGAAAGGCTGAGAGAGCTGGGACTCTTTAGCCTGGAGAAGAGAAGGCTGAGGGGAGACCTTATCAATGCCTATAAGTATCTAAAGGGTGGGGTGAGGGAGGATGGAGCCGGACTCTTTTCAGTGGTTCCCAGTGATGGGACGAGGGGCAATGGGCACAAGCTGGAACATAGGAGGTTCCACTCAAATATGAGAAGAAACTTCTTTACGGTGAGGGTGCCAGAGCCCTGGAACAGGCTGCCCAGGGAGGGTGTGGAGTCCCCTTCTCTGGAGATTTTCAAGCCCCGCCTGGATGCAGTCCTGAGTAACATGCTCTGACATGCTCTGGGCAATCCTGCTTCGGCAGGAGAGTTGGACTAGATGATCTTTATGGTCCCTTCCAACTCTAAAAAATTCAGTGAAATTCAGTTTTCCTGCTGTGCCGTAGTACAACACCTGGGACATTCCCTGGGACCTGTCCCGCCTGTGAGCCCAGGCAGGCACAGAACAAGTCAGGGGAAAATGCTTGAGCCTCAGTTACCCTGCAGAGGGTCTCGTGGGAGGTGACCTTGCAGTTTGCCTTGGGCTCCAGCCAACGTTGGGAGCAGAAGAAAAGAGCCTGGGAGGGCAGCACAGTAAACATTAGGTTGGGGCAGGGCAGCAGAAAGATGTTAAGAAATGGGAGAATAAAAAAGTCAAACCTGAAGCCACTTCTGCCAGCAGCCAGGTTGAGAGGTAGGGACTGAGGGTGCTGCTCGCAGCACTTTGATCAGCGATGCCGACCAGAGCCAGCAAAAGCTGGTACCTGCAGTTCAAGGCCAGCAAAAATCCATCAGTTTCAGATTTTCCCAAAACTCAAGATATTCAGACTTTTTTACATGCCATGAAACTTCTGTGACAACATCAGGGCACAGCACTCGCTCCAGCCAGCCCATCTGTAAGACATGCAGGGAAACGCGTGGGGTGTCTGGGCGCCACAGTGAGTGCCTGGAGGTGGACCAGGGTGAAGAAGCTGAGCAAGGACCCCCTCGCAGTGGGTTCAGGCAGGAGCAGATGTCCTTGGATGGCTTTCTGGTTTCTCTGGAAAGAGCAATGCTAACATCTGGTGGCCACTTTAGCTCATCGCATCTGTCTGTGGGTTTGCTGAACAGGCTGAAGGCTGGGATGGTGGGAAGCTTTCTGTACCCTGACACCTTTTCTGTCTTCTGATGGTGCAACAGGAGGGGATCCAGATCACAGAGAGTGGCAAGTTCCACATAAGCCAAGATGGGACCCTTTCCATTCAAGACCTCGGCGTGGCTGACCAGGGCAGATACGAGTGCATAGCAAGAAACCCCTTTGGCTTCACCTCCAGCGCTATGCAGCTCACCATCACCGGTAGGGTGTCTCCTGTCCTCCTCCTGAGTCTTCTCCTGCTCTTGTGTAAGGAGGGGCTACGCTGTGTTGCTGCCTACACTTTGAAGGGATAACTCTGTTATTTCTTTAGCTTCTTTGCAGACAGGTCCCTTGCAAGAATGATCAGAGTTGCTCTGTTGTGTAAGCCCATGCACCTCCCAGCTGCTCCTTGCTGTTTTCTCAGCTGAGCTGCAATTTGGTGCATGCTGGCAGCCCAGAAAGCCGACTGCATCCTGGGCGGCATCAAAATAAGTGTGGCCAGCAGGTGGAGGGAGGTGATTCTGCCCCTCTACTCTGCTCTGGTGAGACCCCACCTGGAGTACTGTGTTCAGCTCTGGAGTCCTCAACACAGGGAGGACATGGACCTGTTGGAACAGGTCCAGCGGAGGGCCACAAAGATGATCAGAGAGATGGAGCACCTCCCCTATGAAGACAGGCTGAGAGAGCTGGGGTTGTTCAGCCTGGAGAAGAGAAGGTTCCGGGGAGACCTTAGAGCCCCTTCCAGTCCCTAAAGGGGCTCCAGGAAAGCTGGGGAGGGACTCTTGATCAGGGAGGGGAGCGATAGGATGAGGGCCAATGGTTTTAAAGTGAAAGAGGGGAGATTGAGATGAGATCTGGGGAAGAAATTCTTTGCTGTGAGGGTGGTGAGACCCTGGCCCAGGTTGCCCAGAGAAGCTGTGGCTGCCCCATCCCTGGAGGGGTTCAAGGCCAGGCTGGACGGGGCTTTGAGCAACCTGGTCTGGTGGGAGGTGTCCCTGCCCAGGGCAGGGGGGCTGGAACTGGATGATCTTTAAGGTCCCTTCCAACCCAAACCATTCTATGGTTCTTCCCAAAAAGCTAAAGTTTTTTCCTTAAACCACCTCCTGCAAGCCGAGCTGTCGGCGTGCGTGTAGTCACTGCCTCTGCTGGGAGGGAGAAACTTATTAAGATGTGCCAACACGCTCAGAAGCCACCGTCTGACCATAACCTCGCCCGCTGGGGGAGGGAGAAGGAGAACAACGTTGTCGCTGCGAAGATGGGGTTTTAAATGTTCGCTCGGTCCCTTGGGGGTGGGAAATGAGGCGCTGGTTTTCAAGCTGCTGCTCCGTGCATTAGGGGAGCTGCGATGAATAAAGAGGAGCAGTGCTCCTCCGTGAGTCAAACCAGAGGTCGAGAGCAGAAATTGTCCTTCTTAGAGGGTGAGGAAGAACTGATGTGGGGAAAAAAATCAAAGGCGAGCAATAAGGTTAAAAAATTAAGTAGAGAGCTATTCCTCGAGCACCAGCATGAATTGTGAGTGGCTTATTAGGTGAATTTAGTATCATTTTCTATACAGGGATTGTATGCAAGGAGCTGAGAATAATTGAAATTTCTTTGTTGTTCGAAATTATTCCTGAGGTAATTTCTGTGATTTATTCTTGATTGGTACCTCATTTTCCAGCTGGCTATTGCAAACGCCGGTAGCCAGACTGGAGCAGGTTTGTTCAGCTGTGACAAAGACCCTGGCTTAAAAAATACATTCTGTAATAATTTTTAAGAATTCATGTGGTTACTTCTGAAGATATTCAAACAACAGCTTTATTTTTTGTTTTAAAATGACGTATCTGATGTGTTAGTGCTAAAGTTGAACTGAATTAGAAGTGTTCCACAAATGGAAAATTCATGTATGAAAATCACATTCAAATGAATGTCATGAATTTTAGAAGTTTCTTTTGTGGGAAATAAACACATGATTTTGATTTAACCCGCTATGATTTTTATATTTTCTTTTTCCAGTTTAACCACCAACCAAAACAGGCATTTATTTGCAAAGCTGTACAGGAGCAAACTCTGAATATGTATGCTATAGGCATCTCCTGAAAAAGTCACCTTCTTTTTCAGGCACTTAATTTCTTCTTCAGAGTATCTATTAAAAATAAAAAATAAAAATTATTGATGTTTATGTTGCAAATGGAAACGGCTTTTGACCTGCAGTGGAGTTACTCTGGGGCTTCTACTGGTGCACAGATTCCTTTGAGCTTGGAAGACAAATTAATATCAAAGTAAATTTATCATTTTTTGTCCTTTCTTTCTGCTTTGGAAAGCCACGGATGTCGGTCGGAGCGGTGACACGTTTGTAGCCACGTCGCTGCGGGAAGCCATCAGCAGCGTGGACCACGCCATCAATTCAACACGCACCGAGCTGTTCAGCAAGTAAGTGTGAAACGCTGTGATCTGAGACTTCAAGCAGAAAAGAGATAAAAAAAAAAAAAAAAAAGACAATGAAGCTTCCTCAAATCTCATTTTATCGTTGACAACCCGCAAATGAAAACTACAGTATTGTTTTGGGTATTGGAGGTTGAAGCTGCACCGTGTAGATGTGAGGATGTGATAGAGCTTCATAACAGGCATTTGGGATTCTGGAAAAATCTGATACACAAATATCACCTCTTATTGTCACTTATATCTGCAGCGTACATTTTGTCAGCTGGAGCTGGCTCCAGAGACAGGGCATAGAAAAGAAAATAATCAGCATAGTCATTTTATAAATGCAGCTGACTTCGTGTAGGGTGAACAGAACTAATAATACAATAATTCTAATGATTTTCTCAATGAAAAATGACTTCCCGAGTGAATGGTAATTCCCTCCAATTCCACCCCAATATATGTTTTTATTGAAAAGGAAGACAGTTTGTATTAAGCCTAAAACCTCTGGGTTTCAGCTGTTGAAAAGTGAAAAACAAATTACTATAGCAGAAGAAAACAGATGCTGAGGAAATTAAATATGTGTGTTGTGCTGGGGAAAAATATCCTTTCTTTAATCATCTGCAATATTCAGGCAAGTCACTTTGTTCTTATGCGCTAATTTTGGGGGTCGAGCACCAGACCAGGCTCAGAGCCTGACTCCTGCTGCCTGTGGAGGCTCATTGCCCTGAACAGTCGATTTTAATGCTCCTGCATCGCTTCTAACTCCTCGAAACAGACGCCCCAAGACGCCCAATGACCTGCTGGCTCTTTTCCGTTACCCCCGGGACCCCTACACCCTTGAAACAGCCAGGGCTGGTGAGATCTTTGAGAGGACCTTGCAGCTGATTCAGGAACACGTGCAGCAGGGTCTGATCGTGGATATGAACGTCACAGGTAGGAGAGATTTTATTTCTCTTCTTCACTTTGTGTGCAGGAATAAATTAAAGCAACAATGTGTAGGTACCCAGAAAGTTTAAAAGTGCAGTTTTGGGTCTGTCTAGAAATGTGGTGTCTGTGTTGCAATGCTCTCTTCCATCTCATGGGTTTCATAACAGCCTGAGGTCTTGGGGTTACCCGGTACTCAGGAAAATGATTCATTTTCCCGTTTTGCGAGAGATTTCTTGACTGGCTGTGAACGCCCTAATCTTTAAAAATATTTAGCCATTCAACTCAGAAAGGAGTACCTTCGTGGATCTGAGGCTCAGTCCCTCAGCATCATGGTCAGAGATGTTTCCAGCCCTCCAGAGAATAATACTGAAAACCGTGGAGTGTTTGGGTGCTGTAACAGGAAGGGGAACATCACTCCTGACTTTCTCCTCCGTCTCTCTACTACTTTGACCTCTTTGCTACAAATCCAGATGGGTTCCAGCCACTCAGCTTCTTTTTATTGAGGCAGGATAGCGAGCAATAAAGCAATGTAATGCCAAAAATACCTAGTGAGGTCCAAGCTGGACAACAAACCTTGCTAGCTGAGACTTCCTTTCTATACAACAGACATTCCTGCGTGTTTCTACCTATACATGTGAGTCATCATGGAGCAGGCATGTACGTTTGGGGCCCGTAAATATTTTTGCCTGCCTGGATGTATTCCTGGCTGTGAGGACTCTCTCTCCAGGCTGCAGGTCTCGTCTGGGCTGGTCGGGCTCCCAGCCTTTCCTCCTCCTCGCCCTGCCAGCATCTGCACAGCCCAGCATTATTCAGCGCTCTTGCATGGCGCAGCGCCCAGGCAGTCACCCACAGCTTCCCTGCTGCTCGTCACGTAGGGTTTGGGTGGTCAATGGTGCTCCAGGTGGCAGGAATAACCCAGAGAGATGTAAAATAAACCCAGGGTGGAGACCAAGGCCACCCCACAGTTTGGTCTGCCAGTCATAACATTTCTGGTTTCCACCTCCGTGCAGTTTATACAGAACTTTTTTCCCCTTCTTTTCTTCTCTGTGGGCCTAGTACAATGCCAGGCTTCATTTATTCCATCAAATCCATAGCAACACCACAACCAGAGACCTGGCCTTCTCGTGCCCACCCTGACAGCCCCAGCAGTGGGTTTCACACAGAGCCCTGACACGGGGTGGTGGGAACCAGATGGCTTCAGCGGCCGTGGTCTGACCTGGTGCTTTGCCTTCTCCTTGGCAGGCTATCGGTACAACGACTTGGTGTCCCCTCACTACCTGAACATGATTGCCAACCTGTCGGGCTGCTCTGCCCACCGCCGCACGCCGAACTGCTCGGATATCTGCTTCCACAAGAAGTACAGGACCCACGATGGCTCTTGCAACAACCTCCAGCACCCGATGTGGGGTGCGTCGCTCACAGCCTTCCAGAGGCTCCTCAAACCCGCCTACCAGAACGGATTTAACCTTCCCCGGGGTTTTTCCTTGGCAGAAGATGCCAGGGACCTGCCCCTTCCTCTACCCCGCCTCGTCTCCACTGCCATGGTTGGGACTGAGACCATCACCCCCGATGACCAGTTCACGCACATGCTCATGCAGTGGGGCCAGTTTCTGGACCACGACATGGACCAGACGGTGGCAGCCATTAGCATGTCCCGCTTCTCAGATGGAGCACCCTGCAGCGAGGTGTGCAGCAACGACCCGCCGTGCTTCTCCGTCATGGTCCCCGCCAACGACCCCCGTGTGAGGAACGGGCGCTGCATGTTCTTCGTCCGCTCGAGCCCCGTGTGTGGCAGCGGGATGACCTCCCTGCTGATGAACTCCGTCTACGCCAGGGAGCAGATCAACCACTTGACATCTTACATTGATGCCTCCAACGTTTATGGCAGCACAGAGCAGGAATCACGGGAGCTGCGGGATCTGAGCAGCCAAAACGGGCTCCTGAAGCAAGGGCAAGTTGTGCCGAGCTCGGGGAAGCATCTCCTTCCCTTTGCTGTAGGGCCACCTACTGAGTGCATGAGAGATGAGAATGAGAGCCCCGTGCCGTGCTTCCTGGCCGGAGACCACCGTGCCAATGAGCAGCTGGGTCTCACGGCCATGCACACGCTTTGGTTCCGGGAGCACAACCGCATTGCCACCAAGCTGTCAGCCCTCAATCCCCACTGGGATGGAGACCTCCTGTATCACGAGGCGCGGAAGATTGTGGGTGCCCAGATGCAGCACATCACCTATGCCCAGTGGCTCCCCAAGGTCCTCGGGGAAGCTGGGATGAAGATGCTGGGTGAGTACAAAGGCTACAACCCCAACATCAATGCGGGGATTCTCAACGCCTTTGCCACTGCTGCCTTCCGCTTCGGGCACACCTTGATCAACCCCATCCTGTACCGGCTGAACGAAACCTTCCAGCCCATCCGCCAAGGCCACATCCCCCTGCACAAAGCCTTCTTCTCCCCTTTCAGGATCACCCAGGAGGGTGGGATCGACCCCCTCCTCCGCGGGCTGTTTGGGGTTCCTGGGAAAATGCGGGTCCCCTCTGAACTCCTCAACATGGAGCTGACGGAGAAACTCTTCTCCATGGCACACTCTGTCTCACTGGACTTGGCTGCTATCAACATCCAGAGAGGGCGAGACCATGGCATCCCACCTTACAACGACTTCAGGGTCTTCTGCAACCTCTCATCTGCACAGGAGTTTGAGGACCTCAGAAACGAGATAAAGAACTTGGAGATCAGGGAAAAGCTCAGGAGGTACTGTAGCCTGGACTTGGAGGCAGCAAAATGACTGGAGATCAGTCAGTGAGATGTTTCTGCTCCTCCCAGGACACCCATCAGATAACCTTCCCAGATACTTCTTCTGATGTTAAGATAGGGTAATAGCTGTGGTTTAAGAACGGGGTAAGACAAATGAGGTGTCTCCAAGTGATCAGTCTGGTTCTGAGTGGAATGTCATCAGGCACTGCTGTGGTGTAGTCTGGGAGCAGGTTGAGCCTCGGGGCTATTTTCCAGTGAGACTAAACTGCACCCTATCTGCACTGGCTGCCTCTTTGCAGGGCAAGCCTTTATCCCATTGTCTTATAGATAAGACCATTATAAATATTGTCCAGATGAGTTCCTTGCATACAAATTCCTACGATGTGATCAGATTTATTTTATCTCCACTCTTGATAGTCAGTTAAATTTTGTTTTTTTTATTATTACCTCTCATCTTGCAGTTTATATGGAACTACTAAAAATATTGACCTGTTCCCAGCACTGATGGTGGAGGATCTTGTCCCTGGCACCAGAGTTGGACCAACACTGATGTGCCTGTTAACGACGCAGTTCAGAAGACTGAGGGATGGAGACAGGTATTATCATCGGAGTCAATCCAAAGTCACCAGTATTCTGTTTGGGGGGATTTTTTCCCTATGAGCAGGAAGAGAACTTGTAATTTTTTATTATTTCTTGTCTTACGATAGGAGGTCTCCCCTGTCCAGTGCATTTGCGAAAGGACTCGTCGCAATTACTGTCAGTGTGTCCTTTTCTGATATAAAGATTCTCGTTTCACTGCAGGACATTGAGGATGTGCCCAATGTCTCCTGAAAATGCTAGAAAATGTCTGCAGGACCTTCCTTCTCATTCCTATTTGCTACTTGTGTGAATAATACCCATCTTTGCCTGATGATATACTTAGGGCAGGAGCATTGTTCACCCGTGTCCCAACCTGCTTCAGCAGAGCTGTCTGAGTCCTGGGATTCCCCTGCCAGCGGCTGTACCTGCAGGTGGTGGCACCTTGCAGCTCTGACCAGCCGCTCCTGGGGATCCATGGGTTCAGAAAAGGGCAGTCTGTGTTCGCCTGACACCAGAATAAAAGCTCCTTTTGAGGGGTGTGGGTGCTGCCACACAGATGTAGGGGAAATCGTCTCCCTCTCCCAGCCTCAGTCCCCGTCCTCCTCCCCTACTCCTGACTCATGCCGTGATTACAACCCACTGCAGATTTTGGTATGAGAATCCCGGAGTCTTCACGCCGGCGCAGCTGACTCAGATCAGACAGACGTCCCTTGCTCGTGTCATCTGTGACAACAGTGACCACATCCAGCAGCTCCAGAAAGATGTCTTCCTGGTGGCATCATACCCACAGGGCATGGTTGGCTGTGAGGAGATTCCCACGGTGGACCTCCGTTTGTGGCAAGACTGTTGTGAGGGTAAGGAATGAGGCTGCTCCACCACCGACCAACGTGGGGATGGCTCTGGGTGGCATTTGTCACATGTCACCAGCTTATAGGCAATACCAGGAGCTGGTTTCATGGTACACTGAACTGTGTGTCAGCAAATGGATGCATCCAGGAGTCCAACTGCCTGACGACTTCAGGGCTGACCAAAAGTTAAAGCAGATTTTGAAGGGCATTGTCCAAACCCCTCTTAAACACTGACAGTTATGGGGCATCGACCACCTTTTGAGGAAGCCCGTGAGCTTCATTGAATCTGGCCAAAGGTCCACCTAGCTGAGGGCTTCTGTCTCTGGCAGCAGCCAATAGCTCATGCTGGACCAGGACGTAGGCATGGTGATCCCCACCACGTATCACTTTACAGATTCAGTTTGGAGTCTGTAAAACTCTGCCATTAAACCACAGGTTGTCCCGTTGTGCTATATTCTGGCTACAGTTGTCCAGCTAAGACGTGGGAATCCATGCATGACGCATGCCCTGTTACACACCTTTGTTGCCTCCTCCTCTCCCGCACGAGAGATGTGTCGAGGGTGGATGGTGAAGGAGGGCAAGCGCTGCCTTGTGTTGCCTTCAATCCCCATGGTTCTGCTTCAAACACAAATGATCACCACAGACTTTCCCTTCCTTCCCAAGACTGCCAGACACGCGGACAATTGAGGGCTCTTTCTCAGCGGTTCCGAAGCAAGAGGTCTCCTGGCTTCAGCTACCCAGAAGAAAACCCTGCCAAGCATAAGCCTGCCTTCCCCAGGTGTAGTATCACCACTTCTTTTACCTCCATTTGATGAAGCATAAGAAAAGGTTTTAATAACTCAGTCCATTCAGGCCTTTGAAATGGGCATTCTGCAGAGGTCAGGAGCGTTTCCATAGATAGATGCTGAGCTTGGTCAAAGTCCTCGAAGACTTTAGTGCAGAGCCTGACTGGTATTTAAATATCTGGGCTGGATGGCTGTTTAGTTGGCATCTCTTGGCAGGTGAATTTGGGAGTTGGGCCCTTCTGTTTGGTGCTTACTTGGAGGCTGAGATTGGAGAAGGCAGAATGATTCTCTCATCCAGGGAGCTTCCCTTTGCGTAATCCTTTTCACTTCTTATCCCTCACCCCAGAAATGAGGTGCCTTCTCCAAGCCCTTCCACCAGAGAGAATCTCGAGTCCCTTGTGGCTGAACTGGAGAAGACAGTTGCTTCCCTACGGAAACAGGTAAAACTTCATGCCCCAACTCCGTGGAATCACCCCAGGAGCAGGATTTAGCTATGTGCTATGGGCAGCCTCTGTGACTTCTGTGCCCTCCAGAGCCAAGGGCAACCATCTGATCGGAGGGAAGTAGTGGCAGGTAGAGAAGAAGCAGAGTAGGGAGAGGAGAGATGAAGCTGAGCTCTGTGAGCTCGAACCTCTATAACTGCAGGGAAAAACACGAGTCTGAGCCTCAACGGAGGTAACTTGAGGTGGTGCTTTCTTCTTGTATTTGGGACAGGTTAGAGATTATCTGTGCAAGGGTGCAGGCTCCTCTTAGAGCTGCTGCTTTCTTGTCCCCACCAGGTGAATGCACTGGAGAGCCAGCTGAGGTGGCACCACAGGAACACCAGCACGCACGGACAGGGGAAGAAGACTGGAGACAAATGGAGAAAAAGATGACCACGTTGCCAGTTTGTATTAGGTCAGTGTGTTTCTTCTGGGCTGGGGTCCGAGAGGTGGATCAATGTGGTGCTGCTAAGCCTATGGTGGGACACATGAGCAGTTCACATGCAGAAAAGACTGTTGCAGAAAGAACTGAAGCAATCTGGTGATGATGGGACAAGAGGTGATAGGCTTAAACGCAGCAGGTGAGACACTCGTTCCTACCAGTAATGATCAGTGACTCACTGGAATGGGTTGTCTGGGAACGTTATGGCGTATCCATTCCTGGAGGTCTTTTAAGAACTGGTTTGGCAAAGATGGGGAAAGACGTAAGTATAGGATGGACGAGGTGGACTGGGTGAGGTTTCTCAGGCCTATTCTCCTTGGGAGTCCAGGTAGGTTTCTTCTAGCAACACCTAATATCCCAACCCCAAATCCAACAGCCCGCAAAGGGCCTTTGCAGGGAGAGATACCACAGAGCTCAGCGATGGAGTAGATGGACTGGTTCCTCCTCAGGACATCTGGGCAGATGGAGCAATCCGTCATTTGCCTACATATTGACAGAGACTTCCCCCTCGACAACTGAGTCACTGTGCACCTCTCTCCTGAAAGCGCCAGTCCTCTGTTTGCTCGGCTCCAGACGAGGGGGTGAGGATGTTCAGGCGCGTGTTTAAGGTCGCTGGCAGCACCGGGCCAGCCTGGAGACCTCTAGTCCCCTGTGTTTAGGGCCACGGAGAGCACGGGCTGAGCTTCCGTAGCCCACTTTCCGTGGAGATCCCTGCAGCCTTGAAAGAGAGGACGCACAACTTGCTGGCACCTGCCAGTCTGGAGGAGGTGTTTAATGTTTTTTACGCGTTGCAAATGATTACTGCAGGGACAGGAGCAGAAGAGTTACGCAGAAGCATTGCTCTGCCAGGCAGTCTGTACTAGAAGGAGCATCCTCTGGAAGGGAGATTACAGGAGAGGGCAAGCAGGAGCTGGTCTGTGCTGATCATCTCAGCAGAAAGCAGATGGGGAAGCCTGGAGACTGGCCACGCTGTTTTCCAGTCTGATTTGGTGTGTCGGTCCTTATAGATTTTCCAGTTGAACAGTGATTCTCCTCTAGAAATTTGACTTAAATCACAGTGTGATACACAAGCTGGCTTTTTCTTGTCATCATTTGCAGATCCCTGCAGAGCACTCTAGGGTTTACAGGGTCCCTGAAAAGCATTTCTGTGGTTTTAAAGGGCTGTTGCTAGTTTTGTGCTGCCCCAGACCTGCCAGGCACTGTACAAAGAGCTCGCTCTGCCTCCAGCTGCCTCCCATAGAGTTTTTCCCACTTTCCTCTGCCATTCCAGGTGCCCTGTGACCTGCACTCCTGCTCTCCACCAGCCAGCCCAACCCACTCCTACAGGGCTCAGAAACAGCAGCCACAAGACCCCACGATGCTCTGCCTCCCCTCACACCTCCTGTACCGCTCCCTGTCCCAGGACAGCTGTACTTCTGCCTGTATCGAACCCTCTGCACTGCCTGTCTCTGAGCCCCTCAGCCCCTGGTCCGTTCCCCTCCGGGGATGTGGAGACACCCAGCAGTCTGCCGAGATGCCGCTTCCTTCCGGGATCCCCAGGAAATGGAGAATAATCGGAGCTGCTTTCGTGCCACCGTTCCGCTCTCCTCCTCTTCCCACGCAATGCTGTCACCATCCACCACCCCTTGTCTGAAACGTCCCACGGGCACCCAACTGAAACAACTCCTTAAGAGGCAAACCCTTTCTCAAATGTACTGTGGTGCCAGGAAGCACCTGGAGAAATCTTTTTTTTTTAAAAAAAGAAAAGAATAAATAAATAAATAAATACGGAACCCAAAACACCCTCCTCCTCCCCCCTCCCCCCCCCCCACCATCTTATCATGCCAACAGAAAGAGCAAGAGGAACCTCAGGGCCCTGGCAACCGCTGTTTGGGCTGGGCTTGCCGTCCCTGCCAGCAGCATGGAGGTGAACCCAAGGCTTGGGGAAGTCTCCCGATTGTTTGGGTGCTTCGGGACGGGGTGCCAGACCCAGCAATGCCGAGATCAGCCGCTGTGCTTTGCCACGAGTGACCTACCGTTACGTGCCTGGTGCTCAAAAAACATTTTCCTCGTTCTCCAACTTTCTGCCCCTTTGGGGGGGATTAATTTGATTTGTGTTTCTCTTCCCTTTTTTTTTTTTTTTTTTTTTTTTTTCCCAAAAGGCTCTTTGCTGGAAGATGTATTTTGAGTGCAAATGTAACAGGACCTGGAACAGAACCTCAAATAATTAGATGTAATGGGCGCTCTCATTAGTGGAGGGGAGCTGCTGGTTTCTGTCAATTAGTGCGGGAGAACACGATGTGCAGTGTTTGACACGCGGATGAATGCAAAGTGCTGGTTGTGTTCGTTGCTCCCAGGTGCTCTGCAGCTAAACCAGGACCATGTAACCAGCTCTACGGAACAGCTCTTCTGGTTTTGTTGCTCTTTGAAGGTGCTTTTTAGTGGTGCTAGAACTAAAGTCCCTGTGTACCCACCACAGCCCCAAATCTGGGAGCAGAGTGGTTTTTAAGACATCCTTGTGAGCTGGGCACGGGGACTAAAGATAAAATACTTGATCCACCAGATATCTGTGCCTTCCTTCTATTTCTCACTGTTCCTGCATCCTCCCACCTTCCTTCCCACGCTGCAAGGACCAGAAACTTTTATGAACATGTGCTTTTTTCTTTTCTTCTTCTTTTTTTTTTTTATTTTTAGGTGTTTTATAGTACCAAAGGGATTCGAAGCAGCAGGGATGCTCCTGGAACTTAATAGGAAAATAAAAATTAAAAAAAAAAGATACTAGAAAAAGGTGGTGATTTATCAGCTATTTCCTGGTGTGGGACTCTGAGCTGTGCGTGCGTGTCCTGCGCAGACAGGGCTTTGCAGGGATGAGTGTGTGTTATGCATGTCTGGCAAGTTCAGCTCAGAGGCAGTATTTAGTCCTCAGGGATGTTTGTCATTTTGAAGTGCTCTTTCATTTAGGTGCAAATCAAGATCCAAAGCCTTGCGTGTTATAAATCAGCTGCACTTGTCTATCGCTTGTACCACTAGAGAACCTAATCTGGCAAAGGTCAATAAAGGTAAATCGGTCTCCAGTCTCCTTCTGCAAACCACGAGTTTGCCAAGTCCTCATTCAAAACAGTAAAGCATAAACGTTCGGTGCTCGATCTAATCAGATGATCTCCAAACGCAGAGCCAAGCAGCACATTTTCCTCCTGACAGAGCGTGACGTGAGGCACAGACATGTCAGAAGCGCTGCAGAGGGGATGTCCCTTCCCCACATGTTGCAATACCTTCATTGCTCCATCTCTTCCCCTCCCCATAGAATCATAGAATCGCAGAATGGTTTGGGTTGGAGGGGACCTTAAAGATCATGTGTTTCCAACCCCCCTTCCCTGGGCAGGGACACCTCCCACCAGACCATGTTGCTCAAAGCCCCATCCAACCTGGCCTTGAACACTTCCAGGGATGGGGCATTGGGAAAGATTGGGAAAAATACCCCGAGATATTACACATCCCCACGTGCCACCAAGAGCAAGGCTCTGTGCTGGGCAGGTGGGGGAAGATCTTGGGGGAATTACCCATATCTTCAGGTGTTGCTTTGGTAAGCAGGGAGCAGAATATTTTATTAAAGACTACCTTTTTTCCCAGTTCCCATCTGTAGCAATGTGTAGGGCACACTCACAGAGGGCTGTGCGGTCCTGCCCTCTGGAATCCCCTGGGCTTCTCCGCCTGGGAGAGAGTGAGGGAAGACCCTCAAACCCAGCTTTTGCAGGTTGTTTCGACATCGTGGGACGTGGCGAGCTCAGAGCTGTTGACCCAGGGATGGGTCCAGTTTGTTCTTCGTACACCATAGGGTTGGAGTCTGCAGCTTGGACTCCTAGAATTAATTTTCCATTTCCTTTTTTTTTTTTTTTTAAGTGACCTCTTTCAAAAATCCAACTGCACACCCAAAACGAGCTTACCCAGACCGATTACAGGCAGAGGAGGATTGAAATAATGGGCTCAAGGCCAGGAGTGGAGTTGCCAGGCACAAAACTCCCACTAATTGGATGGAACAGTTAAATGACAAAACCCAGGCAGGGGCTGGGGTGGGGGCTGGAGGTGGGGTTTCTCACCAGAGCAGCGACCTTCGGGCGGCTTGAAGCACACGTGCAACATGCGAGGTGGAAATCTCCATCTTTTGGCCGGTCCCTGTGGATGCTGGGGTTTGACAGGAGGGTTGTAATGTGTCTGTGTCTAAGTGTGACCAGGAGTGAGGGGCGTGGGGTGCTGACGGCAGCAGGAGCCGGGGGTTTTGTGCCAGGGCTCGGCTCTGGGTGCTACCTGGGGCTGATCCAGACCCTGCACCAGCCGAGGACCCCCTGATGCTGAGGGGGACCCGTCTCTGCTGGAGGCTGAGCCAGCATCAGGTCCTGGTGGATCTGGGAAGTGGATTCCCTAGAGATCCTCTGCAACGGGGAATTAGTGGGAGGAGGCAAACACTTTAGCGGGGTGACACTGGGAGGTCATTGCAGACCAAAAGGAAAAAGGATCTTGTGTTATAAACCCCACAAATATCCAAACCACTTCAGATCTCTTCTAAGGTTAGTTCCTTAATTCTGTTTTAACTCTCACACATTTGTGGATGCAGTTATTTTCCTATGGAAAAAAAACAACAAAACAAAACAAACAAAAAACCCTCCTACACAAGCGAGATCAAGACTATTAACTGGAGTCAGCCACTTGTCACAAGAGCTGCTTGAAGAACAGAGAGCTGTGTTTACCCGTGCTCCTGTAAGAAGCAGGAGAGCACACTTTAACATAATAATTAAAAAAAAAAAAAGGAAAAAAAAAAGCTATTCTCCTTCTTCGAGAGCGACGAGCCTGGCTCCAGCTGTGCCCGTCTCCCAGATGTGCCTGCGGGTCTGAGCGTGGGACTCCCGCCTGCAGACTCATCCCACCTGCAGACTCGTCCCACCAGATCAACCAGTTTCACTTTCAGAAATAGGAAGCTGGCCGGGAAGGGCTGGCGAGTGCCCAGACGCGCGCGAGGGACGCGGGACGGCGGCATGAGCTGCCCGGCCGGCGGCATGAGCCCGGGATCGTCCCTTCCTCTAGCCTCGAGGAGTGCGGTGGCATAGACCACCCCATCCACCGCATCCACCAGGGATGGAGCAGTTTGTCCGGAAGCGTTTGACCTTCCTGACCTCCTTCTGGAATAAACTCCGTCCCCGCTCCGTGCCGGAGAGCTGCTCGCTGGGGTATCTTGGTTCCGATTCCGTTTCGCTGCACTCGGAGCCCAACTCCATTTCCTTCATCCCCAAGTCCTCTCTCTTTATCGCTTTATACGCTTTCACAGCCCGGAGCGAGGAAGAACTGAGCGTAAGCGCAGGGGACAAACTGCGTGTCCTCAGAGAAGAAGGAGAGTATGTCTTAGCCCGGCGGCTGCTGGGGGAGCCGGCCATGGGCTACGTTCCTGCTGCCTACGTGGCCAACCTCAGCCAGGGCACCTCCACTCACCGGCCGTAAGTATCCTGTGCTCTGGACCTGTAGGGGGATGGAGGCTGGACCATGTCCCTGCCCAGGGAAAGGTAGCGCTCGCCCTCTGCTCCGGCGTGGAGCATAAGCTCCTCGTCCCCCGGCTTTTGCCACCAGCGGTGGTGGGACTGAGAGGGGACCTTCCTTCCCTGAGCATCCCCACTGTGAAGCTCCTGCAGCTCACAGCAGTGGGGTGGGGGCATTCAGCACATCCCATCTAGGGGATGCACTGGGGAACAGAGATGCTGGTCCCCCTTCCCAGGTGCATCACCCTTGCACGGGATGAGGTGGCTCATCCGGGCTGGGATGTGGTGCCATGGTGTACTCCGGTGCAGTTTGGGTGCTGAATAAACGGGCTCCTGCTTGTTCCAGCTCCTTTCCCTGCATGAAAGGGGAGGTGGGAGAGAGCTGGGGAAGCTTCTATCTGAGCCCTGCTGGCTCCAAAGAGCCCAGGAGTGTCGGGAAAAGCAGTTTGGATAGGACCTGCCAGGAAGCCCAGAGCTCTGTAGGGCCAAGCCAGTCCACTGCTGCTGTCCGGCTCCTGCTCATCTGGGGCTGGGGGTTCCCTCCCTCTCGGTGCCTCTTCCACCCGATGTGGAGCTCAGGTTGATGTCTCAGCCCTCGCTCAGCCGGGGAAAGCCCAGGCTCATCATTGCATAAGGCAGCCTGGTCCTGACACGCCGGGCAAAGCGCCCCAAGACACTGCTGTTCCCTCTGTGCCAGGCCCTGAGTCACAGCTGGCGATGGGGAACGCACGGATGGGATGGGTGTGATCGCCCTGCAGCCTCCCCCGGTGCTCGCCCTGCGCTGCCCGGGCATAGGGGAAACGGAAAGGAGCAGGGGGAGCCTGGAAAGGGACCCCGAAGTGCAGGGGCAGTGACTGGAGCTGGTGGGATGGGAGACACCCTCCCTACGTGTGCTCTGGAGAAAGGCGGGTCTGGTCTGGTTTGGACCGTGCTGGGACCACACCAGTGAGGACCATGGGCTCGCTGCTTTGGTCCCATGGCACAGAACAGTCGGGCAAGCTACAAGCGCAGCGTGGCAGCCAGGGCGAGCGGAGAGCATGCAGACTCTGCGGAGCCGCAGGTCGGAGCTGGGTGGTAATTTGTTCGGCTGTGTAACCCCATCACGTATAATTTCCTGCACGGCTTCTCAGACGCCGGCGATCCCAGCTAATGATGAAACCTTCGGCTTCTCGCCTCCCAGCTGTGTCAGGCTGGAGGAAGCAGCCCCGTGCTCCCCTGTGTCCTGCTGAATCGGGACCCAGCCGCCCAACCTGCCTTTTCTTGCTGGAGATTCGGTGATGAATCTCAGCATTGATCGGGCACAGAAGAGGGGTTTGGCTGGGTCTTCCCTCCTGGCTCGGTGCTGCTGAGGTCCCCTGTGTCTGGAGCAGCAAAGGGCAATTCCTGGAGATGTTTTCATTGATGAGATTTGCTCTGAGAGCTGGTTGTGTCCATGACCCGCAGGTCA
Source organism: Numenius arquata (assembly GCF_964106895.1). Lineage (NCBI taxonomy): Eukaryota > Metazoa > Chordata > Aves > Charadriiformes > Scolopacidae > Numenius > Numenius arquata. The sequence continues at coordinate 3,683,064 of NC_133587.1, read as the reverse complement.
AGAAGTGCAAAGCGATCCTGAGCTGTTGCCCTCATGGCAGGACACGTGGGTGCAACCGCACCAGAGCATCTTCTGCTCAGCACCAGGCTGTTGGTGCTTTATTCACTGCAGGCTGTCAGCCCACTGAGCCACGGGGTGAAACCCTCCTGATTTTGGGACAGAGCTGAGACCTGGCCAGCTCGACACAGCAGTGACCAGAGACTGCTAGAGGAAACGGTTTGCAGTCAGCAAAGCTGCGATAAAATGCAACGTGCCTGCAAAACCAATGGGGTGAAGCACCCCCTATGCAGGCTGGCCATGGTGTGTGCTGGAAGCCACGTTGGCAAGCTCTGAGCCCCTGGGCTGGCCACCGGGCCACTCGCTTGGTGGCTACCAGGGGCGAGCAGATGGTTGGAGGGAGCTGCTCGTGCTCAGAAGGTGCAGGAGCCCCTGGGATGGATGTGGAACCATCTGAACGCCATCTCTTAACCCCTCTGCTCTGCTCCCCCAGCTGGTACTTCAGCAAGATCAGCCGAAACGAAGCCGAGCAGCTCCTCCTCTCGCCTCCCAACCAGCACGGCTCCTTCCTCGTCCGGGACAGTGAGAGCAGCAAGGGCGAGTACTCTCTCTCAGGTAATTTTGTGGCAATTAGCCAGAGAAAATGAGCAGAGGGAAAGGAAGCAGGCTGTTCCTTAGGGGCAATTCCTGGCTTGGTCAGCACAGGGTGAAAAAGATGGGAATATGTTTAAAGCGTTTTATGGCATCAAGTGAATTGACTGCTTCCTAGAAGCAGGGGGAAAGCTAATAGATGCAGGTATGGATTGCCAAATTATGGAGGTAAAGGAAAGTACGTTGCTCCCGTCCAGGATATGAAAGCCATAAGCAATTCACAGTGGCTTAATGATGGTTTCGTGGCCCTAACTCCCAGGATTTCATTCCAACGGCTTTTGTCATATGAGGCTAGTCTAAAAATATGCAGCCACTCCAGGTTGCCAGGGCCTGGGCTGCTCCCACGTACAGAAATCAGAATTCAGGGAGTTTCGGACCAGGCAGCGCCGTTACGACCTGGTCCGATCCACGTAATATCAATCCTGAGACATTCACGGCGAACCGCGCATCCCACCCATTGTCCCCCCGGGATGCAGCCTGTGGGAGCTCCAGCTGCCCCTGGTTTATCCACCTCCAGCAGCCACCAACTCTGCCACTCTCCAAGCAGTTCGTTTGTGTGGGGAATTATCCCTGCTAATAAAGCATCATCTCCCCGGTCCAAAGGAGCCACACAAGGCCAGGAGTCTTCTGAGCCAGGGGGTGGGAGCAAACGGGGTGATGGGGAGGGGGTATGTAATACCCCAGGGGGGAGTTGGGGTGCTTTAGGGGGAATTAATAGACCCCGTGCCTGGAAAGGAGAGAGGGTGAGAATCAGCAGGGAGGTGGGAAGGAGCCGGCGATGGCATGAGCTAAGCTTTCCCCCTCCTGCGCTTCCCCCACAGTTCGCAACCACACGAAGGTCAGCCACTTCCGAATCTGCAAGAGCCCTGGGGGCAGCCTCTACATCCAGAAGGGACATCCCTTCCCGGACATGGAGGAGCTCCTGGCCTTCTACACCAAGCACTGGAAGGTCATCCAGAGCCCCTTGCTGCAGCCCTGCAGCCCCGCGGTGCGTACGCCAACAGCGCGGCTCAGCCGAGCTCCCAAAGATGGCCAGGATGAAAAAAGGAAAGAGAAATTAGGGGAAAAATAGAAATAATTAGTCTATCCATTTGGGATTTGAGCTTTATTAAACTAAATTTAAAATACAGCATTATTATAGCTGCCAGCATCACCTCTTATTAACCACGTTAAGGCCAGGCATGGAATTTATATATATTTTTTACCAGCCAAAATGCATAGGCTTTTCTGAAATGTCTTCTCCATCTCAAAGACTAGAAACCATGTTGTTACAAATCCCTGCGATACCGAATCTGGAAATACTTGCGCTTTCAATTTTTTTTTTTCCTAGACCATGTTGCTTTTATATAGTTGACATGCCAATTAGTGTGGCACCCATAAATCCAATTAGAGTATTAATCCCAAATTGCCGACTCATTTCCTGATTAGAACTCCATTCACCAATTATGCCTTAGAAATAACAATTAAACATGTGAATAATTCGAGAGTGAAATTAAAAGGTGTAGGATAAAAGAAATGCTTAATGAGCTGAAGTCTAAATCAGCCATAATACGCAATAATATTCATTTACCCATTTCTATTTATTGGTGGAAATGGAGAAAAGCCACCTTTGAGGTCTGATGAGGAGGGAATTATGACTTGAATTCCTGATATTTCATGTAGTCTCCAAAAATCTCCCCCCTTGCACACGTTGGCTCCCAGCAGGGGATGCCCCACATGCTTTGTGCCCCCAACAAACATTTGGCAGAGGGGAAAGCAATGCCCAGGCTGCAGCCCCAGTGGAACGTTGGTGGTGGAGCACCGTGTCCTGTTCACGCCTCTGTGGCCACCAGGCCTTGAAGGGCACCAAGAGCTGGTGCAGGCTCCACCAGCAGGTCCTACCTGGCTGGTCCAAGTATACAATGCCCATTTCACAGACCCCACCTGAGAGGGACGGCTGGGAGCGCCCGCGCTGGGAGTTCACCCTGCGGAGGAAGCTGGGAGAGGGCTACTTCGGAGAGGTGTGGGAAGGACTGTGGAGGAACACGGTGCCAGTGGCCATCAAGATCATAAAAGGTAGGTGCAGGAGCAGATGCTAACAGTGGCCGACTGGGTCTCTTGTTCACTGCCACATCATTCAGCCCCTTTTGCTTCTGAGTCCTCTCAGTCATTGTGTCTGTCCTATCAAGCAAACTGTGGTAGGACCTGGCAAGTAGCCACTGAACTACTTCTATAGCCCTGAGCTTGGACTTCACCTTTATAAAATGGCTCTTTCCAATGAGTTTGTGACAAGTCAAGTCCTGATGGAAAACAGGGTCCAAAGCCCCATGGAAAACATCTCTTGGGTATCTGGATCTGAGATAACGAGGTATGCAGACAGGAACTTCGAGAGCAGGAGTGGCTTGTGAGGAGGAAAATGGTCCTCATGCCAGTTGGAGGTGCTGAGTGAGAAAGTAGCTCACAACGGTCATGTTGTCTTTCTCCCCTAGCTGACATGAAAGCAGAAGACTTCACCAAGGAGATTCAGAACCTGAAGCGCCTGAGGCATGAGAAGCTGATCCAGCTCCATGCTGTCTGCTCACTAGATGAGCCCGTGTATATCATCACTGAACTCATGCGGAAAGGCAACCTCCACAGCTACCTCAACAGTGAGTACCGGAGCTCGCACCGCGGGGAGTGGGCTCCTGGGGCAGCAGTGCTCTGCAGATGCTTTCCATGCCCTGGAATGGCCCTACAAACCCAAGTGAGGACCCTAAGAGAAAGAAAGCCTGGTTTCCATCCCACTTAGATGAGTTGTAATGCAGAGAAATCCATGGGCTTTTGGTGGAGATGCTCTTGGGTGAATCCGAGACCCAAAGACAGTCTGGTGTGATCCTTTTTGTGTCCATATGGGTTGAGTCCATTTCAGTCCCTGTGAGCCCAGCTGTGCTGATAGAGACCTTCATCCCTCCTTCTTCACCCTCCTGTGGGCTGCCAGGTGGAGAGAAACCCCTCTCCTGTGTTTAGGCAGCTCTACCTTCAATAGGAATGAAATGACCGAACCTCTCCCTGGGTCCAGCAGCATAGTTTTGTTCACCTGCAGAGCTGGTAACAGAGCATGGTCACTCATCACCTGGCCAGCAGTTTATTTTTCTTGGCCTTTCTTTTCCTGACTCAGTAATCAGTCTTGAAGGGAAACAAGACAAACAGCTCCCACCAAGACCTGTTTTTCTACTGGGTGCACCCCCCTCCTCCCCTCCACTGACCTCATTTTTGGCTGTGCCTCCAGCAGCATTTGGTGCCTGAGGAGCTGGAGCTTGCAGGCAGGACAGGTTGAGAGGCCTGGCTAGAGATTTGCATGGCAGAAGGTCACCTTTAGCTTTGAACAAGCTGTGGATGTCTGTGTCCTCATTGCAGCACAAGGCGCTCTTCAGAGCTCACCCCAGACCCATTTCTGAGGAGCCCATGGCTGTGCTGCACTTCCCATGTGGCACAACCAGGATAGTTAGGCAGGACCTCCAGTTCAAGGTTTTACATGTTCCCTGGGTCCCATGTTGTCAGCACAGGATTTCCTTCCAAACCAGGACACCCAAAATAGATGTTTCTAGACTGCACCCAATGCTTGGATCATCTGGGTTAACAGGTCCTGAAGGGAAGTCCCTGGGCACCTCCCACCTGCTCAACATTGCCTGCCAAGTGGCAGATGGGATGAGGTACCTAGAGGAGAAGCACATTGTCCACCGGGATCTTGCAGCCAGAAACATCCTAGTGGGAGAGGAACTCACCTGCAAAATCGCCGATTTTGGACTTGCCCGGCTCCTCAAGGTTGGTCAGCAGGATGCTGTGGTCTCTCCCATCACCCCAGGCCACCAAGCTGCTGCATGCTGCAGCCGTTCCCTCGTCATTCCCTTTCCCAGCCCGCAGCCCCAGCAAAGACCCAAAAGCAGCTGCTGTGTTCATCATACCATCCCTCATGACCCATCTCCCATTGCTTTTCAGGATGACATTTATTCTACCAGCAGCAGCACCAAAATCCCTGTGAAGTGGACAGCCCCGGAGGCAGCCAACTACCGCACCTACTCCCTCAAGTCCGATGTCTGGTCCTATGGGATTCTGCTCTACGAAGTCTTCACGTATGGACAGATCCCGTATGAAGGTAGGGGATGCATCCAGTGCTGCTCCATCCACATGCTGGGCAGCTCGCCCATGGTCCCCAAAAGCCAACATATCATTAGTTATTATATTGTCCCTTCCACAAGGGCTGTGGAAGCAGCTCCTAGAGCACGAGCAAGTTATTGTCCACTTTGGGGATTACTGAGAGGGGTTTTCAGTGCTTGCAGTGAAAGGAGCTGGGGGCAGGAAGGTGGTACAAGCTTGATTATCTCCCACAGCATCTCCTCTACCAACCTCGTGGCAGAGAGACACCAGTTCACAGCAGCACCAGTTGACTTCTTGGCCCATTGCAGATGTACCTTCAGGGCATTCTTTGGGGACATTAGATTGAGGGGCATCTTCTCCTTCCTTGCAGGAATGACAAACCAAGAAACCGTACGGCAAATCACCAGGGGCTACCGCCTTCCCCGGCCCAGCTCCTGTCCTCCTGAGATCTACAGCATCATGCTGGAGTGCTGGAGCGGCAACACGGAGGAGCGTCCTACCTTCCTGGCCCTGCGGGAGAAGCTGGGCTTCATCTACAGACGGCTGCTCAGCTCCCTCTCCTGAGGAACCCCCCTTCCCACTGTCCTTCCTGCACAAGCCCCTCCAGGCCAGCTTTTGCCGAGAGGCTCCTTCCTCCTGGATTGCCCTCTGACAGGGCTCCACGGAAAGAACATCCCCCCAGAAAACAGCCTGTGGCCCCGCTTGGTCAGGATGCAGGGAGGTGGCCAAGGAAAAAGGCAACCAGTCATGGAGAACTCGGTGCCAGTACTTGGCAGTGTAGCAGCCTGGAAAAGCCCCGTGGTAGTGAAGGCATCACCCAGAGTTTACATCTTCATTCAGCCAGTAGGGTGGGAGGTCCCTGCCGCTCCCCACACCAACGTGAAGGTTTCTAGTTTGTGTTCAGTTGTGGCTCAGCTTGATTTTTCTTGTAGCGTGTGTCCGGTGTATTTATCAATAAATGTGTGCGCATCCAGCCATGTGAGTCCTTGCAGGACATCGCTGAACCCTCAGCCCTCACCAAGCTGCTCTCCTCCCTGCCCAGGAAGCAGTGGTTTGCAACCAGTCCCGCTCTTACAACCACAGATATAACCATTTTCGCGTCTCTTTGGTCTATGTTCACAAAGATGTGTGTTAAATTGTGTGCCTCTGCCACCTCTTTCCCCAGGCGGCAGCCCTTCATGCCCCGCGGACCCTGCACAGGCACCTCCTGCTGGTGCTGCTCCGCTCTGGCTCCTTGCCTTCCTCACCAGCGTGCGGTTATTCCAAGAAAAATGTATGCCTGGGTTCAAATATTTAACACCCAGGTGCAGGCAGCACTTGGCAAAACGCTGCTTTGCCCTTCGTCACACCCGTGGAGCAAAGCCAGGAGATGCCCCCACCACCCCCAGCTCCTCGCCGAGCCCCTCTCGCCCTTCCCGGCGTACGGCATCACGGGAGGACCTTGACCCCTTATCTCCCCAGAGCTGGGGGGAGCGTTTCCTCCAGATGAGCACCTTTTGTGTCCCCCTGGCACGCTCTGGGAGGCCGGGCTGTCCTTGGCAGCGCTGGAAGGACTCGCTGAAAAGCAGCACCAGGAGCAGTGCCAAAGCCGTGGGCAGGGGCTGCTCGAGCACCGATGCGCTCGGGACACTGGTGGTGGGGAGAACAACGTGCCGTGGGCGAACCACCTCACGCAGCCAGGGCTGCGTGGGCTTAGGTTTCCTTCCAACAAGGTTGTCTGTCTGCAGGAGACGGGGTGACCCGTAGGGTTGAAGCAACAGCAGAGCTGGAATATATCAAGTTAATAAAGTTTATGCAATGCTCTCCCTGCCTGGGCAGCGGCCGTGCTGTGCGAACCAGCAGAAACGAGCCTGGCTGTTAATTGAGCAAGTCTCCAGGCGCGAGGGGCCTGGAAAGGGGATGCAGGGAACGCGGTTTAGATGTGTGATAAATTCAGATCCGGCCACGCATCCTCTGAAGCCCGAGCGAGGGTGAGGCGGTTGCCGAGCCCACGGGAGCTGCGGCCGTGCCCCAGGAAAGGCGGCAGCTCAGGGTTAAAAAAAAACAAAACTAAAAAAGTTTTGGAAAAAAAAAAAAAAACCAAAACTAAAAAGGGTTGGTTTTGCCGCATAGTTTGGACACGGTTGCAAGAGGAAACCCTCATCTTGCAAAGCATTTTGCAGCCTGATCAAACACCCCGGCAGAGAGGACACGTAGGCACAGCCCAGGTCCCCTCCTACGAGAAAATAAAGCCCGAAGCCGTGTCTGGCAGGCGATGGGTTTATGGCACCCCAAGAAAGGGCTTGGGACAAGTGTGGTGCAGCAAGATATTAAATTTGCAGGTCTGGCTGCCACCAGATGGAGCTAAAAATTAAATTAAGCAGGAGGAGCAGGGTGTGCGTGAGGGTGGCCAGGGTGGTGGGGCTGGTGCGGGGAGCAGTGGGGCATGGCCGGGGTCCCTCCAGGAGCCGGTGGGGCTGGCAGGGCTGCAGCATCACACGCAGGGCCACAAACCTGCCCACGCTGCTGCAGCAATGCTGTGGGAGGGGGGACACGGGCCAAGCCAGCACTACGCACAGCAGCTTTTCTTTCCTCCTCCACAACTCCATTAAAAGCCGATCTGCTGCTTGGGTTTGCCCTCCAGCGCAGTCTGCTGGCGTTTGGCATTTCTCTGAGTCATTACTTGCTTTCTAAAAGCAGATAGAGTCGAGGGGGGGGAGACCAGATTTTCCCATCTTATCCCAGGATCTCAGCCTGGGGAGGGCACTGCAGCACCCCCAGAATCGGGTCCGCTACAGGGACCCTGCTCTTCCCAAAATCCATCCCACAAAGGCAGAGCTGTGGGGTCCCCACTCCTTTCCGACCCCCTCCGAGGTGGGCATTGCAAACACGTGTTGTTAAAGGCATTCGCTCGCTCTGGTTTCAGCCTGGCACGTGCCCCGTCTGGGGATTCAGTTTGACCGAGTGGCATTTGAAAAGAGGATCAGGCCAACGCGACGCGTTTGGGCTGCAGAGCGTGTTCCTATTTTTAAGGTCCCACACTGGCCTTTGAAGGTTGAGGGGGAAGAAGAACTGCTGGAGGGGACCAAAAAAACCACTGAAATTCTGCAAGCGGCAAGAGGCAGGCAATGAAAAGAAGTATTTCTCACGGCAGGGCTGCTGCGAGAGCTCCTGCGAGGCAGCGGGGTGGCACGAGGGATGCTGCAAGGGCCGAGGGCAAGCAGAAAGCACCGGCTGCTTTTTGCTCAAATACTAGAGTTAACCAACGGTCAAAACAGGGCATCAGGAGGCAGCTGGGGAGCAGAAGAGGGGACATCCATCCCCATGGGGGTCGGTGCCATGGTAGGGGGGTGTTTGCCCCTCCCGGTGGGAAGGGAGGGGGGGGGGATGCTTAGAGGGGGGCATGGTATATAAAGAGACCCTTTGCTTGTCTCACTTCTGTTGCCCGATGAACCCCTTGCTATCCCACCACAGCGGGGCAGCACGATGACCCGAGACATGGGAAATCAGCTGGAACCATGGAATCATTCAGGTTGGGAAAGACCTGCAAGATCATCAAGTTAACCCAGCACTGCCAAGTCCACCACTAACCCACGTCCCTCAGTGCCACGTCTGCACGTCTTTTAAATACCTCCAGGGATGGCGACTCAGCTACTTCCCTGGGCAGCCTGTTCCAGTGCTTGACAGCCCTTTTGGTGAAGAAATTTTTCCTAACATCCAACCTAAACCTCCCCTGGCACATTTTGAGGCCATTTTCTCTCATCCTATCACTTGTTTCTTGAGAAAAGAGACCGACCCCCACAGCGGTGGGGATGGAAACAGCGCTAAAATAAAAGTGCTTGGCCGTCAGGTGCTTTTCCTTAACACATCTGAGTGCTGCGAAGGGGCAAGAAAGGCCCCCAAAGCACCAGGCAACCCCATGCCATCAAGGCGATGCCAAGGTCTTTGCTCTCAGCAATGCCATGAAGCTTCCTGGGAGCACAATTGAGGGGGTGTGTGGGGTGTGAGGGGGGAGCTCTCCCTGTTTTTTCACCCCCACCTGAAAACTAGGGATGCAGAACCGGTGCCTTGGCTCTGCCACAGCCTCCCCCCGGGGGTGCCTGGGGACAGTCCCTGGGTTTGACCCTCCACAATCACGAGATCAACAACCAAATACAGCAATATTGACTTTACCTTTGTGTGTCCACACTTTAATCTGCAGCCTCTGAGGCTGGGAAAAAAATATTTGTCTCTCCAAAACCTGTGGCTGCTGCTGAGAACCAGCAGCAGATGAGACCCCGCTGCTCCCCTGAGGCATCGCGGGGGCAAGCAGCAGCCGAAGGGGTTTGTCTGGGCATGGGAAGACCCTGGGGCAACACTTGCTGGTATGAGCCGGTCCCGCAGCCACCCTTCCCAGCTCACCAGCCAGACAGCACGCCTCATCTTGCCTTACTCAGAATGGAATTTATTCTCCCCCCGCCTTGTTTTTCCTGTGTTTTGCAAAGTTTAAAGGCTGCCACGTGCCTCCCGTGATACACAGCCACATGCACGTAGGCGTAGCCCCCTCCCCAGTACCACCAGTTTGCCACCCAGCTGGAAGTCACATCAGATCAGCCATAGGGTGATGTGCTCCTGTGGATATGGAGGTGACCCCACAGGGTGCTGGTAGCCTTAGGGGTCCAAACTGTACCCCCAAGGCTGCTGGCCCTGGGAAACCCCCTGCAGCCATTCCCTTTGGATGCACACACTTCCAGAGGGGGAGTGGAGGTCCCAGTGCTGCCCCAGCCCCTCCTAGGGACAGGGAAGGGACACAGACCCTCTGCCCTGAGGACAAGGACCGCTGCCTGGAGACACAGAGCTCAGGGAAAAGCTTACACAACACTTTTCCCTTCCAGAAACAAGGAGCAGAGCTGGCAGTGACCCTGGATGCCTCCACAGCACGGATGAAAAGCAGAGCAGCCACCTCCCCCCCCCCCCCCAGCTGCTCTCTGAACCCAGCTCTGCCCTTCGCCCCTGCCTGCACAGGATTTGGGGGTACAAAGTCACCACTCAGGGGTCCTGCAGCCCCCAGAGCACCTGGTGCACACAGGGGCTGTCTATGGCTAAAAACAGCAGAGCAGGAAGATTTGGCACCTTCAAATCGAGCCATGCCAGGGTTTTGTTTGCCTCCAGTAGGAACTGGAGGAACTGGGACCTTGCCCCCTTCCCTGCATGCTGGCACCTGCAGGCTCTTGTTTTCTCAGTGCTTTATCGAACAGCACTCCCCAGCTATTGGGCTGACCACCAAACAGCCAAGTTAACTAATTCAAGGCAAAAATCAGCCAAAACACCACTTGGGGCAGCACAGCACATGGGCCAGCTGGGCACGGGGGCTGCCCAGCTCCATGCACCCCCTGAGCGCCATCTGCCCCATGAGCTCCAGCCTGACATCAGACCCAGGAAACGCAAGCCCTGAGCAAACCTCACCTCCCTCCTGGTGATGGGAGGGCTCACTCCATGCCCAAATCCTTCCCCCAGCCCTGAGCAGACCCAGGCACTCACTCCTGCCCCCCCCCGAGGCTCCGGAGCAGGGCAGGGCAGCGTTGTCTTTGGGGAGGAAAGGGACTTCAGTGCCAGCAGGGACAGGCTGTGCAGCCCAGGGAGGAGACAAAGGTAGGGGAGGCATCTACAACATCACCACAGCCCAGCCGGATCTTGCTCACTTGCAAAACACACACACGCACCAGTGAGTCACTGGCACCACCGCGCCAACCAGCATTACCAGACCCTGCTGCGGTGCGACACCGTGCCGTGTCCCCCATCCGGCCCCACAAACCCCCACAGCACCCCTCTGCCCTCCCGCTCCGGAGGAAGAACCACCCGCAGGGTTTTAAAAGGCTGCTCGACTTTATTAGTTGCCATTGTACAAGTACAAGGTAAATAAAACGTGTTACCGAGTCTGCACGGAAAGGGCATTAAGAAAAGAGTAAAAAGGCTGGTGTGGGAATCATCGGGGGGGGGCTGCTGTGCTTTTTTTTTTTATCACCGAGCAGCACCTTTGCCTCAGAGCAACCTTTGCCTACTCTACGGGGCTGGGAGGGGAAGGGGCTGTGCCCGCCGGTTTGGGGACCAGCAGCCCACCTGCTCATGCCGAGGGCCCGGAGCTGGGCTCACTGGCGTGGCGTCGCCGGCCCGCTCCCGGGACCGGCACCAAGCCACACGCCATAGGTCCTGTTGTCACCCGCAGCGCTCCCAAGCTGCAAGAGAGAGCAGAGAAAAGGGTCAGGCCAACGCCGAGGCGTCGCATTGTCACCCTGCATTTATTTTTGCAGCAAGAGAAGCAGGTGCCCTGGGTATGAAGGTGTCACCATTGGGTCAGGAGGCACCTTGGGGAACGCAGCAGGGATGTCTCTCACCGTGCCACACTGGCACTCCCCTGCATCATCACATCCAAGGAAAGCACTCACCTCTCCGGGGACTCCGACACAGTTGTCATGGCCAGGGGAGTAGTCTTCCCGAAGAAGAAGCTGGCCCACCAGTGGCCAGGGTCGGACTTGGGCAGACCTGGGGGACAGCACGTGCCAGGGAAGGTCCACGTCAGTGCAGCCTGGGCAGCACCACTACCACCCCGGTCTCATCCCACAGGAGATGCTGGGTCACCTCCAGTAAAATCTGCACTGGAGGGGCTGGCAGCAGAATCCCCGTGTGACCCCAAGCCAGGATGGGTGGCACTTACCCGGGGGGTGGGGGATGACCTCCCCAGAGTACTCCGAGCTGCCGCAGGAGCTGTTGCTGGATGTGGAGCTCAGACGCCCTGTGGAGAAATCACAGCCATCAGAGCCACCATTGACCCTCGGTGATGCCATGAAAAGCAGAGCACGGCCTTGATATGGCCGCCTGTGGGGTGACACAGCTCAGTCTCATCATTATCTCACCCCAGTCCTTGCCCAGCTTTAGTGCCAAGTCAATAAAAACCACTAGGAAGGAAATTATACTGGCGAGGTTACAAGCTGGCCAAGAGCAGGCAGCAGAAAAGCACCCAAACCCCTCTTCAGGAAAAGACTTGCAACCCCAAGGACATTATTTAATGGTTTTGCATCTGCGTGCAACGCTTGGGAGGCTTTTACAGATAACTTGAGGCCAAGAAGATGCAGATTCCTGCATATAATCCACGCAGTTTTAGTCCAACTGCTACAATCCTGTTCCTAATTCCAGCTCAAGAGGAACACTTTTAATTCCCTCTGGTTTAGGCAATCCATTAAACCAGAAAGCCTCTCCCCTGGAGAGCTACCGGTGCCTACCATTGCCCAGACTGGTTTTGCAGCTTATTTCCACCACCAGCAGCGTAAGATGCATTCGAAGCCGTCACCTCCCCTCACCTTAACAAGAAGTCAAGGAGTTTGCAAGACCCATCTCCAGCTGGTACAAACCGGGCAGGGGCTGCGGTGGCCCCAAGGAGGGTGCGAGCAGAAGGAGGGATGGCTGCTGGCTGCCCTCCTTCATCAGCAAGGAGCCTGCCAGCCCTCCTTGAGCGGCTTCATCTCTGCCAGAGCCACAACCCATCGAGCTGGCAGGGTGTCCTGCCCGTTGCCAACTCCCCCAGGCCCACCTCAGCCCCCAGCACGCCCTTACTTCTGCGGTAGTTGTGCGTCGCCATGAGCGAGCCGCTGGATGGGATGGATGCCATGGTTCTCGATCTTGGTTCTTGTGCAGATCTAAAAACCTGCGAGCAAAAAAAAAAACACAACACAGGGGCAACCGTCATTGCAGAGGGGTCTCAGCGCAGTCCCCCCGCAGCCCCCCACCCGCCCGGGAACCGTCCTGCACCCAGGCACAAGAGAACTGCAAGAGTTTAAATGCTTTAAATGTGATTTCCCAGGAGATTTGGCACACACACTTCCCCAGCGGCACCGCACCGGGGGGGGGTGTGTGTGTGGGTGGGTGGGTGTGGGGGGGTGTGTGTGTGTGTGGGTGGGTGGGTGTGGGGGGGTGTGTGTGTGTGTGGGTGGGTGGGTGTGGGGGGGTGTGTGTGTGTGTGTGTGGGTGGGTGTGGGGGGGTGTGTGTGTGTGTGTGTGCGCGGGGGGGGGTTAGTGCCCGTGGTGCTACACATGGTTTAAATCCGCAGCTGCAGAGCTCAGCCCGACGTGCAAAGCCAAAATAATTCCTTCGGAAACGACTCTGCTGGCAGGGAGCACAGGCCTGGAAAATCTGCGCAGCCCCTTCCACGGGTGTTGTGCTTCCTTTCAGAAAATCCCGTTCCTCTTTCTGCCCCGACACCGGGGAGTTGCGACATCTCCAGCAGAGATTGCGTAAGGAGCGAAGGAGCGTTTAGCTCGGGGCACGTACCGAGGGGTTTCCTGCGAGGGGTTCCAGCCCCAGCCTGTCCCCAGCATCACCTCCGCCACCCCCCCACCCCCCCCCCCCCTCAAAAGTCGGGGGGCAAAACTACCAGCCCTGCACAACGCATCCCCCCCCCCCCCCCCTCCGTCCCTCTCTCCCAATGAGAAAATCCCTCTCCCTGGCCCACAACATGCCCACCTCTGAGCTGGACAAGTATTTTTTTTTCTCCTGGTACAAAGCACACACCCCCGCTCCGCTCTAAGACGCTGACTCTTCCCACGCCCCACGGTCTGACCCACACTTTTTCAAGCAAACTCCAAGAAGGCCCAAACAGCCAAAGGTGCCACTTGCCAGCACAAGCCACAGTCCCCTGGGCCTGCAGGAGGACACCGAGCCCCCCCGCCACCCGGAGGAACAGCAAAAGCACCGACCCCGGCTCTGAGCCGGGTGTGGGGGGAGGCACCCAGAACCCCGGGACCCCTCACCACCACCCTCCGGGCATCCAGCTCCTCCCCAGCTGCTGCTGAGGCCTTCCCTGGTCTAACGATGCACCCACTTGTTGGGAGTCCTGCTACAGAATGTCCTCCACGCACCCAGGGCCCCATTAATACAGTAATCCTTATCGGGGAAACTGAGGCACGGAGCCGTGTCTCAGAAGCTTGACCCCAAAAGGTGAAACTCGGTGCAGCTTTGCAGTTGATCCTTTCCAAAGCAATCCACCCCACCGCCCGGCCCCCAAATTGCTACAGGGAGCCCCATTTCCTCCCCCTACCACTCCCGGTCGCAGCGCACCTGGGCTGGGCGGCGGTGAGGTCCGGCGGGCGGGCACTAGGGCCGCGGGGAGGAGGAGGGGGGGCGGCGGCGCCGCCCGGGGAACGCAGCGTCCGCGTCCGGTTCGCACCGCACGGCCTGAGCCGCGGCGCTGCCGGCCCCGCCCCCTGCCCCGCCTTTATATACCCTTTGGCCACGCCCCCACCATCTTTTCCACCAATCGGGATGGGGCGGGAGGCCGACCACGCCCCTTTCCCCGGGAGGCGGGGCGGCGGGTGCGGAGCGGCGGGGGCCGGCGGGAGGGGTTCAGGCTTCGAGAGGGGCTTTAAAATTAAGGTATAAAGGAATAAATAGATAAATTTCGATCTGGAGGGATTCCGAGCTGGCTGGGCTGTATCAACTTGGCGGGGAGAAGACTTGACGTTAGAGGAAGAAGCCTGCAGCAAGGCTTGGGTGCTGAATCCACGCCGAAATACGGCTCTGTGGCTTACATATTGCTATAACATACTGTATAGATGCTGGTATAGAAACGACCGGTGTCGCAGGGTATGAGTGCTGGAGAGCCAAGGCAGTGCCAAAGCTACAGAAGAGGAAAACATAAACTTTACAGCAGATTGCTTTCTGCGTGGAATGAAAACGCGGTTGAAAACGCGGTTGAAAACACAAAGTGAACCCCCTTTAAGTGTCAAAACAGCACTCAGAGCCTCACGGTGTGTCCACAAAGGCAGTCTGATATCTGCTATAGATAAAGCATTATTTATTCATTCTCGCCCCCCAAATCGTTAATACTTTAGGGCAGAGTGCCTTGGCCCGGCACGCTCAGGGTTTGCAATAAAATTCACGGTTTGAGCACAGCTGTGGGAAACAGCATTTTGGGGGGACGATGCTTTAGCCACTTTCATAGAAACGTAGAACCATAGAATCATAGAACGGTTTAGGTTGGAAGGGACCTTAAAGATCGTCTAGTTTAGGCCATTTTAGGCTAAAGATAGGAGCCAGGAGGGAGCTCATATCCCAGCCTTCGGTTCTGGCACAAGCTCTTGGAGCAGTGGGGTTCATTCCACCCCCAGCCTGTGATTTTGGTTATTAAGCCAGAGTTACTCATTAAGTGGCAGTTCCAGGGGAGGCAGCGCTGCGTTGCTGCAGGACATCGATGTCCCCACGCAGCTCCTGGGGCTACAAAAGGGCCAACCTGCCCTTGAGGCTGTGTTTCCCCCCCCCCGCCATGGGGACGCTCTGGGTGACCCGTGTCCCCAGTTCCCCCCGCCTGGCCCATGGCACCAGGGCAATACTCCTGCCACCACCACCGGGACAGACGCCTTCCCCTGTGTACAGCCCATGTGGCTGCTCCCAGGAAATCAGCCAGGACAGCTTCGAGGAAAGCCTTGGCACCACAAGGCTGTAAATAAATTGTTTGTTTACCCCAGAGGTTAATAAACCTCAAATAAAAACAGTTAATCGTTTTATTTACCCCAGAGGTTTAAGGACACACACAGGAGCATGCATGATCCAGATCGGGACCAAGTTGCCCCAGCCATGCCTCAGTTTCCCCGCTGGGGATGCTGATGCAGCTCTTTCCAGGGCAGGACTTGGCTAAAGCCCGTGATGGACTTTGAATATAAAAATTCCAATGGGCAGTTTAACCCGCCACGTGGTTGTTTACATGCCCAGCATTCGGCTTTGCTTTTGTGCCTCATGATCAGGTTTGATCAGTGGTTTGATTTCAGGGTCCCGGGGACCCCCAGGCCAGTCCTGTTGGGACCGTTCACTCCCAGCCCTGCCGGCTGCAAAGCACGAAGAGCGCCAGGGAATGAGCTCAGGAGATTTTTCTGGCCCAGAAGGGAAAGAGAAAGGTGAAAAATTGGGTGCTTCAGAGCTGAAAAATCACTTTTGTTTTAGCGAAGCTGTGTCATTTCTCAGGTTCCTCCCCAAACCCTTCCTGAGAGATGTCTCTCTGTATCCTAAATCCCTTTAATAATCTATACTATATTGATAGAGAGATTATATTTCATAATGGAGTATATTCTTCCCAGTGGGTGCAGGATGGCTTTGTACCCCACCGAGCCTGAGTGGGCTAATTGCTTTAATTAATGATAGACCAGAGATGAAGAAACACTTCCTAATCCCTTTGTGCAGCAACACCATTTACACCCACCTTTGGGGCTGCTTTTGAAGGATCAGCTCATTAAGCAGAGAGCACCGGGGGCTGCCCCCATGGCAGTGGGGGGTGAATTGGGAGATCGGTCTTCTCATGCAGATGAATTAGTCTCCAGCAAAACCTTCTTGCTCTGCTTTTCACCCCAAAGCCAAACCCATTTCGCCTTAATGATGCAGCGGGAGCAGCACCAGTGGGATGGAGCAGCCAGAGGGGGATTGATGGACCATCCAGCCTGGTTTCCCAGGACAAAGCCTGTCCTGGGTGTGTTGAGGAGGGGAAGATAAATTTTATTTGTATTGATCAAAAATCAGTTGTTTTAAAAGGAAGCAGATGACAAGATTTGGATAGATTTTCTCTTCGATTTTCCTCTAATTAGAACCTCTGAGTTGACTGCAACTCTCCTTACAGTTTGCCTTTGAGCAAGGTTTCCATTATTTCCTTTTCTTTCTTTTTTTTTTTTTTTTTTCTAAATCTGACTCTCTGGGCTCAATCTTACAGCTGGCAACTGGCTTTTGTTGTGTGTGCCATTGGGAAATAGCCTTTCTTGTCACACTTCATACTCGGCAGAAACAGCTGGAAGGCAGCAAAGGCTGCAGAGCCGAAGGAGCTGCTGCCTCTGGATTCCACCAGAACTTGTGGGACATCATCCATGGGTGACACAGGACGATGGGGCACCCCAGTGCCCTGCCAATGAGGCTTAATGCTCTGGAGACGTGACGTCCCAGTGGCTTCAGGAATGTGGTCGATGGTGAGAAAGTCGCCCAGAAACCCCTTCCCCACCACCCTGTGCCGGAGCAATTCCCACCACCGGCGCGGCAGAAATGCAGACTTATAGTGCTGTAGGGCCTGATCCTGTTCCACTGAGGGTTTTGCTTAATTCTCCCTCTGCTGAGGACCACTTAATGCCAAGGAGGGAATAGGCACGACCTGTTCTCAGGCTCTGCCCATCTCCTCCTCCTCCTCCTCCTCCTCCTCCTCCTCCTTCTGTGCTGCATTTTCCAGGCACTGTTGCTCAGTGCCAGGTTTGGGATCCGGGCAGTGTGCTCCCAGAGCAGGCAGCTGCTGCCACCTATGGATAAAAAATAGCCAAAATGTTCACCCCAGACGCTACTCGAGGGCCATTCACTCCTCTCTGCCCTTTGCAGCCTCACAGAGGTCGGAGCAGGAGCGGCTGTGAACACAAACCCATGGTCGCGCCGTGGGCCAACACATCTTCCCCTGCCTGCCCGTGTTTAAATCGGAAAAAGAAAAAAAAAAAAGGATATCCTGGAAATGCAAGGGGAGACTTTCCTTAAGCACAACACTTGGGGAGTGCATTTTACCTGTTGGCTGGAAATTGTGCTCTGCCTTTCTGAGATATAGGCAGTAAAGTGACCCAAGTGCCACCTTGGCAGGAGAATAAATCAAAGTCAGATCAGGGCAGGCACCACTGTCCCCATGGTGATGGGAGCAGCTCTTCTGTCCTCACCTCCAGTTTGTGCCAAGGGGTGCAGACATCATCCAGGGCTGATTTCCCCAAAGGCTCGGGGAATTGGCATCAGGGCCCCCCCCCCCCATTCTGAGTCTGATCTGCAATACGCACATTGTGGAGAGAATTAGGTAGAAAGTCACAAACTGCCTGATTTGCCCCATGCAAAAGGGATGTCTCCAATCCGGAAAAAGCAGTGAAGAAAGCTGACTGCTGCTTGCTGTAATTCAGAGGCTTTAGGTGAACTTCATGCCAAGAGTTCCTGACTTCTGGCCTATCTGTTCCTCTGGGAAAACTGGAAAAGCATCTTGCAGAAACCAGCAGCGGCGCTGAGCAGGATCCATCTCTCTACAAAAAACTCTCAGACCAGCATCTCCTTCGTGGGAGTTGGGGAGGTTTCACTGCCAGCATATGCAAACAAATTCCTCGCTAATATAAATCCTTGGGCTTTAATGGGCGTTGGTTCAGCAACAAATTTTCTCATTAAGTTCCCCGATCCTTATTTCTCCCTCTGGATGCACCCAAAGCTTGTGCTGTTAGCCAGGTATCTCCATCAGCAGCCCTTCGACTAAAGCGATCAGAAGATACGGGCAGCCAGGGCTCTTTCTGCTCGGTGGCCGTGGTTTAATAAGAAAAGCCATCCCCAGGATTAGTGCAGGCTTTTCCTAACTCGGAGATGTGCACGGCTGCCAAAACAAACACATCAAGCTGTTGTAGCTTGATACGGCACCAGACGCCCTTGCTGTAAAACCAGTGTGGTCCAGGAGCAACCCAGCATCCTCCAAACAGCGTTAAACCAGAGGGCAGAGGTGTCTTATCTCGCCTGGGCTTGACCTAGATCAGGATCTGTACCCCTCCTTGGCACACGGGGAGATTTACAGGATCAGCTTCTCGCAGCCCCCGCAGATGCTACATCCAGGCGTCAGAAATACCAGGGTGTCCCTCATGAGATGCATTTGAAGTGGTGTTTTTCTGCTCCCCTCGTGTTAAAAAAAGATTTCAGAGCGTGGAAATGTTCATCCTGGCTGCTTCCCGGACAGACAGCAGCTCAGATTGAGCAGTTTTATCCTCCACAGCCCCTTCTCTGCCTGTGGCATCTTGGAGAGCTGGAAGAAATAGAGTAGCAATATTAAAATGACAGTGGGGATGGTGAGGAGTTAAAATCTTCAGAGGAAATCCGATTTTAGGTGGGGAGCTGCTGCATTTGACCTGGGGATGTGCACCCAAGGGTGTCTTATAAACCCCTGGGGTGCTGCTGAGCTCGGAGGGGTGAGATGAGGGAGCGGCATCGGAGCGCGTGAGAAAAGCTGCATCCCAAGGGATGAGTTTCTGATAATTTTATCCCCCAGATCACTGCTGCTTTCTCAACCTGTCTGAATTTGGGGCAAGAAGCTTGCATGCTGCTTACTGGGGGCATAGAGGTACAGGGGGGTTACGTGTGTGTTGTGGTTTCTTAAGGAAAGGGATTAAAAATCAGCCCAGGCTGATCCCTGTACCGGCACCCGCCGAGCCCGGCTGAAGGGTGAAAGGTGGTGGATGGGTCCCTGGGCTGCGCGGGGCTCACAGAGCATCAGGGATTTATGCCACACGCAGAGATTTTACTCCCCTGTGTCGTTGCAACAGGATTCACAGCTTAAGGAGCCACTGTCAGGGTCAGGTAATGCAGCCGGGGGGTGGCCCAATCTCCCCCCGCTCCCCACGCTGTCCCCGATGACCCCGGCGCCTGGCACCCTGGGGACAGCTCTGCATTGCTTCCCAGCCCCAATGTGAAGCCTTAGCAACATCCACCGCTCAAATGCGGTATTTTAATAAAGGGTAGAGGGTTATTAAGGCCATTGAGTTACCACCAAGGGGGGAATTTCACCCCGTTGACTGTGTGATGTCTGGCTGTTATTAAAAAGTGTTTAAGAGGACAAGCTGTTGTGCTGGGCTTCCAGGCGAACCTGGGCACCAGGAGCTGTGGCTACAGAGGCTTTCCACAGCAGAACTGAATTTTAGGGGTAGATACCTACAAACAGCAGTGATGGGCCATGGCTGCCCTTGGGTGGAGGCATTTCCCGGTCTTGACCCCGTAACTCACCTGTTTGGTGGAAAAGGGGTTTCTGGAGGAGCATCCCCCCAGCATGCCTGGACCCACATGCTACCTTCCAGGCCCAGGATGGATGGGGACAATTTTAAAGGCATTGTCCCTCCGGCATTGCTACCTCGGATCGCACTGGGGCACCCGGTGGCTGTGGCTGCACTGAAACCCTGGGGAACAGGTCCCAGCGGTATGAGAACGATGGTGGGTCCTTGGGTGCAGCCCACCCTGCACAAGGTACACCTCTTGTCCCATCAGAGGTGACACCAGACACCATCCCCAGCTGGCTGGGTGGCTGGAGGGTTTGGGCATCTTGTTATCACTTCCAAAGTTTATTTTTAAACCTCTGGCTCCAATTTAAAGGTATCAGCAGCATGCGCTGACTTCAGGACCTCAAAATACTCCCCTTCTCCTCCTTCCCCTGCCTTTCTGTCCCATCATTTCTGTCTTCGTCTCCCCTCTCCAGGTCTACAGCATGAGCACAAGCTGAAAAACCTGCCCACATTAAAAGTTTCATGAAATCTTCTCCTGTTTGGTGTCTTGGGCCGGGAGCGCTGCCAGGCAAACACACAGAGAGAGGCATGAGACGTCAACACGGGGGCCTGGAAAGGTTGCCCTCAAAGCCAACCCCACGTAAAAATGCTCTAGAAACCTCTGGGAGATGCAGCAGGGAATCCCATCACATCTTAACCCCAGTTAAGCTGGGGTTTAACTGAAATGGGAATGCCTGTTTCATGTGCACCGGCACTGGCACTCAGGATTGCCATGGAATGCATGTTGTATAGATAAGGAGAAGATGGTCATTGTCTTGATGTTTTGAACTTGTCCACTTCCAGCAGATGGTAAATGCCAGAACATCTGGGTGCAGAGACTCTGCAAAGCCTCCCAAACTGGTGTGGAAGGAGCTGGAAGCCTGAGCGTGGGAAGAAGGAAACCTAACAGTGTTCACCCCTTCCATAAAGCTGCCCTTTGGAGGACAACTGCTGCCCTCCACGCCTCTGATCTGCTTTTCCGATGGCTGTTGCATGAGGCCAGCGTAAGACCCTGCATTTCTGCTTTTCAGGGAAAATATCTCTATGGCTTTGCCTGTGAAGAAGGAAGAAAATAGCGATTTATAGCCATTCCTGTGTCCAGCCCCAGCTTTTCCCCAACGAGGGCAGGGCTTTTGGCGTGACATCAGGGCAGGCATCCCTTGTGACTGCTGGATGCTCTGCCCAAATCCCCGCCTTGAAAAGAGACCTGATGCATTTTATAGAGACAAAACCACAAGCTCTCAGTTAGCTGAACACGTTACTCATGGGAAGAAACACCCCCCGTGTGAAGGCAAATTCAGGCAGGCAGCCTGGGGTGTTCGCATCCCAGATACATACAAATTACCGGCACTGCGGATTATTCACTCTCCCAGTCACACCGTGCGGGGCCTCTTTGGAAAAAAAGAAAAAAAAAAATCTCAATTATTATGGCTGGGCAAATGGGAATTTTAGCACAGCTTAAAGCATCAGATCCTAACCGGGTGGCTGCGGGGCTGGGTGGGGTCGAGGTGATGGTGAAAGGGGTAAGAGGTATCTGCCATGCATGTGTGCAGCCTGCCTGTCCCTTTGGGGTGGTTTACGCTTTCTTGAGTGACCCCAAATCATTTGGTGATGGTTTTGGGGGTGGGGGAATCACGCCTAAATAGGATGTACAGGAGTTGTGTCAGCTGGGACCTGAATCTGAAGCCAGATGGATGGAGACGAGGTGCTAAACTTCAGCCACCTCAGATTTTGCCTGCTCAGATCTCTTTAATTTTACATAGCTGAACATTTAAGGACAGATTGCCACTGTTTTCCAGGAGGGAAAACGGTTCTAATTGGGTGTGACAATCGAGCTTGATGGCCCATGGGGACCACACGTGTTCGGTGAGCCCCTGTTCTGCAGCTGGACCTGGCACACAGCTGTGGCTTTAAGCTTCTCGGAGGCTGGGCGTAAGGTGGCTTAGCCCAGCCAGGATTAGCCAGGTCCGACAGCCCTCTCTTCTACTCGTGTCCCATACTATTTATAGTCCCATGGCCCATCACGCTTCGTTTTGTTGTAGCAGTAAAGCACAGTGCACTGCCCATTTCTCTCTTCCCTGCCTGGGAAAAGGGGTGAAAATTCAAATTCTCCTTACTGGAGAAGGAACGGAGAGAGAAGAGCTCCATCACACACTGCCCTGGCCCAAGCAGCAGAGGGACCTGGGATTTATTCCATCTCCACAAAGGCTGAAGTCTTCACTAGCTCCCAGGCTGCCTGCAGCCCTTGTATAAAAAGGGGAGATTATTTTCTGGCAAAGCCCTAAAATATGGATAGGAAGAACAAGAGATTTATATACCCATCCCTCCTATGCGTTATCGCACTTGATGTCCATCCCCAGCCCATCTAGCCCCAGGTTAACTCTACTGCTCCTACCCGAAATAAGGCTGGGTCAATCCCTTTAAATGCTGGCTTGGAGCCTTCCTCTTGGAAGTTTCTGTTTATTTTCTCTGGCACTCAGAGATTTTATGTTGCGCAAGGAATGCTGCATAAAAGATATCTTTGCTATCATATTTCTAAGAAAATACCAATGAACTATAACATTCATAAAAAAATAAAGTCTCTCTTTAATCCTTAATGTGAGGTTAGTAACATTTTAATTTACATGATATGTAAGTTTTTAACCCTTAAGACTATGAAGGCAAGAGTACCTTCATGAGAGCACCTAAGAATACCTGATTTAGCTGTTACATTCACTGGAAGGATGGTCTGGGCCGTAGAATTGGCCTGAACTATTACATAGCATAATTCAAAATTAGCTTTCTTTTGGCCTATATTTGGCTTTGGGACACAGAAAAAATTGCATTAGCCTTATAATTGCACAGCTGGCACAGGTATAAATATTCTGACCACTACATTATGGGGTTTTTTTTATGCAAAGAAAGTTTCATGGTATTACCGAAGGAAATTAGTTATGGTTTCCTTGTCCTTCTAGGACTTGAATCCCATTTCCCGTTAAATGAGGTGATGTTAATAAACCACAGATTCTTGAGCAGCCAACATACGTGTTGCAGGTGCAGAAATCTGTTTTGCTCTATTTGTCCCCTGCTTTGCTGTTTGCTCCTGGGCTAATGCTTTTCCACCGAGGCAGAAATGTGGGTCAGTGCCTGTGGGGCTCTGCCCCAGGAGGCGTTTGCCCCCTTTGAAGTGCAGAGACCCCCCTCCTCCCCACATGTGTGGGAAAACAGCCCTTCTGCGCCACTGGCCTCACTGTGGGCAGAGCAAGGGCTGTGGTACTTGGTGGCCCTCGGCTCCTGTCCCATGCCAGCCCTGTCCCTTCACTCTCAGGCTGCCAAGGGGAACCCATGGAGGTCCAAGCCCCACTTCGTTTCCATCTGCACCACTCCCTGGACTAGGATTTCCATCATTTTCCCTCTCTTCCAAAAAGCCCTTCCTTCCATCTCCCTCTATCCCTCCATCTTTCTCCCATCCTTCTATTTCTAATCTCTCCTCCCCATCCTTCCATCTCCCTCTCATGCCTTCATCTTCCATCCCTACATCTCTCCTATCTCTCCATCTTTTATCCTTCCACCTTCCTCCCATCCCTCTGTCTTCCACCCTGCTGTCTCCCTCCAACCTCTGCCTTCCATCCTTCCGTCTTCCCATCCCTCCATCTTCCACCCCTCCATCTCCCACCCCTCCCCATTTCTCCCCCCACTCCGTTTCTCCCATCCCTCCATCTTCCTCCCATCGCTTCATCGATCTTCCTTCCATCTCCTTCCCATCCCTCCATCTTCCTTCCTTCCTTCCTTTCCTCCCTCCCAGCCCCGTCTCCCGTCTCTCCCCCCCTCCTCCCCGCTTCACCCTGCTCCGTCCCTCCTTCTCCTCCTCCTCCTCCTCCTCCTCCTCCTCCTCCTCCCCCCGGCGCGCCTCCTCCTCCCCCGCCCGGTACCGCATTGCCGTAGTGCGGGGGGGTCGCTGCATTGCGCTGCCGCCGTCAATAGGTGGGCCCCTCCCGGGGAGATAAAGCCGCCGGAGCCCAAGCTGGCAGCCTCTGCCGCCCCGACCGCCGCTCCGGTAAGAGCTCCGGGACCCCCCCGCCCCGGGCCACACCGCGCCGGGATGGGGCCGCTCCGCAGCGGGAAGGGGGGGTGGCTTTGGAAGGGAAGGGGTGTCTTGCCCCGGGGACTGCGGGGGGTCAGTGCATCACCCCCCGCTTCGTGTGCTGCTGGTGCCCCCAACCCATGTTGGGGGGGGGGGGGGGAGGAGGGGAAATACCCCCCCGCAGTGAGGGAGAGGATGGGGCTGGGCCATTCCTTCATCCCGCAGGTGCCTCTTCCTGCAGGTGGGAAATAACCCGCTTCCCCCCAGCCTTTAGGTCCTTGGGGGAAAAAAAAAAATAATTAACCCCCCCCCCCCCAAATTAAATAAACATAAATCCCTGGTTCCCGAAGCCCCCCCGCATCGCCCACTCTGTGTGCTGGGGGTGCGCACGGGGGAGAGGGACCCGCACGGCGGAGCGGAGCCGGGAAACGGCCAGATCCGGGCTGGATCCCCCGGTCAAGGGCAGGGAAGGAGGGGGCAGCCGGGGCTCTGCTGCCCGGGGGGGGCTTCTCACGGGGGATGTTACTCCCCGCATGACTGCATCGCTATTAGAGCAGCAAACTCCTCCTGACCTCCTTTACTTTTATGGGCAGATTCGTAAAATTGGATTTTATTAGACGTCAAATTAAAGCTCCTAAATTGTGCCGGGTTTGTGCGGCAGCTGCAGAGCCATGGCAACGCTGGGAGATGCCAGAGCAGCTCCCCGGATCTATCGATTTGCCTTTTTAGCCTCCTCCCTCTGGTTCATCCAGATTCATGGCAGGAAAATATAATGAACGCCCCCCCCCCCCCTCCTCTTCCCACTGCAGGCTCGGCTCCCACCGCCGAGCTTTGGGCAGCCCAGCTTGGAGGGGGGGGGAGCAGGCGAGGGCTATTTTTGTCCGTCCCATTTTGCGGACACCATGTTGTCACCCGAACCCTGCGCAGCTTGGGAGCGGGGAGGGCAGCCCGCAGGGACGGGCACCCACGGCTCCTCCCAGGGCACCCACGAGGTGGAGGAGATGCCCTCAGGTTTGGAAAGACCGAGAAGGCAGACCAGTAGCAGCCCTGAGCAAGTGGGAAGGTTTTTCTGAGGAGGAAGGGCACCTTCCAGGCAGCGATGACGTAGCCCTGGGAACTGGGGGTCTCCAGGACGGCGGCGGAGGGCGAGACGCCGAAAATCGTGGCATCTTGCTGAGACTTGGAGGCTGTACGTGGCGGCCAGAAATAGCCTGGTTGGCTCCATCCCAGGGCGGGCAGAGCTGCCAGATGAGGCCGGGCACCCCCGGCTGGGGTTGGGGCGCGTGGTCCAGCGGGAAGGTGGGGCGAAGGGAGGAGAACCATCCCCGATGGGCTGGGAGGGTGCTGTCACGGGGGGGTCTTTTGACACGCCTTGCCTCTTCCCCCGCAGCCTCCCCAAAAACGCAGCCGCGTTCCCACAGCCCTCCCCGCCGCCGCCAGCCCCGCGTAGCCCACCGCCATGGGGAAGGAGAAGACACACATCAACATCGTCGTCATCGGGCATGTGGACTCTGGGAAATCCACCACCACCGGGCACCTCATCTACAAATGCGGGGGCATTGACAAAAGGACCATTGAGAAATTTGAGAAGGAGGCTGCCGAGGTGAGGAGCCCGACCCCCAGCGTACCACCCCCCCCACCCCAACTCTCACCCACAGGGATGCTCCGTACGGATGCCCCACAAGTGTCTCACGGGCACTACTCCCCTTTTCCTGGCGCTGCCCTTCTCTTTCTCCCTTTGTTCCCATCTCTTTTTGTTCCCCTCCGTACCCCTGGGTCTTCCTGACTCCTCTGGCCTTGGGAAAATAGGCCATTTGGGCTCTCGCCACCCTCTTCTCCGGAGCTGGGGGACACCCTGCTGTGGGCTGTTAATGAGGGCAGGGGCACAGCGAGGTCTGCAAGATGGGGTTAGGGTTCTGGAACAAACCATAGAGCTTCAGGGCATGAAATTCCTTCTAAATATAGTGCGCAAGGAGGAAAACCTGATAATCCCTTGCTGCCTAGTGCAGGACTCTCTGAATTTCACCCCAAAGCATCTATATCCAGTAGCTGCTGGGGACAAGGTACAGCATCAGCTGGACCCTTCATTTGATCCAGTTTGTTAAAAAAAAAAAAAAATTCTCCTTTTTCTCAAGCATCTGGCCTGATGTGCAGCTTGATTGGTAGCCTTTAAAAAAGGAAAGCCGGCGTGAAGGATGAGCATTTAAATCGGATCGTTTTGTTTAGCTCTTATAACGGTGACATTTGTGGCAATGCCCTGGTGCATGCGTTTAGTGTCACACAGTACAGCACCATCCGATACCTATAATGTGGCAAACACGGAGAGCGAGGAGGAAGAAATAGTCTTGGGGAGAAAAGCATGAATTGGAAGCTCTCCGAAATTAATGATGGTAAATTCTAGAGAGGTGGGTGAGCCAGGAAAAAGCCTGGCTGTTATTGATAGGGCAGGTCTGCTCTCTCAGAAGATGGCTTGTCGTCATCGTTCCAGGAATCTTTAATGAAGACATCCCTCGATTGGTGGGGTTTATTTTTCTGGACAAGATCCTACATTTCAATGGAGAGAGGGGAAAAAAAAAAAATAAAAAGGTTTACAGGGCTGCCACTCTCGATTAGACATTTTGCTTGTCTGTCTGTCTTAACCCTTAGAATTTTGCCGATAGCATCCGAGCTAAAACACCCATTTTCCTGCCTCACTGTCAGCCCTTTTCCCCAGCCCTTAAGCAAAGAGCTTCTTCCTTCCTACAAAATATTCTCTCCCTCCTGGTTTAAAATGATGATGACATCCCTCTATATATCCCCCCCCCCCTTCCTTTACCAACAGATGGGGTATGGCGTGATTAGGTTATTGTAGGTGTGATTGCGGCTATTTTAATTGAAGAGACACTTTCACTGACTTGCCAGAATACGCGGGGACGGGGAGCTGCTATTAATAGCCTATTGACTGAGCTTACAGACTCCATTTTCTGATGCAGGGCTGGGGAAGGGTTTTCTTCCATTAGGTGGCATTCGCAGGAAATGGAGGCCTGTGTGCACCCAAAAAGCCAACAACAACAAAAAAAAAAAAAACCCAGGGTCTGATGTGGTTTTTTTTTAAGATAAAAGAGAAAGGATCATTTTTTTTCTTTTTGACTCAGGGGCAGAGGTAACAGTATCTCCGAAAGAAAAGTTGCTCTATTTGAAAAAAAAAAATAAAAATCGGTATCTGTGGTCTCCAAATAGAAAGCTGTCCCTCCGCTGGGGTTTGATCAAGGAAAATCAGGCTGTTTCTGGCACTGAACAGGGAAGGTATTGTGCAAAGCTAGATAATACCCTGGGTTTTCTTCAACAACAGCTCTGGGTAACTGAATATACCCCGTGAAAGGAGGGAAACTGTTTGCTAAATAAAGGATCTCATTTGTCTTCAGGTTACGTATGGTGCTGAGTTCTGGGGGGGTTTCACAGAGGGTGACAGGCTTTTTGTGTGCCTGGTTGCGGGTGCCTGCAATAAGGAGAGAGAGAGAGAGAGAGCGCGCTGGGGGTCTGCTCCGTGCCTCAGTTTCCCCATCCAGAAGGGAAGGACTAGGCTGCCGGTGGCCAAAAGGCTGTGGGATGTGCTGATTGAGCTCCTGCCCGAGAACTACCCCTTATTAATGCATTGCACAACATTAATGTGCAATAATATTGCACCGTGAGAAGCCCACCATTCCTCGTTATATCTCTGCCATTTCCCACAGTAAATGAGCACACTCTAATGACCCCCTCTGTTTTTCCCTAGCAAGAGGGGGGGTTGCATGTGTGTGCTGGAAAGGGTTAACCTCCGAGCTCCTGCTCTGCCCCCTCACTAAGCCCGGATGCCAGGATGATGCTTAGGAGCCGAGATTTCATTCTGGATCTTTCTACCCCCTTGACTGCCCTTCCTGCCGAGCACCAGAGCTCCCAGCTGCCCAGCGCGGATGGGACATCACCCTCTCCACTCAGTGTCCCCCGGCAAGGAGGGAGAGGCTTGCCCCTGGCTTTAGGATTTTGCCCGTAATCCTCCAGAGCAAGCTGCAAAGTCATTGCAGAGCTCAGCTGTTACGTAAATGAGCCGGCACCATTAATTCCTTGTGCTGGCTGGGCACGGGGCTGGAGTGTGGGAACCAACCGGGGGGGCAGAGCAGCCCCCCCCCGGGCACGGGGATGCTGTGTTAGGCTTCTTGGCCAGGACCATCACTGAGGCGTTCGCTGCCTGCAATCAGGAAGTGCTTCCCCCCTGGACCGGTGATTTATAATTGCCCATAATGAATTTTATTCATTGATACACCAGAAGAAGCCGCGGTTGCGGAGAACATCGGGATGGACGGACGGGAACAGGGTATCACAGCTCTGCCCTTGCACGGTGGTTAGAGCCCGTTAAACCATCCATAAATGACCTAAATTCCATTTTCCATCTTAAAAAAAGATTTTGGCATCTGAGGCCAAGAGCTGATGATTGATGCCCATTAACCCTTTGCTTTGACCAGGCTCCCCAGACTCCCTCAGCACACAACGGGGTCAGCAAGGGGATGGTCTTCTCCTGCCCCATCTCCACGCTGGCAGGATCCCAGCTCAGACTGGGAGCACTACCTCCGTGCTGGGGAGGGGTGGGGGGGGAAGTCCCGCTCTCCCCGGTGGCATGACGTCAAAGGACACCGACCCAGAGGAGAAGGTGGTTCAGAAGTGACATCATGGTTTCACCAAGGAGAGTGCTTTCTGACAGGACAGCCAGATTTACTGTAGCTGATCTCACCCAGCGTGATTTTATGCATTACAATGTTGGCTGAGATTTTGGGCATTTGGCAACGACAGTTGGTCTGGCTGCAGCTCACGGTAGCTTTTCCTGTGAATTCACACACTCTGTGGCAAAAATCAATCACATTTCTATTCTGCTCATAGCAACCGCCTCGCATTTCATTTTCTTTTAACCCATTCCCCTCCCACACCCGTGTCAGTGATGGGCTCACTCATGCGGCAATGCCCTTTCTCACTAACCAGCTGTCTCACATGTTCGTTCACTCAATAGATTAAAATGCAACAATAAGAAGCTTTCCACCGTCACCGTGCAATTATCTAGCACTGTGATTTCCCAGCAGCAGTGCAGGACCATGGTGTTTCATGGAGGAGACCTCATGGGTCACTGGCTCCAGCTCCTGCCCATCCAGCCCCACTCACAAATTCACTTCACAGCTCTTCTTCCAGCCTCTCTTCCATCCTGTTGAAGAACACGTTGAGCACAATATCTCCTTTGATATAAATAGATCACATCTGCCATTGAATTTAGGGAATTTTGTCTTCAATGTTTGCAATGTGACCTTCTGCCTCTGTGAGCTTGGGATGTGCCCTGGAGGGTGGGTTGCTGGCACCAGCATTATGGGCTTGGGTTTCTCACCGGCTCTTGCCTTTGTGTTGAACAGATGGGGAAGGGGTCCTTCAAATACGCCTGGGTCCTGGACAAGCTGAAGGCCGAGCGTGAGCGTGGCATCACCATTGACATCTCTCTGTGGAAGTTTGAGACCACCAAGTACTACATCACCATCATTGACGCACCTGGCCACAGGGACTTCATCAAGAACATGATCACTGGGACCTCCCAGGTGAGAAATGGTGGCCAGGGGTTGGGGGGCTGCTGGAGGTGGGAGACTGAGACTCGCTGACAAACCCAGGGTCACGTAGGTCCTTTTGGAGTCCTTTAGGAGGTGGGTAGTTGAGACAGCAGACATCAAGGAGCATTGAGCAGGGTGCACTCAAGAGGCTCAGTGGCGCCAGGGAACCCAACACACTGAAGTCCTGCACCTCGCTGGGCATCTGGGAGAAAGGCCCTCCTTGGACACAGTGAGGTGGTTTCTTCACCCCATTTTGCTTGCTTGGAGGAGATGGGGATGAATATGGCCTCTCTGGGAAGTGGGGTGCTGTGAGCTACAGCCCTTTCTGTGAGGATATCTCCGCATTATTTTAGCCTCAGCCAACTGAGGTATACAAGAAACTTCCAACAATCCCACAGGTTTTATTGGCTAAAGGAGACTCCTGGATCTTTTCTCCTCCCTTTTTCTTGAAACAGCTGTCTTTGTCCTATAAAACACATCACATTGCCGATCACAATGGTCTACCCTTCCAGGGTAGGATGTTTTCCCCTCATAGCACTGCAGGACATTCCTGCATCTCCCTGTGGTTGATGGGTGCTGGATGAACCTCACTGGGTGCCCAGCAAGATTCCCATTGCAATGCCAGTTGGACTGGGCATGGCTTTCCGTCAAAGCCAGGCAGCTTCTGCTGTGGGCTCTGGGGACAGAAGTAAGCTGGGGAAGAGTTTCCACAGCTGGAGCCTCACCCATCACCCAGGGACGTTATTTGCAGGACTCAGTAGGGTTTTAGGTAAGGCCTTGGCTTTGCCATCCCTGGATGATCAAGACGAGATCCTGGTTAGAGTCATGCAACCTGGAGGGACCCACCCTGGTTTCCAAAACCATGGACAGTTGGCAAGTCTGAAATAACAGAGTTAGGTCAGTTTTGAGGTAGATCAGCAGGATTATGGGTAGCAGCTGGCAGGGAGTCTGTCCAAGCCATCCTTATTCTGAGTAATGTTCATCTGGGACTTACTCAAAGCTCTGAGGGGTGTCACCAGGAGCAGTGCTCTCTGGGGACAGAAGCAATTCATTAGCTCTCTCTTCCCAGGCTGATTGCGCCGTCCTGATCGTTGCTGCCGGCGTGGGTGAATTTGAAGCCGGCATCTCCAAGAATGGGCAGACTCGTGAGCATGCCCTGCTGGCTTACACCCTGGGGGTGAAGCAGCTCATCGTGGGCATCAACAAGATGGATTCCACAGAGCCCCCTTACAGCGAGAAACGCTACGATGAGATCGTCAAGGAGGTCAGCGCCTACATCAAGAAGATCGGCTACAACCCAGCCACAGTTCCCTTCGTGCCCATCTCGGGCTGGCATGGAGACAACATGCTGGAGCCCTCTCCCAATGTAAGTGTGTGTTGTGTTAGATTTTTCCCCCCATCCCAACTGTCCTGATCCATGCTGGAGCTGACATCCGTGCTGTGAAAACCGCAGGCACATTTCATGCACCGGTTGTCTGTAATGGCCTGTGTTGCCAGCATAGACGTGTTTGTCACGTAGCTCTGATTGCGGCCAGCCAGGATGAATGGGCCCACTGTTCATGGGCACGCTGGTTGCTGTACCATGGCCAGATGCCCCAGCGGCTAAACATGAGCATCTTCAGGAGATGATCTGTATGGGATGTGATTTGAAGGTTCTGCATCATCAGACCCATGGTGACAGTAGAGCCATCTGCAGCAATTGTCACTCTCAGCAGAAATATCGTGTGTGGTTTTAGGGCATTGTTTTCTAAGGCAAATTACATGATCTGATCACAAGCTTGTAATGGCTCCCTCCATGCAGCCAGGCTCCCGTGTGATGGGTATTGAGTGTCCTTCCCCACCAGTGCCATATGCCATCGTGGCAGCTGCAATTCCTGTTCCAGTGCTGGCATCTCACTTCTTAAGGTGATTTTTTCTTGAGGAAGTACCAGGTTTTCCATGACAAAACCATGGTTTCCTAGAGCATCCATTTGGGTTTGGTCTTTCTCCAGAGTTGATTTTTACAAGATCTCTCCCTCTGTGCATCGGTGATGGGGGTGGTGAGCACATGAAAGCAAGGTGCTCTGGGTGAGCCCTTGCCATTATTTCATATGACAGTAGGAGAGCTTGAAGAAAGACGGGGGCTTCTTGGCAGACAGGCTGCCAATGGCAGTTGTTACTCTGGCACTATTTTTTTTTGAAGAAAGAACTACCCCAGCTTTAGTCTTCTAAAGAAATGATGAGCTGCAAAGTTCTGGCCAGAGGAAGGTTCTTGCCTTCCTGCTGTTGTCTTCTGGGTGACCTTGAGCAAATTGCTCAGAACAGAAACGCCCAACCATCCCTTGTGAAACCAGTGGGAAATTTGATGCTTAAGGGTGCTTCAGGATTTCAGTGGTGGATTACGGGTCAGGGCTCTGTGACGAAGGAGGCAACGTATGAGCATAGCAGCAATTGAAGGAGGTCAATTGAGCAATTGAGATCACGAGCCTGAGCTAGAGGAGTGCTGCAATGCAAGCTCACACCATCATGAAACACAGCTCACAGCCTTGCTCGGGAAAGGCAGCTCACTGGGGGGCTGGCTTGGAAGGAAGGAATTTTTGGGGTGCTTGGGAGATTCCTGCCCCCTACGGAGCAGAGCTGGGATAAAGGTCAGCTGCGGCCATGCCAAACCCAGCCACATAGTTCCTGGGTGCCTCAAATCAGACAGGCTCCAAATGTCAGCAGCTGCTGGGCCGGGAAGATGATCCCCAACAATTCTCCTATTAATAGGCTGCGGAGGGGAGGCACAGAGCAGGATGGGGCTCGTTGGCCCCTTTTCTCCAGACGGGTCTCAGAGCATGTTCTCAATGTGATGTGTTGCCTGAGAGAAGGCAGGGGCTGAAATAACTCACCCCTCTGCTGTAAGGAGGAAGCTGGCTCCAGGGTGGGTTCCCAGCTTGGGAATTCCCAATTTCCCAGCCTGAGCTGGGGGATTGGGAAGAAAGCCTGGCCAGAGGTCTGGATTGGCATGAGTTTTGCTGGAGAAGGTGCAGGGTCCTCCCCATGCTGTGGTCCCCAGGAGGTCCCCATCCTGCCTTTGCCAGGATACCGGCTTGGGACAGACTCCTCCTCCCCATATTGCACCACATCTAGGAGAGCTTAAGCAGGAAGCTGGTCTAGATATCTCTTCTCTTGTTCCTTGCCCAAAAAAGCTCTGATTTTTTTTTTTGCACTCATAATTTCTGGCAGGGTTTCACTAAGGCACAAGACAGTCAAGTGACTTGTCCCTCAGGGGACTTATCAGAAAGTGGGTATTAGAGCTGTGACGTCCCTGCAGCTCCTGTCACCTCCAGGCGAGAGGAGGTCTGGTGGTACGTCAGGCTGGAGCCAGCTCTGCGTGGGGACCTCCAGCCCATGTTCCCTCTTGCACAGCAGCCTAAGGCCAACTGCAAAAAAAAAAGGGCTGGGCTGTGCTTGCATCAAAGTTTGACATTTGAGAGCTTTTTTGGCAAATGGGGTTTCATGCGAAGGCAGCTTTCTGTTTCTGCAGCCGACAGAACCGGGCCGTTTGATGTGGTTTGGGACAGTTGCATCCCATGGGATACTGCAACACAAATGCACCCAATCTACGACACAAGGAAGCCTGGTGGCCTGGGGTTGCAGCCTCAATGTTGGGGTGTGTGGGGTGGGTGTATTGGGATGTTCTTGGGAAAGGCGGCTGCTCTGTAAAATGCACTTGGGGTGCCAAAGAGTTGGAGCTCAGCTGATATTTGGGGGGGCTTGAGGCTGCAGTTTAACCTGCCTGGCTGCGGGGTTTGGTCAGATCCTGCTTTTGCCATAGGAGTGGTGGAATAGGAATTGCTCTTTGGAAGCAGATTTTGGGTTTACATGAAGGATGTTTTATCTGGGCGGCCCTAGGAGGCAGCACAAACCAGGTTTTGCAGATGCTTCTCACCCTGGGGCCACGCTGAGGTTTGGCGGAGTGGATTTGCTCCCAGAAGGTGTCAGAGTGTGTCTTTATCTGATTCTTGGGATGTCAGAAGTTCTCTGGATAACGCACCAAAAGGAAAAGGGATGGCTCTGACAGCCAGGCGTCACAAGGCAGAGGTTGCCATTTCTCCACCTCCCCAAGCCATGCAGGGGCAGAGGGGCAAGACCTGTGGGCACATGGTAGCCGCCTCCCTCCAGAGCAGAGCCCATGGGCTGGTGGCTGATGGGGCAGCTGCTGTCATGGGCGCCTGCCCGGCGTTTTGGGCCATGCGACAGCAGGCTGGGGGGAAGGTCTGAGTCATCCTGAGCATCACATGCAGCTCCGTCACCGGCTGGATGGATTTATCATCTCACTGAGCTGTTAGCCCAGTGCTGGGGCCACCTGCGTAGCAATAGCTGCAGTGCCCTGGGAAGCATCCCTCCACAAAAGTGTCCCTAGGCTCCTCCTGCCACTGTCACCAAGGAAGACAATTGGTGTCAGACGTGACCCTCTGAAGGATGCTGACCTGGATGCATTCGATGCAGGCTGAATTCCTTGGCTGGACCTGGCTCTTCCCCTTGCTCCTTCCCAAAAGCAGTGCAGATTGCGGGATGGGAAACCAGCTGTGTCCTCCAGGGATGGCTGTGAAACCAGGGGCACTTTGGGGGTCCCGTTTGACCCCTACCCCCATACCCATTGCACTGTGACACCGGCATTGGTGCCTAAGGAAACAGCCATATCCATAACGTGTGTGATGGAGCTGGAGCACACGGGAAGCGTTTTACATCTGAGTGGGAAAATATCGTCTAAACCTCTCTGTGCGGAGGAAGGGGGAATGACCTTGCAGACTCTGAGCTCTGTTTATTGTATCAGGGCTACTTCAGACCCAGGACTGAATTTTTCTTGCTGGCAAGCCCTTCAGCTTCCAGATGTGCACCATCACCCCAAGAAAGCACTGTATTCCCTGCACCAAACCATGGCTTCTGCTGAACACATTTTCCTATTTCTCTGCCTCTTTTCTTGTCAATTTTGGCTTCAAGGGTCCAATTTAGGGCAGGAGCAGAGGGCAGAGGTGAAAAATGACCTTCCCCCTCAGCAGCCCTAGTGCAAGCACCAGGTTTCCAGCATCCTCTCAAGCCAGGGTTCAAAACCCAAACCCTGGAGGGGCTATGGCAGGAGCAAGCGGGGAGAAGGGTCTGTCTGGGGTTCACCTTGAATAAACTCAGTTCCCAGGACCAAAGGTTGGGTGCTTTGTAGCTGGAACTTGGCTGGGGACCCTGTGGTCCCTGTGCCATCGTTGCTGGAAGGTGGGATCCAGGCAGCTGGCATGGGAAGGCAACATCCACAGATTGGGTATGGGGACTGTGAGTTTGCTGCATTTAACCACTTCCATCCTTTTTCTCCTGTTAATGCATGTTTTGCACATTTCTAGGAGAGAGGGGGGAGGTTAAGCAAGGGCGTGCAGATAAGCCTGCAGGGATGGTGGAGTGAAAAGGGCTCCCCAGTCCCCAGGTAAAGCCATAGCATGGTTGGACTGACTCCATGAAGGTTGCCCTGGTGGGATGTCTTCTTGGGATCACCTCTGGGTGCTGAGGACGGGCACACTCAGTGCATGTTACTGCTGCTCTGTTTCCAGATGCCTTGGTTCAAAGGCTGGAAGGTGGAGCGCAAGGAAGGCAACGCCAGCGGGGTGTCCCTCTTGGAGGCCCTGGACACCATCCTGCCCCCAACCCGCCCCACAGATAAACCCCTGCGCCTGCCCCTCCAGGACGTCTACAAGATTGGAGGTGAGCAAAAGCCTTGCTGCTGTCCCTCTTCCTTCTGCTTTAACCGGCGTCTTTGTTCCATGGTGATTTTGGAATCACATTTCCAGGTATTGGGAAACTGAAGGGACTGGACTCAAATTTGACATAATGTGGGGGAAAAAGGTGGTAGCTCCAGGGCAAAGACCCCATCTGAGACTGGGCTTTCTGGGGTTGGAGGTTGACATGCCCAAAGGTGCCCAGGGACCGGTGAGGAGCAGGAATTTTGTGGGCTCTCCCCAGGGAACACACCACACCAAAACGGCTGCAAATTTGGGTGTCCCAGAGGTCATGGCTGGTAGGGCAAGATGGAGGCAGCAAAAATGTGCTGGGGCCTGGGTGAGGGACAAGGCCAGCGGGGAAGGCCACCGGTGAGGCTGGTGTGCAACGGCTTGGCCACAGTCTGCCTGTGCTTCCCAAATGCTGGTGTCCATCACCGGCACCTCCATCTGCCGAGCTGGACCGTGGCACCAGCCATGTAGGGAGCTCATCGCGTCTCCCTTTCCCTCTGGAGCGGTGATGGGGACACTTTTCTGAGCTATAAATACCCCATGAGCTCTCCGACCTGCTGGCAGCAGTGGGCAGCCCTGCTGACTCACCCGGCTGCTGGATCAGGCAGGAACGGCCGTTTCCAGCTCTTTTCCACACTTTCCCAAGAACACGTGCGCTGCAGAAACCAGGCAGAGATTGAATGCGGGTTTTAGCAGGCTTTTTAATGCAGTTTTTTCTTTGCAATGGAGACGGAAGGTGGTGAGGTCTGTGTCCTAGTGCAGTTGGGGCAAAGAGATAGGGTTTTACCATGAGGCAGGTCCTTAGAGAGCAGAGACACCATGGGAAGGAGGGAGGTGGTGGCAGCAGGGTGGATGTGGAGGAGCGGACGGGTCCAGCCAACCTCCCCAACCTCTTTTCAAGGTTTTTTCTCTTAATGCCTCTTCACCTGACTCCAAAGGTGAGTTTCTTCTGAAGTCTCCTGATAACACAGGGTATGAAATGTCCCCTTCATTTAATTAGCCACCCTCGTTCCCTGACACAGCTGGTCCTTGTCCCATGCTGATGGTGTGGCCATCAGGGATGTGGAGCGTTTTGTTGCACGTACGCTGTGATGTGCCCAGACCTCCATGCAGGAGATGCCACAGCTGCTACAAAGGAAGAGCTTTCAGAGCATGTGGATTGCTCATGGCCTTCTGATGATAGTGTTACTCCTTTTTCACAAAACATTGGATAAAAAGGACAGACTCATGGTATTTTTGAAGACCCTAATGTTGATCCTCCAGCTAAAAACTGTGGGGTTTTGGGCAAGAAGCAAACATGGTCTTTGGTGAAAACCATTGGAGATATCTTGCTTTTTCTGCAGCCAGGCTCTGGCCCAGGGATATGTCAAGCAGGTTACATTTTGCTCTGCTCTGTCCTTCTCTCTGCAGGGATCGGTACAGTCCCTGTGGGCCGGGTGGAGACAGGCATCCTGCGGCCCGGCATGGTGGTCACCTTTGCACCCGTGAACATCACCACTGAGGTGAAGTCTGTGGAGATGCACCACGAGGCCCTGAGCGAGGCTCTGCCTGGGGACAACGTTGGCTTCAACGTGAAGAACGTCTCTGTGAAGGACATCCGCCGTGGGAACGTCTGCGGGGACAGCAAGTCAGACCCGCCGCAGGAGGCAGCGCAGTTCACGTCTCAGGTCAGCAGAGCTGGTGGTGCCACCATCCATGGCTTGTCACCATCCTCCAGCTCCCAGCCTTGCCCTGACACCACTCTGTCCCCCAGGTGATCATCCTGAACCACCCCGGCCAGATCAGTGCTGGCTACTCGCCTGTCATCGACTGCCACACCGCACACATCGCCTGCAAGTTTGCTGAGCTGAAGGAGAAGATCGACCGACGCTCTGGCAAGAAGCTGGAGGACAACCCCAAGTCCCTGAAATCGGGCGATGCAGCAATCGTGGAGATGATCCCTGGCAAGCCAATGTGTGTGGAGAGCTTCTCCCAGTACCCACCCCTTGGTAAGGGAACAACTCTTTGGAGGTCTCCTGTGGAGGAGCATGAAGGCTCTACAGGTGTAGAGCACACACCAGACATGCTGAGCCTCTCGTAGTATCCCCCGCCAGTTAGACTGAGGAGGGAGCTAAGCATGTTTTATTGCTCCCCCATGTACTGGGGATGCAGAAGTGATGTGTGAACTGTGTTAGGGCTGGTGGGGTGGGACAGGCTCTCTGCTGAGCTGGGTTTCCAAAGGCAAGGCTGGGTTTCCCTCTGGGAGTAACAGGACCTTCCCTTACAGGTTACTAAACCTGATAGTTTCCAAACGCAGAAACATTTTTCAGCTTCCCCATCTCTGCCCTAAAACACAACTGGTCAGGAGAAGAAGGAGAGAAGAAGGAGACCTCAGTGGAGGTCACCTTTTAGTGAAGGGAATCACCATGCTTTCCTTGGATGATGTTGTACATCTGGAAGCTTTAGCAATGCCGGGAGCTTGCAGAGAGCAGATGTGATTTAAGTTTAATAAACAGTCATCTAAACAGAGAGGTGCATTAGGGCTAGCTTGGTGGTCAGAGCAAGGGTTGATGGCTCAAGTTCCTGCAGGAACCTGCTCCAAGGACAGGGGTAACATATGGCACCATGAGTGGTGCGTGTAGATCCCACCGTCACCCACCCAGAAGAGCTCAGCCTTAGGGAAGGCAAGGTGGCCACGTTTCACTCATGTCCCCCCGCTCTCCATCCCACAGGCCGCTTCGCTGTCCGTGACATGCGGCAGACCGTGGCTGTGGGCGTCATCAAGAACGTGGAGAAGAAAAGCGGTGGGGCTGGTAAAGTCACCAAGTCTGCCCAGAAGGCCCAGAAGGCTGGCAAATGAATTGTGGGCTCCCAGTGCATCGCGCAGAAACCATCCCTGACACCAGGACGCTGCCACCGTCTCCCCCGGGCGCATGTGTGCACATCAGCTTGTAAGAGTTTATATGTCAACGACTGGATGCTCACCATTAAGGTCCAGTGGAAATTCTTTAAAAGGAAAAGCATGTTCCAGCGTTTGTGAGGCTTCATGTTAATTTTACCAATAAAACTGGTACAACATCCACAGTGGGAAAAAAAAAACAAACAAAAAAAACCCCCAAAAAACCAAAAAAAACCAAAAAACCCCAAAACAAACCAACCAACCCAAAAGGTGTGGAGCTCTGTGTGTGTGTCTGTCATTGATAGGGGCTGGTTTTGATGGGTTTTGTGTCGTCCCACTTAGAGCGGGTGGTGGGGATGGGCACAGGCAGGGCTGGGATGGAGATTTGGAGGAAGGAGGAGAGTTGGGCACCCATATTCAGGGTGTCACCCAGCGCCCAGCCCTTCCCCAGGTCTCCCCCGTTGACCGATGCAGGTGTCTCAGCTGATTCCCCCAGCCTAAAGCAGGGGCTGCTCTTACAGCATTTTTGATATTCTCCTTAACCTGCTCAAACCTCTAATATAAATTATCAGGCCCTTTATTATAATTTTTCAACGCAAAATAAGCTTAAATTAACCTCCTACAGTTATGCCATTTAAAGAAAGAAAATCGCATACCCTGTATCTCCTGGAAGGCCAAGCAACATCGCTTTTGTTCTTTATAATACCTCATCATTTTGGGAGAAGTGGCCAAGTCTGCCTTCTCTCTACACACTTCTTTGCCTCACACATGGTGGATCCCTCAGCCCTTTCCAAACAACACGACGGGAGCATTTCTCCCAAATTGAAGCCATGTGTTGGAGTCCAGACGTGACTTGGGACTCCCAGGAAGCTCCAAAATGCCTGGTCTTCACCCAGGATGGTGTCTCATCTCCCATTGCAAACTTGCAGCCCTGGAGCGAGGTCTACACCTCTCCCCACTCCACCCAGTGATAGCTGCCCCAATCCAAAGGGTTGTGGTTTGTCTGAGTGGTGAGGAATGATCAAAACAGGACAGCCAGGAGCTTAGAGGAGGAAAGGGTGGGAGCACAGAGCATGGGAAGGAGTAGGAGGAGGTATAGTCGGCAGGGAGAAGGAGGCAGAAGGTGTGAGGGTGCTGCTCCCACCACAGCACTCCGGGGACATTTCCAAGGGACATCTCCTCCCTGACGGTGGGGTTAGCATCGTGCTGGGTCATCCTGAGGTTCTCTGTGCTCACAACTCAGATTTTAGGAGAAGCCACAGCGCCGGAAGAGGACATCATGCACAGTCTCTGTGGAGGATGGCATCATGCAAGGTCCTGCCCAGGAGAGCTCCAGAGGCACAAGTGTCATTACTGTTTGTGTTGCAGGAGCTCTTAATGATTGTAATTAACATCTGTCGCTCTGCAGCATTAAATGCCCCCAGGCAGAGCCTCAAGGAGCCTACAACAAGGTGAATTACAGAGACCACTGCATGAAGCCACCCCCTCCTGCTCCTCCAACATTGTCCCCATCCCATGTCCCGGTTTGAGAGCAGACAGACACGTACCAGCTCACTGAGCCACGTTCCCCAAAACTCTGTGCAGTTTTGGGGCTCCTCACCCCTCTTCACAGTCCCCAGCAGCCACCAGCTTCATCCGTAGAAATTGATTTGATGCCCAAGGTCTTTGTAGTATTTGGGCTTTATGAAGTGCTGCGTCCTTGGCATGCCACAAATTGGAAGGGGATCTGGGGATCCCTCCAGGCACAGCACAACTGTGGGAGAAGGCTGTTTTCCCACTGATAGTTCAATCTCCTCTTCCAGCTCCTCCTGCATGTCCCAGCTCCTGAGGCATGTTGTCCTTGAGGCAGCACGGTAGACTTCCTGGGTATTTCCAGGCAGGACAGGAGAACATCATCATGCACATGTTTTTCCTCCACCCTTAAAAGCAGCAGGAACATAAACTGCTGTGGGAACGTCCCTCCTGTGCTGTGCAGGAACATCCAGCTCTCTGGTCCTCAGTGGAAGCCAGTCCCTGGCACAGCAGGAGCAGGGACAACCTTGGGGTCAGGTGAGGGACAGAGAAGAGCAGGAGCAAAGTGTGCACCTGGTCCTCTATAGCTATTTTAAAAGCAAAAACAAGTTTGACAAAACCACAGCTACGTTTCCATAGAAATATGCCAGGGGAGCTGTGAAAGATGCTCTGGGAGTGATGCACAAGTGGTGCGGTAATTAACGGTGAAGCTGCAGAAAAGGAAAATATAAACCCCAGAGGATTTAACTCAAACCTGCTCACGGCTCACAGCAGGTCCAAATTTTCAGCCTGATTTCAGTGCGGTTAGTACCCCAGGTAATCTGCAGGATCAGAAAGACGAGACAGGGCCTGAAGTGAGATGTCTGCAGCAGCATCCCCCGTTTGGGGCAGGCTCTGTAGAGAGGCAAAATTAACAGAAATATTCAAATTTAGACCCACTTCAAAGCATGAGGTTCAAAAATGAAAATTAAGTATGCTGAATTTCTGGCGATCGCAAATCAAAATCAAATGAAGCCATGACCTGCTTCCACCCAGACCTTGGGTTTGAAGACCCATCGTGGATCTGGGTTTTGGGACCGGATCAATGGCTCCCCTGTGCAAAACATCGCCTGACCCCACAGGGCTTGTGGGCACACTGGGAACCATGCTTTGTTTGGTGCAGGTGACCCATTTTGGGGGTTCTACCAAAATTATGAGCAACCCAGCATCACCCTGGGAGGGGCCACAGATGGCTTTTGGCAAACATTGCAGCGAGCTCAAGTTGATTCGCGAGCCATCACCACCGTGTGAAAGCGGGTGGGTGTTGTGTGGCCCGTGGCAGGTGATATATAGGGCTGTGCTGGTGAGATGCACTTTAAAACACTGACTTCTCCTCCAATTCCTCCCTACCACGGCCAGGGACCTTGCAACCAAGAACTCAGAGGCTTTTTTTCCCTAGCAACTTTTGATCATTTTGGAGGCCTTTTTTATCACTGTCCTCCCCGCAGGCGCAGCGGTAGATGCTTTTCTTCCGCAGCAGTCTCAGCGATGCCATCTCGTGGAAAGAGGGACAAAGTCCTCCTGGAGCAGCTGCCAAGAAGAGGAAACCCAGCCCTATGTCCCACCTCTGCAAAGCTGGGCCCTGGCAGGCAGCTCGTCCATAAACGAAGCAAAGGGTACAGTCTCAGGAGCTGCAAAGTGCTTATTGTCATTTCTTTGGGGACCAGAGTTTGCAAATGTGATTGTATTACCTGAAATTTAAAGCTCGTGGGGGGAAAATTACTAGAGGTTGTAGGAAAGTCAAAAAGCATCAGGGCTGGCTCTCCTGTACAGCTGCCGATCAGCTCTTCAAGAGGTTGAAGATGGACCTGGAAGAAGAGGGAGGAAGAGGGAGATGCTGGGGGGGGGACACCACACGACTGGATGTGGACCAGCATCCAGTTTCCAAAAGGGGCATCATCTCCATGGTACAAGCACGTCCTGCACACAATATAGCACTGATGCCTTGTTGGGATTTCCTGATGGAGATGGGAAGACCCCACGAATGGGACCATCCTCCAAGGCCCATCCCTGGCACTGGCCGCTCTCGTCGCACCCGCTGGAGCAGGAGGAATGAGTAACTTCTCCTTTCCCACCTCTACCCCACGGGCCTTGTGTCTGGTTGTGCGCGGTTAATAATTTAAGGTAAGTTTCCTTAATCCACCAGCGCTGATTGGCCGACTCAGCAGGCACTTTGGGCTGCTCTAAAAAATTTATAAGGCTTTTGCAAGACTGCAAGTGGAATCCGTGCTGCAGATGCTGAGCTGGGTGAATTTGAGCCACCCGCTGCCCTTTCGTGTTTGGGGGCGAGTTAAAGCCTCAGCCGCAGCCCCTCATCTGCCTGGGCACGTCCCCGCAGAAGCCCGGCATGGGCAGAATGTCACCAGGCTGGTGTGGAGCATTGCGTGGCAGCTTGGACACCTGAGAAAGCCTCTCTGGTCAAGGCAGCTCCTTTCCCATTGCCCCCTTCATCTGTCACCAGTCTCCCAGTACGTTTTGCTGAACCTTAATCCCACGCAGGCAGCGAGGTCCTGCCTGTCTCATGTTGACTTAAGCATCTTGATGACATCTGGAGTATTTCAATGGCATCTGAAAATGCACCCCACCACAGGAGAGGACCAAGAGGAGATCTCCTGACCTTCTATCCCATTCCTGCTAC
Source organism: Numenius arquata (assembly GCF_964106895.1). Taxonomy (NCBI): domain Eukaryota; kingdom Metazoa; phylum Chordata; class Aves; order Charadriiformes; family Scolopacidae; genus Numenius; species Numenius arquata. The sequence continues at coordinate 3,641,042 of NC_133587.1, read as the reverse complement.
CTTGGAAGCTGATGACACTGATTGCTGGGGAGCCCAAGGTACACTCCAGCCCCCTGAACAACAGCATCACCAGAGGACATCACCCATGTGGGTCCTGCCATCAGCTGCTGGTGATGGAGATGCTGAATCATCTATGGTAGAGGTGAGAATGACACAGATGCAGCACGAAGTCCGTGACTACGTGACCGCAGAAAGTGAGTTGATCCCTGACCAACATCTTTCTCTGAGGGCTCTGTCCCAACAAAAGCCACTCGCCTTCTCCTTGGGTAATTTCCCAGGGAAAGAGATGGTGAGTGAGACCAGAAAGGTGGGGAAGAGGCTAATCAGGGCAGAGAAGAACTTCCCATGCCTGGGTGGGTCTCATCTCTCCATCCTGCTTCCACCGTGCCTCCTTCACAAAGTGCATCAGCCACACTTGGTCAAATCCTGCCCCAGAGAGGTACAAATTCAGGGAGGAGGACAGAAAGTCAGGCCCTCCCCCAGCATTTTGTAACATGTCAAGGACCAAACCTGGGAGGTTTTTACTCATTTCCTTTAACCGCCTCCCTCAGCATCCCCCCATTTGAGATCCAGATTTTCAGTGTGAGCCTGAGGTGTGTTTGCAGTCGAGGGAGACCAAAGCAGCAGCTCTTGCCAGGGCGATGCACCATGCCCCATCCTCCTCACCCCTGTGCAAAGATATTGCTGACCTGAAGGAGAAACCGGAGCTGTAACACAGCCCAGGGCCAAGATCCCGGCCAGACACCCCCTCCTTCCCCCAAGTGAGTGCTCGGATATCTCAGATATTTTACACGGAGATACTGCAGCACCTTCAAATAATTCATTTCAGCTCCGTTCACAAGCCACGACAGCACTCCTTCCCTGCGTCAGGCTGTCTGCAAATTTAGGATGGCCTGTTTTTGCCTAGTCTAAACGATTTCTAATCACCCCATCTGGCACTATTTTCATGCCTTATATCTGCGAAATCCTTTTTGCCATCCCGGCCAGCAGCGGTGAGCGCCTGCCTGCTGAGCACTTGGGAGTGATGAGTCTGGAAGCGTCCAGCCTTCGGGATGGGGCTGCAAGAAGGGGGAAAAGGGGAGGATAATCCCCAAATACCATCTCTGTGGGGAGATGATGGGGTGAGAGCGGTTACTTAGTGAAAACTGCAGGTTTCTGAGCCTGTTTTGGTGTGGAGTGGGAGTACAGGAGGGTTCATTGCCTGTGCCAGCCCCTGCCACTGCTCGCGCATCAGGGTGATGGGACAATCCTCTCCAGCTCCAAGGACACAGCGTGGACTTCTCCCACAGCACTGACCCAAAGGACCGTGGTGATGAGCAAGGGCAGCCCGTGCCAGGCAGGAGGTGGCTGTGATTAATGGAGCTGCGCCGGCTTCTTGGATGCTCTGAGAGGTTCCCATTAGAGCAATTGCTGCGAGGGAAGCGTGTCGCTGCAGGTCAATACACTTTGATGCTTCGGGACATCTCCGGCCATAGATCTCCACGGGGAAATGTGTGGGGAAGGGGGGGACAGGGAAGGGTGGCTGAGGCTGACCACATCTTCAGGTGGAGGTGACATCCCTCTTGCAGGGTGGCCTGGGAAGCTGAGCCATTGCCAGCCAGCAGCTCGCTTTCAGACTACAAACACAGCTTGTTTTTAAAACCACCCTTCCCAGCTCTGCCCGCTGTCTGCACACACAGGAGAGTACACAGAGATGCTGAACGAGATGTTTTGCGCATGCAGCCAGAGCATCTGGATACCCAGAGGACAGGACCCGGTGGACCACTATGTGCAAGACAAAGTCACAAGAACAAAACAGGGGCTGCATGAAAATAAAGCTGGAAGTGAGGAAATGTCATCCTGCGGAGCATCAGCTTTGCCCGGGGGAGTCTGCCCCTCCGGCTTGGTCCTGCCTGCCTTCTAGAGTACCCAGGCACCGAGATGTTTAGCAGAAGATCTTTGCCTCTCCCCACACAAGACCCAAAAGGAGCCCACAAAGCAGCAGTTTCACGAGCAGCAGAACCGGAGTGGGTGCAGTTTCCCATGGATTTGTGTTTTGAAAAGTCATTGGTGGGTTCTCTGATGTCCAATACACAACATCACTGTCTCCCTCAGTGGGGACATTTCTGTCCTCTCTCTGATTACATAATTTCACTTGGAGCAACCTGAAATGTCACCCCTACCTTTAATGAACTAAGATAAAAATTGTCCATAAACTCTGCAATTATTAAACAAGGGAAGAGAGAGGCAGACGCACATACACCAGCTTTCCTAAGGACTTCAGGTTAAAGATAAATAAATCATAAACCCTTGTCCCTTCATGTTCTTTTCATTTCCCAGGTGTCCAGACTGAGGCAAGCCTCCAGCAATAGCTCATGGTGCAGAGAAACTATGAATTTAGTTACTTCAAGAGTTTTTCTTTGCATATGACACACTGTGTGCTGTGACAAAAGCAGGAGCATGGAGACAGCCAGGTCTGCCTGGCAGTTTCCCAACAGAATACTTTTTTTTTTTTACCTGAAACATGGAGCAAAAGCAACCCTTTCAATTAAAACCAAAAATTAATCTTCCCTCTAACATTTTTGAAAAGAAAAGATATGTGAAAAAAATGGAAAACAGATTTTTACATTTGAAAAGTTTCTTTCAATAATGAAAAGATAAAATAATTAGCCTTAAAGCTTTTCAGTATTTTAGTGATTGGGTTTGGTTGCCTTGCTTGCCAAACTTGGAGATTTTGACATTTCAGCAAGAAAAACAAACCACTAAAAAGAGAAAAAAAAGTTTTCAGCAAAAATGAAAGTAAGTTTTTCTTCCTTGCAGGCTTGGAGCTGTTGCATCTCTAAAGCCACAGAGGCCACAGCTCCCCATGCTGCCCCCCCCCCCGCTTGCAGGGACTCTCCCAGCCAGTGCACTGCACCCCATTTCCCCACTCTTCCCCCCAAGGGCTGCCTGTGTCACTGGAGTAAGATGGGCTTATCTCCCTTGAAGACCCCCTGTGACCCAGCACAGCTCCCCAAGGGCTGTAACACCCCAATGGGGCAGAAACTCCCTCCACCTCCTGCACCAGCATCTCCTGCCCTACTCCCCAAACTCCCTTTTATCCCCACAGCAGCCTCCCAAAGTGGGGTGGAGCCCAGCTCTGTAAGGTCCCTCCCTTCCTAACCCAGGACACCTGGGATCATTTGGAACCTATTTATTTCAGTTGGCTTCCCCTCCCAGTTCCCCCTAGAGCAGAATAACTCACAGCAATCCGGTGTGCTCCTGCACTATTCATCCTGGATAAGATGTGTCAGAGTTATTAGCTATTTCAGTAGGGGCTTTTTCTTTTTGATGACAGCCTCCAGTCTCTAAATATTCATGCAGGCTTCAATTCAGCTTTGAAGTTGGTGGGAGGCAGGTGCTTGAATGGGAACAAAGCACCTAATGGGCTTTGTGGGACTGGGCCCCAGCAAGGATGCAGTTACGGTCCTGGGAGGAGCTTCACTGGGAGCGGAGACAGCCCTGAGACCTGGTAAGGCTGGAAGAGCTCCCACACACAACCAGGTTGGTTTTATTGCTATAAAGCTGTATGTTGTTAAGAGGAAAGCACTGGTTTGGAGAAACTGCAAGGGGACTGCTGATGGGAAGTCTTCTATGTCAATGTACCTCTCTGAGGGGTCAACCCCCAAGGAGCTCATGGTGGTCCTAGGGTTGGTGGGAGAAGATCCTGGAGCAGCCTTGTCTTATGAAATGAAGCCTAAGAGCACCCTAAGGGGTGACAGCAATTGGAGTTGTGTGGCTTTGGTCCTTGCGGGTGCAGGAGGAGGCAGAAACCCAAGGAGGTCAGGAGGAAGAAGGTGAGCACTGGGAGACGTGAGGAATGACTAAGAGAGCTAAATTTACAGAGTCTGGGAAAAGCAAAGCTCAGGGGCAACGTGGTCACAGGCTAAAAATACCTTCAAGGTAACAATATAAATGAAGAAAGGGAATTGTGCATGGTCTCAAAGGAAGCTAGGGCAAGAGCCAGCACTGGAGGCTGATGAAGGAAGCGCATAGAGCAGAGATAGGGAAGGAGACCTGGTCGGTGGGGAATTTGCCAGGGGAAGGGGCTGAGAGGGGAAGGAGCAGGGTGACCACAAGGTGCTGGGGGAAAATGGAATGGGCACCAGTTCCCACTCAACCAAGAGGCTTATTTTCAGATTTGTAGATGCTCTGAGTGTAACCCCTGTTTAATTAAACAGAATTCATCCTAACTTTGCTTTTCCCCATTGCTACTCCTTCCAAGTGCCCAGTTGAGTAGATGTTCCTTCCAGTAACTGGTTTTCTTTACAGTTAAGCCTACAAAGAACAAATGAATATTTAGACCTCAGCAATTTTATTCACTCTTAGAAAGGAGAAACATAAACTTTTCAGTCGTGAAAGGAGAGAGTGTGTCTCACTTCCAGGTTAATTCAGTGCAACTTGGGGAGATTTTCTCTTTGTGCACTCAGATGCTTCCAGCTGCAGCTCAAGCCAATCTCATATGGAATAATTTGTCCCAGGGTTTTGCTGGAGCAGCCTCCAATGAGGTAGGTGCTATCTAAGAACAGGACAGAAAGATGGATGGTGGCACAGATATTTTGCATCCAGTAAATATCAAATAAGCAGCTCTGTCAGCACCAGGGGGGAGGAAGCCTGGCTTTTTATCAGTGCATTAGTTGCAAATTCTGATGGAAGCATTTTAGTGGCTGGGAGGGGTGGTGTCCTCACGGGCACCTTCTCTGGCATCTGATAAAGATGAGATCACACCTCGGGATCCCCTCTGGAGGGGAAAGGAGGAGGCATCAGGAAGACTCTGCCTCTCTCTAGGTTTCTTGTTTTCTTGAAAATTGGCACAAATTTAATTAGCCTTCAGGCTGTCAGATTTGATTGAAACTGGACAACCATCTGGTGTATCTTCATTTAAGGCTGGTAAAAAAAAAAAAAAAATTAAAAAAATCAGTGGTGATATGGTGTTTGAGAGTGCCTAGAAAGGCTTTTGTTTTCTGCCCAGTGCCCAATTTGAAACCCACCTAATCTCAAAGTGGTCTGTCTACACCAGTGTCTTTGCCTCTGCTCTTGGTTGCCCCAACAGGGGACCAGTTCTCTGCAGCTGGGCCCAAAATCTCCACATCCCAAATGATGAAGCCTTTGCTGAGCACTGGCTTATGTTCTAGCCGGGAGTTTGCATCCTCTTTTCATGTTCACCTTTCTCCTTTGGAAATCTGCAGACTTTCCATTTATGCACAAGAATTTCTCTCTTGCGGCGTTTCCCCCTGCGGGCTCAAACCCTAACACTGGAGAAGCATCGCCTTCCAGTTGAATTCCTTGTGTGAACCAACCTCTTCCTTGGGTCAGGGCACTTGGTTTCAAAACCCAAAATGGTTTGGGGCGTGTTGGAAAGAGTCCCTGTAAGCCAAGCAATGAAGACATGTGTCTAATCAACAAACGTGGGTTCCTGGGGGCTCAGAGGAGAGGATGGGGTTGTGAGAGGCGAAGGGTGGCTGAAGGAGAGGAGGGAGATGGGTGGACACCGGGTGCAGAAAGACCAAGCAGGTTAGTTTTGCTCGGATGGTGTAGCCTCCTGTACAAGGGGGGATAAAGCCACTTGCTTTAGGTTTTGAAAGTAGCTCTGGAAGAAAGCTGGGAGTGACAAAACCCAGGCTACGGGTAGCACAGTTCATGCAAACCACCACAAAAGGCTCAGGTTCAGTGTTTCAAACAGAAATATATCCCTGGAGTCATTCTACGTATTTCACACCACTCATTTCTTACTAAGTCTCAAAAATTGCCGGGGGACAGAGCAGGGACTTTCTGTATCTTAACTTGGCTTGATAGCTTTCATCTTACCTTTAGGGTCTAATCTGCCACGGTATTTGTGTTTTAAAGCCATCAGTGGTGTTGAAAGTAAAGAACTGACTCAGTAATTCTGTTTGTTTGTGGAGACATAATGTCCTTGGATCAGATAAAAGCACCTTCCCAGTATTGCTTTTATATACCTCATTAATTGGCACAGGGTTAGTGGCTGTGTCTTTTCTTCCGCCCCCCCCGCAGAAGTAGCAACAAGACCGACTTCATCTTCCAAATTGCCTGCGGCAGCCTCGGTGGCAGGACATCGCAGCTTGATTAGTGTTTAGATTCCAGTTGTTCCCAAGAGACCGCAGCTCCTCTCGGTGTTGCAACTCGCCAGGAATGGTGAAAAACAGATCAAGGGAGAGCTGCTGGGGGATTGGCGTGGGAAGCCAGTGTGATTTGATGGAGGGACCACCAGACCCACTCTCCTGCCACCCGACGCAAAGCCCTCTCCACTCCACCGTGCTGCTTCTGAACGCTCAGCTACAGCTTGTGGTGCCAACCCATGAAACATTGTCTGTAGCGAAGGAGTTAGAGGTCCCCTGAGAGCCCAAGGTGAGAAGAGAGAAGGGTCCAGGCTAGAGTGGCTCTTCATCCACAATTTCAGTCCTTTTCCACCTCCCAAGGACTGCTCTGTTTATATAAGGAGACCATTCTTGGTGCCACTTGCTCACAAGGACTTGCTTGTCTTTGAGGTTTTACCTCCCTCCCAAGTGAAGCAACGAGCCCTGACAGCCACTAAAACCACACTGTGTCTTTCCTCAGCCCATCCACAGCTCGGGAAGGATAAAACCCCATCCCCTCCCTTGGCCCACTCCTGATTTTTTGATGATCTTGGAGATATGCGATACCCCGAAGCTGTGCTGCAGTATGACACCACAAATGACCAACTAATTAGGGAAAGAGGAGTGCGATGAATTTAGATTCTTCTTTAGGGCTCACAGGCTGTTAGTAATCTTGAATTTGTTAATTGAAAATTGCTTTCTCTGTTTGTTGTTGGCCTTTCTGTGGAGGGGGATATTTCCTGCTTTTGGACTGTGTCGCTGGATCTATAATAATGCACTTTGTACATTAGTGCCAGGCACATTTGTAATTGGCTACCCTATTAAAGAACACTAATGATCTTACAAGTGTTCACAAATAATGAATAGAATGGCCCCTCGCTGAATTGAGTAATTTATTCACTGACATACTTGCAGATCTGTTTTTCCATTATTTAACCCAGCTTTAGTTTTCTGCCTGCCTTGCAGAGATGACTTCTCTTTTAGCCATGCGTTGGAGAGAATATGGGTCACGGGAAACATATTGCTTATAAAAACATAGGGCTGCTCTGTGCTGGCTCTTCTTTCAACGTACATGGTAGGATTTGGAGAGTAAGTGGCAGCACTTTTAATCTCAACACTCCTCTTGTCCATTAGTTGTTGTTATTGGGGTTCTCCTGAGGCTTAAGGAGAGGACCAAAAAGCCAGGACTTGGTAAATGTGCTCTGGAATATTGATTTTCTGATTTAAATGTGAATTTCAGGAAAAGCATGTTAACGATACAGGGTGGCAGGATTGGGTCACAGATCATCCATGACTTGTTGGGTTGTAAGGGGGTAAAAAATTCACTGCAGTAGCAGTTGGTGGTCCCGAGCTTGATTTTGTTTGGTTGCAGGTCTTCCTGTTGCACTGTAATGACCCTTTTCCAAAAATAGTGTGCAGCCAGCACCTCTGCCTTACCTCAGGCTTCTGCAGCCTGTGTGTCTCCTCCTGAGTCTTGTGAAGGTGTGTCAGGAGGAAATATTCCTTGGGGCAGAAGCCAGTCATGGTGGATGGGGGAAAACGGTAACCGTAACCAACAGGGTGTGTTCCAGAGCTGGTTTGGGTCAGCACACCTGGAGATGGACTTCCTGTCCAGCTTGGCGACCACATCACGGTGGAGTTTCAGTGTGTGAAGCAAGCTGAAATTGGGCTTCCATGTCTTCAGAGGGTAGGTTGGATCTTGGGGAAGCGTGGACAAAGGGAATGGCTTTGCACAAGGGGATCTATGGTGAGGTTAAGCAGGTCTGGTGGCTGAGTGGACATGTGGAGATGGGAAATGGGCTTGGGTCCTTCCTGTGAACTTGCAGCAATGTCTGTGCCTGCTGCCAGTGGGACCGTGTCAAAGCTACGGGGATGGGCAACCCATGGCAGGTTGTTCCCAGCCCTTCTCATGTGGCCTTTGCAGAAGGAGCCCACCTGTGATGATCCGAGGCGGTTGGGGGGATGCCAGAGCCCGATTTTGGCAGGAGACACTGGACCCTGGCTTGGGGGCAGGGGAGGGAAGCCAGACCTTTATTTTAGAGAAGGATGTTGGAGCCTTCTTTGGAGGGATGTGGAAGCGTTCTTTTGGGGGGGGGGGAGGGGAGATGGGATATGGGATGCAGGAGTCGTCTTTGGAGGACAGGGGATGCTGGAGCTTTCTTGGGGCGGGTGATGCCAGATCCTGATTTTTTGGGGGAGAGTCCAGGGACTGCTTTATTTTTTCTTTCGGGTAGGGGGTGCCAAACCCGGATTTTTTGGGGGGTGGGGGGAATTGCGAGCGCCCGGTGATGTAGGGGGACGCCAAGGGTTAAGGGGGCGGGGGCGCGGGCGGGGCCGCGCTGGCGGAGCAGATTGCAGCCGGCTCCTGCGGCTTCGCCTGCGCCGGGCGCGGAGCAGCGGCGGGGAGCGCGGGCGGAGCCCCCCGCCGCCCCCGGCCCCGGCTCCGCCACCCGTTCCCCCCCAACCCCCCCGGCCGCCACCATGGTGCAGAAATCCCGCAACGGAGGCGTCTACCCGGGCCCCGCCGCCGAGAAGAAGCTGAAGGTGGGGTTCGTGGGGCTGGACCCGGGAGCCCCGGACTCCAGCCGGGACGGAGCGCTCCTCATCGCCGGTTCCGAGAGCACCAAGCGGGGCAGCATCCTCAGCAAGCCCCGCTCCGGGGTCTCGGGAAGCGGGAAGCCCCCCAAAAGGAATGCTTTTTACCGCAAGCTGCAAAATTTTCTCTACAATGTGCTGGAGAGACCGCGGGGTTGGGCTTTCATTTACCACGCATATGTGTGAGTAAAAGGATGGGGGGGGAAGGGGGGGCAAACCCGACGGGAGAGACCACCCCCCGGCCTTGCTCCGGATCTGCCCTTGACAGCCCCCTCCCTCCACCCCCCATCCGGCCCCCAAAATGCATGCCGAAGGATGCTCCAGCTGCAGAGCGGGTGCAGGGAGGTGATGCCGGGTGCCAGGGCTGGTTGGGGAGCCCCGGGGGGAAGGGGGAATGCTGGGGGGGTAGCGGAGGCTGACACCGTCCCCGTCCCTCCCCCGCCTTTTCCCCGCCTCCCCCGGGAGCAACCGGGCCGCCGCTGCATCCCTCGCCGGTGCCCGGGCAGGCTACACCCGGGGACGGGGTGTGTGGCGGTGGGGAAGGCAATCCGGGGCGGGGGAGAAGCTGTCCCTGCAAAGCTGGGGGGTGGCTCCCCCGGGGAGGTGCAATGCACCGGTCCCCTGTGTCCCGTTTCCCACCACCCCCCCCCCCCCCGCCCCTTCCACCTCCGCCCGCTCCCGCTTGCGGGGGAAGGGGCCGCTCCTGCGGTCGGTGCAGGGGGCTGGAGCAGCGGGAGTGATGGGTAGGGACTGCTCCTCCGTCTTGCTTGAAATCACCATAGCAATGCTGTGAGCAGAGGAACAAAAAAGCTCTGCTCAGGCACTGTCTCTCCTTCCCTCCTCCTTTCCCCCCCCCCCCCCCCCCCCTTCTCTTCCCCTCCAAGAGCTCCTTCTCCCCTGGCCCCATTTTTGGCTGCGAAGGGTTTGGGGCCGGGGTTGGTTTTGTGGCTCTGCGCTGGGTTCTGGAGGTGTTTCTTGTCCCCCTGTGGGAAGTGGCTGAATTGAAGATGAGTCTAGAAAGAAATGCTAATCAGCGTCTGGGGCTTCCTGACTGCACAGCGATGGAGCGGTAAACAAAGGAGCAGTCCCAGGGTGCACATTTCCCCGCTGCCACCCCCGTTTGGTGTTTTTTTGTTTTTTTTTTTGTTTTTTTTTTTTTTAGCCAGAAATGGCCACATCTGCCCCGCCGTTTGGCAGAAAGATGCCCATATCTGAAGGCATTGCTGCATAGGGAGCGCAGATGACTTCCCATTGTTTAGAGGATTGCAAAGGGAGGGTCAAGATAAATCGCTGTGTTACTGCAACTCCCTTCCCTCTGGGACTTTCCACAGTCCCACCAGGCTCTTCTGCAGGCCTGGGCTCAGGCTTGGGTGCTTGTTCCCTTGGTGCTGGTGGGGTTTTTTCTTTGCATGTTTTTCATCATGGTTAGGGCCTCACTCAGCCCCGGCAAGAGGATTTTTTTGGCCTTTTGTGGTTTTTCCCCCCCCCCATCCTTCTGCTGTTATGCTATTCTCAGATAAGGTGTTGGGATGTGAATTCTGGTCCTCAGCCATTTTGTACATTGAGGCCTTCCAGGGAGGTGTTGGCGAGTCCGGTTGGTGAAATGCTGGCTGGGTGGAAGGGGGGGGCTTTGCTGCGCACTGTAGCGGGTTGGGGTCCTTGCAAGGAGCTCGTCCCCCTGGGAAAAAGGGAGAAAAGAGGAGAGAGAGCATCTGTGGAGCTCGGTTGTGTCTATGATGAGGTGTGTGAAGTCCAGTTCCGGGGGTCCTGAGCATCCTCCATGCTCAGGGCCATCCTCTGGAGTTGTAGATGGTTTGTGTCGCAAAATCTTCCAGAATCGTGTGGAGGGGCCGAGCGTCCGCGTTGTGAGCCGGGTGCTTGCCTGTGTGTGCACTGAGGATGGGGGGACGTTGGGTGCAGCGTGCGCTGTATGCTATTAAATACAGGTGACACCCCAGCTTGGGGACACTGGGGTGACAATGACAGAGGTGGAAGGGGCTGAAAGCCAAATGGCAAAGGCAAGGGTAGCCCTGACTGTGAGGGGTTTATAGGCATCTTTGGCTTCTTCAGCTGCTCTGTCTTAATTTCTGACCTGTCTGTCTCTCTGCGGTGGCGTTTGCTTGGGCAGGCAGTAATTATCACGGGGCAGGAGCAGAGACATCCCAAACTGACCTCCTGGCAGGGCTCACTTTCCCATGGATACCTTGTCCCGGTTGCCAGGCTGGGGTACCCCTTGGCTCTCACCACGTAGCCGCATCCCCCCATGTGCCTCCTCCCACCCCTCCCTGCTCCCAGCCCAAGCAGCTGCATCTCTCCTGGGCTCGTGACTCCACTTGTACCTGCTGTGGCACCACGTGGAGCCGTGCTCTGCCATTAGACACCGCTGGCCTGGGATGTGCTGGGAGCTGGGTGGTCTCCCTGGATCACCTTGGAGGGGAGATGCTCGAGCAGCTGGGAGATGTAACCACTGCAAAACCATCCTCTGACCCCTCCACTCACACACCCGTTGGGAAACGGAGGCTGAATTCAGGGCTGAGGTGGTAATTGCGCCAATGTCTGTGAAGCATCAGTGATATAATTAATATTTTACAGTGTATTGGGAAGTTATATGGAATCCAGTCTTCTGAACTATACACATCATAGGTTTAGCCTTTGCAATTTGCTAATATGTTATTTAAAGAGCTGAAGGATATGGTAAACATCATACAAAGTCACCAGAATAAGCCCATGCAGCAGTTGTTGCCCTTTGCTGCCTGGGTGAGCCTGGCACAGCCCGTGCTGGATCTGTACGTGTTTGAATGGGGCAGGGAGAGGGTTTCCTGGGCTTCTGTGACTAGAAGTCTGTAATCCAGACAGACAGGACAGATAAAAAGCTTAGTGGCTGCTTATTCAAAGATATGGGAGGATGAAGAGACTGGCTCAAGGTCATAAAGTTTGTATGGGAGAGCTGGAGCCACCCCCGATGTCCTGAGGGCTGGTGCAGTGCCCTACCCACGCTATTGGGGTCACACCGTCTCTTCCTGCCCCAAACCCCATTTTGTGCTAAATCCTTCAGCACAAAAACAGCTTTACCCTTCAATACTGCAGGAGTGGGAATCCTGAGGGTTGGATGAGGGATCCCTGTCCTGCCACCGGCTCAGACTGTGCATCGCTCAGCCCCTCCATCCCGGACCCTATCTACCAGCATCCTTGTTTCTCTGCTCCTGCTACTCCCAGGGGCTTTCTTGCATGAAGGTTTAGGACCTATTTCCAGTGGAAATGAGTTTGTGACCCTGCAAGGTTGGATTTTTAGCTTGTGGAGACTCTTATAACCCCCATTGCGGTTTTAGGTGTGGGTGCAGCCTCCCCGCACCCAAGTGCCAAGACACAAACTGTAGAGACTCTTCCAGCACAGACGTGTTTTAATAAATCTGAGAGGTGCCTCTGGGAAATGCCGATCTGCAGAGCCCTAACGCACCAGGGACTGATGCACCGCCTTGAGATGTCTGTGCAAGTTGCATTTGTTTCCAGTGCTGCATCCTAGATCCAATCCATCTGATTTCTTTCCCCACCTCTTCATCCCAGTCATCGCTCTTTCCCTTTTGCACTATTTCATGCATAAGAAACCAGGGAAATTCAGAGCAACTCCCCCCCCCCCCCCCCGCCCCCAGCCCCAAACTCGTTAACGTGGTCTCATCTCGGATGGTGCCTCTGTAAAAGCGCCATTACCTCTGTGAGCAAAAGCACTATTTTATATTTCTGTGTTGTGATTCATTTTTATACCTATTAGCTCTTCCTACATTGACACAACTGGGTGACCTGATCATGGCAGCTGTGTGTGTATATATATAATAATAATATATATATTTTGTACAGGGGAGCCTGGTGGGTCCCACTTTTGAGCATGGCTGGAGGTGGACTCTGGCTCCCGGAGGTCCGAGCCTCTCCCATCTCTGATCTTCTCCCAGTATTTCTCTCAGCATCTTTCTTTTCTATTCCCCCTTCTCCCCCTCTTTTTCTTTTTTGACAGAGCCCTGGCAATGCCACACGTGGCCTCATTCTGCTCAAGGTTGAGCTGAAACTTGAAAAGTTGAGCTGTGCCTAAATAGCAGGCCAGGCTGTTTGAGGGATGCGGCAGCACTTAGATCTTGAGGTAGATCTTCCCTTTTCACAGGGAGGCATTTTCCTTCCAAAATGCTTCCATTTTATTTCTTTTAATAATTTAAATATTTTCGTTTTCTTCTAGTCCTTGTACCTCGGTTATTGTAATTCGTCCTGTGCTCGGTGGTGCTGAGCTGTGATACTTGAAAGTGATTTTTGTCCCTACCTGCCCTCTTATTTTAGGAGGGGTCGCTGTGTTCTGCCCCAACCCAAGCCAGGTACTTGCAGTGGGTGCCCCGTAGCCCGGTGCCTCTGGAGACACGTTTGCTGATCCCCTGGTTGACCTGCTCCTGTTTGGTCCCCGAGTTGACGATGCCGGGGAGGCTGGATTTGGGGCAGTAGCAAGAAAACGGCTTGTATTCAGAGACTTTTAAAGCTACGTGCCCAGGGCCAACATGATTCTTGCATTTCCTACTTTGAATTTACAACCTTAATGCGTCTTTTTAACTGTGTTAAAAATAGTTTGGGCGCATTTTTTATCCGCATACTGTGCACCATACATTCAGATAATTAAGCAAGTGCACGGACTTAAATTATAACAAGGAAGAACATTCCCTACCCGTCTAATTCTATTAAAATTTCCTTGTGCTGTCCCCATCCTGTTTGTTCTTCCCTTTTAACCCAGCCAGAAGCCACCTCTCTCTCCAGAAAGTCCCCTCTCTGCACTGCCTGCATCCTGGCATGGCCACGGCTGGTGTGGTGGGAGGATGGAGGGTTGGTGCAATTGCTTCCCTGAAGGTCCAGGGTTTCTTGGTGCAGAGGTGGTCTCTTTTCTGACTCCTTCCCCTCCTCGGGGACTGACGAAAACATGGTTGTTTCATATAGATCTGTTCCCAGATAATCTTTTGCATCAGATTGGATGACTCTGGGAACCCACAGCCATTTTTCTGCTGCCTGGGTTGGCTTTTCAGGCCGTTCTCGTGTTTTGTTTTGTTTTCCACTTACATTTTTTTATACTTGTTTAATGACATTTGCTAATTAGGCTTAAATTTAGTTTGACAGTCTCATTAACCCATTCCCAAGCACCGAGGAATGGTGGTTCGTGGCAAGCTCTCACCCACAGACAGGGAGGGATATTGCCAAGAGGTTCGATGCCACCAAACTCAGCCCATCCACCAGTGACACCCAGGGACCTCTGGGGTTCTCCTCCCCACCTCCTCATTGAGTATGTGGGATGAAGGTGCCAATACAGTGCTGAGTACTCCCATAAGTGCTGAGTTTAAGACCTGCTGGGCTTTGTCCTCAGACCTGTCCTGGGGACCAGGGAGACTTCCATGGTGTGGTGTCTCACGATCTCTTCTCCAGCTGCTTAGTCAGAGCTTGGTGGGAGCAACCTGATTTCACTCGCTTTAATGTGTCACGTTCCAGTCATCACATTCGCCCCACACTGACATTAAGGAAATGAAAAACAAGCCCATCCTCTGGGTGACCTCCTTTCTGTGCTGCAACACGCCTCACCCAGATGAGTCTTCCTATGGCTCAGTTTATCATAAGAGGGAATAACCCCAAAAGCAAGCCCTAACTCCTGTACTAAAGGGAGGAAGGGCATTGCTTAAAGAGATGCAGTTAGTAAAAATCGGATTTCTTGATTTTTTTTAAATTTTTTTTTTTTTTTTTTTTTGCATTGCAGCAGAGGAAGGGGACATCATTTGTTTGGTGGGGCAGGGTAGAGGGTTTGCCTGTCAGTTAGGCATCAGTGGAGCTTACCAGGATAAAAAATACATACATTTGGTATTTGGCATCTGGAATTTAAGTAGCAAACACTTAGCCCTGCGTAATCCTTTTTAAGGTAGCCCAAACGCTTAGCTGGTTTCTCAGGCAGTTCTTGAGGGACAGATTCCTCTTTAAATTGTGGTGGCAGGGAGATGTGCCAGTCCCTTTTTCTGCTATGTAATCTCCTGTAGAGAAGATACAGGAGAGCTGAGAAAGATGGACAGTGGTTCCTACAAAGGATTAAACTGTAGGACTGATTAAACTGATAAACGATGCGCTTCTTGGGCAAATGTGAGCCTGTCTGTGCTGGTGCGAAATGTCGCCAGTTCCCAATGCATCAAAGAAAGAGGAGGTCTCCAGCACCGAGATGCACATTGCTGCAGAATAATGCACTGGATTTTAGCCCTCGATGGCCAGAAAGGAACCACATTTCAAAAGTTTCTTGAATATATTTAGACAGGAGCTGTGTTGCAAGGTGGTTTGACACATGATGGCAAAAACAGGTAGTGCAGAAGGACACTAGGCACAGTGGTTTGGCTGGTGCACCTGGGTCCTTCACCGTATGTTTGAGTGGCTCCTCATTGGGTCACAAGACAAAACCACTTGGGCTACTCTGACACTCACCTATGGCAAAATGTGACACCACCAGGACTACATGAGTAGGTATTTAAACGTGGTTCCTTGGTGGATGTGCCCAACCACCCAGGGTGAAAGAAAAACATTGTTTTTCTCCAGTAAGAACAAGTTGTGTGGTACTTGATCAGCTTGTTGAAGCTGTGGGTGACCCCAGCTCCCCACATGGTTCTCCTGGCCATATCCTGGGTAAGCTGCAAACGCAGCCTCCTATGACACATTGAAGATGCTTTTTTGGGGCAGGGAGGTCATGTGCATTTATTCTAAGGCACTGAATTAATTACATATAGTGGTGTTTGCTGGGGAATATCTCACGCAAGTCACTGGCTGGGATGGTGAGAGCTGCTTTATTACAGCCTTGGGGCATCTTGGCTGTCTAACTGCCAATAAGTGAGGGAAACTGGAGCGTTCCTCCAGATCTCTCTCTGATCGGTCTTTGGTATCACTCCAGCCTCTTAACGTGCTTTTTAGATGTGTGGAAAGCTCTGGTTTCCGTCAGCATCCATCCAGTGACACTTTTTGAGTGGGTTGGATGGCAAAGGACAGCCTTTTTCAAGGCACAGGGAGCAGAAAACCTGCAAGATCATCTCACCTCTCGCTCTTGCTGCTGCAGGGAGGTTATTTAAGGCTCCATCAGGGTCACTGGGACTGCTGGGTGTCTGTGCAAGCCCTGTGACCGAGCAGTCACTGGGTTTGTTTCGCTATGTACAATGCCTAGATGTTGCAGGTGGAGTGGGCGTTCAGCTGGAGTTCGGTGATGCTCAGATACCTGCTGGGTTCCTCGCAGAAATCCCGTAGGAGCCTCAGTGCAGATCTCAGGTGGGCAGGTCTGCCTTCTGGAAATGCCCATTGCTCTCTGTTGATGGCTGAGGGAGCCTAAGTTCCCTTGCATACTTTAGGGGAAAGCTGGGTGGGATTAGTCCAAACCACAAGAAGAGAAGACAGAGCCTGGTACAACTTCCAACTGGAGCGAGTTGAGGCATCTCCCACCTCCTGCTGCAGCCTGTAGCAACTGTGAAGTTCAGAGCCAGAACTCCCCTGTGGAGACCCTGCCAGGTAAGGTCAAGGCGAAATGTGGGGCTGATCAGCACTGAAATGGGATGACCAAGATCCGCATTCACTCAGCAATGTTTGAAAAATGGTTTTGAGAAAGGAACCTTTAGAGCAAACCCTGATCAGCTCGTGGCCCTGCAACCCAAGACCCAGGGGAAATCAGAAGATAATCAAGCCTTATTAATGCTGATTAACGTTCATAAGCAGCTACAGTTGTATTTAGGCTCTCGGAGGATAATGCCCAGTGGTCAGTATTCATTCAAATATCTTCCTTTTTAAATCCTGCCCTGGGAGGGTTGGGACAGGGCAAAGAAACAGGAGGACAGGCAAGGTCAGAGGGAACGACGGCCCCTGTGTGGGTTGGGAGGTGACCTCTCTCCATATGGGGATCCCGGCTGTCCAACATGGCTGGCACTTGGTCTCTTTAGGACAAGATTATTGAAAGACGCAGAGATTTTGCCTTCCGGAGGGTCTTTCCCAGGGATTCACAAACGCCTCATTTGTAAACAAACCCTGATCTGCCTGGAAGTCCTGCTTTCTCATTTAGAGCTCTGCCAGCCCGGGGAGGTGACAGCATCGACGCAGAATACTGCTGTGGCAGGCTGCGATGGATGAGCGCAGCAGGAGAGGCAATCCTAACGCGGCTTCCACAGATAGGCTGTCACTCTCCATAAAGTTATTATGATGCCTGGGAGAAAAAAAAAAAAAAACAAAAAAAACCCCACCAAAACCCTAGCAGAAATCCTGACTCAAAGGTGACTCACGTACAGCTCTTCTCCATCTTGCGTGTGAACGCAGGAGCTTGTGTCTGGGTACCTGCTGTGTGGGCTTCTTGCAGCTTTGGTTTGATTCGGTTGGTAAAACTAATCTGCGGCGCAAAAGGAAACGGAAAAACTTCAGTCAAATAATAGTTAAAGTGAATACCAAGGGGAAAAGAATCCTTCATTAATATTACAGCAGTGTGCAAGCACCCCTAATGGGAAGAGAAGCTTCTGTGCTGTACATCAAGCCAAAAAGAGTCCTTACCCTGCTGTAAGGACTTATTGTATTGAACAGACAAGACAGATGAAAGGCATAAAGTAGTTGTCAGGGAACAGCTGGTAAATGTTATCTTCGTTCCACTTTTTAACAGTGTTTGCCCAGCTTTTGAATTGGTGGGTTGCTTTCTATTCGTGCTCCTTTTGGGTTGGCAAAAGAAGGTGGGGTTGGTTTTGGCCAGAGCAGACCGTCAGAGACACAGGTTAGTTTATCTTAGAGGGAAATCCTGTAGTTTGAGAACCTCAGCAGAGTTGACTTCGGGCTGGGAGAACGTAGACACCTCTTCCCTGGGACGCGGCTCACCATTCTGGGGCCGTTTGCTGTGATCTTGCTGTTCATTACAAATGCAGCACGTAGAGGGCTGTGAATTGGGCTTCTCGTCTTTCTTGCTGTTGGAGTGTTATATGTGGCAGCAAAATGACAACACTGGGAGACTTTTTTTTTTTTTTTCCCAGCATGTTTATGGGCTTTTGCACAACTCAGAGTCTCGAAGTGGCCATTAATTGAGTTTATGCTTGCTCGGAGGTTTGTTACCTGATGTGAAGAATGTAATAAGGGATGTAAGAGCACTCCATCTGTCACTCAAGAGGAGAGCAGAGGAGTTAAATAGAAATATCTGTTTATTGTAGCTGGACAAACACGGAGCGAGGCCGTGTTGCTCCTACCACTTCAAGCCATATGGTGGTTAAGCCTGAGTGCTTCCAGGAGGGGCAATGAAAACCAAAACCTCTCCCCGATAACAAGGACTACTCATTGCTCTTGAAGCAGGTTGACTGCATGAAGGGCTTAGGCTGGTGTGGCCATTGCTTCAGTGTTGGACGTTGGTTTAGTTCTGTGGTTATTCTTCCATCCTCTTCCTCTATGTCTGGCAAGGCTGGAAATACCATGTCTTGTCCAGTTAACCTCTTCCTGGGCCTTCCTCCAAGTTTCCCAGGGTTTATTAGCAATGATTTGTGCTGTAAGGACTAGTGAGATTCCTGAGTCATCTCCTTAGGCAGGGAGCTATTTATTTCAGTGTGTGTGTTACACTCCCTGGGAGTGGGTGTCTCTCTTCCGCTTTTGGATCCTGCCCTGACTCTATATAAAGACTCCAGGCTTGAATGAGCCACAAAACCAATCCTCAAACTGGCTCCATGGCTTGAAAGATTCGTGCTGCTGGTCCCGTCTCTCCTGGATGAAGGAGCATGGCTGTTTGGAGCATGGGTAGGAGTTTGCATGGGACTTCTTGTCCATCTCGGGGTGGCATAGCTTCTAGGACAGCGTACTGTGTGTCCATGGCCAGGAGCAAGTCTTGCTCTACGTTGGCTCGTGACCAAGGGGGAAGTGTGATTTGGACCTCCTCTTCTCCTCTGAGGTTGATTTGCTGATGCTGTTGGGGTTTTAATCAGTGGGATTTTTCTTACTTAGGAGTGATGAGATATTTCTGAGCTGCTGTAATTCTCCGTTGGTATCAGAGCAGGGACTGGAGGTGCCATGGGCAAATGCAGATGGGCTCCTCTGAGATGTCACTGGTGCAGGGAGCTGCCATGTTTGGAGGAATTCCACTGTGTCTTATCTCCTGGGATGGTCCTTGTCAGACACATCCCATGCTTGCTTGGTGGCCTTTCAGAAAGCTGTGTTTGAGTTTGGGGGTGCAAGGAGAGCCCCTCACGTAGCAGCTCTCCGGGGAGCTGCAAAGAAGCCAGTGTGCTAATGGCAATGTTCATCCAAAAGCTGGCTTCACACCCAGTTAAGCATCACCCTGAGCCAGAGGGACAAGTCCTCATGTCATTATGTCTTGAACTAAATTGCTGGCACTTCGTGAGGGCTCTGTCTCCATAGCCTGAGGGACCGATGCATTTAATCCGTATCAGCTCCAAAGAAACTTTGTTAATGTGACCTCGTGGTTTGGTCCTTAGGGCTGCTGGACATGCATCGCTGTGGTTGTCTTTTTCTTAGTTATGGATATTCCTGTAAGGAAGGAAAGAGACCTAGAGCAAAGGAGAATTTTCTGAGCTCTTTGTCTGTAAATTGTCAGGCATGGCATGCAGTCCCAGAACTTTGCACTGAATTTCTGTTTTCGACATTTTCCCTGTTAACAGTTAGATGCTTTTAATGCTGTCCATATTTAGCAGCTTCTCCCTTACCAGCTAATGAGGGGTAGGAAGAATTTCTGCATTGACCTTTTATTTTTGCTGATGTTCTTCTTTTCTGCGGCAAAAATCAGATATAATTTGAAACCTTCTCTGAGCTGCCCCTCCAGGCCCTGAGCCTGCACTCCCCCTGATGCCTGTTTGCGGGTGGTTGGAGCATCTCGAGTCATGCTAAATGGCACCGAACGAGCTGCTGAGCCTGTGAATCAGTAGATCTCCGGGATAAATAATGCAATGTAGGTCTGAACTTGCTTTTAAGTTGGTGATGGATTAACCTGCTTTAGTATGGGGGGAGTGATATGAGGTTGTGAATACTGGGAAAGGTAGTGAAAGTGCCTGAATAAGACAAGTGAACGAGACTCTAAAGATGTCTCTGTCTCACTGGAGATGGGCTCTATCCCATCTACTGGGAGATGGAGACATCTACAAGTAGGTGAGACATATTCCAGCCTCAGGTCTCCACCCTGTACTTTGGAATAGCCAAAAGTGGGAGACCTGCTAGTAGACAGGGCTTGTCATTGCCTGGGTGTCCATGGCTTGACCCATCCATATGCAAGGAGAGCACCTCCATCGAATTTGCCATTTTTGCCACCCCTCTGCAGAGCAAATAAACCTGCCCTGGGGATGTGCTTGGTGGAGAGCACCTGTCCAAGCCCCAGTTCCCTGCAGAGAAATGGGCTGAACCTCCAAAACGAGTTCCAGTCCTAACCTAGCCTTGCTCTTTTGGCTCTTCTCCACATGGGAGCAGACGGCTATTAAAAATTCCAGAGAAATTAATTAAGCTAATGGATTGCCAGCCCCCATCTGTGGCTGGTAAGGCTTGTCTACCCTGCAGCTGTGTCCCCATGGGATGTGAGTCGGGAAGAGCGGCCGGAGCTAACCCCAATGGCATTCCCTGTGGCGTGGGATGTGCATTCCATGTGTGAAACACAGGAGCTGGCAGAGCAGCCTAAGGAGGTGGCCCAGGCCTGATGGGGCAGCTTATATTTCATTTCCTAAAAGCACAGCAGAAATTAAATGAAGATTAATTAAACCTTTTTTTTTTTTTCTCCTGTCTCCTGCTTCCTCTCGCTCTTTGCTGTTTCTAGGGAAGGCTGAAAAAAATGTGCTAGAAAGGAAGCTAAACTCTGAGCATCCTTTCCTGAACGCAGCATCTGTCCCCCATGGGACTGCAGGGAAAGGCCCTGTAATTACGGGGAGCGTCCTGGGAGGCTGGGTTACACAACCAGGACGGAGAGCTGCTCCCGCTTCGGTTCCGCAGCAGGCTGATAATGCTGTAACTCAAAAATACTACCTGGCTATTATCCATTCATTGCTTTTTATCACTGTCGGTGTCCTCAACGCGCAGCACAGACCACTCGCGAGGCTCCGAGCCAAGAAGGAGGTAGGAAAGGAGCGTGCAGGATCATAAAAGGGATATTTGATATTTACGGTGCCTGGTGACATAATTCCCAGACAGCCCGAGCGTGTATCGGAGCCAGCTGACGAGTCGCCGGGGAGATCTTGCTACGATGCCACCAAGTGAAGGTGACTCCTTCCCCGGCTCTGGCAGGAGCAGGATGCCCTGATGGAGATGTCGTGCTGCGGCGTCTGCTCACGGGCTCCGCACCGGCTGCTGCCACCAGCGTTAGGAGCCAAGTGAGCGGCGGGGAAAAGGGATTTAGGACTGTAGCAACCGCCTTGAGATTCCGTACAGGGGAGGACTAACACCTTGTCTGCGGCGCTGGGCATGCCCTGGTGTTGTGTGCTGGACATTTCTCTTGCATGCTCCCAGGTGGCTTTGTGCTGTCACTTAAGAGGCTGTTGTTGGCTCCGGTCCATGTGAGCCTTGGTTACTGGTGTGCTTTGCGGTGCTTTTCTGCCAGGCTTTATCCTACTCCAGAAGGATTTATGGGTTGATGAGGGCCATGGGCATGTCTTGAGCTATGCGTGGGCTTAAATGCTGTTCCCCTGTGTGCTGGGGGGAATCATTACCCTGTTTTCCAGTTTGGGAGTTGAGGTTTGGAGGAATTAAGCGATACAGGATGCCTGAGGCATAATCCAGCATCCCTGCTCCCCGTGCTGTAACCGTAGCCTCTCCCTCCTCCAGCAGTAATAAGCATTTCCCATACAGACAAGGAGACTTCAGCGTGTATCCTTGTCCCGTCAGGCCTTCCTCGCCTTTGAATTATTAAATATTGTCTCTGATCTCCATTATAAAGGTTGTGAGAGCACAGCTACTTATCAGAATAGAAAATACTCTGTTTCCGTACTTTAACAGTTGGCTTCATTGGCTTGTGGGTTTTACAATAAATGAGAAGAGTTAAAAAAAAAAAAAAAAGGCAAAAAAAATAATGAGAAGTAAACAGAGAGAAGTAACATCTTTGTAAGAGGTGACCAGTTTTCTCTCCCAGTATCCACGTGGTCGCTGGTCTGTATCTTCTGTCTAAAACAAAATCACATGCAAATTCGTTAGCATTAATAGGCTGGAGAGTGTTTGCTGCTGTGACTCCTGCGATGCTGCGTTACAGATTGTGCTTTGGGGGTGCCCCTTCCCATTCCCCCCATTGCCCTCTCCTCCATCAGCTGGCGGAGACCCCAGCAAACCATCCTGGCCACGTTTCTGGGCATTGACCGTGATTTTGGCTTAGAGGGAGCAAGGAGAAGGTGCAGATGCAGAGGAGGCGGCCCATGGCCAGCTGCAGACAGACCCCAGCCAGCTGCTGAGCTCAGTGATGGGTTTGTTGTTATTTCTGCCAGCCTGCAGCCCTGCCTGTGGATTGCCCTAATTTCCAAGGTCAGATTTTTTGCTCAGGTGGTACCTGCTGCTTTGCAAGAGGCTGGGTTTGAGTGGCAGTAACCCAGGCCATGGTCCTGCTGGTGGTTATTCTCTTGCTCTAGAAGTCTCTTGCCCCACAGCCGGACACATTCTATACCCATGCACCTGCAGCATCCCTGAGCGGAGCTGCTTGATGTCACCCAGGCAGGTTATCCCTGTTTTTCTCAGAGAATAAACCATGTAAACTGGCTTGAGAGGGGGCTGGAAATTGGAAGCGGGGTCACGATGCTGTCAGCCTGGGTCTGATTTCCTCGAACCTGCTGGGAGAGGCACCGTCCCCTTCTCCAGCTCCTGAGTTAAGCTGTGCCAGCTCTCCCAGGCAGCAGTACGGCACACGGTGGGGGGAACTTGGATCGTGCCTGAGAAAAGGGGGTTAAAAGCAGGTTTTTTTTGCAAGCCTTTGCCTGCCATTTTAAATGGGAAGGATGTTTCCCTGGCAACGAGATGGATGCTTCCCAGCAGAGCATATGGCTTCCATCGACTTTGATTTACCGGCGTGTTGAAATGGCAGCTAGTTAATCTCTCTTCAGCTTTAATGTGTCCCTGCCCCGTGTCCCTGTTCGTTACGAGCTTTAAAAGACCGTGGGTCTGGCCCCTGTGGCCTTGCTCCCAGCCCATCCTGGGGCTGGAGCTGGTGGAGTCCCACCTCAGGGCTGGTTCCAGGGACCTTCATAAAGAGGGACCTGCACAGAGGACCTGAGCATCGCCCAGAGCTGCAGGGTGGGCAGGAAAACCTTCCCTGCCTCTGCTGCCTTTCACTAGCCAAACAGCTCCTCCTCCTCGGAGAATATAATCCGCAGCCTTCTCTCCCTTTTCTCCTCCCTGCTTTAAATCATTTTTAGATGTTTTTCACCTTTCACCACACAATCATCTGCCTCCTGCAGCATGCTATTTATTGTTGTGTTTACTGGCGCAGGGAAATAAGGAGAGGGAACAAACCTGTCATTTGCAGAGCGGGGGAGCTTGGGGGAGCTGGTTTCTGCGAGCCCGTGGCTCTCCCAGGCTCGCTGGCCTGTGCTGGCCCCACCAGGCTCACACGGCAGCCTCCTCCGAGGGGCAAACCCAGGGTGCTCCCCTCCTCATTGCTGCCCATCACTGGCTCTCTGTGCTTTGGCAGACTTGATGGAAATTGGCCAATAGGTCTAAATATTAGGTAGCCAGAGAGGGTGGCTGCAGGAGCATCATTGCCTTAGGAAGCGGGATGGATGGAGAGGTGTATTCACACACCTGAGTGATGCTGGGGCTGGTTCCCGGCTGGTTCGTAGCTGCGGGGGCCACGCATGGAGCTCGGGAACCGGCTGGGTAGGGTGGCCTTAAATGAGATTAAAGTGTGGTGCTGGCCTATGGATGGCTGCACTGCAGGGAATGAGGGGGACACGTGTCATTCCTCCCCTCTTCCACTGATGGAGAATTTTGGGGAGCTATAAATGAGGCAATGCCTCCTTTGCAAGGATCTAGGTGAGCCAAAAAGCCTTGGTTGGCACATTCTGGCTCTCAGCCCTGATTGCAACAAGCCCCCAAAGCTGCCCAACCTGAAAGGCTTTAAAAAGGAGGCTTTCTTGTAACTGAGGTCGCCTTTATTTCTTCTATTTATATATTCTGGCAGGACCATCGCTTTGCCCTCCTCTCTGGGCAGCCACTTCCCCTGCAAAGGGCTCTGGATGATGGGGGCCCACCCGCTCCCCCATCCACACCTGGCCACCCACTTGCTGTGTTCAAGTTATGCCGGAGAAGAAGCAAGAGATAATAGAAGTGATTAATCACCCCTTGGTGCTGGGGATTAATTTATCAGGTGCAAAGAGAGACCTGGTGCTGCCTGTGCAGATGGGGCTGCTCTGCTCTTATCAGGGCCACTGCTGTCACGAGCTGGCCGTTCTCTGCCCTGAGCAAGGGGGATACCAGCGTGGGTGGTAGCAGGAGCATATCCCCATCGCTCCTGGGGAGAAAATCTGGCTACAGCTCAGGGAAACTTTACTGCTGTAGAGGGGAGATTGGTGGAAAAGGACTTTGAAGCTCTTGGAAGACTATATAAATAGTTATGTTAGTGGTGAAGTGAAACAGGGTTTGACTGGCAGCTGTTTTGATGCTCTCCCCTCCCTGCGGCATAACTGGCTGTTTCAGCAATTTTTTTAGGGCTAAAAAGCGCTGCCTTTTTAAGCTTGAACTCTCTGGAGATCTGGGTTTGTTTTGCGTCCTTTCACCCTGAGCAGCTCCTCTGGTCCTGCCTGTCCGCATGGTCCAGGCTCTGCTCCCAGCAGAAACCTTCCCAGCCCAGCAGGAGCAGCTTCACGGGTAGGAAAAAGCACCAGGGCCGTATTCTGCAGCCTTTGTTATGGAGGATTGCACCATCCTACTGATGTGGGGAAGGGATGCAGGGCTTCAAAACTGGCCACTGGCCTTTTATTTCTTGTTGTTGGACCTAATCCTGTAGTTTTCTGCATCCCAAACTCAGGTGTCTCTTGGGAATGGCAAGATTTGGACGCAGCTGAGCTGGACTCACCCTCGTGGCAGTGCAGCCCCCTTGGCTTTTTTCCCCAATTTGCCCCAATCTGAGTAGGGAAGAGTTGCAGAGAGGGAATGTGGTCCTGCTGATTATAGCACTCTCATTATTCCTCTGGGTATATATATATTTTTATTTTTTTTTTTTTTCACCCAGCTTGGGGGTCATCATCATCTTCTGGGGACCAAAATCAAAAGGCTGTGAACCAGCTCTCTGCTCTTGGCTCTGAGCTCCTTCCTAGTCAGTAGCTGGGGCAAGAGAAGTAAAATTAAACAGATGGCAAAATTACCAACTCCAAGACATATTACATGGGCAGTTTGCAAATACTTCTTTCTTTTCACCAAGACTCGGTTAATTAAATAAACTGATGAGCAAATGAAATTAGCAGTGCTTTAGTGATGCTTGCGGTTTATGCTTTGGCGTTATCCATCAGCCTCTGGCTCCGAGAAGCCACATTCTTGTCTTCTCATTCTCGAGGCACGAAGCCAGAGACGGACCCAAAATCTCAGCTGTCCTTTGCTGTTAGCTGGGAGGGAGCCCGAGAGCACAGCTCTGTGGTCCTGCCTTTACAGAAGCATAAACCATGGGCTGAGGCATGGGGAAAATGAGATTTTTTGGTTTTGTTTTTGTTTTTAAAGTCAACCTAAGGATTTTGAGCCATTTCGTTGCCTGCTGGGGGTTTGAGACAGTTCTTGCGGTGGCTGGGAACTGCCGAGCCGCTGTGTCGGCAGCTCCCTGCGGATGCTGTCAGCGAGGATGCTCATTTTAGAGGTGCTGTAATTCTTGGTGCTATGAAACTAGTGCAAAGTCAGAGCCAGGGAAGCAGAGCTAGAGGAGCTGAGCGGGACAGAGCTTGTCCTTCGTGGGCAGGAAACCTCGGGCTCCAGCTGAATCGCTGATTCTGGGACAGACCTTTGAAAAACCAGCTACTATTCCTGTCTGCAGCAGGAACCAGCCCTACACATTTTGAGACAATCTTCCTATCTGCAATTAGACCAGAGCCTATTTTTGTATATCCCATTCCCTCGAGGAATGTTTAGATGAGATGCAGCATTACATTTTACAGGGGCATCTTCCTTTTAACCCAGTTTTCGAGCTCAGTTAGATCAAGTGACTTGCCCAGGTCAGTCAAAGGAGCTTGACCTCAGCGAGATGATTTTTTTTTTTTTATTCCTGCCTGCTCCAGCCGTGCAGCATCACCCTTGGCTTCTTAAATTTATTTAATTTCTTTTTCTTGAGGTGTTGCAGAAAAGCAGGGCTTTGACCTTAAGAAGCAGAAATGACTTGACCTTCATATACAGATAACGGTTAGATTAGGAAGGCTTTGTATTCCCGTACTCACTAGTAATGGTCTCTCAGAGGTCGGGAGGAAGCAGAGGCTCTTTTGGGGGAATACCCTGTGGGATGAAACAGCGCAGTGCTCAGATTTCAATCTGAATAATACGGGTATTGCATGAGACAGCAACTTTCCCTCCCATGAAAATCAATGAACGTGCTCTGAGTAAATGCTTGCGCAGACGTTTTAAGAATTACTTAAATGTCCAATATTTTATACTCTTAATTTACCTCCCAATGCACCATAATTGCGCCGTGGTCTTTAGGATTCTATCCTGTGGACCGTTTCTGCAGCTGCACGAATATCTCTCTTCCCCACCGAGTTTTGAAAAGCAAACCTCAGCCCGGCAGCGCTGAATCGCAGCAGAGACAGACTCTTCTGGCAGGTGCAGGGGCTTGATTAATACTTTGGGTTTTCCTCCAGACATCTGGCTCCTCTGAGGCTGCGTGCGCAGGGCAGGCGGAATACGCAGACAAGCATTTCCCAGTGATTCATGTTAGATGAGGACGGAGAGGAACATTTGAGCTAGGGCTTCGCATGCGGCGATTATTATTAATAAGGCTTTTACTCTGAGCTGAGTTGCCTTGAGTAAGTTAAATGGCTAGAGCCAGCCTGCAGAACAGGCAACTGATTCCTTACATTTAACCCCTTTTCCTGCTGTAAATGTTGAGATCTTGATCTCCGTTCCCCGTCATTGCCAGTTGGCTTTTGCTCTTTGAGGCTTCAATCCAGAAAAGCTCTTAAGCTCACTCTTGCCTGAAAGTGTGGAGATACTCAGTCCTTTGCTGGACTGGGTCATGGAGAGATATATCATGCAAAACCCATTTCTGGTCAAATTCTTTCGGTTCATGGTTTCAGGTGGGGACTCTGGCTCTGGGCACTTGGGGCAGATGATGCATTTTCTGCTCTGACTGATATAAGCAAGAGGGAAAAGCTGGAGGAGCTCTTGGAGTGGGAACTGATTTCAGAAGTGGTGGATGTTGAAGGAGAAAAATAAATGTGAGCCCATATCCTGCCCTTTTTAACTGAGAAATGTGCTGCCTAAATAGAGGGAAGGCAGGGGAAGAGAAGTTCTGTGATTTGTGCCCATACAGCAAAGCTATGGACAGCTATTCCTTTTTCCTTAGTTTGCTGTGATGGAATTGTGAATTCTCCTTATCTGCCTATAAAGCAGAAAATTACCTTCTCTCCAACATCTAATGCGAAGGAGATCTCATCTTCCTCTGCTTCCCTGGGATGTAAATGTGCAGGCATGTTTCAGAAGCTGCAAGGGGAGCCACAGCACAGAAAGAGGGTGCTGTGCTCAGTCAGCAGCGTTCCTGCTCCGGGACATGTGCCCAGGGAAGACCCCAGAAAACCCAATCTGCTGGAAAACTGCCTCCTGCTTTTTGCCACGTTGCTGTCATGCAGCCAGGAGAGCAGGATTGCTGCACTCATTCACAGGGGCTGAGGGACGTGTCCTGGGGCTTATCAGGAACATAAACCCTCTCGTTCCCACCCCTATAAGATGGCTTGGGGTCTCCAAGACCTGCTTCTCTGTAGCCTGACTAATTCCCACCTCCCAGAGCACCATTTATTTGCAGCCTTGCTGTCCAGAGCATAGCCTCCTCCAGGACCCTCCTTGGGTCCTCTGGGGATGCTCCTTTGCACATTTTACATCACCATCCTTGGTACACTTTATGGCTTTGTATGAGCAAGGTGCTTCTTATCGGGGTTGCTCAACCATCATCTCAGTGCTATTAACCCAGAGAGGTTTTTGCTAAAGATGTCTGAAAAAGTGTATAAACCATGAGAATCCCTGCCTTGGAGCCAGCCGGTGTGTTTCCCATGGAGAATGTTTTCTACCTGCTGGGTACCCGGGGAGCCTCCAGGCTCCTCCGAGGAGCAAGACCTGGGCTGGGCATGGCTGAACCTGCAGGAAATGACACACCGTCAGGAGCTATTTTGGGAAAGGAGAGCATTTATTAAGGCACAGGACCGAAAGGCAGGACTCCCTGCTTCTATTTCCAGCTCTGCTAGTGACAGAAGTCGCCTTGGGAGATGATTTTGGCTGAGGCTGAGGGTTGTGGAAAGCCAGAGTGAGGCATTTAGGCTCGTGTTTAGCCTTGTAAATGAAGAGCTGGGTTACAAATCACGGCAGGATTGCCTACATGAATAAAGATGACGGATGCTCCCAGCTAAGGGGTAGGTGCATCGCAGCGTCTTTACCCCTGGAAAAGTCATGGCATTATCAGAGTTCTGCTTCTGATTCACTAGAGATTTAACTTGAGCTGTAAATACTCCTGTTCTGGTTATAAGGCTCCCTGAGTGTTAAAAGGCACTTGACAATCTCTGTTTCTCTTCAGAATGGATGTTCTTTCACCTTGGTTTATTGTCATTGCTGCATTTTCATGGCTTTTGACTTACATTGAAGTTTTAGATAGTTGAAAGCCAGCGCTTTACAGAGACCACAGCAAATGGATTGCTGGGATTACGGATGGATTGGCCCATAAGCATTTTGGTTTTATTTTAGCACAATTATCAATGCCGTGTTTACATCCCCGAAGATATTTTTAAGTGTTTTAAATGTTTTATGTTGTTTTCCATTGTGCAGCTGTCAAATACCTGTCGTAAAATACTCCTTCCTTTCCAGCTTTGCTCTTTGTAATTAAGCAAATCTTTAATTCCCTTTCCCAATTCCAGGGAAAGCCAGCAAAGTGTGTAACAAGCACAGTGGCTTATTACAACCTTGTGCCACGTCCTTGTATTGTATCCATCCCCATTGCTTCCAGGAATCCAGTTGCTAATTATTGGTGCTCCATCAGAGAAAGCCCAATGCTTTTGCGTGTCGGCGAATATTATTTGGATACAAGTATTTCAGGAATAAATTTAAAGGTCTTTTAAAATTCTTATGTAAATGTGTGTGTAGATTCCAAGGGGGTTTCTTTTGGAAGGCAAATTAGATGATTAACCTGAAAAGCTTTGAGATGATTCCATCATAAAGGATGGAATAAATAAAGCTTTTACTGAGGAAAAAAAAGAAAAGGACAGTCTTTCCTGTTTCCAGTCATTTTGTTATATTTTTTTTTTTGAGGGGGAGTTCAGTCATTTCTTTTTCTATTGCTAACATGAAGCACGATGGATATGAAATCTGGATATGCAGATTTTGTGCTGGGATTTATAAATTGTAATAAGAAGCTTGTATGGGTGTTTTAAGTCAATGTAACCTTTGGATGTAAAGCCAGACTTTGGAGGACTTTGGATTTATTAGTATTAGCAGCAGTCAGATTTGCACAGCTGAGCCTTGGCTGAGCTTAAAGGTCTAAGCAACAGGCATTGGGGGATGCCCAGCAGCAGAAGGTGCTGGGTGCTCGTTGGAATGGGTGGTAGGTGAGAAGATGCAGTGACATGAGGTGTCCTCCTCTAGTGGCTCCAGGAGGCTGGAGCCAGCTTCCTCTGTGCCATCACTGGGGAGTAGACAGTGGTCCAAAGCCACACGGTGCCCTTGGAGAGGCTGGTGCCGGCTCCAGCTGTGCCTTGCATAGGACCCAGCTCCTGTCTGCTCGGGAGGAGGATATTGTCTTCTCCAAAGCTCTAAGCAGAATTGGCATCTTTAATGTAAAAATCATTAGATGGGACATAATTAACGTTCCTTATTGCACATTAACATTACCCAGAGTCAGGCTGCAGACATAATTTGCTTTGATTAGATATGTAGCTTTAAAAATTAGATTCATCCCAACCTCTACACTATTTATTGGCCTGTTTCCCTTTCCCTAGCTATCCATTATTATCTGGAGCCCTTTTCCTGCACTGTCTGGGTAGATTAGGTGAAATTAAAGCAGAGTCAGCCTTCCTGTTCCCTGCTGCCTTCCTCTGTGGGAGCTCAGAGGACACACACCATCTCTGGTGTGGACATACCTCTCGGCTTTCTTCTTCCACCCACTATTCGTAAGGGGTCTATAGATCCTTCAAAGCCTCCCAGGAGCCATATAGCCCCTAACCCCCTGAATTCCATTTCCTTGCAGAAAGGTTTCATTCTCTTAGTCTCCTTTTACAGCCTCCCAGAGGCTTGTGGACCACAGGGTCAAGCAGAGCATCATTGTGAAGCTATTTTGGGATGCTTGAGCAGTTCACCCTGTGATGAGCCAGTGCCTGCATCCTTTGCTGGCAGGACCAATCCTTACCCGGTGGCTGAACGTCCCCATCAGGACTGAGAAGGGAGATTTTGGTCCATGTGGGATTTGCTCCCATGCTTCACTGAAGAAGCTGGTACCTTCCCCAATGCTTCCCATGCTTGGCGGTGCTGTAATTAATGCTGGCCCTGCAAGCGTGATCTGCATCAGGTCTCCCTGGCAATGAGAGCCCTGGAGAGCACAGAGCCAAAATTACAGCAGCCCTGAGCTGGCTGAGGGGAATGGAGAGGCTAGGGACAAGGCTGCAGCAGTGACGTGGGGAAGGGAAGAAGCAGCACTTGGGCATCCCACTGCCCCAGCAGCACCCGGAGCTGCCCTGGCTCTTCCCACATAAACCACTGCTTGCACAATCCACCCCTGGGATTCAAAGTGATAAAATTATTTTTCCTTTCCTCCTTCTACCCCATCAATACCTGTCTAGTGACAAATTTAATATACAGCAATCCTCTTTCTTGGGGCATTTGTCCCTGCCAGGACTCACCACTTGAATGTGGCTTCATTCTGGATCCATCCAACGTGGTCGCCTAACCCAACACAGTGTGCAAATCCACATTGCTATTGGCACTTTGCTTTTAGTACCTCCCCAGGCATTTTATTGTGAAGTTTGGTCACAAAAATATAACCCACGTCCCACATCTTTAATCAGAAAATGTGGGATTTTCTTTCCCCCCGTTCCCTTTCTGTTATCTTTTTTTGTTTTGTTTTGTTTTCCTCTTGTTTGTCTTCTTTCATTGATTATTCATTTGTTTCTCACTCCAAGGTAGGAGTTTGCAGCAAAATCTGGGCCACCCCAGCAGCGGAGCTGCCTGACCCAGTTGTAGCTCCTTCCTTTCAGGGGGGCTCTGCTCCCCCTGTCACGGCGAGGGCAGCAGCGGGGTCCCATCCCCAGCTCCCAGCACAGGCAACCTGGAGAGGTGGATGGAGTCTGTTTGGCTGCAGGGCAGGTTGTAGTAGGCTTGTTTATGGCAAGGGTTTTAAAAGATCGTCTTGGGGATTAAAAAAAAAAACCTAAGTGTGATCCAGAGAAGATATTAAGGGACATCATGAGTGGGATGGCAAGGGATGTTTTCTCACTCTCTTGAGGTTGTTTCAAGTCTCCGGGTATCAGATCTGGTGTGAGAAAAGGAAATTTGTGGAGAGAAATCAGGCAATTGTCCTTATCTGGTCTGTGCTGAATTCATCTTGTTGCTGAGAAAGCTCAGCCTTCTCTGGGATGGCTCTGAAGGTCCCTTACCTCCAGCAGGCAGGGACGTTTCAGCCTGTGGTTCAAATAAATACTGCAAATTCCCCTATTTTTACTTGTTATTGTGACATTAATGGTCATTGCAAAGCCACAAGCATGACCCGGATGGCGCGAAACTCCTTTTCTTAATACAACGCAAAGGAACAGAACCCACCAGCTGAACCGTACCTTATAAATATTCAATATGCCGTTTGTAGGAATGTGAGACAAAGCCAGACAGATGAATTATTTAGTGCTTTTAAAGAATGCAGCTTTTAGTTTCTCCCTGCACTGGCCTACTTTATTGTATCAGTAAATAGATCTTTAGTAAATTAATTTCCCTCCTTTTGTTTGAGCAAGCAGTGGGCATCGCGGGCTGGTGGAAACCTTCTCCATCCATGAGCAGATGCCAGGACACCTCTGCAGCTGTGCAAAGGAACACTAAATCCACTGGCAAATGTCCTATCCTGGCAAGGAGGGGAAATGCAATCCCTCTCCTGTGTAAGCACAACGCATAAGCAGAGCATCAGTGGAGTTTTCTCTGGGTTCCTGTTCAACCTGGCTCCTGCTCATCAGCCACTCTGGGCACCAGTTATCGTGTTAATAAATCAGCTTTTCTCTATTGGTTTTCATGCTTGCTGAAAGCACGTTGCGGTAAGACCTGACAGTTCCGTGGTGAAATAATGTCAGAGGCGATCGGAGCCGCCAGCTGGGAGGGGAATGGGACTGGCACTGGCCAAACTGGGAGCAGTCCAGTGGGACCATCCACTTGTAACCCTTCCAGTTAGTAAAACTGGGGACTTTACCATCACTTTTTACACACTGATGTAGCAGCAGGACCACAAATACTCCCAGAGAAATATGTCCAGACATGCTCTCTGGACTAGTCTGATGAAGTATGAAAAATTCCTGCTGTGAAGACTGATGTTCTCTCTCTCTCTCTCTCTCTCTCTCTCTCTCTTTTTTATTGTTGTGTTATATAGTTTTCTACTAGTTTTCTCCTGCCTGGTGCTGTCTGTCTTTTCGACCATTGATGAGTACCAGAACAGCTCAGAAGGGGCCCTTTACATCCTGGTGAGTGTGTGTCGGGGGGTTGCAAATGAAGCCATCAGTGAGGCATTAAAACAAAGTCAAACACACACAAAAAACTGTGGATTTTTAAACTGTGACTTGTGAGAAGGGGACCATGGGACCTGCAGATAAGAAGTAGGCAAAATGTGAAAAGGAGAAATCTGTATCGGGAATAAACTAAAAATATTTTTAAAGATCCTTTAAAAGCCTTCTTCCTAAACTTTTTATTTTTCCCGCATTTATCTTCAATTGCAAAACATGGCAGCAAGACTGATCCCAACGGATAAGCAGTTTGATGTCCAGCAGCTCCCAATATTTAACGCTGCGGATGCATGGCGCAGGGAGCAGCCCATCTCACTGCCTCCTCTTCCATGCTGTAACATCCCTGCAATTAGTTGATCCCGCGTCGAGCTGCCAAGTTTTGTCCCTTAAATAGCCTGGCATCCCTCACACTGACAGTGTGGCTTCTGCCATCAAGAGCCAGCAGAGCTCTTGCACGCACCGTCACGGTGTGGGGCTGCCAGATTCACGTGTCTCCTCTCCTTTTGTCTGTCTTCCTCTTCCCCAGTCCCTGCCCTACATCAGCATCAAAAGGCGCTGCAAGCTAATTAGGGCTTCGTCAGGTTTGACACATGAGAAAGCTGAGGGAAGCGCCGCTAGTAAAGAAATAGGAGGGAACGGAGCGTGTGCAGGGTGTTGGAGCTGGGATGCACGGCATCAGCGTGCTCGCTGGGCATCAAGGGGCAGAGGATCTCTACCGCCCCTGCACCAGGTGGCCCAGCACATGGAGACAACCTGACCAGTTTTATAGGGAAAAAGCTCAAGTCCCCTGTGAAGAGCAGTCCTAGGACTAGCAGTCCCCGAGCTGCTCAGCATTAACATAGTGAAGTCATAGAATCATAGAATGGTTTAGGTTGGAAGGGACCTTAAAGATCATCTAGTTCCAAATCCTGCAGACTGTCTCTTCACCCAACTAACAGATGATAGCACAAGAGGAAACAGCCTCAAGTTATGCCAGAGGAGATTTAGGATGGATATTAGGAAAAATTTCTTCACCAAAAGGGTTATGAAATGGTGGAATGGGCTGCTCAGGGAAGTGTTGGAGTCACTATCCCTGGAGGTATTTAAAAGGCAGGCAGACATGCTTTTGTCAGTGGTGGGTTGATGGTTGGACTCAATGATCTTAAAGGTCCCTTCCAACCTAGACCATTCTATGATAAGCAGGTACTCGTCAATCTTGTCGTGGGGGACACAACACAATATAAGGAGGTATAAAATTCTAGTTCATGGCTACGGTGTGCAGTACCTCTCTGTCCCAGGGGAGGGTGAGGGAAGACACAACAGCAAAGATCTGACAATCTTTCAGGCCCGGGCTCTCCATTTAACAGTGCAGAGAGCTCTGTGATGCATTTTCTGAGGTGTGCGGAGTTTAGGCTATGGGTTTGTACTTGATTCTGGAGCATGCTCTCCATCACGCTGCTTTTTCAACTGACGACATTGTCTCCCTCCCAGGAAATCGTCACCATTGTGGTGTTTGGGGTCGAATACTTCGTGAGGATCTGGGCGGCTGGATGCTGCTGCCGGTACCGGGGCTGGAGGGGAAGGTTAAAATTTGCCCGCAAGCCTTTCTGTGTCATCGGTAAGACCTGCCTCCTCATGTGGGATTTCCCAGACCAAAACAACTATTGCAGGCTCTTGCTTTGCGCAGTGCTCCCATTCCTTCCATGCGTTTTGGGAGCTGGTCCTCAGCTACTTCACGGTCACCTTGAGAAGGGAAAGAGCACAGAGGCCAAAGTCCTAATCCATGGAGATGTTTTTTGTTATTCTCCACGAGGTCCATCCTGTTTTTTACAGACCCGGGAGCCATCCTGTTGCCCTGTGTACCCCAGGCATTGCTGACAACTGCTTTGGCCACAGAAAGGGGGTTTAGGCTGGAGAAACTGAGTGTAGGAGCTGCGATCCTGCAAACCTGTGTCCAACCTCGACACCGAATCGCTCACAAGCCGTTGAAGCTCCCTGTGTCTCACTTTGCCATCCCTGGTGCTGATGAGCCGCCTCACAAGGGAGTTATGAGACTTAATTAATTCTTGTTTGTAAAGTACTCGGCGATCCTCTTGTGAAAGGGGCCATCTGTGCACAGCAGTTATTTTTAACGGGGTAAGGAGTGGGCAGAGAGGCCATGCCACGCGCTACGGAGCCTGCTTTCAAATGTCCGGGAGCTGGCAATGGTCATACGCAGGATTTTAGCTTATTCCCACAAAAGCAACCCTTAAAATTTGCATAAAAACCAGGGAAGAGGGAAATTTTCATGATCCTTAAATTTGGCATATATAGAACAGTGCTATTTTTCTTGGCCTTTTTCTTGACCTTTCTGTGTGTGATCACCCTAGGATTGCTAAGGTGGACCTCTAGGTTTTCATTCCCAATTTAGATGGGGGAATTCACACCTTTGGACTGCATTGTGTAACAGACAGCTGTGGCCAATTAAAAAGGGCATGCATTTTGCAAGGATTTGGTCCACTTTAGTAGTGTTAACGCTGAATCCTATCAGAATTCAGGCTTTGCAGTATTTGATGCATTTTCTATGGGAAGGATGAGTGTGGAGAAAGAAACTAGGATGTTTCCACAAGGTGTGTAGCGGCTCTTTTTATCCAAGTTAAGATTTCTGCTGTGTCCTTCCAGTACAAGATAGAGCTGATACAAGACCACTTTCCTGCACAGCCTTCTGCTGCCAGCAGCAGTATAGATGAGCCACCCCATTTGGTAGTGGTTCAGCAGCATTTCTTCAGCTTTCGACGCTCTCTGTTCATGCAGACATCATGGTGCTGATCGCGTCCATCGCCGTGCTGGCAGCGGGGTCCCAAGGGAATGTCTTTGCCACCTCAGCGCTCAGGAGTTTGAGGTTCCTGCAGATCCTGCGCATGATCCGCATGGACCGGCGGGGAGGCACCTGGAAGCTCCTGGGCTCTGTGGTCTACGCACACAGTAAGGTGAGCAAGCCCCAGGCAAGGAAGTTGTGTTGCTCTTCATGTTTTTCCCCACCAGGGACACCACTTTGTTTGACTTCTCCACCCCAAACATCTCCCAGGCCTGGGAAGGTTGGAAAGTCACCGTAGAGTAACACGGGGAGCAATGCAAAGTCAGAGACATAAGCTCCGATGGAGCCCTCCAACTAGCAGAGGAGAGAAAGGAGAGATGTTTAGATGTTTGCAGGGAATATCTTGAACACAGCAACCACCTGCATGCTGACACAGCTCATTTTGAAGAGTTAGCAATTAGCCAGCAGCCTCGTTAAGCACAGGTGGTGTTGCCAACTCTTTATCCAGGATGCAAACTTCAAAGCAGACGTGTTTCCGAAAGCGCATCCTGGGAGGAGCAGCCTCTTGCAGACACCATTATTGCTCTGGATTCCTCCTCCCAGTGTGAGATCACGGACCAGTTGCAGGACTGACCCCTGGTGTAAGGCCTCTTTCCCCATTTTGGGAAGAATTTGTTGATCATTTTTTTTGTTTCATGCTGATGAATTATGAATTAGAATTTTCTCCTTTTTCCTGCACTTGTTCCATTGGAAAAGCTTAGCCAGCTTGTCCAAATCTATGTAAAAATCATAGGGATTTTATGGCTCTCTTGTCCACTGCTGTATTAACTTCATCCAAAAACAGTCACGCCTGAGAATTCTGCATTAAAACTTCCCTGAAATTGGGGGATATTCCGTCCAGACCCCAGCTTTGTATCTTCCCCCTGAGTAAGTGGAAGGGACCTGCCCTAAGCAAAGTCCCTGGGGATTTGGGGTTCTCATTTCAGTTTTAACCCCGCTTCCCTGTGAGAACTGGGGAAATACTATTTTTTTTTTTTTTAGTCTCAGTCCCAGATCTTGAAATAACGGAGATATTAACACTCCCTTTCCTTCTCCGTTTACTGTATGTGTTTAGATGATGGGCTCTTCAGGACGGGGATCACCCTGTGTGCATGGCCACCACCAGTACACAGTCCCATCTCAAAAAGTGGCACTACTAATCTCCAACCGGAGCCCCAAAACCTAAGCAAATGCAGGGAAAGTTCAGATCTGAGGCCAATCGGCAAGCAAGTAACTCAGCTTTTGGAGATGCGCACCAGGATTGCAATTATTCTCTTCTACCCCTTAATGATCTTGCAGGAGCTGATTACTGCCTGGTATATTGGCTTCCTGTGCCTCATCCTGGCCTCTTTCCTGGTATACTTGGCCGAGAAAGGAGAAAATGAGCACTTTGATACATACGCAGATGCACTCTGGTGGGGTCTGGTAAGTAATTTTCCTAGAACAGCTGCTGGTTATTAAAATAAAATGTCCATTAACCCTCCGTCTTCTATCACTTATGTGAGGAATCAACTTAAGGAGTGCTTAGTTAACATTTTTATTAAAAAGCTTCAGGCTGCTCCATTTAGCTGTTTTTCCTAAATAAACCTCATAGAAAACGTTAGGGGTTTGAATGTCTTGATTTAGCTGGAGCTGCAAAGAAGCCAGGAGTTCTCGGGGTGCTCTCAGTCGTGACAGAAGAGGCAGGTCAGGTGAATACCCCATGCTACAACGTGCTTTGATCAGCATTTTGACAAGTGCTACCGCCCTTTAATTATTTATAATCATATTTGGGCAACGCCTTGTTAAACACGCTGCAATAAATTTTATAACATTAATAGGGTCTAAGTACCAGAAAGACTTGAGCGCTGAAAGCTCTCCCCCTTCACATCTTTGCTGAGAAAGGAGGAAAGGGCAGTACTTCCAGTTTGCTCTGTGTGTGCGTGTGCATGTGAATTATTGGATTACCCGATTAACAAAGAGAGAATTAATGACGTTCTAATCTTCTTGCGTTATTGTTCTTCTGCTCTGACACTGTGGTGCTAGTTTGGCCTTGATTACAAAGCATGTAATGAAAATCCCAGATCTGATCAAATCCCAATAACAGGCTTGGGGAGGAATCGGCTGATCAAGCAGCTCCTCTCTTCCAACAAAGGGAAAGAAGCAATAAATTGCTTTTCAAGCCCCGTTGGTTATGACAGAAAAATAAAAACAAAGCCCAATTTGACATAACTAGAAAATAAACAAGGAGGAAAAAGTGACAGCCCATAATTAGCCCTCAGTCTAGGGAGAACCATGTGCGGATTTGTCCCTCCTGTGCGCCAGGCTGTGCGAGCCGTTGGCAGAGGATCACCCCTTCCCCATTTTAGGATGTAGGGATGCACCAGACTGTTTTGCCACTGAGAAGCTCGGAGTAACATTTGAGCTTCA
Organism: Numenius arquata; assembly: GCF_964106895.1. NCBI lineage: Eukaryota > Metazoa > Chordata > Aves > Charadriiformes > Scolopacidae > Numenius > Numenius arquata. The sequence goes on along the minus strand of NC_133587.1, from coordinate 3,603,237 downwards.
TTAAAATAAACAGATTTTGTCATGGTCCAACTCATGGGTCTAGTACAGACGGATGTAAAAAGATGGGCAAAATAAATTAAATTTCATGTTCAGAAACTCATCCCTTGGTCGGATCTTAGTGGATCCAATCCTTGTAGTTGTCTATATAAATTATAAAAAATTTTTAAACCAACTTTGCAACGATTATGAAGAAAGCATTGCTTTGACTTTGTGTTTCAGCAAGGAATAGCCATGTAGAGGCATTTTCTAACCACTTTGTCCAAATGGCATCTAATTGATAGGGCTTTTAGTGGGTCCAATTAAACAGTGCTTTGGGATTGTGCTTCCATTTGTGTAAAAGTGATTTTATTCTAAGTTGGATACATGAGGTTTCCAAAGCCACATCAGCACAGTGTCAGCTCCCGTCCCTGGGGCCAGCTCTGTCCATGGAGGCTGTGGGACGGGACAGCTTCCCACTTGGCACAGGGACCGTTGGGGTCTGTTGAGCAGAAGTCTCAAAAGATGTTCCTAATTTCTCCCTGCCTTGCCCTGCCAGTCCCAGGCTCTCCAAATCTTCTCGGAAGCCTCAGGGGATACCTAGCATTTCCCATGAATTATGCCCATGGACTGAAGTGGGAAAATGCATTTTTTCCTGCAGTTTGGAGCTCTGGGGATTCTTTGTCTCTGACAAATCTCTCGGCTCCTTCCCCAAAACGCATTCAGCAGCTTGCCAGCACTCTCCTGGTGCACTGCAATAATACCAAGGAGGGGAAAAAAACATCCCTAAATTAGGTTGTATGAAGCAGCTGTAATCCATCCTGTTGGGCTAATACGCTGTTTTTAAATAGGAAGGGAGACAGGCTAATAGGCAGCGCTGGGAAGATTAGGAATAAACAGCATCAGCACTTTATGCATGCAGATAGCCCTGCATTCTTTCCTGAGGTGCTGGAAGGGAATTTGGGGAGAGCTCTGCTGGTTTGCATCCCCTGCCGAAGGCGCAACCTCATCTCCCGGGGGAGGCTCCGAGCTGCCGCAAGCCTCTGCACCAGATGGCAGCTCTCTCCTTGTGTCAGCTAAAGGCAAGAAAACGCTCCCAACTGGCGTTGAAAACTCAGCGTGTGGAGCAGGGAGGGTGGCAGGGCTGTCCGGGGTGTCAGGGCATCACTCCTGCCCATGGAGGTGCCCATCCCAAGCAGCCGGGGTCTTCCAAGCTGTACCTCAACTTGCTCAGCTCGGGGCATGTGGTGACCCTGGCTCCTCCATGTCCCTTTCCAGTGCTGGTGGGAGTTGTGGCTGTGTTGGGTTAGCTTTAGGGCTGTCTGACCCAAGGGTTGTGCTTGATCTCCTCCCTGCAGATTACTCTCACCACCATCGGCTACGGGGACAAGTACCCACAGACCTGGAATGGGCGGCTGCTGGCAGCAACGTTCACCCTCATCGGTGTCTCCTTTTTCGCCCTTCCTGCCGTAAGCATCTCGCTGGGAGTGGGGTTTGAGCTCAACTGCACGTTGTCCCCAGTCCCCGGAGCTGGTAGCATCACAACAGCGGTGTGATGAACCCAGAGACCTCCTGACTGCGACTGCTCCGTGGCTTTTGAGTCAAAAAAAATAAAGGGAGAAGAGGGGAAAGCCTGTCTGAACACCCACAGCTCAGGCACTATGTGTATGAGCGAACAGGATGGAAACTCTAGATTTGGCTCTGCACAAATATTTATTGAAGCAAAACCATTTTTTTCCTGCAAAAAGCTGTTCCTAGGGGTGACTACTCCATTTCAGCAAATTACCCCCATCCTTTTCACAGTGCATTTCAGTGCGCTGCACGGATCTGATTTTCCCCTATGAGGATAATTTGTTGAATACCAGCACGGTGGGGTTATTTTGTATTTTATCAGCCATCTGGAGGTAGTTTGGTAAAAGCAGCAACTCCAGTGAGCCCCAGCAAAGCCTGCAGCCCCTTCACGGGAAGCCTTCTGCCAGGGCTGCCTCAGATGGAGGCTTCTCCTTCCTTCCCCTGTGCTTTTGAAGCAAAAAAATGAGCCAGAACAATCCTTGGGAGGGAAAGTTCGCTGCAACTGTTCAGAGAAAACGTAGCTACAACTCTGCTAACTGCAAATTTTCATTCTCTTCCCCAGGGCATCTTGGGCTCGGGGTTTGCCCTGAAGGTTCAAGAGCAACATCGACAAAAGCACTTTGAGAAGAGGCGAAACCCAGCAGCGGGCCTGATTCAGGTGAGGATCACATCCAAGGAGCCTCGGGGGTACATCGTCCCAATTTTGGGGGGCTTAACAGATTTTTTAGAAGCATGGGAGGAGACGAGCAGGTGAAAAATGGGGCTGTGTGTGTGAGGTGTGAGACAGCAGCTGGCGACTGGTCTTGTCTGGGAATAAACGCCAGGAAATCAGCCATGGGAAAATAGCATATGTGGTAGGCAATCTGGGGGAGAAAAGGAACGAAATCCAGCCCAGCGCAGCAAGACAAATGCATTAGGACAGTCTGTTTTCACCAAACTTTATTTTTTTTTTTTTTCCTCCCCAAAGAGTATATTTATACTGATATAAAGTTACAATTGGGAGCATTTTCTTCACGATAACAGATGTCTGCACAGAAGGCTGGCCTTGGTGATTTCAAATTAGAGTCATTTGACATTCCCCTGCTCCTCTCTCTCTGAATTTTTTAACTCCCTAGCGCGCAACAACACCCATTGGATACCTGACCTCACCCTGGCAGCGAACACCTGGTACCCACAGTACTTTTTTGCTGGTTTTACATTGTCCAGGGTATCATGGTACCACCCCAAATTTGTCACTGAGGAACTTGTCGTGTATCAAACCAAGGAAAAGGCAGAATGTCAGAACCGTCCCACAGAAAACAGAGGGAAGGCTCGGTGTTGGCCGAGGTTTATAAAACCCAGGGTAGTTCTGGCCATGCCTGGGGCCACCATCCCACCATGTCTCCTCCACAGGCGGCTTGGAGATTTTATGCCACCAACCTGTCCCGGACAGACCTGCACTCCACCTGGCAGTACTACGAGCGCACTGTCACCGTCCCCATGTACAGGTACCACCTCCTCCACCTCCTTCTTCCACCGTCTTCCTCGCGATGCCACTGTCTTCATATTTATTTTTGTTATCTGGATATATTGTTTTGTTTATTTATTTATTTACTTTTAAGTTGAAAAAGTTGATTTCATGAACTCTTAAGGGCTGGTATGTGTTTTTCTTTTGGAGTTTTTTTTTTTTGCTTTGTTTTTTGTGTATTCCTTTTTGACTTGATTTTAATTTTCCTGTTGTGTTTTGTTTTCTTTTTTTTTTTTCTTTTTGTGTCTGTACGTGTACGTGCTCTTCTTTTTCACCCTTATTTCTCCACGTCCACTGGTAGTTGCATTGTGTTGTGACAGTTGCCGTGCCCAGGCGTGAAGACCTCCCTCCCGAGCTGCTCTGGACCGTAGGTAAATGCCACCCTCTTGGCTTGGGCTCTCCTCACTACTCCAGCTGGTCTCTAATGGTCCTTCTGCCTTTCAGCAAACTTCTTTCCCTCCCTTGACTGGCCCAGCTTTCTCCCCAGGTGCATTTGCCCTGGGTCCTCCGTTCCTTTCCTTTTTTAGTATTCTCTAAGAGGAGGAAAACCAAATCAGGATTCAGTGAACATTTTCCCATTCCTTGCATTTCATTTATCCGTCACAATCTGTTGACACGAGTAGGGAAGGACGGCAGAGCCATGATGGATGATGCTGATAAAGCACCGCTGTGTTTTAGCAGCATCCATCTGGCTTGCTTTTAAGAAGAGGTAACTCGTCATCACACCCAGGCAGCACTTTCAGCTGGAACAACACAGGTTATAGCAGAGCTGTGGGAATTCACAGCCTCTTGGGATTTGGAGCTTCCTGGAGATGGGGACAGAGTCCTCTGCTGTGCCTCCCTGCCTTCCGGGATGTGGGGAAGCACTGCATCCCCCTGTCACTCTCAGGGTTGGTAGCATCAAGGAGGAGGCTTCCCCGGAAGCTAAAATGCAAAACATTGCGGTTCATTTTCCACTCCACAGTGCACTGCATCCTGGGCAGGGCTGTGCATCCCTTTCTGGCGTGTTTTGAGGGGCTGGCCAGATCTCTTGGGGTTTGTACGGGAGTCAGATATGTTGGTTAGATGTTCCCATAGCTTTGCAGGGTTTTCTTGGGTGAGGGGGCTCACTGTGCCCCATCTCCCTGCTCCCAAGCAGGGCTGTGGTCCAGCACTGGGTTGTGCCACTTTAAGTGTGAATCACTTTGTGTTTTGCCATGTTACTGGTACCTTTTAGCCCTCGGGCAGACAATCTGGATATATTTCCCGGGGTAAGCATTTGCCTGTATTTGAAACGCAGCAGCCAGCCTGTTAAACCATCTTAAAATCCTGTTGGAAGTCGCGTTGTCGTGGTCAGTAAGTTTTCATTGGATTCATTCCCAGTGTGTGTCCGATCGATTGCTTTTTTCCTAGAGATTTATGAACGGACTTTAAGAATTTGCTTAAAAAAAAAAAACCTAACCCAACAAAAAAAACCTAACCCAACAAAACAGACCAAACCTGTTTTCCAATAGCATTAAACCCACCCCCCATCAAAACTCTCCTTCCCAGTACTTGACTTTCTCACCGTGCGTTTGCAGCACCGGTCAAGATCAGCTACTGGAGAGGATGAGGACCAGAGCCTGGGCCAAAGTCTGCTGTAAAACATGGAAAGCCAGGGGCTGTTTCAGTGGACTTTGTCAGGTTTTACTGCTCTTTGAAAGACTGAACTTACCATGTGGCCAGACATACAGTGACAGCCTTTTGCATGAGGACATGCTGGGTTAATTACTTGCTACTTAATCCAGGAAACCTGTATTTCCCATGGAGCTAATACACACAAGAAAACTAAGCTAAAGAGCTCCAGAACAGGCTAAATAAAAACTTTAGGGTGGAGAAAGAGCAAAAATATGTAATTTGTTGAAGAGCCCAGCTATCTTGAATAAAAAGCCAGGGTAAAGTTGTAACAGTTTCTCTGGCTGATGCCATGGGTGCTGCTCCCTGGGCTTCCCTGAGCAGCGGTTTCTGCTCTCCCAGCTTCACCCTTAAATCCCAGCTCCTGTCTCTGTGTAGGCAAAGTGAACATCACCTTGAGCCTTGGGTGCACCGATGGATTCAGCCATTAGTCAAACTGGATTATTTTTATCAAGAAAGCAGCGAACCTCTTCTGAATATATTTTAGATGCAGACAGATAAATTAATGAGGAAAAAAAAATATATAAAAAAAGAGGGGGTGACTGTATGTTCTGGCTGCAGCTTCCATCACTCACACTATCCATTTATCCTCGTCTACCCACATCACTACGTCTACCCACTTCACTAATCTGGCTGGTGGGCGCTGGTCCAGTCTCAGTGGCACATTGGGCCCAGCATCGCATGAAGGCGATGGGTGCTGCCCTGCAGCTGCGATGCCCAGCATGGTTAGGGAGTGGGTTGGAGGAACACAATATCCCCGTCTCCCTCACGGGTGCCTGGGGGTGATCTGCAGTCACTGCTACCTTGGCACCCTTTCTGCTCAACATTGGGGTGCTTATTCCTCATAGCAGGAGCCCTGTGACTTGAGCGTCTTCCCAAGGCATCTCCAAAAAGACTGGCTGCTTGATGTGAGAAAATTGTTAAATGTGCCTTGGAGGAGCTGACGTGTCTCCAGAACATTACTGCAGTAGAGCTAGTCTCACTGGTTTGGGGAAAATATGGTGGCCTCTGAGAGCATCTCAGATTTCATCTTTAAATTGAAAATGTGGTGGAACCAAATCTGAAATTTGCATGAGGTTCCTGTGCATGCAGGTACGGTTTGGGCTTGTAATGCATGCGTAGCTTGGTGCACCCAGACATCGTAACCTGTTATGCATCAGCCGCTGGATTTGCTGAAAAAAAATTCTGCTCTTTATTGTCACTCATGAGAACAAGACCTTGATCTCATCTATGTTCATATATTGGTCTTTAAAAAAAAAAAAAAAGCCGCCAGCACATCACGCCCAAGCCAGCAGCCCAGCCCAAGGAGTCTCTGGCTGCTGGGACCGATGGCTGTGGATGTCTCATCAAAAGTCTCTCGAAGGCCCCCACATTTTCCCTGCTCTGTGGTGCCCGTTTGCTTTCGGAGCACGGTGCCAACTGCCTGTCCTCAAGGGTGACACAGGGGCACAGTGGTTTCTGAACCGGCTGCCTGGTCACAGCGCATCTGCTCCCGGGGATACACTTCGTTCATATGCTAATTTTCTTTATTCTATTTCTTTTCCCCTTTCCTCTGCCCTACCTTTCCCCCCCTGTTTTTTCTTTCTCTTATCCCTTTGGTTTTCTTTGATGAAAACACTTGAAAAGCACGCAAACGCAAACGTATGGTGCCTCCAGGTATGAAGTGCATGTGACTCTGAAACTGTGTGTCATGTCACTCCTTGTTCTTCGTTTGGGACTGTAACATACAAAGCCTTTAATTAAAAAAAAAAAAAAAAAAAAGAAAACAAAAGAAAACTCTGAAGATCAGTTTTTTCAAAGGAATGAGTGAAAGCCCAAACCAGACTCCCCATCCTGCTGCCTCCAGACTAACTCCGTGCACCTCCATGTACATCTTAGCTATTGGTACACACAAGTGTTGGGAAACTGTCTGCCAAAACGAGGATTTAAGGAAGGAGATGGGAGAGTGCTTGATAAGCTTGCTTTTTTAAGGATGATTTCTTGATGGTCTTACCAACCTCCTCCAACTCATACAATGCTTGACAAAGAAAACTTCCCCGATTAACACTTCCATTTTCCCTCTGCCATCACTCCTGCATCTTCCCCTTCCTTCATCCCTCTTTTCCCGTCCTTCATTGTGTCATTTATCTCACTTCATGCTGTAGGAGCTGTAGGTAACTCTAGGTTTGCTGAATTTGCTGGTGTGGTGGCACTGTGGAACACATCAGTGGTAGCACAGGATAAAATTGCAGTAGCGGTCATGCTTGCTTTTGAGGGCAACTTCTGGAGGAGAGAAAGATCTGGAATGCTAATTCATTTCTTCTAGTAATCCAGTCTGATTTTTGGGAAAGGGATAGCCCATCTCAGCAGGACTTTTCCATTTCAGATTTTTCTTCCAAGACTAACCTAAAGCCAAGCAGTTCTTAGCCCCAGTTATTCAATCTAGGGCTTAGCCTTTGGGATGAATCCAAACAAAAAGACCTCTATGTGGCTGGATAAGATTTATTACAAATAATGTTATCTCAGGTTCTGCAGAAAAGAGTAGATTTTCAAATCGCAGACATATTTTTTTATAAGGTGGGTATCTGAAGGTGTAGTTAAGTCAATATTTTATGATGGGGAATAAATGGCTTGCATTTCAAGACTGTGGGTCAAGCTCTGTTCTTAGAGCAGTTTAAATCCTCACTAGATACATTAATGCCGTTAGAGCTGATGAGATTTAGTGCCTGATTTCCAAACCTGGTTCCAGTTTTCACAGATGCAAATTTTACGGCCTTAGTAAATCACACTTACCACTTTGGGTGGTTAATTTACAGCAAATGGCATCAATGGATTGCAAGTATAATATTATGAATGTGTTTTCCTGTTGTCCTAATCAACAGCCTGTTGTGAGAATCAGACATTTTTCTACCGCTGGGCATGAAATAAGAATGTGTCACTTGCATGCCATTTCTTATAATAAAATATTTTATAAGTTTCATAAACATTCTCAGCTATTAAAAATAGCTTAGGCTGGAGACATAAAGTCATGGTTAGGGCAATAATTGGCTCATTATAGGAACTCCAGCACGGCATGGAGACTCATTTACGTTCTCATCCCATTCCAGCATCCATCTCCTTGTCACCCTCCTCCTAATTGTTCATACTGGGGTTGTTGAAAAAGATCATCATGGTCTCTGCGTGCGTGTCATGGTGTGTGCGTGTTCTTGTGTGTGCTCCCACCCACTGTTGTGTGCTGCTGCCCTCCTCGTGTTGTGGGGTTTTGGTGATGTCCTGGCCGGAGGCATGATATCCCTACTGTCCCCCTGATGCTTGAACGTTGTCTGTGCTACCAGGAATAGAAAATTTCCCTTCCCTTTGGATGGGGGGAGCTGGCACTGGGAGTTAGTGTGGTATTTCTCTGTGCTGTACTGGGAGGGGTGGTGGGAAGCAGCTGTAGGTGACTTGGAAGCATTGCTCTGGTGGGTAGCATGAGCTCTGTGTGTTTCTGTGGTGTGCAGATCTTCTCACCTCGCTCCCCTTTAACTGAAACATGTTTCCCTTGCTAACAAGTGACCCACGGACCAGGAGGAGAGAGAGAAAATGTGAGATGCCCCAGTCGGAGTTCCTTTCTCCACCTCTCTGGAGGACATGGTGGCACCTGTGTCACCTTGTCCCCTGGGTGCACACACCAGTGCAGGGTGCCCTCCCTCCAGCATTTTAAAGCAAAGCCCAGTTAAAGCGCTGTGCAGAGCCCTGCCTTTTCTTGGAGGTTCTGGTGAAATAGTGTAATGCAGTAGCTGCTCCCCAAGCTGCTCTTGTAATGGCAGGTTATACTGAGCATTCAGCGCAGGTTAAATTTCAGGTCAAGTACATGGATGAGTTTACACCCATTTTTAATAATTATTGTTTCAGTACAACATTGGTTTTTTCCACCATTCATGTACCAGGCCCATCGCCCTGCCACAGAAACAGTGAATTTCTGTGTTTACTCCCTTTGCCTGGGAGCATCTGTGGCAGCCCAAGAGATTGCCACCTTCAGCATGCTGTAGACCTTGTGTTATGGGCTAATGCAAAGGAAGGAGCTCCTTCTGGGATCCTGAATCCTTCAATCTAGTGAGTTAATGAGCTTTTCAGCTCTGAGACTTGCATCACTGGGAGCACTGAATTTGTGCTTCCTCCTGGAGAAAGTGGGGCTGTTGTCCTATCTTCTGTTGAGTATGGACCTCCCTGAAAAAGTAGCTCACGGAAAGAAGAACAGTCGTGCACCCTTCATTAAATGCTAAGTACACTTTGTGCTTGATTTCATGCACCACCATCTCCCATCTTGGAACAAATCTGCAAACCCTATGGTGGGTTTGAAGGGAGGTGACAGCCCAGCGCTCATGCACTGCTCCACTGCACCAAGGTCAGCTTCTTCCTGACGTCTTGAGTGAAGAGGATCATTAATTCATCAGATCAAGATGTGCTCTTCTCTGGATGGAAGTGAACAGGGCTCGACTGGGGAGCTGAGCCAAATTTTCAAGCCTATTTTTATTCTTTTCTCCATAGTTAGGATTGGAAAATGTTCTGATTGCCTCAATCTTGGGAACAGCAAATCTGCTCTGCTGAACGACTGTGGTTTGGAGGATGTTTTGTGCATGCAAAGGAGAGGATTTTCCAGTTGTTCGGGTTTTGTTTTTTTTTTCAGTTAGAGGAAAACTGTGAAACTCTTGGTCTGACAATGGCTGGAAAAAATGTGGACATGAATATCTCTGCCTTTATTTTACAGTAAGCAACAGCCCCATTTCTTATAGCACCTCAGCTAAGACCCAGTCTGTTCATCTGCAAGCAGTTGCACCCCTTTCCTTCCAGTCCTAAGTTGCAGGTTTGGGACAGTTTGAGTAGGTCCTTCTTGCTTTCATTAAAACCTACAAGGCTCATTTTTCCAACGAAACCATAAGTATACACTGCCTTGGGCTTGTGGCTCTTTGGGCTGTGGCCCCAACTGCCCAGATGTGGGCAGCTGCAGGCAGCCCCTTCCCAGCCCCTCAGGAGCTCCTCATCCTCCCCTTCATCCCTGCAATGATGCATCCTCCCACTCTCTTGTCACAAGCATGACTGGAGGTGGCTGCTCTGCTGACTTTGCACCCTCTGGGAACAGTGATGGCGTGTGGCACTTCGACACTTTGACAAGGGCACGCTGGTGGCCCGGAAAAGAGTTTTCAGCAAGCCCTGGGATGAGCCCTGTTGGCCTTGACCTCGAATGCAGGGTCCCCAAGTACGGCTCTTGAGTAGATGCTGCTCTTCCCAACCGCGTGCAGCGTTCCCTGTCCTTCCCCCGACACCTCCAGCTCACATCTTGACTGTGAATGTCAGTGTTAAATATTTATGGAGGAAGCCCCAGTCTCCCAGGGGCTGAGGGAAGAAAGCAAAAGTGGATGTGGAAGCTAATTCAGTGGCTTTTAGCACAAAAGCGGGATAGGCACCAGGGTGTGTGTTTGTTGGGTGTTTTTTAATTATTAACCAGGATTCCCATTGTCAGGTTCTTTTTCTTCCTGGAAAAGATTCTTTCCTGATCTAGAAGGTAATGATACATGATTTTGCCTCATTTGGGGGCAACACCTAACGTGGACAGTAGGGAATTGGCTAAACTTGACCCCAGAGCACACTGCTGTTTCTCCTGGGGCGGCCCTCGTGTCAGGTCCCTGTTTTCTCCACCCTATAAGCTGCTCCCTGCCATGCCTCCCCATGTTCCCAAGAATAGCAGGGTTGGGTTTTCCCATTTACATCCAAACCTCAAGCTTCTCCCTACTAAATACACAGCCGAAGCCCCAAAAAAAAGCAAAGCCAACTGCTGAACTACAGGTGGTGAAACAGCTCTCCTGCCAGAACACCGCCGTGCTGCACAGAAACCCTGGCAGCCGCTTGATTTTGGGGAGGTTCAAAATCCGGTGGTGCAGATAAGTTTCTCTCTCTCTCTTGCTGTCACTCTCTCTCTCCCCCCACTGCTCTGCCTTAGGACACTGGTGGAAGTAGCAGGCAAACCCCTCTCCATCCTTCCCAAGCTGTCCCCGAGTCGCAGTTGGTGGCACAAAGCTGGTTCTAGTTGTAAGGATGGGGCAACGGGGAAAGGTTCCAAGACAGGAGACTCTCAGATCAGCTCTGCCGGAATATTAATGGTCTTTATTTTCTCCCTGTAGACTCATCCCTCCTCTGAACCAGCTGGAGCTCCTGAGGAACCTGAAGAGCAAATCAGGACTGACATTCAGGTTAGCAACAGAGTTAAGAGAGCTTGGAAAGCACATACTTTGCAACCTTTTTTCTTTTGGTTTCGGGGGTTTTTTTCTTCTCTTTTTTTTTTTTTTTTTTTTTCCTCCTTTCCTGCCTTTTGCATATGGACAGCCTTGAAGATATGAGAGGTTTTGGCAGCTGATCCCCCCTGGGTCGTTCAGCGACCTCCTCCCCATCCCTCTCCCATGCTGTACATGAATTTCTTCAGCCTAACTTGGCTCTGGAGTGATGTTACAGTGCTTGACCGAAAATGCAAAGTCGTATTTTCAAAGGGTCTCGTTGAGGTAGTGTTCCCAGTTTTCCTCTGACCTTTTTGCTCTTCACCACCCTCAGAGGAGACTCAGGCCCACGATGTGTTAATTCATTCTCTGTTCCCTCTAGCCTTCCCTCGCCTCCCCCAGAGAACAGGCAAGGTTGGAGCGGTGAGAAATTTTGGCTAAATTTGCTGTGGCAAGGTACACAGGATTGACCCAGAAGGCCAGAAGTCCTGCAGCTTAAAACTGTGCTCAAGAGGGGTAATTCTTGGGTTTTTTTTTTTAAGCAGGTGAGCTTGCCCCATTTGAATGGGGAGTGTGCAGACCCTGGGAGGGATGGAGAGATGTTGGCTGCGCCTGTGGGCATCAGGGCCAGCTGGGAAGCGTGGGATGGGACCTGCCCTGGGCTTTGTGTCTCTGCAGAGAGTAGAGATCTGTAGACCCATGGCTGCAAACTTTAAAAATGTGATTGTTTGAGCTAGTGACTGAGGCTGGGCTTTTGAGGTTGGCTGAGCAAGGAGCAGAAGGTGGAGGGGTATTTTTTTTAGTCTCTCCTGGCTGTTGCCTTCAGCCCAAGGTTCAGGGTCTGTGCAGATCTCAGTGGTCACTGCTGGGTGGAGGCAGGACCAGGGCTGGTAGAGCATCAAGCTCAGAGGGAATCGAGCTCCTCCTGCCCAGGTCTCTTCTTACAGTCTGGTTTGTCCCTTAGTCTGTCTGGTGTTAGGGGAGGCAAACCCTTATCTGCTGAGGAACACAGTCTGCTCCTTCTCTTGTGGGGCTGCAGGGGCAAGGCTGTCTTCGGGGGCCCAGATTAAATGCAATTTCCCTGTGTGAATAGTTGAAGGCAGAGCAGGTTTCCCTCATTGCTGGAGGGAAATGCCACCAAGATGCCTTGTCAGTGAAGGAGAGATTTTTTTTTTTCTGTGTGGCCTTAGCTTGGCTTGCAGTGTCACGCCTACACTTTTGCGAGTGTTCGGCTCACGTTGTTCTCAATGTCAATGATTTTTCAGGGCAATCAAGTGGTTTGGGTTCTCAAGACAAAACCGCCTACAAAAATTGTGGCGTCCCACTACCTCCATGTAGCCTTCACCAACTCCTGTGGGAAAGCAGCTGCCAAAGGCTTTGGAGGCAGAAGCCCCACCTAGGGTGTCAGGATGTCAGGGCAGGGGTCCGTACTCCTTCCCACCAGTGTCCCCCCAGCACCATGTGTTAGTATAGTGGGATGAAGCCGTGCATCAAGAGATCTGACATTAGCTCAGTCCCAATGGCCAGGAAGGAAAAGCAAGTGCACCGGGATCATGAGAGCCATTCAGTTCCTTCCCTACATGCAGAAAAAGGACAGGGTGGTGCACTTCCAAAGGAAGGGGGCTGCTCTCTGGGCCCACAGAAGTCCTCCTGTGCTCACACAAATCACACGACCATCAGGTGTCCCCGTCATGCCTAGGCACAAGGATGGGTTGGGATAAACTCTTCAACCCTGTGCGTTGTATGTGTCTTCTCTGAGGTTGTGTGAGTCTCTAGTGATCTTCTGTCCAGGCCAGAAACTCCAGGAATTAAGCGCTCCTTTCCCTCTCTTCTGTCCACAACTTCCACTTAGTTGTATTGTTTGGTATTGTCCTTTCGTTATGTTTTAACAGTGAAGCAGCAACATCTTTTGCCACCTGACACCATGCTAATGTACTATTGCTTCTGTTTAAAGGAAAGAGCAGCAGCCCGAACCATCGCCAAGGTCTGTATCACTGCCAACACGCCATTCCCATGCATTCCCCGTAGATTTCTCTGTACGTGTGTGCGTGTGTGTACCATGTCGTGGCGCCATCGAGGGAAGCATTCTAGGTATTAACGTGCTTTTTCTGTGCTGTGGCAGTCCAACGTATCTACGTGTATGCTGGACCTTAAATCATATCTTCCTTCCAGCCTGCCCTCGGGCTGGAGCTGCGAGGGTAGCGAGGCTGTGGGGGCTAGAGAGAGCGGTGGGCAGCACGGGCAGAGCTGGCAGACACTTCTCCGGGGTGATGGCAGGGCTTTGGTTTATGCTGCTTTTTTTTTTTTGTTTGTTTCTTAACTTTTGTTGCTGGAGTCGTAGCTGAAACGATATAACGCAGGCTCAATGAGCACCGATGGGTAGGTGATGCTATGCCGATGTCTCCATCACCCAACGCCGTGCCAGGCGGAGGTGACGTGGGAACATGAAGCCATCACCCTGTCACCAAGTTAGCAACTTCTCCTGAGCTCCTCTCGCTGCAGGGCACCGCACGGGGCTGCGTGGGACCTGCGGCTCCGTGGGACGCAGGAGGGCTCTCTGACCCGGCACGACGTTGCATGGCAGAGACACCCTTTCTCTCCACCCCATTCCCTTTGGCCTCACGACCTCTGGATGAAGCATGGTCACTGCTCCGTCCTCCCTCCATGCCTCTAGTCCACCACGCAGAGCGCGCTCAGCCAGGCGCCCTCTGAGATGTGGCGAGCACCTTCCAAGGCCAGCCATAAATCTCACCTAGGGGAGAGCTTTTCTCTATTCACATGTCCCAGGGAAAGCAGCAGGGCTGGTATTTGGGATAATTTTAGGATACTTTTCATCCCCTTAGAAGTATTTAATTCGGGGATTTTTTGTGCTATATTTTCCCAGTTCTTTTAAGAAGTAGTTCTGGGGCTGAATCTCATTTTTTTTCTTGGGAAACAAGACGCAGAACTGATGATCTGTGCAGATCATCTGCTTGGGTTTCAGATCTTCCATCTCATATCTCAAAACATAGCTTACAGCCTAAATATTGTCAAGACTTGAATGTGTTTTTCAGAAGGATAACTGGCATTTTGCAGATGTAATTTTCTGCCATGCCTTTTAGCTTGTAAGAGGCCAGAAACTAATTTTTCCCTGGCATTAAATCCAACCAAAGATATCTGGGTAGATATGGTGCTGAGTAAAGGGAGGAAAATTTCATCCTTCCTTCCTTTTTCCCCCCCTACTCTTTTTTCTGTCTTTCATTTGAGCTTTTCTTTGCAAGCAGAACCTGCGCAGCACTCCATCCACTTTCCTACCAAATAATCCAAATTGCCAAGATCATGTTTCAACTATCCAGAATTTTATTTTTTTTTTCCTATGTGGGGTCTCAGCGTGTGCAGCGAGAGCGAAGGCAGCCTCCGTCCAGCTTTATTAAAGTAGGGAGCGTTATGTGGGAAGTGTTCTCTGGGAGCAGACCAGGGCTGAAATCTTGGCCACCCGCCCGTGGCATCAGGAGGGTCAGCGTTTCATCCCAGGGGCCTGGCTTCTCTGCTGCCCTGTCTCAGCCAGTGACATACTTTGGATGCATCAAAGGGTAAATCCACTTTTCTCGCAGGCATACGACTGTGCAATGAGACAAAACCTCTTTTCAACCCGATCAGCTCCGTAGCCGAGGAAATCTTAGGATCAATGGTCCCTCATAGGGTCACACCAGCCATCATCCTAAGCAGACAATAGGCTTATTTCTGAGGCAGTAGGTTTATTTCTTATTTTTGAATCTCAGTCCCATCTTGCAGGGTTCATTTTCACCAGTTGAAACACCAGGGTGGATATGTTTCTTTGTAGGGGTTGCAGATTTTTCCCTTTCTATATCCATTTTCTACATTGCTTTCTTAATCTCATGTCACAGAAGTAAATAGAGCCTTTCACTGCCCTTTCTCAGAGTATTTTTTTGCTATATATAAGTACATCATCGGGGTCATTTCCAAATGTTGCTTTCCTGCTCCTGCAGTGTATCTGTCTCTTGTGACACAGAGGGTTTTGATGCCCTCTGTTGTAAGATGCTAAACCAGACCCTTAAGCTGAGGGTCTGCAGCTGCTGTGTAGATGGCATTAGAGTCCTTGCCGTTATCGTTCAGTTCAGCTGCCATGGAGCAGAACCACAGCTCTTCCCTTCTGGGTTTTGTTAGGGCAGTATCAATTCTACTGGCTCCCTCTGCCCTTTCCCATCTCATAACATCTCAGACATCAGGAAGGAATTTCACAAAATGGTCCCTATATTCTTGGGGGGGGAGGGGAGGAAATCAGCTATTTTCCCAAATAAAAGTTTCTTTTATATTCACTTCCCAAATCTCCCACCCACTTTGATTTCCAACAGGCTCACAGTGATGCTCAATGCGTCATCCTGCCCTTAGTAAAGAAAACTTGTGCTGTTTCTCAGCCCACCCGTCGGTTAATCATCCAGCCGTGGTCTGTCGCTGATGACTATCACTTCGGAAAATCCTTGGGATGAATCTTCTCTCATAGCTGACCCCAGCACCACGCTTTTGTTGCTCCAGCTGGTAAAGATTTACCACTTTCCATTTCCATCCGTGTAAGGAAATACAGTCTCTCATCTGGAGATAGCTGGATCTTCCTCCCATTGTAGTTATGCGTAGAGAGTGGCTGATTTCCTATATCCGTAGTTGAAAAGTCCTTACAGCAAACAGAACAGAAACGGGTTTTTTCGCTATTTTGCGTCTTAATATGTTAAGTCAGAGAAGGGATGCTGGCACGGCTCGTGGGAATGTGCTGTGCAAGATCAGCATTGCCTTGCAAGGTCAGGAGCATCCCAAATGCCCTACCAGTGTGTGGGGCAGCACTTGGGGTCTTGCCCCCTGACTCAGGTGCTGCTGTAGCCATGCTGATTCCTGCCCCAGCAGCACTCGGAGAGCTGCTGCCCGGTGCAGGAAGACATGGGGAGGCAATGGGGTTAGCGTGGTGGAGGCTTGGGGCCACCTGGAATTACTCAGGCGGCTTTTGTTTTGGTCTTGGCATAAAATGGGACAGCTGATCTGAGATGGGTTACGTCCTTTCTCTATCATTCCTGGTGTGTTTTCCACCGCAAGCTTGTCTGCATCCATCTCTGCCCGAGTGCCAGGAAGCTGTGAGCTGACCTGCTCGGGGGGACCGGAGCTCATCTCCCCGTGACATGGAGCTGTGATGAGCAGAAAAGATGCTGGCCTTTTTCTACATGCTACCTACCTCTTCCTGCCCCATCTGCCTTTTTTATTTATTTTTTTTTTTTTTTATTTTCCTCCCTTTTTAAAAACCTGCTTACAGACCCTCCTCTGCCTGTTGCTTTGGGCACCGTGTCCGCTCTACCATCTGTCTTGGCCAGGAGAAGCAGCCCTTGCCCTTCCCCGGGCCGGCTGCTGCTGCAGGAGCAGGTAATGCCCATCCAAGCATCTCTCCACCCTGCTCTCATGCAGGGTCCTACGATGAGTCCCCTCTGCCTTGTAACCCCGGGGAAGGAGGGCTGCTCTCTGTTGGGGTTTTTCTCACTCCTCCTGCTGCAGAAAGACAGCAAATCGGAGTGGTAACAGGTTTTAATTGTTCCCGTGTTAATCAGGCTGGAAATTCGCTGTGGCATCTCGTCTCTGTTTATATTGTCTTCCGATTGTAATGTCAAAGAGACAGACGTATGGTTAGCCGGGACTACGGAGGCTTCTATATGAAATGTGAGCTGCAGATGCTCTTTAACACAGATGGTTTGATCAACATCTGAAGGCATCAGTGACCACATTTGTTCCTCTTGTGTTTTCCAAAATATGATTGGGTGAAAGGCTAAAAATTAATGAAACAAATGATCATAATAATACATTAATATCAGGGAAAAAGAAACAGAAGGATTCTAGGGAACTGGGAAGCTAAAACTCAGATTACTTTGTCCAGCATGAGTTCAGTCCTGTAGGTAATGAGAAGAACCTCTTTGGAGGTTGTCCTCAGCTGTGGTTCATCCTTGACCCTAATGAACTCAGCAAGACCTTGGCCGTTATATTGAGTGAATTCTGGACTGGGCCACCTTGTAATGTGTATGTATATCTGTGCGTATATCTATATATCAATGTATGTGTATGTCTGTCTGAGATACACTGTTCAGGGGTGTGATTCAGGCTTTTGTACGCACTGGAGGATGCCTTTGGTTGACTCAGTGGGCCCCTGCTCATCCAGCCTAGGGTGTCTGAGGTGTCACTAACCGCTACTGCCCATGGAAACCGGTGTCAATCGCAGGAGCCCAATGGGCCATGGTAGCCTGGGTTGGGGTTTGACCTTCTAATCAATTCAACTGGTGTCAGAGACTCATGCTGGGACTGACAGTAATCTGGAAATAATCAGTTGCCTTCAGGGGAGCGGATTATTTGCACAGAAGGGACTGCATCTTTCTGTAGGGACCACAGAGGAGACTAAGAGGAGGGTAACCCACATGTCTTCCCGAGCCTCTGCATGCCGAATATCCCACTTCCATGCTGCAATGCTCAGACCCCAGCTCCAGAACAGCCCCAGTAGCACCACCGGTCCCTGGGACTCCCTGGGGATACAGGGTCCCATTGCGGGTGCCTGAGGAGTCCCCAGGATGGAGAGGGGGGTGTTGGCTGAGCTTGCACGGGATGCCGTGAAGCAGAAAGAATTCCTTGCAAATTCCTTCTGCGTGTGCCCATGAGCTCCTCCTACTGCCGAGTTCAAATGTAAAATGAGGTTGGGTTTTTATGCCCTTTGGCCTTTTCTGTCTGTCCATGAACTCAGCAAGCGATGCCCGCTGGTGGCCAGGTGGGGTGATGGGGGCCCCAGCATTACCCTTCTGCAGGTAGAGGGCTGCTCCATGGCGTGGAGAACCCTGGTGGTGGTGGCGATCTCTTGGCAGGGCAGTGCCTGAGCAGTGATTTGGGATGGACTCTCCCGGGAGCTGTGGTGGTGCCTCAGCCAAGCCAGTGACTCCCCAGAAGTGGCAGGGCCTGTCTAAAAAGCAGTATGAAAAACAGATGCGTGAACCCAGATTTTTCAAATCCCTTCCCATAAGGGACTGCACCACACCCTGGTTTTGTCTTTTTTTTTTTTTTTTTTTTTTTAATGCCAGGCTTAATATAATGCTATTTCCTGTATGAGAAGTGCAAATAATTTGCAGATAAACTAGGTCTCTTTGTGGATTTTTTTTTTTTTTTAAAGAAAAGGAGAAATTTTAACCTTTTGGATGTTGTTGAACAAAACAAGTTAAAGTTTTGGCTCTCCATGGCTTACACAACTGAAAAAAAAAGTCTTTTTTATCTGTTTAGAGGAAGAAGAGACTACTTTTTGTTTCCAATACAGAAGAAAAAATCTTCCTGAAGGACTTAGTCAATTGTAGATGAGCTGATGCCACCAATTCAATACAGAACGCAACATTTCTAATGTATTGACCACAGAGAGACAAATTTCAGAACTCCCCTGTGATTTCTATTTTTTTTTCCATTTAACACTCAAACAGAAAAATCCTGTCATGAACCCGGCCCTCAAAACACCTGTCTTTTAAACCTAGAGTCAGTAATCAAAAGTTTCCTGTCTGGCATTTGCTTCCAGGTCTAATTTTTACTCTCCCCTCATTTCCAGTAAAAGCAAACCGTGCAGAGAGTCACTTTGCGGATGCTGCTCAGGAAACTCTAGGTACCACGGGAAATGCGTCGCACGGAACTAATCAAAAGCTGCACGGCTCATTCTCCCTCTACCCTGCTACCACCCGTTCTGATCACTTCTCTGCTTAATAGAGGTACTAGATGAGTAAAAAAAAATGGTGAAAGAGCCTCCCCATTGCCCGCTCAGAAATTAGAGGCTTCCTTGTCTGCTAATCATGCAGAACATGTGAATCAAAGAGACGAGGATGGGGAATTTGGTCTGGGCTAGCAAGCCAGTGTCTGCTCAGCAAGGAAGGAGGCCAGGAACTGAAGATTAACAAATGACGGAAAACTTTTAAAAAAATTAAAAATTTTATTTTTTTTTTTTTTTAAAAAAGACCCCTTCCTCCCTATCGCTCTATCCCTCCTCAAGGTCCAGGGAATCCTTGCAAATTGAATTGCGCTCTACAGCAATTTCAAGTTAGTAGCATGAGAAATTCCAGCTTCCTCCCTCTGCTCAATCACCGTTCCTTTGGCTCTCTGAACACTGCAAATTGACCTTTCCTAGTCTTGTGGCCTTTGGAAGCCATGGCTTGCCTATCTAGCACCTCTACTACGCAGCTAGAGAAGGACTAATCTCAGCCTGTCCCACCAGACGTAGGGGATACGGGTTCCCCATAGCGTTGACAATGGCATTGTGAATGGTTCTGTTTCTAGATCCCATGGGGAACAGATAGCTAGAGCAGAGAATTTCGTCCGGGCAGAGTTTCCATCTTTTTCATCAAGCTGACAATTCTTAGGCATCTTCAGACAATTCCCAGTGAGCATCCCTTAGTGCACCCATCTGATGGCCATCAGGGTACGCAGATATGTATATCTTATTTATGCATAAATACGGTGTCTACTTTCACGCCTGCCCTGGAGGAGCCTCTTCCCCCACCCCAGACACTGCTTCTCAGCAGCAAACATGCACCTTCTTGAGTGAGCGATGCCCGGAGTTTGCATGCTGTGAATGCTGGCAGGTGAACCCCATCAGCTCTTCCCCACAGCCAGGCAGGTGGAAGCCCAGGAGCGCAGGGCACCGAGTGATGCCGCATGTTTGTGAAATTGGATTTTTGCATGCTCTTTTTTGGAGTCCGTTTTAATTCTCAAAATCACCAGTCTCTCTCTCCCTCAGAAAGCCAACAAACTACAGTTTCAAAAGTACATGTCTCTCTGATTTTCTCCATTAATTGTTCCAACTTGTATCTTTTCTTTTCTTGCTACCTTTTTTCCCTACTGGCTATTTTATTATCTGTCAGTCTAGAGGCTAAGATTTGTGCCTGAGACTTGCGTGTACCAGAAGCTCAGAAGTGCTGTGGTAAATCCCATCTCTGAATGGGTAACAAAGAGGAAGGGGGCATGATCGAGGTTTCATAATAAGCAGTTCCCCGTGGTAGGAGATCCCTTGAACCTGGATAAATAGCCTGAATCGTGGAGTTAGCCTCCTGCTACGTGTTTTGACGGTGCTGTGGCCTTCCTTGAGGTTTACCCCTGAAAGGTCTGGTTTAGATATGGGGTGATCATCAGTTGCACAGACAGAATTTCAATACATTTCCAAGTGGCAAAGATTTGGTCAATAGTCTAGCTGAAAAAATAAATTATCATGACTTCTGTAGCATTTCCATTTGCTAGGTGAGGTTGTTTTATCTTTGAAGGCGAAGGCGTAGTGCAAGCAGGGACTGCTCCCCAGAGAAAGGCTCCTTTTAGTTGCTTGATGTTGAAGTTGGTTTTGTCAGAGATTAAAGCAAGCAGTGGTATTTGTAATGCTGTTCTCTCACCTGTCCATGTCCAGTTCTGTTTTCTGGAAAATCAGCCACTCTGATCTTAATGTCTTCCTTGCATGTCTTCCTAGGCATGAATTATTAATTGGTAAAGCCAGTATAATTTTTTTGTTTTCTACTGAATTCCTTCCCACTGTGGTCCTCATTTCATCTCCCCCATCTTGAGTTCTGCAAGGGAAAGGGAGGATGATACAAATTATTATCTCAAGATTGTCTTAATTCATTGGAGGCCCTGAGAAGAAGGGTTACAGACTGTGGTTTTTCCAGTCAAAAAGGAGTCTTAAACTTCAGGTTAGCTACAAGAGCATCTTTGATACCTGCATCCATCCTGAATGTAGTGTTTTACACACCGTGCTTTAGTAAAACTATAAGTTAACCTTGAAGGGCCATAAAATAATGCAAATGTCTTGTTTTCCTGGCTCCTTGGGCTACCTGCCTGCAATCCCCCACTGCACACACTCTTGGGGCAGATGCCAGCACTTTGATGCATCTAGGGCTGAGTGCTAAAAGCCTTCATCTAGGATGCATATAACAAAGTAACAGCAAACGATGAGGCAATCATGGAAAACTCAATGTAGGTAAATTAATAGAAAACTCCTTAGAAGCTGTGGTTTCTTAATGTACTAAACCAATGATCTCTAGTCAATAAATGCAATAATGCGTGTATTTTTAGACTGTAATGTAACTATACCAAGCCAGATTATCAGGTCTATCATATTCTGCTTTGTAAGAGACTTTCCTTGCATCTACTCGGAGAGATGAAGGCACCACGAAGACCTGATGGTGGGAAGAAGTAGCACACAGAGCAGTGAAGGAAAGGTGTTTGCAGAGCCCTTGACTGGCCTGCGGGTCTGGCTGCAGCGTGTTTCTTAAAGTCTTGTTTAGGAATAATCAGCCAGCTCAAAGATGCAATTTAGCTGTTTTGCTTTGCTCCTGAAATGCAAAAGAGCTGAGCTGGCAAATAACAAAAAGTTGCGAGAAGATGCAGAATATGTGTGATGTCGTGTTTGAGAGCGCTCAACATCAATTTGGGGTGAAAAAGGCTGTGTGTTAGGAAGAGAGGGGTCATTGTAACAGCAATGCTGCAAAATACCAAAGGCTGAGGTCAAAGACGTGTCTGGCTCCAGTGTCCCTTCACTTACCCGAGGTCCCACGCTACCACTGATGTGGTGGCTGCGGGGATGGTGCAGGTCTGCTCTGTCCCGTTATTATTTCAGTTACTCCCTTCAACCCACATCTAACATTGTGACTGCAGATAAAGAGGGATTACCCACCATGACATTGATCATTGGCTGACCTTTTGTTTTCCTTATGCCCAGGTTCCTCTCCTTCTAGAAACTCCATTCTCTGGGCTGAATTCACCTTTGCAATGGCTTTTCTGAAATCACTGGAGGCAGACCAGGCTTGAGCCTGGTCCTCTCTTGATTTCTGCTCTAGTCATGGCAAGTTTTGCACACACAGATGTATTTTCCTTTCCTTCATATCTCCAGTAATTGGTTTCTGCCTCTTACACCTGTGACCAGAGTGGAGCCCAGCGATAGCCACAAAGGCTATCAATCACTCTCAGCACTCCTGCCTGGTTTTAACAAGCTGTTCTCATACATCATGAGATCAGCACAAACTCTGGATTGAAAACCAGCCTCGTTTCCCAACAGGAGATAACCTCTTTCTCCTGGCTGTAGATTCTTAGAAGAATGAACACTGTTACTGGCTGAGTTCATCTGCAGAGACAGATCTGAGTCCGCTCTACTCCAACTCGGTTTGGTTAACATTTGCTGCCTCCAAAATGAAAGGAGAAAATGAAATGATTGCTCAAGCGTAGTTTAAAATCAATGACAAGACATTACAGGTGATACTTTTTATTGATCCAAAATTACTGCTAACGTAATGAGTCCACATTTTTTAAAAGTGCTGGTTTAATACTGTAGAGGACTCTGGAATGAAGCCCAAACCAGAGGGTTTCAAACAGGAGCCCAGACCCCCAGCATCCTAAAGAGGCTGATGGCAGCTTCTTTGAAGGTTAGTTAATATTTGTATCTGAAGGATAGTTCATATCACTCATATTTTGCTGCTGAGTGCTGGGCTCTTGGACATAAATGAACCTAAATGCAAAGCCCACTAATGCAGTGAGCATCTTTCAGTCAGCAGTGGGACCATGGCTTGGTCCTTACATGTTCCTCCAAGCATGGGCTCTCGTTTTGACTGGCAGCAGAGAAAAAGTCAACTTGATTGCTACCCTTTGTTAAATTCAAGTCAAAAGCTGAATGTTTTGTAAACCTTCCCCAAAGTCAGCCTGGAAACATAACTGGTTTGTTATCGGATATGGTTTTAATAGATGCCAACTGAAATTGGTTATGAAGACCTAGGAACTGAAGCCCACCCTGTTACGCTGTTACGGCTTCCCATAATCTTTGTCTCTGGTTGCAAAGCCACAGTTTTCTTTCCCTTCCCCCTGGAACGAGCAGGGCACCTGCCCCGTGCCCGCCCCACTCTTAACTATCACAATTCCCAGCTTCAGTTCATGTTGTCGTGTGTGGCTGGATTACTGCTCTCCTGACATGTCACCGACACAGGCACTTTCCACCCAGCTGAGGCTCATTTACCATCTGCTCGAGTGACATCCAAAGACCACCCCTCCCAGACACTCTGCGTCACTCTGCATGACATTCTGGTTGAATGAGAACATGATCTTGGATTAGATGACAACATATATCTCTATATATGTCTATATTTCTTTTGGACTCTTTCCTACCAGCTCCTGCAGACCCCAACAGCATCCTCCTCTGCAGGGACCGTATTTGCATGTGATTCTAGGTGTCATTTCCAATGAGAGAATTGCATGGCAGAAGGAAAAATTCAATTAATTGTTTGTGTTGTCTCATGTCGTCTATGTTAAAACAGAGAAGTTACATCAGGCGTCGGGTTTTTTTCTGAGTAGTGAGTACTCAGGAACAAAACCCACCCAGATCTTAACTGTTCATCAGATTTCTAAGCGATTTTTTAATGTGTAAAAGTGTTGCACCTCATGCTCTCGGGCTTTAAACTCTTTGCTCCTATTCCTCACCGAGTTCAATGCTTTCTTTTTTGCCTTTTGTGATTCCTGGCAACGTTCGCAGCACATTTATTGTGAGGGTAGAAAAGGGGCCCAAAGAAAAGGCCCTGCTTTACTCAGTGACAGGCAACTGGTTTTATGCTGAGATCAGTGATGGGAGCAGCTCAGCAGAGGAGGAGGCATAAAAGATTGCTTTGAATTCTGAATATTGGTGTGTTGCTGATTCGTTTTTTATAAAACTTGCTTTTAAAGACCAGGTAGTTCAACCTATTAGTACTACTGAAATGCAGTAGAATCCAGGAATATTCTTCTGCAAAATCAACTGAAATAAAGAAAAAAAATAATCCAATTGGCCTGTTTAGGATTAAACGACAAATAAATTTTCAATCTGGTTTCTAATCCATGAAACACAGAATGAGAATTGCTTTTAAACATTTGGCTCATTGTGTACGATGATTTCAGTAGCATTAGCAACTGAGGCTTACATCCAGAAAGGTATTTAGGCACATGCTTGTTCCTAGATTCCTGTGCGGATTTGTGTCTCTGATCTGATTTTCAGCTATGCTGAAAACATCTGTTGGCCTCGTGGCTTTCAGACAGACCCTGCAGGTGGGCAGCACACTGGAAATTAAATCTCTAGTCCTTACCTGAATTAAAAATGCAGCATTAATTGGAATAATTCCACCTTTTCTAACTTCGTCACGAACAAGTTTTATTTTCTCTCAAATGTATCTTTCAAGGTGGAATTGTTGCCCAGCCGGTGGCCACAGATAGCCCTGCCTGGTTACCTGGGGAACGTTCATGGGGACAGCAGTGCATCCCCGGAATCGCGCTGCGCAACTGCGGGAAATGCTGCCTAAGCACCTTTCTCTCCCTGTAAATGTTCGATGTCTCCCAATGTAAAGCGACTTTGTAAAAATAGCACCTTCTTACTCAACAAATCTGCTCCCTGTGTGTCTCCGAGTCACGTCTTCTTCCTTTACTGACACAAACAAATGTCTGTTCCCGTCAGCGCAGTACAAGCCGACACGGCTGGGGAAAAGGGAGCTGGGTTTTGCTTTGCTTCAAATATCAGCAGTTAAGTTCTGACTGAAGAACCTTGTGCCAGTTTGGAAGGCAAAGGAGGACTGTTTGGCTCTGAGTTTTGAGGTGGCGTTGCTGAGAGACAGAAAAAAAAAAAAAAAAACAACAACCCAGGTCTTTGGTTGGTGACCTGGAAATCTGATGTGGAAATCGGAATTCCTGCAATGTTCTTCCCGCAAATTGAGTCAGAACGTTTGCAGCAAAATGATAAGTGGCTGCTGCAATGGTACAGAGTATTGGGAATTAAATCCATGTTTTTACTCAGTTTTGATTCACCTATATAAAAAAATATTGGCTGTATGTGCAAGTGCCTTGCACTGGATGTCTAACCTCTATTAGTGTATTTTAATGCTCAACCGCTATTCAGAAAATATCAAATTATCCAAAACTATTTGCAGTTTGGTTTCCCCAGTGCTGTCTTGATAAAGTTGGCCCTTTCATAAAGGTTCACAAAATCTTTTTGTTTTGCAATTTTCATGTGAAAATTCATCATCTTCTTTTAATAATAAATTTCAGGATTTGGAAAATAATTCAAGCTGGGTGGTCAGCAGACTATTTCTCAGTGGGATCATCTCTGTTTCTGGGAGAGATCTTTTCAAACCATAATTACAAGGTTTTAAAGAAATGGGATTTTAGTAGAAAAACAGCAAGAAAATGCCATATTCTGAAGTCATAAAATTTTGCTTTGCGTGTTTATGACACCCGTAGCAGACATGCAGGTAGATGTTAGCTAGCTTTTAGATCAAATCTTTATAGGATACAAAGGAGTTGCACACTTAAGTGTTCGTATTTAAGCATTTAAATTTATGACTGAGAAAAGAGGAACTCTTTACAATATACAAAAGGGGCAGATCATGTTTTAAGAGGAAGGAAATACAGGAGTTGAAGAAAGGGAAAGGGCAGGTCTGAGCACCAGACGTGAAGCGTTTCCAAGAGAGTTAAAAATTTTAAAGGCTTTTTTAAATTAGTATTTCTCTGACCAGATACAGGGTTTTGGAAGGCAGTTGTGAAAGAAAAGCTTCCTCGCTCGTGATCGGAGCCGATCAGTGATTTAAGGAATCATAACCTCATTGTTTAACGTCATTCTGTCCCGCCAGCCCTGACATCCCACAAGGGGCTTCTGTTTAAGTCCTCATTATTTTCTCTCTCTTAATAACCATTCCCATTTCACTCATTATGGCGGAAACATTTCTACAATGCTTTCTTTAAAGAAAAAAAAAAAAAAGAAAATAAATATATATATTAAAAAAAAAAACAAAAAAAAAGCCAACAGCAAAACTACATCTCACTGCTGCTTGGAAGTGCTCTTGGTTTCTAATGGCTGGTGGGGAAGGACTGCGTGGTTTCCAGAATGACTCCTCCTGCTGTCTCCTTTTTGTCTTTGTTTCAACGTGTTTCTCTGAACAGTCAGAAGGTCAGTTTGAAAGATCGTGTCTTCTCCAGTCCCCGCGGTGCTGGCACCAAAGGGAAAGGCTCTCCACAGGCTCAGGGCATCCGGAGGTCCCCCAGCGCTGACCAGAGCATCGAGGACAGCCCAAGCAAAGTCCCCAAGAGCTGGAGCTTCGGAGACCGCAGCCGAGCCCGGCAAGCTTTCCGCATCAAGGGAGCGGCATCGCGGCAAAACTCAGAAGGTGAGGACTTGGGACACTGCCCTGGACCCCAAAGCCTTGTCCAACCCAACGTCTTCTCCATCTCAACCCAAGAAGGGCAGAGCTACCAGCCTACATAAATGGTGCCTACATAAATCTCCTTCCCCTTCCAGTCCTTTAGCTCAGAGTATAATAAGAGATAAGAAAACCCCTGTTGACACCCATGATAATGTATATATTTACGTATATAGGGATGGGGAAAGGAGGAAGAGTCAGGCATCTAGAGATGGGTGAGAGCTGCAGTTGGTATTGCTGGATGTCACCATAACACGTCTTGGGAAATGCTCCCATCAGGATGCTCAGCAAAGATATCTCTTGTGCTTCCCCCTGGAATTGCTGTTTGTGATCCCACTTGCATTTTCTTGCGCGGCACCGGCACGGGAAATGGTAACACGTTGTCTTTATTCCTCCCTCTCCCAAACCCAGAAGCAAGCCTCCCCGGAGAAGACATTCCTGATGAGAACAAAAGCTGCAACTGCGAGTTTGTGACGGAAGATTTGACACCAGGACTGAAAGTCAGCATCAGGGCAGTGTGGTAAGAGAGAGAGGGGGGAAGTGGTCTGGAAAAATAAATAATAGGGGGGAAAAAAAAGGAAATTTAAAGTCCAAGCAAAGGCGGCAAATGCTGAAATGTCTGTGCTGCAGGCTGTTTTTCCCCTGGGTGGCCTGCTCTCCTTTGCAGAAAATTCTGCCAGAAAGGGTGATTTTTGCTGAGGGAAGGAATAAATGGAGAAACAGGAAAATTCCCCGCAGGGATGCATCCAAATGATCGCTCTCACCAGCTTTGAGATTTACTGCTGACATTTAGAAAAGCGGTGCAGCGAGGACATTCGCACAGCTGATAGTCCGAGGGGCATCGGGGACCCCCCGTCGCAGATAGGGCTTCAGCCACAAGCCCCCGCAATCTCCCTCTCCTCTCCTATTGCCGCGTCCGCTCCCAAACCCACAGGACCGGGATTTATTCCATTTTCCTTCCAAAGCAGCTCCCTGTGGTGTTTTTTATCTGCTACTAAGCAGGTCAGGCTGCAGCCCAGGGACTGTATTTTCTTTTTCCTCTCCATCTCCTGCAGCATTATGAGATTTCTCGTCTCCAAGCGCAAGTTTAAGGAGAGCCTTCGGCCCTATGACGTGATGGATGTCATCGAGCAGTATTCAGCTGGTCACCTGGACATGCTCTCCCGGATTAAAAACCTTCAGGCCAGGCAAGAGACCCCTCTCTTTGCTTCATTTTTTCACTGTTTCTTTGTTCATTATGGAGGCATGCCCAGGAGAGAGACACTTTCTTTTGCAGCTACAACTTATTCTTTTTCTTCCTGAGAGAAAGTCTCAAGGAAAACACCGGTGCTTGTGGCTGGAACCCACAGGGATGAGCAGGGAAGGGACTGCAAACGGTGGTATTATACCACCAAAGTTGCCTTAATGCCCACCCCAGGACATACACACATAAAACACGCCTCCTCCAGGCTTTATTTCGGGAATTTCTGTCATTACAGTATATCCCATAGGTACAGTACGTGTGTTATCTCTGTGGTCCTCCTGGCACGATAGCAAAGGTTCGGTGCCGCAGTTTTAAAGCTAATCTGGCTAATTTGGTACCTTTCTGGGAGTGATGCAAAACCGTATCTGGTGTGGTGGGTGTGAGGGTAGGGTGTGAGGTGTCTGGGATGGGCAGAGGGTAGGATACTAAGCTGGTTTAGGAGGAGTCCCTCCTCGGATGGTACAGTCTGGTGAAAGTACGTGCAGATGGGGATTTCTCATCCAAGCCCACCGACCGAGGTGTGGATTCACTGAGCTGCATTTCAGCCTCTCTGCTCAAATTTTAGGAGGAGATTAGTTACTTTTAGCAGAGGAAGAAATGTGAAAAACGGACAAAGGGAACCAAGAAGGGCATTTAAAACTTCATTTTCCACTATGATCACCCAATTATTTCTCCTGCAAAGAAACCCAGGCAAATTTGGTCTCCCCTGAACAGAGGACCTGAGCTAAACCTTTTTGTTGGACGGCTCCTCCCTCAGCCCTGATGTCCCACCTTGAACGCCAGACCCCAAACCCCCAACACCCCCCAGCTGGGTTGGCTCAGCAGAAATAGCCCCAGATCTGCTGAGCTTGAAGGACACTCAGAACAGAGCCAGGGCTTGGCCATAGGCTATCTCCAGTCAAAATAATTTACCATTTACTTTTACACTTGGAGAATGAAACTATTTCCCTTGACGGCTGTGGCAGCCCAACTTTCTCTAGAAGCCATTGGAGAAGTTTCTCTTTAATTTCAAACCCACCTAGGTCCCTGGCAAAGTCAGCAAATGTGCAAAAAAATGTGTTTGGGTATGCAAACAGCTAATAGGAACCCCGAGAATAGAATAGGAAAACTGTCTTAGGAAAAAGAGGAATCTCTCTTCTCCCATTAACCTCTCAGAGACCGTTTTAACTCTGCTATTTTTGATCTTCAAGCAGCAGAGGTAACTTTCTCAGCCTTGCTCCATGCTGTGCATTTCCCATTTCCAGATATGCAACCAGAAGGTAAATTCTCCCTTGCGATGGAGACTAAAATATCCTGGAGAATTTCCTGTCATTGAGGTGCTCACCCTCATTCAGTACAAATTCAATTATTATAGATCCAAGGTATGTAGCTGAATCTGGAGAGGGAAGAGGAAGAGAAAGGGATTTATATTTCCTAATTTTAACAACCTGAAACATGAGGCCTCCAGTCTGCCTCCACAGTGGGTAGTGAGCCGTTGGGTTGTCATCTCCACTGGGTCAAGGTGGGACACCAGAGTTTTCAACGCCCCGAGCTGGTGTGGCAGATTGCCTCACCATCCACTCAAGTCTCCCGTCCTTCAAGTTGGTGTGCTGCAAAGACAAAGTGGTTTGGTTGGCTTCTTTTTGGGGGGAGTTAGGGTAGGCAATGGCAGCTTTCAAAGACCAGTCTGATCCTCCTCTCAGCTGTACCCATGGGACTGCGAGGCTGAGGTTGCTGAGGTTGGGCTAGGCTATCCACCCCAGTGCAGGGAAGTCAGGAGGACCAGGAGCTGCTTTAAAAGTGTGAAGTACCTGGATTTGGGCTCCAGGGCTACCAGGCAGCTTCACTGGTTTCACTGTCCCCGCTGAGCAGAAGACCAGTGATGGTGATGGGAGCAGACCCCCTTGGGGTCATCCTTTGAAGAACTCATCACCATAGCCAGATGGGCACCAAGAGGTCCCATGGCTGGTCACCTGCCCGGTAGAACTGGGAGGGCCACCTTCTAGATGAGGTGTGTGCCTGGAGTAGCCATGGGCAACGTTGGAGCATGACCAACTGGTGCTAGAAGTACAGTGGAGCCCAGGGAGGTTGTCACAGGCCAGCTCAGAGGAGAACAGATACTTTTATTTCCCTTCCCATCAGCAAAGCACTGTGTTCTCCTCGCCAGCTCAGCTTGGCAGGGCTGGCTGTGACCTCCCATAGCCAGGGTTTTGGTGGATTAAAGCTGCATTCCAGGAAATTTCTGGGGTGTTTACATGCGGTTTCCTCTTTAATCATTAATGTCTCTGTCACTGTGGTGTGTCTGTAACGTGCTCTTTTCAGTGTTGTGTTCACGCTGTCTTGTGTCTCATCCTGACACCTTGCCAGCCATGGATGTCTCCCATTCATTGAGTTACACAGTCCTGCAGCGTATCTCACCGACTCCAACGACTCATGCTTTTCTCAACTAGCTGAGGATGTGTTATCTAGCACTGGAACTTAAAGGAGAATGAATATATGTTGTTTCATATCCAACCACTTCAGTGGGATATTGCTACACATATGCAAATATATTCCAGAGGGTAAAGCATGTTGCCTGTTATATCTGGGGCGGGGGGATCTCCTAAGGATGGTTCAGTGGGGCCTAAATCTCCAGATCTTACCCCAGGGTGGGTAAGACTCTGGCTTTCACTGACAACCAGGTGGTAGGACAGAGCCTTCTGTTTCCAGAGGAATATATTTTCAACGTCTCTCTCTTTCTTTCTCTGTCGTTCTGTTTTTCAGTTGTTTCTTTCTGCAACTTTTCTGACCAACTTTTCTCTACGTGTTGCTTCATTATGCATTTTGCTGGTGTCTTTTTTCTTATTTACTTTGCCAGGATAGATATGATTGTGGGTCCCCCGCCCCCTTCAACTCCCCGGCATAAGAAGTATCCAACCAAAGGACCCATGTATTCTTCCAAAGAATCTCCCCAATACTCGCCTAGGTTAGGATTCACCAAATGCCGCTTTCTCTGGATTTTTCATTTGCTTAATGTCAAACCCCTTTCATGCCAGTTATATGACGGCATTTATCACTTAGCAGTGCAGCTTGCTAAATCATGACTCAGAAGGGCTTGCTACTCTGGGTATGCTCTGATTTACTTTCCATAATGAGCTTTCACACTAGGCAAGCCAAAGGAAAAAAAAAAAAAATCAGGGACTTTCATACAGTCATCAATAACCATCAATTTCTTCAGCTAGCGTATTTTCTATTTTCAGTCTTCTTCTAGGTGTTAGAAAGCAAAAACATGTCTTTTTAAAATCTCATATTTTATAAGACTTTCTTCAGATGTAAAAGGTGGAATATTTACCCACAAAGCCAATAAAATGATCTACTTTCTAAAAGATGAAACACTCCACACGCAAGGAAAGGAGCCTCTTGCAGCTCTTTGTACTATGAAATGAGTTTACTTCAGTGGGCAAAGTAAGAATGAAGTGTTTCACACCCGATGAACACGGTGGTCTCTTTTTCTTGCTGATGCAACTCTACCGACCACAGAAGAAAAACATTCTGTTAAAATATTTCAACCACGGGACTCATATTCCAAAAAAAAAAAAAAAATATCCTGATTTTACAAGCAAGCAGAAGAGCAGGAGTCAAACCCAGCCCTCAGTCACGCAGCGAGGTTTTTCTCATTGCCCTTATTAAGTTCTCTCCTTAGGTAAAACTGTAGCCAAAGCTGATGCCACGAGGAACATATTCTCCCTGAATTTCCCATTTGAGGGCATTTTGAGGTCTGGTCAGCAGGGCCATGAGCTGAGCTTTATTTTCACCTTGTATTGAGACCACTGGAGCCCAAGGCAGGTATAAATATTTGCCAGAAAGTAATTTTCCAAGCACAAATAGTAGATGATTTTTAAATGCAGCAAGCTTAGCCTCAAATATTTTTTTTTCTAAATATATTTGCCCTCCCTAAGAGCTAATACATGACAAATCTCTTGATTTTTATTTAAGCTGCTCTGAGTAATCTTCACTAGAGGAATGTGAGTAAAAGGAATATTGAAAGCTTACCTTTTCCCACTCAGCCAGCTCAAAGATTAAAAAAAAATAAGAGAATTTTCCAGAAGCCCCAAGCTTTATGCTTGGAAAATGATGCTCTCAGAAAAGCATTTTTCCCATTTCTCCTCCCTGCCAAATGATGAGGCCCGAAACTGGTCTTTAAAAATTAAATAACTTTCTTATCTGCAGAAACATTTTGATTTTAAAATAAAAATACATATTCAAAAGGATTTAGTTGTATTTAACGTATAAGATTAGGTGTGCAACAAGCCTTCACTAGAGGCAAAATTTTTCATGTGAAAGCTTGTGCCTTGCACACAGAAAAGCTGATCGATGGATAATAGGGGAGGAGGCCCATCACCTCACACTGGGATGTTTATTTTATTCAATCCAAGTCTGTTGCTGTATCAGCTTAATGTCAATGACTTTCCCCCCCCTGTTTTTACAGTTTCTAATAGTGATGGCCAGATTAAAAATCTGTTTGCACATGCCCACTAGGCTCCTGGGACATTAAGACTTCTTTTAATAATTGCTCCCTTTTTTATTGAATTTCTTCATTTATTCTTTATTGAGCTGTGGCTGAGAGGCTCCAGAAAGCAGCAGAGTACAGAAGGCTGCTGAAATTTCTGCTCCCACCCATTAAAAGCCTTGTGCTCTGCTTGATTTGAGGCAGCTGCATCCTCCCACAGACACTGGTGGGACTTGTGAGGTGCACATGGTGCCCAATGGATGGAAACCAGAGCTCTGAGCAGCCCCATCCCAACTCCAAAAACTCTGGGTCAGACTCAGCTGCTGCCATGGCCTTCATCATCTCAGCGCCACGTGTGTCCGTTCTATGGGGACATGCGCTGTGGGGTCCCCATGGGCTCCACCATGGAGCTCCATCCCTTTTAGACTGCACTTCCCTGTTTTAGCCAAATGCTGTCCAGAGAAACAAAACCATAGGATGTCCCATGAGGTGTCTCCACCCTGTGGATTGCATTGTGGTGCTCTAGTGACAAGGACTCTGTTTAACCAAAAAGGCTTCTGCAGGTAGCTCCCAGCAAAGGCAACTGGATACTTGTGGAAGTCGACAGCTGTGGTTTGGCTGAAGGTGTTTGCTCCATGCAAACGCAGGCAGTTGCACACACAGACAATTTGGATTAAATTCCCTTGATCAGCTAATTTAACACAGAACAGGTGCAACCTCAGCTGTAATTTTTAGACAAGAGATATTGGTCAAAATATGTGTAGAGCAAACTTTATTGCCAAATGAGAAGGTAAGTAGCCAGTCCTGTGACATGGATGAAGGGGGTTTGGCTTCAATGCCTGGATTGTGTACAAAAAAAATATAAGAGATAAAGAAAAAAAAAGAAAAGAATTGAATATATATTCCCAAACACTTCATTTTTATCTCATTTGAGCCGTTTGACCTTTTGATGTCTGCTTCTGGCCCGAGGGTGACATATTACACCTCTTTGCATGCACTGTTAGCATGAAGCATAATGAAGCATGAGAAAACCTGCACTGTGGCTGATGCAAGACTTTACATTTTTTTTTGTATCATTAGAAAGAAGGAAAGATACCAAAGTTCACTTTAAAGAGCAACCCCCCTTTCTCTCTCCCTCCCAAACTAAGACCCAGCAGAGCCTATCAAGGACAGCAGATGGCACAGTTTGTCATGCATCGTTAGAAATCTCTGAATCCTCTTCTGCCACAAAGGGAAAAATACAGGGCTGACTCTTCCAAAGCCTCAGCTGAATTCTTCCCTCTGCACATGTGTGTTCGACACAGCCAAGAAAAGTGTGGGGAAGGCAGAAGCCTCCCCATGGGATGTAATGCAGAGGTGGGATTTGGTGTCTCAGAAGATTTGTGGTCCTTTGTCATGCAGTAGGAACATACACTATCCCCCTCTGCTCGCAAAGGTGAAATATGTTTGCTCTTCTTCATCTTTTGAGCTTTGTTGCCCAATTTGGACGGAACTTCAAACTCTTTTATCGTGGCTAAAAGGACCTCCTGCTCTTTGCGTTGCTCAGTTAGGCACAGGTGGGTTGGGAGCTTGCAGGGAAATTCTTCTCTTGTATCAGATAAGGCACAAATGAAATCTCTGCTCTTTGCTGAGGGTAGGAGCACTCTCCTCTGATCTAACTTCTGCCATGGGAAGGGAAGGGGTGGGAGACCTTGAGCCTGGTTTTTCCCATCAAGACTGGATTTGGTTCACTTTCTTCCCTCTCTGCACTGAAGTCAGTGGTCCACATCTGCCCACCGCACCTCCTCAGTGCAGACCCTGCCTCCAGGGCGAGATCTGGCTCTCTAGTTTCTCAGAGCTGTGGAAGATGATCACCTCAGGAGTCATGACTATGTAAAAGTATAGACACGAAGGGAATGAATCCATCAGGATTTGCCCTGGGCTCTGGTATCAAGACTATATGGGCCACGGCTCCTGAATGCTCTATGAAGTGCTTCAGTCCTGCTTTTAAATCACAGCAGGTCAACAGACATGTTGTTTCCAGCCTGAAGGTGATGGAAGAGGTTAGTGGTTTTCTATATGATACTAGTGATCACTCCATCTGTGAAGAGCCAGCTGGCCTCCTGTGCTTCGCATGGGTTGTGTGAGGTTCACTTACTGGATAACTCTCCTCTTAAGGACATAGAAGAGAGCAGAAGTCCTTCCTCAATTTCTGCCAGATTAGAAATAGGGTTGCACTAGAATATTTCTGCTCTTATGATATTCCGTAGCATGGCAATGTTCAGTTTTCCTCTCTGTGTTACATTCTGTCCTGGCCCCTGCTGTACTCAGCAACCATTGAAGGACATCTCATTTCCATTAGTGGACACATTTCAGTGTTAGTGCTGTGCTAGATGGGACATGAGGACAGAGCACCCTGATTTTTCTTGGCCTTACTCAGTAGCATTTAGACTTTGGACCTCTTTAAACGCACGTTCGTTGTTTTACTAGTCTACTTGCTTGTGCATACAGGAGAGGAGTTCGTACAGTGGCTGTACTACGCCTTGACTTGTGATTCCAAACCAAGGTAGCCCGAGGTATCCAATTTAATACCTCTTTGCTTACATGGTGACAACATTGTTGTAGGATTTCTCGTGCTGTATGTCATGTCAGTATTTGCATCCCTTGTGGGGAGTTCCTGTACATGTCAGTAATTTGCTTCTCCCATTACAAGAGAGAAATAAGGCATGCATATTCCTCACACTTGTAATTATAGCACTTGGTGCTCCTTGTACTCCTGCGCTTATATTGCTAAGCAAAGGATCAAACATGACTTTTTAAACAGAACGGTATTCTCTCGCATCCCTGCCCAAATGAAGTATCTTCTGGGATCAAAGATAAACTCTAAAATAATTGTTGGCTTCTATTTTCTGTCCTTGGTGTGATGTGCTCATCCACTTCATCTCTTTGAGCCAGACCTTCTGATGCTGTAAACTGCTGTTGCTCTAATATAAGCCAAGGGAGCCACACCGGTCCATACCCACCAATATCTGTCCCTTAATGTCAACAGCCAACATACGTATTAAGTCCCTGTCAAATGTAAAGAAAATAGATGGCTCTTGTGTTGGAAATAGCCTCACGTCTCATTCCTTTCCTTGGTTTTTGTTTTTTCATTTTCCCCTGTCTGTCTGTGTTCAGCTCCTTCCTTTTCCTCCTCCTGGTGCATGGACCCATGGCCCACACAGCAGAACTGCGTAAGAAGCATTTTGAGTTTTCCGCTCAAGATACCTCAACTTGGTTTCAGTCAGATTAATTAACCCTTCTTTTCCCCTGCCACCCTTACGTTTGGTGCATTATGCAAGAGTAAAGTTTGCCTGGTGTAGAATTAGGTTATAAACAGGGCTGCCATTAAGAAGCTGTTCCAAAACTGAGCTGCTCCTCTGACTTCTGAGGGATCAAGAGGCCCCAGTGGTTACTCTCTAGAAAATTTATGTTCGATATCTCAAATAAAATTGACTTCCAGCTTCCAAACTGGCTCTGCCGTCCTTCCTCTGCATGCAGAGCTGTATATCAACCCAGGCGTTTCTAGACTGGGAGCGAGGAGTTGCAAATGTAATGTGAGTAAAGAAGTTAGTGCCAAACAACATGCCCAGGAGCTTTAGCTGCTGATTTGGCAGGAGTGTCCTCTGCTGTTACCTGCTTGGAGCCCTGCTAATAGAAACCATCTAACGATACAGGTGTGAATTGACGTAGCATTGAGATGAAGACAATTTGGTAACGTTTGGTGAGTTATGACCAAATTAAAGCTTGATGTAACTCCACTAAACCAGTTAGCACTACACCTGTTCATCTGGGTCTTAGGACAGCCGGCTCATTTTTGTGGGCATGAGAATTACACACTTACATTTGCATCAAGGAGAGGAAACTGCTGCAAAGTCTGAAAAAAATCCCATTCCCACATGCTAGACAGAAAACTTGATCTTCCCCCAAAGTAATATTTTTTCAGTACAAATATGAAGTTAATTCATTTGGAAGAAAGCCAGTTAAAGAAATTCTTTGCAGTGGGTAAATTTACTGTGCATAATGTGCCAGGTTTTATCTGTATAAACAGAAATGGATAATTTCAAACTCTGCTAATACTGCTCTGAATTTTGCATCTGAATTAACACTTCAGTGCCACTGCGTGTCTGTGAGTAATTTGGAGTGTTAGTTGGGCGAGAGGCTGTTGCTTTGTCCCACGGAAGCGCGACAAGCGGAGCCCTCCTCGCCTGCTGCCTCCAACTGACTCCAGGTCCTTTTCCGGGGGCGGGGGGACTTTCTGATCCCGGTAGAGTTGACCAGATCGTTGGGAGAGGATCCTCCATGACTGACAAGGATCGGACCAAAGGGCCAGCGGAGGGGGAACTGCCTGAAGACCCCAGCATGATGGGCAGGCTTGGAAAAGTTGAAAAACAGGTATATTGGGTCAGGAGGGAGTTCTTACCAGAGGATGTTCCTTTGCGTTGTTGTGTGTGTTGCGTTGTGTTGTTTTTTTCTTGCCTTGTTTTTCCCCAATGGGACATTACCATTTAGAAAAAAAAATAAGAGCTAAGAATATTTTGAAAAAGAAATGAGGTGGATGTTATGAAAGGGCACTAAATATCTTGGAAGCCTAAGTACTCCTTTCAAAACAGGCACTTTGGAGTCCTTGACATAGAGTATTTCTTTTTCAGGGAGTTTACCGAAAGTCTACATTATTTTTTAAAATGTCACATTGGTTTCTTTGCTACCATACTAGACAGGTTTCAAATAAGTCCATGAGCCTGACTGCTGGCCTTGCCAAAGATGAAGATCTGACTAGAGGATAAGGCTCAGAAATCCCCGTGGCCACCTGAGCCCAGGCAAGTGCCAAATGCAGAAAAGAACTGAAAGGATGTGAGTGTGCTCCAGATTTCCTGGAATTTGGTGCCTGTCAAAAAGATGATGGGAGCTTAAGGAAAACCCTGTAACAAGGTGGAGAATTAAATGCTTCAGAATAGGACAATTAACTATTTACTAAATTTTGGTTTGGTGTAGGTCAGTGTAGGCAGAGGTTATCTATGAAGCCCAGCCCCACACTTGTGCCCAGATGGGTTGGAAGTTGCTGGTACTCAGGATGTTAATGTGCTTCAACCTGCGTGCCGCCTGTAGCCCTAGAACTGTGGTGTTTTGCAGGTTCAGTCAATGGAGAAGAAGCTGGACTTCCTGGTGAACATTTACATGCAGAGGATGGGCATCCCACCAACAGAGACGGAGGCTTATTTTGGGTCCAAAGAGCCAGACCCAGCACCTCCTTACCACAGCCCTGAAGACAGCAGGGAGCACATTGACAAGAACGGCTGTATCATCAAGATCATCAGGTCCACCAGCTCCATGGGTCAGAAGAACTTCTCTGCCCCGCCAGCCCCGACCAACACATGCCCGCCCTCAACGTCATGCCAGCAGCAGGTCTACCAACGGCAAAGCCATGGCTCCTCGCCCGTTGGAGACCCCGGCTCGCTGGTCCGCATCCCACCTCCGCCCTCTCACGAGCGCTCCTTGTCAGCATACAGCGGTGGGCACAGGGCGAGCGCAGAGTACCTGAGGAATGAAGACATTACAACCAAACACCACGAGAGTGCCATGAGAGACAGCGACACGTCCATCTCCATCCCCTCGGTAGACCACGAGGAACTGGAGCGCTCTTTCAGCGGCTTTAGCATCTCCCAGTCCAAAGAGAATTTGGACATCCTTAACAACGGTTGCTATGCAGCCGTGGCCAAAATCAGACCCTACATTGCAGAAGGGGAATCAGACACCGATTCTGATCTCTGCACGCCCTGTGGTCCTCCTCCCAGGTCAGCCACGGGTGAGGGACCCTTCAGTGACATGGGCTGGTCAGCCCCCAGGCAGTGAAGCCTTCTCGCAGTCACCGAGCCACGTCCGAGCGCTGGCAGCTGCCCGCTCCAGCTGTCCACGCGTTGAACTTCTCAAGGAGATTGACAGCTAAGGTTTTCCTCCTTCTAGGACATCCTTAGCTGGTGGATAATTTCTTGCAGCTTACTCTGGGGGGTGAACGAGCAGGTCCAAGCCTGCACGTGTGGAAGAGGTGACGGTGGTGAGCGAACTGGAGCCGTGAAGTCCAGATTTCTTTCATACTCTTTCTAAGATCATTAGGTGAAATTATGTCGTGGTGCAGGGTAGGTAATTTGCATTTCTTGGGAATCTTCAGAAGTGCAGGGCAGGAATAAATCACCCGGCCAGGGCTTTTGGAGGTCACAGTAACTGGTGGCTGACAACTGTTAGGTGGAAATTGCCACATCATGTTACTGGTGATTACACCTTTGGGTATTTTGGAGTCGCGGAATGAACACGTGTCTGTTTCTGGCTTAGATTTCAGGTCACATGTAATTAGGGGGGCGTTGTTACTCTCTGGTCCTTCATTAACCGTCAGGAAGGTGTCATAATTCCAATATAATACATGGAAATGTTGCATAGCCCCTGGAGGAGAGGGTTGGTGGCTGGAATACTTGTATGAACAAGAAGACGTGGCTTCAAAGTGGGACAGGTTGGGATACTGCTCTGAACCTGAACGGTTTGGAAATTAGCCCATCTTACGAAATTGAAAAACTCAGAAATGTGAGCTTGAGTGCAAGAAGAGAGACCACCCAGAGAGCAGAGAAAGGAGACAGAGAAGGAGGACAAGAGACTACGGGGCTGGAATTTTATGTTTTAAACCATGTATTATATGTAATTATCTCTCCTCCCATTGACAACGGACCTGGAGATGCTTTGGAAGCAAAGGCAAACCGAAGGCAACCCCTCTGGAGGGCTGCCACGGTGTGAAGCCATTCTCGTGGCCAGCAGTGCTGCTGTGGAGTCACAGCCACACCAGGCCAAAGGGAGAGGGCGGATATGCAAGATGCTGTGGTCCCCGCATTGCTGCAAGTTAAGTGCTGAGCTCCATCCTTTTGAAGCCCTGTTGGTCATAGCGGGCACTTTTCTTACCGTTTGCATTGTGCCTGAACACTTTTGCACACACTATGCCCCGTGAAAACCTCCCCTTTCTTCTTCTTCTGCCCTGCCACGAATCTCACACCCATGTTCTCGGGACATCCTTTGGTTTTGTTTGGATCCCTCAAGCTGAGTTAAGAGGTGCTTCTTCATTTCTTCATGGTCTTTCAGAAGCCTCTTACCTGTGCTTGCCCGCAAGTTGTGCCAATCCAAGTCTGCCCAGTTTCGTTGTTGTTAAAGTACTTTCTCTTGGAAAGATCTTTGTGTTGTTACCAGGATCCTCAGCAGCGCGTTCAGCTGGGGGAAGGCGAGGGGAAAAGTGACGCTCAAAGTTTCTTTTGGGACCAAAACGAAGTCACAAAGTGATCCTTTACTTGAATAGGTTGGTGAGGTGTTTTTGGAAGGGGGTGGATCAGGAGAAGTATTTGGGATTCATCTCCAGGGCTGGGACACAGTGGCTGGCATTGCGCCTCTGAACCCTCCTGTGCATCTACAGCCCAGATCCCGCATGTGTTTTCTGCTGGGGCTGAGCCTGTGATTTCAAACCCCATCTCTCCACGTTTTTCCTGTGTCGTATCAAGAGCCTGCTAAGGGTATTTAGGTGACAACTTCAATTTTGTGTGGCCTTTGGTTGTGAGAGGTTGAACATTGACTTCCTTGGGGTGAAGGGAGAATCATAGCCTTTTTCTCTCCTGTTTGCTTGACCAGAGGCAGCAACCAGGGGAGACCCAGGACTATTTTGGCCTTAGGGCAGATATAAGTGCAGTCTGGCAGCTTGCAGACAGGGAATAAAACTGTCACTTTTGCTAGTGCTGAGGACCATCACGCAGGTCTTTGCATGAGATTGAGGAGTGGGGAAAGGCTCTGCACAATTTTTCCTGCCATTTTTTACCATTCAGGAGGGGAAAATATTTTTCTTAGAGGGTACCTCGGCTTCCAGCCATGATAGTTTTTTTCTTTCCCACTTGATCCATTTTTTTGTTACCTCCTGCAATTTTTCTCTCTCTGCTTGTGCTCCCAAGCTCCTTCTTGGCTCCAGATTTCTTTGTGCAAAGTGAACCCAGTGATGCCTTTGGCTTCCATGCAGAGAAATGTTTAAATGCGAAATGGCTGCAAATTGTGCAGATTTGCCCCTGGCATGTTGCAAAATGATGCTTTCTGGTAGGGCAAGAAATGTCAGCAGGTCCCAAATCAGACTTGGTGGTGGTTTCTGGTGACCACAAGAATGGAAATTGCATTGGGTGAGGCAAAAGTCAGCATTGCTCCAGCCAGCTGCTCACTGCAAATTTTGCCCAAGTCAGAGATAACAAAGATTTATTATCTTATTTTTTTGCAATCACTTTTCAAGGCCTGCTGGAAATTTGGCGCAGAAGGGTATGATATAAAGGGTATGATAACCAGGTGAGGGTGATGTCATACGGTCCTGCTGCAACACAGGTACATGACCGGTTTTTAATATAGGAGGCAAAGCAAACAGGACTTCAAGGCACAATTTTTGTGGGATGTTAATTTTCATCATGTCCTGATTTTGAAGCCCTAGTGGCTTTATTTTGAATGTCCATTTCCTGCTTCTTATTGCGAAATCCCTTTCTCCTGCCCAGATGACGTTACACCCTTGAAAGCAGATACTGCCAGTGTATCCTGAGGAGTCACAATTCCACTGTGTCCTCTGAGTTTTCCACAGATTGAAAACTGGCAGTATGTTACTTCATTTAGGGACTGCATAGGAATAATTGTGTTTTCCCTCTTCAAGTTACTACACCAGGGTTTATAAAGATCTTCTGACTTGTAGCTTTAGAAGGTGTTGGATTTGTCCCACAATCACTGATTACAGAAAACTGGTTTATATACGTGCAGCACAGATTGTATCTTGCTGCTACAAGTTTCACATAGAAACTTTTTTGGAAGGTGTAAGAAATATCCCACCTTTATCTGTGGCATAATGTCAAAGAAATGCCTCCATCCGCAACCATGCCACAAATCATCACTTCACTTCTCATTCATCCAGTGTATCATCTGAAAAGACCTGGATTTTTGGGTTAACTTACACCAGAATTAACTCCAAATAATGCTTCTTATTTCCATGGAATTATTTATGCCTGCATAAATGATAGCAGAGCCTGCCTGTTGCTTATTGACATAAATAATTTAATTCCTGTCCTAAATCACAGTCCAGTACTTCCTGCAGGGTCTTCTCTTTCAGTCCCTCAGTTCCCCCCTGCCTGTATCTCACACTCCTGGTGGTAATCTCCCACAAGACGTCTAAATCACTAGATTAAAAGAAAATAAATCTGTTTTGTTTTGCTAATACAGCAGTCCCAATGATAAAGACCTTTAAAAGGATGGACAGGCAAACTTTGTCCCTCTGCTGAGCCTCTCTCAGGCTGGTCTTTGCTCCCCTGTTCCTCCCAAGTCTGGTTCTGTATTTTTTGGAGGACAGAAACAAGTTTTAGACAATGCCAAGTGTGGACAGAGGAGACCAAAATGAGGTGGAGAAGGTGTGAAAGCCAAATTTCCAGCAGGCCATCTCAAAGTGCTGTGGGGGTGCCCATGCCCACATACAGTTGTGTGCACAGAGCCTGGTTCCGAGTTGCCTCTGTACTGAATGTGAAGCCGTGGCCTTGGACCAGAGCCTGGGATCTGGTCTCCAAGAAACCCTTGGACTTCCTTTTTTTTCAGAATCTGGGTCTAGGTCTGGAGAGAAAAAGTGCAAATGGCCCTACCTGTGGGATGAAGCACTCCCTGAGGCTGGGACCTGAAACCACGGTCGGTTTTTGGGTGGTTCAGGTCCAAGCGTGAGTTCAAGTCATCAAGGAGTTCACGTCTCCAAAGTGGAGATGTGGCTGGAGAATTTGCCGTCTCTCTGCAGGCGGCCTTTCATAACGCGACCCCGAGACACAGGAACAGAGCACTAGCCATAAGTCAAATTTCCCAATATTTGGGAAGGGACTTCAGTGTTACTCAAGTGCAGATTTTGTATGTGAATTTCCTTGTTGACTCATTTTCTTATTGGTAATTTTTAAAACAGAAATGTCAAGGAGCTCACTGAAAACAAACCTCTTGTCCAGCTCAGAAAGCCATTGTATTTCTTTAGACAGACTATGTGATAGATCAAATTTTCTAAAAATGTATTTTATTTCAAATGCTGCTTAATAGATCCAAATAAATTCTGCAGGGCCATTGCTAGTTGCAGCTAAATAGGTATATTTTTACATTTTTAATTGATTTTTAAGATTTTAAATTATGTGAATTTTTAGAACAAGTTTGTATAATCTACCTGAGAAGCCAGAGCATCACTTCAGATAAGAATGCTCCCCTTCCTAAGAGTTACCGGAGAAAAGAAAAACACATTTACTCATATTTTTCTCAAGAGGGAGCTACAGCAAACCTCATTTCCCTTATATCCACTATGGTCACAGCAACATTATTGCTAAAAACAAAACGTAATGTATTAAAAGAGGAACTGAAATTCCTAAGGAATTTTCCCAAGAGTTATTCCAGATGAAGACCCTTAGCAGTGAGTATTTTATTGGGAATGTTAGAAAAAGCCCAGGAGTGGGCTAAGGATTTCTGTTTCTCCATCCCCACTGGTGTGAACCCTCAGGTTGAGCGAGCCCCGAGCCTTCAGCCCTGTCTCCCCATCACCCCTGCGGTCCCCCGACCCACACCCCCTTCCTCCCACCCGCTCCCCATCGTAGGTCGGCGTCTTCTGTTGTCACCCGCTTCCTTTTTGTGCACCCGAAACAAGGAAATCAGATACAAAAGCTCCTTCACCTGCAGTAACACAGAGGCTGCGACGCGGGGGTCTGTGGTGGGGGGGTGAGGACAGCACCTCCCCCCAACCCCCTCGTGGGTCACTGCTGCTCAAGCCACGGAAAAGCAAACT
The DNA here is from genome assembly GCF_964106895.1 of Numenius arquata. Taxonomy (NCBI): domain Eukaryota; kingdom Metazoa; phylum Chordata; class Aves; order Charadriiformes; family Scolopacidae; genus Numenius; species Numenius arquata. The sequence continues at coordinate 3,560,506 of NC_133587.1, read as the reverse complement.
CTTGCTTTTAGCACACGAACACCCTGACTTTTCTGCATCAGAGCAAAATCTGCTTAGAGCACGGGTGTGGGTTCGTTGGTTTTTTAACAATAACAATAGGGTGTTTTTTTTTTTTAAATAATAAGGATAATAATAACGCATAGGAATCTTCTTTAGTATATCTTAGTGTTTGATGCCCCAGCGACACAATACTGCTTGCCTTATATTAGTGTCTAGAGGGAGAGGGATTACACACGTTTTGATACACTATTAATCACGCTTATAATTTAGGTAGCAGCAAGGAGCGGCTGCTGCGGGGGGAGCAGCCGGCTCCTTTTTAACGTATGAATGTGCTTTCCAGACTATCTCACCGACTGTACTCTCAATTTTGCCTGCTACTGCATGCAGCCTGAGACGAGTAGACAGCACTATGCTCCAGCTGTATCTGCACTCCCAGATTGCTGTAGTACCTGATGAGGTAGCGTTGCCAAAAGCATCATCCTGGGGAGAGGCCGTCCTCCCGGTGACCCGTCGCGTAGGGTGCTGCGGTGCTTCTGTAGGGAACCCTGATACACCAAGTGTCTTTCACGCTGCCACTGGTCATCGCCCCGTCCCTCTGAGACAGCATGCACCAACTCCACTTCTACTGCTTGTAACTAAGGGGAGAAAAAGTCACGTTTGTACCTGTGGCTCCTTGAAATGTGTACGTGGGGAGGAAAAATTACGAATTGTGTTGGCTGTGGATAACAACCTCCTTTCCACCTAGATGCCTCTGAAGAAGAGCATCCCTGGTACCCCTTTCTGAGGGTTCAGAGGAGCAGGCAGAACAAGGCAGGCAGTGCCAAGGATGGAGGCCTGATCTTTGTTTAGAAGATGCCATTTGAACCCACACGTGTGGGACTTGCCATATGTCTGTTTTGATTCCCAAAGGGTTCTCTCGCCTGCATCCGGCTCTGGTGTGTGTGCGCGTTTGCACCCACAGCCCAAGGGGCTGGGGGGAATGTGACTCCCAAACTTTGGAAACCCCTCTTTGGAAATTTCACCCACCCTCATCTACAGCCCTTGGGGGTCTGGGGGACCCTGCAGCTGTGCCATATCCATTCCTTGTGGAAGCATCTCTTACTCTCCTTACGGAGAGGCACTGAGCTACCTTCCTATCTCTGTAAATGTTTTGCCGCAGTTCTCCCCGCTGTAATACCAGACTGTCATGAGGCCTTCAGGGTTTGCCTGCCTCGCTGGTGTTTGCAGTCTCCTTGTATCTCCTCGCACTGCTGCCATAATCTAATTTGACACTGGTCCCGTATCCTCACCTTCCTCGTCCTGACTGTATACAAGTGAAGATGTAATGCCAGAACTCTGCTCTGAGACTTACTTTTAGCTTGGCATCACTAGATGCACCAGAGAGCCTTCATGTTTTGTTAGCCATGACAGTTTCGCTTTTTATTGGCAATTTATTTGCTTCCTCATCGAGCTACCGTGGCCTCAACACATCCCTGGTTTGTTCTGCTGGAGCCTTTCAGCGCAGGGATGTAATTTACTTTGCCCCTCTGTACAGCACCCTGTAAGGGTTTGTCCCCTTGGCTTTAGCTGGTTGCGGTGAAACAGGGATGAGGGTTCGGTTCAGGTTTCCTTGTCTGAAGCTGAACATCTCGGAGAAGAGCTTACAGACTCTAACGGTGTTGATGCTTTGGCTCCCTGAAGCAAGAGCTGCTTTCAAGACCCCAGTCCCCTTCAGCGGTCCATGCATGTGGCTTTGCTTGCCAGGCTCCAGCTCAATAATGGGGAGAAATGGAACGCAGCTGGTCCACGCTGTGCTATTTCCAAAGCTGCCAGTGAACCTGGGAGCATCTTGCCCTCTCCTAATTCCTGTAAATACAGCCGCAGATGAATTGTCCAAGCAGCATCTGTTTGCCTAGTCCTGAGAAACTTGAGCTAACCGCAACGCTTTCCGAAACTCAGTGCCAAGCTCAGGCTAGATTTCACCTGCAGCTACGCCTATAATTTTAGTGCAGAGTTAATGGTTTCAGGTAGAAGCCATGCCAAAATCTCCAGTTTGGATGGTTGAACCCAAAACCAAGGCTGAATGTCATGCTGCCGGTGAAGCCTCCCCTGGAATTTCAGCTCCATTTGACACTGATGACTGTGGACTTGGGGAGGTGCTCTCTCCTTCCCACTCCACAATAGAAAAGGCACACGCCTTGCAAGTCAAGATGAGAAAATGCCTCCTTATTTTCGCATGCCATGGGCACCCCCCATTAAAAGTAGAAGCAGCATTTCATGGTAATTCCTTAAACCTGACCAACACAGCAGCCGTGACCCAGTGTTTTACATACACAGTGATGCTCATGAAAGGGATTTATCACGGGTGTGGATACAGAAGGCTCAGTCCTTTCGCATCTCTGTAGACACCGTGTTCAGCCTGGCTGATGACCTGAGGAGAAGTCATCAAAGGTAGTGACAGGTCTTTTCTGTCCTGCCTGGTTATTCCCACCGGTCCAGCATCTTCCCTGGAGCTGATGATACCCTGTGCTCCTGTCATCAGGCAGGATGGGGACCCTTCTGTGTTGGTTACTCTTCCCCACCACCCAAACCCTGTAATTTAAAGTTTCTTCACTTTTTCTCAAAAAATTCACGCATGGGGTAGAGAACCTGAGACTTTCAGGAACACTGAGGCAAAACAAGATACAGCTGATAAATGACAGAGATTTTGTTATTTTAAATCAAGAGCAGATTTTAAACATAGTTGCAGTTGCTGCGTGGTATATCAAATGCTTTAGGAGATTCAATAAATTATTCTTATAAATGTTTTATTCTTTTATCAGTAATTCGTATAGGTGGGTGCCACTATTCTTACACAGCAATGCTCCACACACTAAAACTATATTCCTGTTTCTCCACTATAGACATTGTATTTATGAAATTTATCTTGCTTAGTGTCTCTTTGGCACATATACTGCACACAGATTGCACATTACATGCCAAATGCTGATAATTATCACTACCTGTAATAAGTGTATGAGCATTGAACAGACACCAAACAAAGTGTTACCTGCCTACTTTGTGATGTGACTCAACAGAACTGGGAAAAGAGAAAAATGAAGATCCCATTTCGTTAAGAAATACACAGCATTTGAATGCTTCTTTAAACAGATTTTACCAGGAAGCTAAAATAAGTGAGATTGCCTCGGTAATGTTACTTAAAAAAATACCTGAACAAAACAAACACAGCCCAAAAATACTTGACAACTGCTGTATTTCTATGTATTATTCATTGCTGTTCATCTGAACTGTAAATTCTGTACAGATTGAATGAAGCTCACAGTTTATCTTTGTCATAACCTGCAAGATAAAAGGACAACACAACTTTGGCTGCAAAAGTGTGTGCATGTTGTTTGCGTGCACACATACACGTATTGCTGTAGGTGTATGTGTACGCAAACACATGCACACACACGCTTTAAAACAGATAAAGCTGCATCTGAGATGCACAGGGGACGAAAAAAGTTCTTTTTTTTTGGAGGTGGGAGAGTGGGTAAAACCAAAACAAAAGGCTATTTCAATAATGTATTTCTATCAAAAAGGAAGATTTGCAGAAGGGATTGATGTGTAACTGCCATCCCAAGGAGAAAGCCCACTTCCGAAGGCAGCACAGGCCATGCAGCGGAGTGAGGCAGTTGCTCTAAATTATCATTTCTTTGGCTTCCTTTTAAACGAACAAACAAAAGAATATAGCGGCCAGTGCCAGTTGCAAGTCCAAACCAAAAAGCCCATTCCTAGGACCTGTCCTGCGCCATTGGAAAGCCAAGGGCAAAGGCTTTATGTGCTGTGACAGCATGACTCCGATGGCAGCAGTGCCCTCGGTCACCTTGGGTGACACCGATGGGCAGTGCCACGGTCTTCTACAAACCTGACATCGCCCCGGTATGGGCTAATGCCCAGGCAGAGGATCCTGCTGCCCTTTGGGTCCTGCTCTTACCTTTGCCTATGTATCTAAAAAAGCCCCTAGTTAAGAGAAATTTAAGAAAAGAGTCATCATAAGCCCATTTTTGATCTTAGAGTTATGAAAGAAATGACAAAGTTATAATCAATCAATCTCATTTTCCAAGCAGGTCAGCCCGCAGACTCTGATGGCCCCTATGCAGAGATTTCACCAACCTCATCAAATTGATCATCTCCTAGGGTTTAATTTTGCCCATATTTTTAAAGATATAAGAGCTATATTGGGTAGAACTTAGCCTTCAGTGTTTAATATAAAAAAAACAAAGGCATGAAGAGCTAACTTTTCCAGTTAAATACTGCTGGATGCCATTGAAAAAATAGTAAGCAGATTTATACATTGGCCTGAAATTCATCTTTAGGTCCAAAATTGTCAGCAGTAAGAGCCACTTCAGCCCCAAATAGGTTTCTAAGCAAAGGGTACATCCATTGCTGGAGAATGTTGCCATTTCCCTGAGACACCTTGAAGCTATCATCGTTTATAACAGCATCTGGCTCCCTTGGCCTTAAAGTAGGCTAAAAAATGGTTGGTGCCTTTGTTCTGGCGATGAGCTGAGAGGTGAGTTTCACACTGGGGCTCTGCTGAGCATGAGAGTTTGGTTGTCCTTTAGAAAGCAAAGGCAGCTGCTGCTTTGCTTCCTTTAATTTGCTCTGTTGCCTTGGCTTTTTTTGCACTTTCGTTTCATCTCCAAAGAATCTCTCATAATGCCTTTGGTACTTATGTACAATTTTAAAACATTTTGTATGTATTGAATGGTACACACTTTCTCTTGTAAAATAGCAATCGGACTTTTTTTTCTTTTTTCTTTTTTCTTTTTTTTCTTTTTTTTTTTGGTGAATGTGTAATTTCCTCTGTACATTTTCAATCATGACTTTGTGCAATGTACATTTTATAAGGGACAGATGCCAAGGGAATGACCTGTAGTAGTTTTTTCTAAGGGAGTAGCTAGAAGCCGAACGACACAGTCACAGATGGTTTTACATTAGCACCGCGGAAGAGCAACGTAGCCCAGACTTTTACACCGAAGCGTTGAGCATGATGCAGCGTGTACCTTCATGTGAATGACTGTGGCAGCTGCAAAACTGTATATGTGTGATATTAAAAGCAAGAGCGACGGTTGCAATTGGAAGGGAAATGGAGGAAAATTAAATAATCACAATCATTAATTTAAGCCTCAAAGCATCAGAATGGAAAATTTGCATTCAGTAAAAATACCAGAGATTTAACCTTCATGAGATGAAATACACATTTATTTTTCTTTGCACTTCTGTTCACTTTGTTTGTTTATTTCTGGTGATTTCTTGGTTCTTTGGGGACATATTTAATGGCTGATGAAGGGGAGTGAAGTGGTGACTGAGGGCCTGACCCTTCCTGGCGTTAAACCTTCACACCTCCCTTTCTTATTTCTAACGTTAGACAACATTTGTCTTTCTGATGTATAAAATCAAGTTGAGAAATCTCAAGTGCCCTCAGTGACAAGGACATTGTCCCTTCAGAGTCCTTTAACAATATCGATTTCCTTAAGGCTAGACATCAGCCGCATCCTGACAGATAAAGGATGGTTACCGAAGCTCTTTGCCCCCCGTGCCAGCTCCTTATTGCCGTGCTAAAAATTGAGGCTGGTATCATCGAAGTGATCTCCGAGCCAAGGAATGGCACTGGAAAGGGACCTTTATCTGTCCTACAAGTTATCTTGCTTACCAGGCATCAGTCCTAAATTAAGAAAGCTGGATTTTGTAGAGCTCTCTAGGAGCGAGGTGGATGGACCGACAGCGTTTTCCGTAGCAAGGTTGGCTGATGAAACAGCAGTTCCATTTTGCAAAGGAAAAAGAAAAACTAAAATCCCTCCCTCCACACTGATAGTTTTTTTCCAGAAAGAAGAAGTACGAGAATCGAGATGAACCAGTGCCTGGATTTTAAAAAGCCTGCCAGTCATTTGGACATGGCCGTGAAAGAGGCTTGGCAGAATAAAGAATTTGCTCCAGGCACAGCAGCCCCCTGGTTGTAGCAGATGACTTGGCTCCAAGCCTTCAGCAGCTCCTGTCCTCCCCAAACCTATTAAGGAAGGCCAGGTGCGAGCGTTTCCCAATGGAGACAGCACATTAAGGTGTACTTAAATAACACCCTTATATTTTATCTCATTATGTTCCACACCAGTGAGATAAGCAGGAAAATTCTCAGCTTGCTGAATCACATTCCCCTCTCACCTGAGCAGTTTTGTGCGTCGGCGTGTGCTGTGCCCAAATGCTGTCCTGCAGCATCCCCGGCCACCCAAGCAGGGATGCTGATGGAGCCAGACGTGGTACCTGCTGTGCCGGAGCGGAGCAGAGCTGCCCAGCAGACCCAGAGTCCTTGCTCGCATGTTCACCAAGCCAACAGGGGAGACCGCACAGGAGGAGGCATCGCTATTTCCTAGCAATTGGCTTCCAGTGCCCTGATAGTCTGGCCCAGAGGAAAAATCAGGAGGACCCTTTTCCCTGCAGTGATAAATGTCCCTTTTTGCAGAGCAACAGTAAATGGTGGAGCCTTAGAAGAAATTTGTATGAATGTAAACCCTCCAAATTCCTTAGGATTGCAATTGCCCTGGCTATCATGGGAACATATCTACCTGGTCTTCTCATACCTAAAGCTTCTCAAGGGAAAATTATTTTTATTCAAATTTTCTGGGCAGGGATATTTTGTCCTCCGTGCTTATTACCGCATGGTCTATCAGGATGCCAGGAACTGGGTCCCAAGGAGCTGCGATAACACAAAGACATTGCGGTAACTTGGGGACATTCCCACAGGAGTTAACAGCCCACTGATTCCAACTGGGCAAAAGCAGCTGGTTTAAGAAGTTTAAGTAAAAGTTGTATTCCCAAATGAGCATGGTTATTTGGGATTGTATAGGCAGTGACAGGGTATGAACTTCTGCAGGATGAGCTCATTGCCAAAGACTCTGCCAAGCTCTGTTCCTGAGCAGAATCCCAACCTGGGGATTTCTGTGCCTCGTTCACTGACTAATTAAACCATATACTATCCTCGGAAATTAAAGAAACATTTCTTCCTTACTCACCAGAGGGGTAAACAGGAGGAAGACTCAAGTTGTAAAATCTCAGTCCTAGTTTTGGGCACTCAGCTTAAGACACCTGGAGCTTCTCAGTCCAAGGTGAAAAAAAGCCAACTCTGGTGTTTGATGCTACCAACACACCTGACTCCAGCATTTGGGTTTCCAGGCCTGGATGGGAGAAACCTTTTTCCTTTCTGTAACTGTGCAATAACTCAGTGGCAGAACCGTGAATGAAATCTCTCCAATCCATTTAATGCCAGTCCAGCACTGCTCTGGGGTATCATTTACCCTTACTACATTCTTGGCAGCTCTCTCCTGTTTCCATCAATAGTAACTTAATGGTGGTTTTGGACATAAAGTGTCTTTCTGGAAAGAGGAACCCTTTTCAGCAAGGTGGTCTTTTTATATAAGGAAGTTAATAATACATAGCTACAGAGAAAGACAGACATAAAATGAAGTGGAAGGAAGAGGGCATGGGACAGACTTTAAAAGGCTATGTGATTTGGCATGAATAAGGAATTCGGTGAATAATGGAACATGAAATTTTTTCAAACAAAATTCATGAGCAATTTTTTTACCTCCTTGCCCTTGAAGGACTGTTAACGGGAGGCAAGTCAGAGATGGAGAGAGGAGATTTTTGGATACAACTTAAAAGCCAGTTTTAAACTATTGAACTAAAGAAAACAAACAAATGCCCCCAAGCTCCTCTTTCCCCTTTGGCTTCAGGGATTTCTCAGCTTCAGGTGAGTCAGTTCCCCAGGACCAGACCTATCAATTATGCATTTTCTGATGATTTATGGAACAAATGTTTTAGCTGCGCTGACACGCTTTATGACTCCAACTTTCTAGTACACAAAATGAGTAGAAATCCTTGCTCTTTCTTTTTCCCCCCCTGCCACTCATCAGCACTGGTGTCAAGTTTTTGTTGATCTGGCATTTCTTTAAATTTTTGTAGCTTTCTGCTCAATTCCTTTTTAATCACAAAAGCAGGGTGTAGGTTTGGGGCCAGTTCTCCTCACTAAGATACAAACGGGGACTCCACGTCTTTTCAGGTCCTGGTTTCTTCTTTAGGAGACAAATACTAAAATGTGATTTTTATTCTTTGCCTTCTCCTGACTCAGCTGAAGCTTTTACTGAGATCAGAGCATGAAGGAGCCAGTGAATATAAATCAATTAAGGCAGTTTTAATTAAGTGGTTAAACCACCTCGGCACACACCGAGGTGTGATGGATTAACTGGGAGAACTGGTGCACTGTGTAATCCCAGCTCCCTGCAATGCACAAACAGGGCTTCACTGTAGCAAACACATGGAGGCACATTTTCCTTGGGTAGAAAGGGTTTGAAGTAGTAAATAAAATAGTAATGTCAGACCAAACAGCTGCTGCTCAGTAGTGATGTGACCGAAGGAGGTGATCCCTCCGCATCTCCCTCTCCCAAAGATGCAGGCAGTGGCACCGCTTCAAAACCACCCACATCAACTCATCCCCGAGCAACACAATGGAGTGCATCACATGAACTCCCTCCAGAAGGGGCTCAAAGCTGGAATTTCCTCTCCAGTCCACCCTGCAGAAAAGCCAGAGCTCCTCTTGGCGAGGAAGGCGGGCTCGCTGGAGGCGTGCAGCCCGCCACAGAGCTGGACCCTAGATGGCAGAGCAAACACGCTGCCGAGCATCACGCTGGGAACCCACCTGCTGCTGCAGAGCATCGCCTTCGTGGGAGCAGACTCACTAGCTCCCTTTTTCCAGCTGAACTTCTGAGCCCTTCAGACTCCAGAAAGCCACTTACCTGCTGGGTAGTTAGAGTTAAGCACCACTTGGGCAAACACAGTGGAGTTTCTGGAGGCTCCCAAGGAAGTATCCCTTACGATGTGCTGCTTCAGAGATGTTTTTTCCTGGGGAGAAAAGTGAGATTGCTCCCAGAATTGAGCACACACAGAGGCTGTGCCCATGACCCCAGGTCAGCAGTGCAAAACATCTGGATTTCCTTTCTCCTAAATACAGAATCACAGAATCACATGGAGTTGGAAGGGACCTCTGGAGATCATCTAGTCCAACCCCCCTGCCACAGCAGGTCGTGAGGAACACAAGCAAAGTTTGGGTCTTCCCTGGTTTTAGGAGGTCTCCTTTAGGATGTCTCCTTTTAAAGGAGAATGAGAAAATAATCCAACCAGAAATAGTGTTGGCATGCCAGGCTGTGCATCCATGACCCTCTCCCCAGCAGAGGGTGCAGAAGCTTTATTTCCAGAGTTGATACTGCATTATTTGGTTAATTCGGGATATTTATTAGTGCAGTCATAGTAATTTGGTCCTGTCTTCTCTCGCTTGCATTTTGTTCTGCAGATTACAGGGCTTGTGCTTATCTCATCTGTATCCAAAGACTTGGGACACTGTCCTGTGAAAAAAGAATCTATCTCCCACAAGTTGTATTTCAGAGAGAGGAGAATGTGTGCTATTTTTCCCCATCCTGCATTATTGCTTGCTTTCCTGTGTTGAGCAGCACTATTTAGCTAATGGACATACAGCTCTTTGAAGATGTATGGCACTTTGTAAAGTCTTAGTATGATTACTCGGCATTAGTCATAAAAGGCAATAGTGCAATTCATCTTCCTCTACAGCGTGGAAGCCTTGGGGACCAGCCAGAGAGCTGACTTACTTCATCTCTTCCTAATGGAGAGAGGGTTGGGAGGCTGAAGCTGGTCTTTGAAGGAGATGCTATGAGATGGGTATTGATAGGGTGTTTGGTACAGAAATGGGATGGCTGAGAGAAGAATAAGCGTGGGAGAGCACCCAGTGCACTTGCACCCAGGCACAGGGACAGCACGGGGACATGGGGAAGGTCCTTCTGCTGCCCAGAAGCTGAGGTTTTTCCTGGAGAAGGAGGGGGAAAAAGCCAAGCACTGGATCTTTAACACAAAGTTCAGCAGCATTTGGAAATTTTATCTGCTGCATTGTGAGGGGTATTTTAAAGAGTAAATCTTAAATAGGCTCTTCACCACATTGTCTGCAAAGGGGGAAACTTGATCAAACTGGCTGAATCTCAAAACTCCACCTCAACCATACTGGGAAATGGTGGCGGGGGAGAGAAAAATTAAGCAAGAACCTTTCCTATTCCTTTCACTTCCAAGATTTCCAGTAACCAGAAACTGCCTGTTCCAGCTGGTAGGATGAAAGCTCAGTCCTGTGCTATGCAAAGGGAAAATTCCTCTGAAATGTAGGGGAATGGATGTGCCGGGGTGCTGAGCTTTATTTGCCACTCACCCTCTTGCTGTACTGGGAAGAAATGAGAGACACTGAAAGGAAGGAGGAGGCTGAAGAATGAAAGAGAAGCCAACCTTGGCCTGTGATGATAAATCCTGCTCCTTAATAAAACACTGCTGGGGAGCATCATGTTCTTGCCCTGCTTCCAAGCAGATAAAGTTTTCTTCCCAAGGTCTGTTTTCTCCTTCAATCTTCACAGATATTAATCTGTAAAAAAATGGTTTTTAGAAAAAGGAGGGGAGAAAACAGCCCCATGACCTTCACATTTATTTAACAGTCGGAGTCACTTGAAAAATATCTTTATTATACCCTGGCAATTTTCTCCAGTTGCTCTGGAGCAGAAAGTCAGGGCAGCTGATGTAGGCAGGAGGCACCACGAGCAGCAGAACTTGCCTCTGTAATCTGAAGATTTATTCCAGAGGATATGCAGTGATTTCTTTGTCCTATTCAGCCCTTTGGACAAAGAGTTGAGATCCCTGGTTTTGTTTGAACATGGTTCTCAATTGTCTGCTGGCCAATGGGTGCACCTCCATTGGAGCTGCTTGTGTTTACAAGAGCTGATGAGGTCCCCCATTACCCCTGCCCGGATCCGTTCCTCTAATCCACATCACATGGAACGCCCAGCATTCTTCTCAGGAGTCTGGGTATCTGATTTCTGGAAACTTTTGTTCTTGTGAGTCCTTGCAATCCAGTTCTCAATTTTGTGCAAGACATTATTTGTGCTAAGAAAATAATAATAAAAAAAAAAGAGCAATTTCTACAGAGGAAAAAAGAGGTTTTGTTCTCTTGCCTTTGGCTAAAGTAACTTTAGTAATGTTGGCAAAGTAGAAGAAAAAGCCCAATCTTTGTTTTTCACAGAAAGGTGGGCAGGCAGATGGAGGGCTTGTGAAGAAAGCTCCAAACAGACTCGTGACCTCTCCCTCCTAAGCACAGAGACCTTTTCCTTGGCTGGAGCTTGTTACAAGAAGCTGCTTGCTTTGCAAGGATTTTTTAAAAGCATTTAATGAGTTCCCTGTTCAGAAATCAAAAGCCAACAGAAAAGCATCACAGCCTGCTCTTCACCTCTGAAGGATATCATCTTCAGTGCACCTCCCTCTCTGGAGCAGTAAAGGGGGACTTAGAAAAATCAATAAATATGCTGAATATCTGTTAGTCCTAGTACTTCCAGCCAGCAGCTGTAAGCACAGTCGAGCCAGCTTTCCTTGGAGACAACTGCTGAGAGAAATACTTTTCTGGAGCAGCTTTCATTAATTTCCCATGTAGACAAGGCATAGAGAAACTCTGATAGCTTCTTCAGATGTTGAGAGCTCATGGTTTTTTGCCCTCTGTAGAGCTGCAGACGCAGAGTCCTGGCCAATCTCTGTCATGTTACTATTTGCTGAGTGAATTAAAAGTCTGTGCTTATCGTGGGCACACAAAACAAGTGTTATCTCTGTAATTAGAATGTTAAACCACAGGGCAAGCTACAATTTCTCATGATAATAAAATAGTGCATTAGCATAAGTCAATCAAGAGCAGATTTTGAAAATAATTGGTTTAGATTTTGAACTAACATCTGCTTTGGTTATTAGTCCTTGGACACTTTGGTTTTAATTGCACAGTTTAAAGAAAATGTTATCCAGTGCCTCCGGTCTTTCTTCAATAGAAGATTTTGTTTTAAAGAAAACGCATGCAATAACAACACAGTTATTATTAACTGTAATGGTGGCCAACGTACAAAATGATAAGAAACAGAAATCAGGTAGCATTTTTGAAAGGTTTAAATCGTATTCTCCAGGATAGCATTTTGCATCTCATATCTTCTTTGTGTGCTGGAGATGCTGTTCCACTTGGGGTTGTATTATTTAAAGGGGCACCCAAGGACCTGCAGTGGGGTCTCAGCCCATGTTCTCAGTGCAGACACTATGCAGCAGTCTATGCTGATGGCCCGTGCTGGCAGAAGAAATCCTGTTATCGCCTGCGCAGCCAAGAAACAGAGGGACAGAGAGGAAGAGGGAGATGCTAGAAATGGCCCATGAAGTTTTCTGTTACAGAAAATGGATCACATGGACAGAACTTCAATTTAGAGAGCTGGAAATACACACCAGATGGAAGAGACCCGTTTGTGCCAGAGTAGAACTTGGCAAGTGATGGCTGAAACTGTTGAGATAACATCAGCTTCTGTTTCATTTGAAAGCTGTGTTTATTTTTCTTTTTAACCTGAAATCCTGTTGCAGAAAAAAAATGAGAACAGAAGAGATTTTACAGCACATGAGGGAGACGGATGAGATCACAGGCTGAGCCAAACCCTTGAATCTTTCTCTTCCAAAGAAACGTGAATCTTGTCCCATCCCTGGTGCTCATCCTCCTGTTTTTCAAACTGCAGCCTTCCGGCATTGCCAGACATCTCCTCTTCGGCTGCGGCTTTGCAGCAAGTCTGTAGCAAGTTCTCAAATCATACCGTCTCAATCTTTACTGTCTCTGTAAGCTTGGACCAACCTCTGTCCACTTCTGCCACTGCAGTCCTCCTTCGGGAACCTCCTGGTCCTCCCAGGCTCCCTGCAGAGGTCTCTCATGGGAGATCAGAGCTACCCAGGTCACTGCTGCTACAGAAATGATTACAGACCCCTTCCCAGACGACTCTTCCCTTTCCAGCCCAGATTTCTGGAAATAGCAGCCTGCCTACATTTGGACACCTTGCCTGAAATGAGGCAGATGAAGCCTGTAAAACTCTTTCCCTGACATTCAGAGCTGCCAATTTTTAATGCAAACTGTTGCCTTGGTATTTGCATTTGAAATGAGTTTGCATTTCCTTAACTCTGTCGCCGCCCCCTCTGCAGCTATACGGACTCTGCAGTTCTACAGGAGCATTCGAGACACCAGGTTGTCCCTGGGAGCTTTGCCCATGTCCCCAGGACATGCAGCTCTTGAAACACCTCGTAAAAGGATGATGCTGCCCTCCTTGGCACTGCAAAGATTCATCCCAACAAGAAAAGCCCAGTTCTCATGAACCAGTGGCTGGGGAAAGGACCGTTTCTGGCAGGCTCGTATTCCTAATCCCTTTTTTTTTCTTCCCAGTTTTGTGGCTTGGGAGCTGTAATCAAACCATTTTGTTTTCTCAAAGGCATGGAAGAACAGCTGGTCGTGCAGCGCGAATTAGCTTCTACCAAGCATTTTATCCTGCAGTAAGAATAAGGTATATTGTAGATGATCAAACAGACTTACTCTCTTTTGCTTGAAAACAGAACACCATGAGAATATAACGGAAATGAAAGATGATATTCTGGGCCTTCTTCAGAATGGGTTCTTCCAACGTTCTTTAAAAATTGGAATTAGTGATGTGTTAAGGAGGGTGGGGGTTACTACTACGACTACTGCCAGCTAGTATAAACATATTTATGCAGAAAATTCTCTTCAGTTCTGGAAGTTTAGGTTAAAGCCAGAAAAATATGGAGTCACACAGTTCAGTGTGGGAATATCCTGGAGTGTGAAGTTGTCAAAGGGGCAGCCTATCTCCAGTTTTATACACACCAGGGTTTGCCTGAAAGCAGAATTCAGTTTATATGTGAAAACAAGGACAGGCACACAGCCTACCATTTGCTTACAGTATGGTGACAGATTTGCAAGATGGAAAGTTAAAGGGTATTTCATCACTCTCTTTTGTAAGGGTGTTTACTGCAATAACTCACTGTAGCTACCAGGTCCCTCTGTTACTACAAAACCACACATAAACTCATGTAAAAAAGAAACCATTGGGAAAAAAAAAAATCAGCTTTTGCATGTGGGTGTTCAGTGTGGCTTGAAAGAGAAGTGAAACGATTTAGTGCCAAGCGTGAGCACATATCTCATGAAAATGAATCAATTCCAATATACTCAGGGTGAAGAAGGAATTTCATGCTTTGGTAACTTTTCCTGACATTGTAATTTATACTGGCCCTGTCTGTCTAACCGCTGAAGTGCTGAAAGGAGTGGTTCTCCCAAGGAAAACACAGTTTATTTCCTCTGTGTGACTCCTTGCAGAGTTACTGAAGCTGGAGGAAACCTCTGGGTGCCTCCTGCTCCAGGCCCCCTCCCTGAGCAGCGAGGACAACGTTAGACCTGGCTTTGATGGCAAACCAGGTTGTTCAGGCCCTTTTGCAATCAATTTTTGAACGTCTCCAAGGATGGAGACTTCTCAGCCTCCCTGGGCAGCCTGAGGGCTCTGCAGAGGAAACCTGCAGCTGAACGGCAGAAGGGAAGACACAAAGTCGACTCCGCTGAAGACCCGAAGGTGGCTGTTCTTATCAAAATAGAGACAGCACTTGGTTATCTAAACTGCATAAACCCATATGCAAGTGCTGTACTCTCCCTTTTCAGTTTTTCTGCCAAATCACGTAAGCACATAATCAAATGAAATCAAGTTATGGCATGACAAGTTTAAGCTCACCAGATGAACGGAGTAGAAAACTTTATATACACTTTCATCCCTTCAGACAGTGAAATGTATTGGCTTAAGCTTCCCTCATTAAGTCAATCTAAGGTGATCATTTTAGCTGGCACCCTGGACCTGTCCATGCTGATGTAGAGGCTAGGATTATGGAAACAAATCAGCGCTCTCCCCTCAGCCCTTCCCTTTTCCTCTCTACACAACATAAAACAAGGCAAATAATGCAAAAAAAGAATGCAGTTTTGTTAGGTGTCAGGACCATGGGAAAAGATGCTATTCCCTTTCATGGGGTGATAAGCACCAAATATGGCAGCAGGAGACAGCCTTTGGGCAGTAAACAGTGGTTTGGGAGCTTTAATTTAGTGCTTTTTGAGACAGCAAAATCCGATCCAGTATGATAGCATCTGGACACAAATAATATAATTCAGCCAGACAGCTAGAGGAAGGAGATATTTTGCTATCCTGAGAAGCACAATATAGTGTGATTTCAGACTATGATAACGAGCATACCATTATTTGGTCACACCAAGAGCGATTGCATTCAAGTCCTGTTGCAGCGTTACAGCTGACAGGTCTGGTCTCAGTAGGAATCCCAAGTAACTGAGTCAAAAGCCAAAATTCGTCCGGTTGTGGGTAGAAGAGAAAAAAAAACTTTTGACAGACAAAAAAATTACCCAGATAATATCTAGCCCAAAAATCTCCAGATGTCACCAATGCACTGAAATTTCCTCTCCGCATATACTGGCTGCTGGGATCGACACAGCATCCACAACATTACAGAGCTGACCAAAGGAGTCCAAAAAGGTCTCAGGTGTCTTAAATCCTGGTTTCTCAGCCTAAAATGCAATGTTGTGACCCCTTCTGTTAACTCAGAATCCTAGACTTGATTTTTAAATTAAAAGAGGAGGCTGTCATGTCTGGCTCCACCTATGAGCTTGTCCCTTATGAGCTTTCTGGAGTATCCCTCCCTCCCTCCAGTCTTTTCAGACCGTTTAAACAGTATCTTCAGGTGTCGGGCTGCAGAGCTGATTTACAACAGATTAAACACCAAGGATATTTCTTCCAATGCAATTCAGACATGAATCTCCGGAGACACAGGTTTATTCAGCTAACTTCTCTGTTTTAAAAATAACAAAATTCAGAGCGAGCTAATTATATTAGCAATCACCAAATTATAGCAGTGTTGGCTGGAAAGGGCTTCTGGAAGACTCTAATCCAACCTCCGGCTTGAAGCAGAACCGTTGCCAACACTTGATCATGTCAACCATGGCCTGAAATCCCTGACCTCAGGGGTTTTATCCCTGCCCTTCACATTGTCTTATTTTCCCATATTTTTCTCCTCAGCTAGTATTTGTATTATTCTGCATCCAGGAACCCCTAACTAACATCATGCACCACTGTGCAAAATGATGCACAGATACATAATAGATGTGATTTGCCTGAAAACTGTCTAAGCAAGCAAGAACTAGCACTATCTTTACTTTGCAGTCGGAGATGCATAGAGGTACAGATCCATACATTATGTGCCTTAGGGCAGGTGAAGGGCAGAAGGGACACAAGAAGAAGGAAGACTGTGACAAACGAGGGACTGAGCCCGTGTCTCAGGGCACAGACATGCTGGTGGGTGTGATGGATGGGGAGTGCGTGCTGCAAAGTGTCAAGACTTCAATACCCTGATGCCTGGAATAAATTGGCTCATCAGAGTTCAAAATTATTGGTGTTACCCAAAACTCATCTCTTGCTATCTTTTGTTTCCTAGGGTCCAGCCCAACTTTAATCCAAAGCAAGAAAATCCCACTGGTCTCCTACTCATTTCCCACCACAAGAGCATTCTCAGCAGGGGCAGTTCTTGCTGTTCTTCAGAGTTCTGTCATCCTGCAGCAGTTCATGATTTTCTGCAATGATTTACTCACCAAGAACACTTCAGGGTCAGTGGTTGCAGGACCTGGGCTTGTAATCTATTCCAGGAAAGGAATCCATCTTCATTAACTCTGTAAGCAGCCATGTGCATCCAAAGTCCTACGTTAATAATAACCAGTCCCACACTTGATTAAAATGGAGGCACAAGTCCAACACTCATTAAATGCAAGGGCCCAAATCCCATAAACATTCCTGGTGCCTTAATTACAATAGAACAGAGAACAGATAGCAGATAGTCGTGTACTTCTTGACAGACAGTTGCTCTGTATTACAAGGGCATAGGGAATACAGACCTTATTTGAATGCATCAAGAAACAGCAGCTCTCAGAAGAGCCTGAAGAAAATGTCTACCATATTTTAATGATTTTTTCCAGCTAATTTTCCACTTAAACAAGGGAGCAGTATCAGTTTACAATCAGCTGAGACTCTGACACTAGCTCTCAGTGCTTCCTTATCACATTTACAATAGCTCTTTTGTATGGCTTGGTTGGAATTAACATTCAGGACCAGCAGCAATGCAGGCTCCCGAGCCAAGCACCTGTATACGATAGGAAATTAAAATCAGGAGCCAGAACTGAAAGCCAGATCTTGCATACAAGCAACCCAAATCTCCAGAGATGGTGTATAGACTAGAGGATTTCATGCTACATTGAGCATGAATGTAGCCTGATTTCTAGGTCCAAATCTGTTCTTATTAAAGGCATACAGAGCAAGAATAACCCACAAGGTAGGATTCAGGGCTGGGGACTCTGCTTTGCCACAAATTAATCTTGATCAATCACTTTGTTTCTCTGTCAGTCGGTTCCCTATAAAGTGAAAATGGCAGTTCTTCCTCCATCCACCCTTCAGGCTGTGAGATGTTGAGATCTTCTGGGTGGGAGAGGGCAGAGGTAGTAGGCAGCAGAGTTGCCTATTACAGATAAGCTGTCCAAATAGCAAATACTTATTAGAAGTGGAAATACAAAAATCACACCAAAAAAAAGAAAAAAAAAAGAAAAAAAGAAGAAAAAGCACAGATTCCCTCCTTTACCCGTTAAGATGCAAGTTTACGGAAGAGAAAACCTGCTTTCATTGAGACCTTGGAGAAAATCACTGTCTGAGATCACTGCTTCCTCTGTTTCTGAATGTTCATTAAGTTACCTGAACACAAAGCCTCCACGTTTATCCTTTAAGCCTTGTCTGGTCACGCAGAGCGATCCAGCAGAACAGTTATCTGTTGCAGGCAGGCAGCTCACGGTGGCTCCCCGGTCTTTGTGCCTGCTCCTCCCTCTCTTCGGAGGAGCGATGCTGATCTCCCTGACCAAGCCTCTGGTGACCGACAGCTCCCATCAACAGCAGGTCCCCAAATGGGGCTCCGCTGTCTCTGGGCTCCAGCTGCAGCCCGTGCCTCTCCATCCCTCCCTCCTACAGTGCCCCACCTCAGACACCTGGCTGTTGCCACTACCTTGTAGGTCTTTCCTTAAACACGGGATGAAAAACACAAAAAGGCAGATTTCTCCTTTCACAGCCATTTTTGCAGAGTCACGGGCTGTGAAAGAGTAAAGACCATCTTCTTCTCTTTTAAACAGGTCCAAGGGCAAGGTACCTGTCTTGTTGCACTCTCTCCCGACCCAAGGGCAGCCTTCTCTCCTCTTGGAGACAGGGACCACCTGATCCCAGTGGTGTAGCTGGACACAACCCTCTGGGAAAGGTGGAGGCTGCAGCTTCTCTGCCATAGGAGCCAAATTCCTGAGCTGTGGTTTGCTCTGTGCCCTGAGAGAAGAGCTCACAGGACTTTGTCCAGACAATGTCTTTTTTTTTGGCATGCTGTCTTTGCAACCTGAGGTTAGATCAGGTTGCTGTAATAGTAGAGGTTTTCTGTTGAACCCTGGGTCCTAGACAGCAGAGCCTTGCTGAGGAGAAGTTAGTTTGTGAATTTGGCCTGTGCTTCTGAGATGCCACCACAGTCACTGCAAGCAACGGGAAAGAGGATGGGGTGTGCTTATTGCATTCAAGGCATGGCACTTGGGTCCTGACCATTAAAGTTGGCCCGAAGGAAGCCTGTGATGAGCTGGTGGAGCTCAGACTTTCAGATGCTCGGGTGTTACAGTCACTCACTGAGTGGGGAAGCATTTTGGAGCACAAAGACCCAAGCCCTGTCTCAGAAAAGTGAGGCAGAACCCATCTTAGCGCTGAAAAACAGATGTATTAGTCTCCTTCTCACACCTTCCCAAGCAGGGTTGAAATGTTTTCCAAGCCTTAGTTTATACGAGGTAGATAAGGGTCTGGAAAAACAAGATTATATTCGCTGAACACTTCAAAGAGAAGTGGCAACAGTTTCATGCTGCAAAACCAGCTCTGCCTCCCTTGCGTGCGCAGCTGGAGCCCATTGGGAGGGGAAGCGAGATCTGCCTCAACCAAAGGCAGCAAAGGGACTGTTCCCATCCTTGTCCTCATCCCTACCCCTGGAACAGCCCCACCTGGCAGTCCCTGCATACTCAGCCATTCCCACAAGGCACACTCAAACACTGCAGTGGTTTTTCTCCTTTGGAAATACTAAACCTACATTTCATTTCTCCCTGGCATTTTCTTTTCATTCGAGTTGGCACGTGATTAGAGTCCTAATCGGCTATTAGCTTATCAACACCATCCCTAAGTACTGACCAACCCATAATAAGAAAAAGCAAAAGGGAATTAAAAAAACATTCAGTGGATTGACTCATTCAGCTTATACAGATTTGCATGAAGCAATTAACTGGAATCTTCTTGATTGGTATTCTGTTGTGAAGGATGCCCCCATTGACACCTTGGAGGAAAAATCATTATGGGAAGGGGAGTTAGAAAGTGAGGGGAAAAAGTATTGAAAAGGATTTGGGATTATTTTTTCTTCTTAAGCAAAGAAAACAAAGAAAAAGTAAAAATTTATTTGTGCCCAACTGCTGTTCCCACCTCCACAGGCTCTGAGTCACTCTGACATACACATCTAAGGTGTATCAAAACCTCGCTTGGCTCCAGCAAGATCTCTCTGTCACATCCACACATTGTCAAAAAGCAGCTGAATTCCATCGTTTTCACAGGAATGATGTTGATTTGTATCCCTGATGATCTGGCCCTACCTATGCTTGGCGTGACACAGAGAGGGATTGGAGCGATTGAGGTGATCGAAATGATACTTCAAGAAAATTGGAAGCCATCTAAGACAGCAAAATACAATAAGAAGCTAATGAGGCATTTAGGGAGGCAGAGGAGAGAGAGAAAGCATCCTATCCTGAAGGAATATGAAGGAAGGAGCTGAATTACAGAGACATAAATAAACCTGGTTCTGTTGTGCCTCATTCAGAAGGGGGAAAACCCATCCCATTAAAATAAAACACAGAAACCTTCTCAATTCTTGAATGCTTGGAACAAGGAGCACCACTGAGCACATGGCATCTGTCACTGTTAGGGTGATCAGGGCTCCTTCCCCCAGATGTTGCACTGAAGTCAAATTCAGGAGATGAAATGGAGAAAATATTGCTCTTTTTCATGATGGGTTTGTCCCTTCTCCTCCACTCCTGCGTGACAGTGCTGTGTGTGAGAACGCGACCAAGCTGAACAAGCAGGTTATCCTTTCTTGAGGCAACTCTGCAAGGATAAACACTTCCCCTTACCAATTATTTCCTCCTCATTACAATTTCTTCCTCATTACTACTTGGAAATCTATTTATTGCCAAATTGTCCATCTTCAGCCAGGCTACATTTAGAATCACTCGTTGCTGCCCTTTCCAAAATACAAAATCTCTCCTGCTATAGTTAGAAACATATTAAATTTTCCTGTATTACAGGAACTAATCTAAAATTCAGCACAATCTGAGGATTCTCTCTATCTCTCCTCTTGTTGGTTCTTGTTGAAATAAAAAAAGAAAGGAAGTAAAATCTTAGGCTACTTTTGAAGGAGGCAATTGATTCATGTAACCTAGGTCCTTTGAAGCACCAATAGCTCTTTATTATACATAGCTGACCAGTTTCTCAGGATGTCAGACAAATCAGATCAAGCTCTACAGGTAGAATGAATGTATTCATGTGATATTTTATTCATACATGGCTGCACAGACACAGCACTGATAATACGGCACCACTTGCTGAAGGCGTGGGAGATGACACTCCTCAGTTTATGTCCTGGGGTGGGTGTCAGACTTCTGCACCTCTGCCCTCAGCTCCGACCAGGCAGGGTTCACATTTCATTTGTTACCAAAACAGTCCTATAAATAGGATCCTCGGCTAACCCTTCATCAACCCATGGCTGATCTTGGCCTCTTTCCCAGCCTCTGTAACCGCCTGAGCATCTCTAGATCAGAAATTGGTACTAGCCTGTCCCTGAAGGATGCTGTTGGGCCATTTTTGCCAGGATAGAAAATTTAGGGTTGGAGTGATGAGATCTTCCACATTTTGGACAGCTTGGGAAGCTGGTTTCATCATTCTAGCCTGCTTATTACATGTGATTATATTTGTAATGCTGAATTACTTGTAATTAAGAAAAAGGGCAGCGAGGGAGCAAAGTGACTTCCCTTCCCCTGCCCCATTGCTCATGGCTCTTGAAAGGACAACATGAAAGTCTGCAGACAGAGCTCATTGCCACTATGCCTTGGGTTATTTACCAAAAACCAGAGGGATTGTTAGCACTGAACAGGAGTTTATCTGGGCTGCTTAACAAGAAGAACTTGACAAGGAAGAGTGTATCCTGTCCGGTGTGGTTGTTTTGTTTGTTTTAATTACTAAACCTCAGATGAAGGCCCGTGTTTCCCATATTAGCAAAACCTGGATTTTCCATCTTGCAGTAAACAAGTATTTAGTTTTGACTAAGTGAAATGAAACTTCACCAAACCTCCCCCTTCTCTGACAGTGACTTCATGGTGAAATTCCATGCTGAGCCCAATTCCCAGCTCAGAGTGCATCCTGCATTGATAACTCCCTTTAGCAAAACAGGAGAAAGAACAGAGTAATCTGAACTGAAGCACTTTGTATGAGTCTATTAATGTTTGATTGCTGGTGCCCAGAAAGAGGATGTTAATAATGTATTATAGCTGAGGGCTCTACACAGCCTGGAGAGGAGGACATCAGTACGACAGCTAAAGCAGCGAGGCATGAGCGAGAGCACAAAAACCAGAGGCATCCACCAGTACGTTTCCATCGTACCATTCACTCCTAAAACCAAAATAATGACAGAGACTGCTAAGATTTGTAGCACAAATTAACTCAACGTAGATGTGATGACCTCTTCTATTATGTGCATTTCCTTCACAGAAGGTTACATCTCCAGGGGTTTCAGTCAGTGCTCTGCTGTCCCCCAAGACTACATTTACACATCTAATTCAAACATCACCTTCCAGAAAAGATGGCAAAAACCCCCAACCCTCTCCTATTCAGCTGTTTGTGGTTCTAATACTTGCTAAAGAGATATTAATGAGCAGGATGAGACAATCTATCCCAGCCCACCTTGTAAAGAAATCCACTCAATGTGCCAACACTGCACCAGAAGGAAGGAAGGTTGGATGTAGAGTCTCTACTCCTTCTTGAGGATAAAGTGCCTGAGGTTTCTTAAAAATATTCAGCGCATTTAAGTGTGTTTAATAACTGTCTGTGAAACCTAAAGTAAGAGACCATGAATCTTTCTCTTTCACTGACTAAAAAGCTAACCAAAATATGAGATGCATTATAGACTCTTAAATGAGAACCACCTAAGGAAAAGCATATGACCTCAAATTTAAAAATATGTCTAATCAGAGCTAGCTGCTAAGAAGGGCATTATTACACTCTATAAGAAACTGCCAATATCAGTGCATTTTTCTCTTCTTCAGCAAGACTGACAGTGCCTCTGGTCAATGCCATTAGACTAAGGCTCCTGGAAGTCTTTGAAATGTTTTTCTGCCAGAATGAAAGGGAGTGAGTCAGATCAAAGTTGAATAATGCAGGCTAAAAAGCCCCTCTTTTCCTCTTCCACTTCCTAATTAAGATTAGTGTGTAATCTCCATGAAGACAGAGGTTCAGCAAAACCAAGAAATGGAAGTGCTGCAAATACAGGGCCAGAACCTTTCTTCATTAATTGAAGCTTTTCATGTAGCCTCCACAAGCCATGAAGAGACAAATTACCCTCCAGGACCGGGCGAGTAGGAAGAAGAGGATTTCTGAAGGCAAAAGCAGGAAGAGGAGAAAGGGAAAAGAAAATATTCTTAATCATATTTTTGATGGGATTTCCAATTCCCTTTATCAGCCTTTCCGGCTCTGTGTGGCCTGAGATCAGTGAGGTTCACCCTAATCATCAGCTTGAACACCAAGCCCAGCCACTTCCAGTGCATGGCTTTAGAGATGCCTTTGAAGGAAATAACACTGACTGTCATTTTGGGACATTTTAGAGCTTTTGAAAATGAATACTACCATTTCTTCTAGAACAAACTCAGTGCTGTTAAAACTGAGCAGCTGGAGAGGCAGAAGGTCTTTGCTGATGCCTTTTTTTTGGCAGGTAAAATTTGGGGAGCAGAGGCAAATTTGGGTGCTGTGGACCTGCCTGGCTCTGGCTGAAGGTTTTGCCTGTTTGCTTGGTCCCTGTTTGCTCGGCAGAACAACTTGTCACAGCAAACCAGAGCATCCTGGGGACCGCTCAAAACCGTGCCAGGGACAGCCTGGCCTCTGACTGGCCCCGGGTACAGATAAGCAAGAAAACTGTGTTTTGCAAGAGTTTACTTAAATAGGGATTTAGTTCTGTTGTCCTGCCGTCTCAAATCATTTATGCTGTGCCATATTGCATCCCTTGTACAAAAACTGACCCCGTCTCCTCTGCCCCAAGCATCTGGCCAGTATTAAATGGTGGCCTCGTGGAAGCGAGGTGAGCCAAGAGGATAAATAATTATCCTTTGGTGTGGCGAGACGGGCTGGGGGAAGGGAGGAAGAGATTAAAATAATCTTTTTGGAAAATGGATCAAAAAGCTCTAAGCGGAGATTATCCACAACCCAAGCCAGACCCAACGCTATACATTAAATAAATAAAAAAACCCCACTATTAAAATGAAAAGTCAGAAGATTGACATAAACCCCACCGAAATTCACGGCTAGCTCACTCCCTGGCTGTTTAGACCTAACAGCAGCAGCAGAATGACAACAGACAGATTAGACTCAGCAGGGCGCCTTTTGAATCTGTTCCACTAATCGCCTCCTCCCATGGGCTTATTATTATCTTGTGTGGGCAAAATCAGCTTGTGCCCAGTATATCCCCATACAGGGCTACCAAGAAACTCTAGCAGGGCTTTTCCCCTTTTCCCACTGGTAACAGATTAGGGCAATCCATCTTTAAAGAATGCCAAGAGCATAGAAGTTGCACAGAAGACAATGAGTAGATGGTTTCCTGATTTTCAAATTCACAACAGGGGGTTCTGCTACTACTTTTAGCATAAGAGAGGAAATCCATAGAGAAAGTATACAATTGTGTCTCCAGAACTGATGCTAGGGAACCTCAGCAGAGCCAACAAGGCATGTGGGGACACAGAGATGGGCAGGGTGAATTCATGGGGACAGGCAGAAGGCGAGAGGGCTTTTTTGTCACCTGGAGCATCATCAGGGAAGAATCCCACACCCTTGTCCCACAAAAAAATCTCAGTATCTGTGAAGTGAGACTGCACCTACCACTGCTGGTCACTCCTGAGCACCTCTCTCATCCCAATGAGTGAAGGGGGTGGTTCAGAGACTTGGGGGTGGAAGAGAAACGCAAAAATGTTACATTTTGCCTCCAATTTCTAGTTTCCCAAAAAAATGATAAATATTTCATGACTCCTTTTGCTTAAAATAAAATGCTGTGAGTCAGAGAGAAACCGACAGCCAGTTCAAGTGGGCAGTGCTGAAAGTTGTAGCTGGTTGTCTCCAAGGCAAAATGCCATGGCATAAAGTGACTGATAAAGGTTGTTGGAGTCAAGGGGACAACTGGACATTCAAGAATACTTGGATGAAAGCTCAAAATGCTCCAATTTCTTTTTATTATGGGATTACGCTTCAAGTTACACAAAGGGAATGGGCCAACCACCAGGAACTTCTTGGCATGCATGTTGTGGGCAAGAGCAACAGAGGGGCTGCTTGTCATCCAGCTCCTGGTCTATCCAGGCAGAGGGAAAGAAGGCAAAAAGTTCATTTTCTGTTGTTGGATCATTTCTCCTCCTTCTTGTCTCCCTGCCTCACTGCTCGTTTCGTTTGCTAGCATCAGGTTGTCTTCTAAGCACAGATTCAGCCCAAAGCCTGGGCGGCTCTTCTGCATCCCTCTTTCACTTGAGGAGTAAATACAGCCCTTCTCCCCCGGCAGTGCTGAGTCATTATTTTGCCATAAAGGACAGTCTGTTCTGCAAAAGGAAAACAGGTCTCAGAGGGGCATTTTTCTACGCTTTGTCAGACACAGAATTTGTATAGACATGCGTGTAAACAGAAAAGGCAGCGTAGGTCCCAGCAGGGGTGAGGAGGGAGCAGAACAAAAGCTCAGACGTCAGAAAGGATTTAGAGTGATCAGGAAATGAAAGGAAGGAAAATTTGAGATGGGGAGAGGGAAGAGGAGATGAGAAAGGGGGCAAACTTTGGGAAAGATGGAAAAAAAAGGAAGAGAAAGGAAGGGAAGAGGGGGGAGGAGAGCTGGGTGAGAGACAATGAGATTGCGCAGTGATTAAGACCAAACAGGCAAAAGGCTGTGTTGCGGGGGGTGAGAGGATGCAGCGTTTCAGCAGAGAGCGCCCAGTGGGTACATCTGGATGAGGCTGACCTCCCCCTGATGCTCAACCCAGCCCAGTCCATAGGTAGAACCAGGGCAACAGCTATTTTCAATGACTTGCTGTTTCAGGGCTCTGCATTGGGATGCGGAGACCAGAGTTTTATTCCTACCTGCTTCCCTTTTTCCCTAGGAATATCCATAGCCCTCTTGTCTTCCAAAACACCATCTCTGCCCAAAGCAGGGGTACAGCAAGATGCCCTCCCCCCCTGGGGCTCACAGCAGGGTTGGAAGAAAACCCTTTGGGGTCACTGAATCCCCTCAGAAGTAACAGGAGGTGTATTATAGACAGGAGACTTTCACAGTAGACATGTTTTCACAGTGCCTAGGACAACGAAGCCCTGTCTTTTACCTCTTGAGACACAAATAAATGGAGGAGTTCCTCCCTCACCTGCATATTCCTGAGTACCCTGCAATAGACTTACCACCTGCCTCAGCCCCTGTTACATTATGCAGTAGCATAAAACTCTTATTTTGTACTGAAGTAAAATAAAATTCCTGGATTATACATGAAAAGATATCTTAAAGGTAAGAGCCTGGACGAAGAGTGGGGGAACAGGGAAGGCTCTGTGTGGCTCACAGGGCGAGGTGTTAGACTCAAGGTCAGTAAATCAATCACCATCCAGGAGACAGAAAGGAAATTGGACAATGCAGAGTCTCTCTGACATGCAGATCCTAAACACAGTCTGTTGGCGTGGCTCCAGAGACACAAATAAAGGGTTTCGTTCCCTGCGGCACCCTGGATGTTTCTCCTTTCAGCACCTGGGCAATTCTTCTTCCCACAGTCGAGACAGCTTTCATAATCCATCATTACACTTACTTGAACTTCTTGCCCATCCATCACACATGTCAGCACTCGCAGTAACGTGGACCTCACACTTCACATCCCTCAGACGCGTCCTTCCCCTCGCAGGGCTGACTTGCCCTTAGGTTTCTGTCCATGGCGTGTCAGCACCATCAATTATCATCACTGAGCAAAAACCGGGGCTGCTGAGATAGCCCAGCAGCTCTCTCTTCCACCCTTTACCTTCAGCACTGTATAACTCTTAACTTTCATCTGACAACTAAGAAAATAATAATTCGCTGCTGCCTTTTGATTTTTGCCAAGACTAGAGCTGAAATATTTGACTGACATGAATTCTAACATATTTGTATTTATTTTAAATCCCAGCCTGCCTGCCCCCTGCTAAGAATAGCTCCCGTTGACATCAACTACACTAATTGTGCAAATGAATCCAAATATCCCCCCAAAATATAAAAAAATGAACAGGTACAGTGTTTGCAGGAATAGGTAGAGCCCGCCAAATAAAGTACGTGGGGGATTTATTGTCCAAATGCATGTTGTTATATAAAACTGGTGCAACTCCTTCATATCCCGTGGGAATATGATTCATAAGACCATATCGCTGCACCGAGGCTCAAATGTCATACAATTAAATGAGATTAACCATCTTCCCCAAATCAATTCAGTCATTTCAACTCATTTTAGCCATTTTTCAGCATGACTGTTGAAAAAAATGTTATTTTAAGGAACAGCTAACCATGGGAAGAGAGAAGGAAACATCTTCATTTGTTGTCAGAACAAATTAGCTGCCCAATAGATGGCAAAGGCTCAAGTGGGCATTGATGCCGTCTGACGCCTGTGGTCAGGACACGGCCAACTCTCCGACTGCTTCAACCAAGTATATTTTTGCTGGTCACAAAGCAGGATTAGAGAAGGTGGTGCCGACCCACAGTGAGTGTTACTTAAGACAAAGCCAAGGGGGTCCTGCTCAGGCTGCTTCAGGGGTTGGTTGGGTTTTACTCTTTCCACTTCTCCCATTAAGCTGGTTTCTTTCTCCCCAAAGGAAGAGCCAACCTTGTTATCCCACTGACAAGATGACAAGTGCAAAGCTTGTGCCAGTCCAGATGACGTGGGAAGACTCTTGTTCCAGCAAACCCCACGCTGTTTTGATGCTTCAGGGTGAGAGACAGAGATCGGGCCCAAAAAAATGAAAACTGTAACTGCATTTCCAGCTAGAACAGCAGCTCGCTCTGCTTCCCTAATTTGTTTGCCCTTGATCAAAGTCAAGTTCTTGTTAAGAAAAAATCCTGCCAACTGCTAAGACATGAGTATCTGAGAGCTACCACTGCCTGTATTTTCCAAGGTGAACAATGATAAATGATGAACATTTGACCAGGGACAATTTACTTCAGAATACCAACTTTTTTAAGCTATCAGTCAAAAAGTATATTTGCAATAGGCTTAACAGTGCCCTCCTCTGCAATTCCAGGAGGGAAGCCCTGGGCAAATTTGTACTGCTAAGTCTAAAAACGTAACACAAGAGCGATAGGAAAATAGGGAACCAGCAGTCCTCTGGGTGTGCGAGAAACCGTAAATGTTGCTGTGCAGAAAAACGGCTCATTTCCCACCAAGAACAGTTGCCTGTTCATTGACATGTGCAAATGCTCCAAGGAACATGGGGGAGATCGGGGACCTGCATATTGTAATGAAGAGCATATTGGGGGCTGCTTCCTCACTCCTCATGCACGCGCTTCTCTTCTCCATGCCTCCTCAAGTGAAGCCATAATCCTGTGATCACTTGCCACTGCCCAAACACTGTTAGAAAGGTTTGGAAACAGAGAACCACTGCTCTCCCTCCTCCCCTCATCCACTCCTGCACATCTTGAAAGACAACATGGCATAAATTGCAAGCAAAAGTAGCTTGGAGAGCGTGCAAGCCACATCTAATGACACCACTCAGCCCTTAAATGGTTGTCACTCCCGTTACAGAATTAGTCCTGACAAGGAGTCATTATCCCTGCAGTAAACACAGGCAAAGCGTGCAGCAGGCTGTCGGGGCCAAGAGATGCTCCCAACTTTATTCCTTTGATGGTGCTGCTGAAAAGCAGGCTGACGCTTGTCACCTTGCTGAGATGCAGTGAAAGCAATGGTAATTTTCCATTTGTGCTAGCAACCCCCCTTCATGCTGAGCCACAAGCTCAGAGGTTCAGAGTCTGTTCTTTCCTGCCGTAAATTCACCCATTTCTTTGAAATATGACCTATTTTCTTTCATACAGTCTATCCCTAGAAACTTAAGTGCTTTCTCCTTGGTGCCTGTTCTTCTACTGCAGCTTCAGGTTGTACTGACCCCACCAGGAAAGAGACACCTGCAGCTCTGGGAATCAGCTTCCTCCTTGTTTCACTTGTAACAAACAGAAAATAGTTGGGAAAAGGGTTTTAGAGCTAAAAACTTTAGAGAAAAAAGAAAAAGCAGAATCCTCTGGCTAGGCACTATGAAGTAGGGTTTTCTGCTTTCTAAGTCCCATGTTGTCATATTCCATCTTTTCATGTCTTCATTTCATGCCCTCAAAGCTGTTGTTCCCCATGAAATGTCTATCCTCCAGTCTTGCCCTTCTTCCTCTTCTTTTCCTAAACTGAAAAGTTAAGAGAAACAGAATAGAGCTAGGTCTAATAGGAAGATCAGCTCAATCTTCTGCCTGACTCCTAATGTATTGAGTAAAAGAAAAAGGATCTATGAAATGAATCCATGTTAAGAAAATACATTTGAGTTTTCAGCCAACATTCACCCTTGCTTATAACAGCAGTTGTTCCCTAGCAGCAATCATTCCCTTCCACAGTTACCTCGTTTATATTAACTCATGCTCGTTAGGTGCCTTCCTATAGGAGCTCGGTGCCCAGCATGCATCTGCCCTTTTGCATCATCCACAAGAAGTTCATCTGGTCCTGGAGCTGCTGTTTTCCTGGCCTTTACTACTTGGTGAGTGAACTACACTTCAATTGTAACTTTTCTTCCTGATTGATAAAGTGAATTAAGTAATTAGATTGTTTCTTTCTTACCTCTGCTATTGAGGAATTAGTAGCCTAGATGTTTCATGGATGTTCTCTGAAACTGTATGGGTGCTGGGGAAACCTCTCCCTGCTGTAGGCAGGGCTTTCTTCTCAGCTGTGGGTTGTGTGTTATTGCAGTTTATTTGTCTCTGTTTTTCTCTTGTGCCCTGTGGTCAGCACTGCTGAACAGAGCAATAGTAAAACCCCACTGCAGCCCCCAGCAGCTCCTGGGGGGTCTCACTGCTCCTGACTACCCTGTGGCTGTGACTAGGCGTAATCAGAAAAACGCACTTTGTACAGAAGGCTTACACCAAGCAAACCAAGATTCTAGTTAAATTTCAAGCGTCCTCTCAAACACACACACGAGACGACTTGAGTCCAGACTGCCCAGGCTTCAGTGCTTACATAGAAAACCATGTCTTAGTATTGAGAGTCATCCTAAAAGATTGTCATGTGGATAATAAGTAGTAGGTGCTCCAGCCTGTCAGTTTAAAGGATATATGGTTCCCTCCTAGGGTGATTTTTCCCAGTATTTTCTGGGAAGATGCTTCATCTCACAGATGGAGCTGAAACTTTTTTTATGAGGTTAGAAATGAGGCAGTCCCCGGAATAAAAATGCGGTATTTTAAAGGAGAGGAAAGGGTGGAAGCAACTCATTGCTATGCTGTTGTTGCATGAGAGGGAATGGCTGATGAACTATGTAAAATGGCCCATTCCTGCAGGGCAAGGTTATCTCCCCGCTGCACTGACCCTCCGGCCACAGCAAACTCATCTGCTAAAGACTGAGCCGATGCACCGCTTAACTGGGGCACAACAGGAGGAAGAACTAGGAATCCTCTTTGGCTCAGCCTGAATGAACAGCTCAAACCTGAGTGTGGTCCTCTCTCTGAAATGCTCCAGGCTTTCCAAACAAATACTCACAACGTACAGAAATCACAGTTCTCTGCTGCGCAATAATCCCACCCAACCAGGTATTAGGGTTAATGACCCTAAAAAAACTCATTCTCCCCTCGCATATCTCTAAAGTATACAAAGCTTTGTTAACCCTACTAACACAGACCTCACAGTTTGCACGCTTTTGACGAATTCCTTCCTGCTAAAACCTTTCCAGCCTCCTGTTTGTTCCTTAAAGAGGTGGAGCATTAACCTCAAACTCTGCTCTGCAGCAGATCCTGTGAGGAGATGATTCTCTTATGAGGAAGATCCCACGTTTCTCAAGAATTTAAATCCACTCCAGACTCAGTGTGGATATGGGGTTATTCAAGCAGAGGCTGCCAAGTATTTCTGCTAATTATTTTCCTCATTATTTATTAAAGTGTTAGATTTGAAATTTGCATCATGCTGCAGAAGTCGAGTAGGTTGGTCATACAGCTGTCAAGTGAGAACCCACCCATTGCTGGTCTCCATGGGGACATCCCACTGTCCTTGTCCTGCCTGAGTACTTCTAGCTTACCACACATTGTATTTAAAAGTACCTAGATAAAAGATTTTTCTCTTCTGTCTGGAGAGAACCGATGACCTCTGCTGAAAGCTGAGAAATATTCTTTTTGGAGTCTGTTCTTGGTTACTTGCAAATTTAAATTTAATGAGGAAGGGAACAGATGAACCAGTTTCCATCCATCATCTGCTGGTTTTGGTGCTGAGCTTGTGGAACAGATCAACCAATCCATCAGAGCCAGCCTTAATCTATTGCTGGTACCTAATTGAAATTTAAGGCCTGGGCTCTGACAAAGTGTGGGTTAAACTTTTAGATGTTTTGCAAATACTGTTTGTGCTGGAATGTCAAAGGAGATTAGCTACAAGTGTGGTTAGCTGGTTTTAGGACCTAGTTTCGGCTATTGCTGCCCAAGTCCTCTTCAATATTCGGGCTGAGCTTTGAAGTTGTTGGGTTTTTTTTCCTTCCTAAATCACAGCAAACAGATAATGGAAGAATGATTTAAAACTAAGACTCCAGCAAAAATAAAACCTAACGCCTCATAGCAAGCATGAGACTGATGAATGACACCTTATACTTCTATTGGTTTGTTCAATGCCCTTCCTTAAGTGAGAGCTGGCATGGGTTACCTCATCAGAATCTATCTAAATAAATTGTTGAGACTTTTGTTAGGGACAAAAAGAACAAAGCAATGAGTGTGTCTCTATTTTGCATCCATACCGAATAAACTGGTTGGGTAAAATAGGATTCCAGCACCAAAAACAAAGCTACTCTGACAGATCTCAGACAGATTTAACATTTTCAAGAAATGAAGTCTCCTTAAAGCTATCAGAGCATTCCAGGCTTCTGGAAAGAGCTGAAAATTAGCACAACACAGCATAGGTCACTTTTCTCCTTGTCTTTTTTCCCACTAAATATGTGTTATACTGGGGTGCTTTCCAAAGCCTGTCTCAATATGGCCAGAAATCAAGAATTCCTGGGTTTTTCTCCTGACTTTGCCCTTTTGGTCTGCGCAGTTTTGGGGCAAAGGTTTCACTTGGCTCAATGACTCATAGCTGACGTTCATCGAGGGTAGTAAGCAATTTCTCCACCACAATGCCATGATTTTCTGGCAAGTTTGTGCTTTCCTGTTGAGTGTTAAGCCTGTTTTTTACCTCTCAGGTCCAGTCGATGTGTGATGATGTGTATTCACTGCAGGGAAAGGTTAGGGATGACAGCAGGGGTTATTCTCTAGCTGACAGGTTTTGTTAGAAGTCCTCTTCCCTGTGATCAGGCTGAGCTGTTGCTGCTGTATATCCAATGGGATGGAAAGGTGGCTGAAAGGGATGGCAGAGACTCCCCGCTGGGGAGAGGAGGCTGTGAAGACAATCTGAGTGGTTGGGTGGGAAGATGTTCAGTGAGGAGGGGGCTTACGCTGTCTACACTTGAAAGAAAACCCCTGGGAAGCACCTGCTGTGTGGGCTGTGTCCCTGGGACAGAGAGGAAGACATGAACT
Organism: Numenius arquata; assembly: GCF_964106895.1. Taxonomy (NCBI): domain Eukaryota; kingdom Metazoa; phylum Chordata; class Aves; order Charadriiformes; family Scolopacidae; genus Numenius; species Numenius arquata. The sequence continues at coordinate 3,528,382 of NC_133587.1, read as the reverse complement.
TCCAGACGTTGGAAGAATGCTTCATCTATTCACCTACCCTAAGGCAAGATTAGCTCTGTTGAAACCATCTGCTTAGAGTCCTGCTCATGCAGAGCTGGTAGGTCAAAGCTCCTGAACGAGCGCATAAAAATACCTCAAAGTCCTGCTCAAAACTAACTTGCTTCATTTTTCTTTTCACGCAATAGTGGAACTTGGAAGGGTCTTCATGGACAGAACCAAAAAAAGCCCATATTTTCAGAACAGGCAAAATAAGCAAAATGCATTTTCAAATTCCAGGAGAATAGAGCAGAAGGGAAATGACAGACCTCAGTGTTTGCCATGGCATCCAGTAAATAATGCAACAAACTTGCGAAAGGAGAAAGGTGGGGGTAAAAAGAGCTAGAGTTCATGCAGCAAGAAGCATCTATTGGAGCATCTGTCGATGGCACAGTTAAAGAAAAGGAACTTTGTCCTGCATACTAATGGCTGTGGAAAACCACTGGAGCTAGGAGATGAACCTAAATGGGGTGGTGGATGTGATAACACTCACTTGATACAACTTGAGGCAGGTGCGTTATTTTTGGACATACAGGACTTCCCACTTTTTAAAATAAAGAGGAACAGGCTCTTTTCCCAGCTGCACCAAGAGGAATCAGTCAGGGAATCCCCTGTTCCTTCCTGGCCAGATGTATGGTGCAAGCAGCACTGTGTTCTGGAGGTTCCATTTCCTCTTATCACACACAGGTTGCGAGGAGATGTTCTTGTTGTGGGAAGAGTCACCAGATGGTGCTCTTACACATGGTCATAGCAGGTCGTTGCCTGCAAATGCTATAGAAGAGGGCTGGCTTGACAGTTTGAGCAGTACTTGGAGCAAACTGTTGGTGCAGCAGAAGACTCAGCCCTAAGATATGTAGATCATCTGTAAAATAACTGCAAATGGTGGCACTGGATTAAACTGAGATTAAACTGGTTCTATCTGACCAGATGCATGCTCTGAGTCCACAGACTAATTATATGGGTCAACATATTTCACCGTGGTCTGGAGACACACTTAGTTATTTGATGGGTTTCACTGGTGGCTTCTCAAACTGTTACAAACTGTAATTGCCTGATCATGTTTGTTATCTCCTAAGACAGTTTCTGGGCATCAAATGTTCTCTTGGTGTGGGTCAGCTCAGCTTTACCATGGCTGTCATAGGGATCCGTAACCAGCACTAAATCATTCACAGGAATCATTCACCTCGCCTACAAGAAACAAATTTACACAGCTCTTGAAGACTTCACATCATTGACTTCTCTTCTAATGGGAAACTAGTTTGGGATAATCCAAACCCGTTCCTGTCAGATCAGGCTTTGCAAGCATCTGCAAAGCTGATTCACACAAATGCAGGAGTTGCGTTGTCTTCTGGAACTCCTCAGAAACCTTTCTGGAACAGGTGGACTGGACTTTGAGTCTTGGTTCCACTTCATTTGTCCCCATCCCATTTGGCACTTTTTGATGTTTCCTCTGAGTGTTACTCATTGTTCAGGCTCTATTGTCCCTCTTAGTGAGTGAAAATAAAAGTGTATATATGAGTGGTTTATATTTATTTATCTATATATTCATATATAAAATTTTTCGCATATATATACACATATATGTATGGTTATATATATAAAAATATATGGGTTTTTAAAGTGAGGCTTCAAAGAGTTTCTACTGCCTGCTTAAAAATAAAAAAATCCTTAGGGAAAATGCAAACCTATAATTTCTTATGACAGTAAAGTTATGTTTATTTAACCTATTTCCTGTGCTGGCTTTCAAGTCTTATCCTGGAGAAAATGTTATGCCAATGCGTTATCATTTTTTCACAACTTGGACTTTAAAGAAAATGATCATCCATGAGCTATTTTTTTCAGATCTTCAGAAACTTTAAATAGCGTTTTTCTGCCTTCATCACAAAACCAGTTAAGCACTAGCTGACTAAATGCATGAGCAGAAATATCTCATTTTGTTCAAGCTTTTAAACTCTCCTTGTCAACAAATGATTTGAGCATCTCTGCAAAGTGTACTGTCACTTCTCTGCCATCTGTCATATGTCACTCTTTCTCTGTTATTCCCCAAGGAGAAATGTCAATCGCTGATTTATATTTCATGTTTTCCTTTTTATAAAGGAAAATCCTGTTAGGATACAAACGAATTTTGTGGCTCTTACTCAACTTCACAGAGGATATTAATTGTTCTCTTCCAGGCACTATGTAATTCCTTCCTACTAGCATATTCTGTTTGTCTCTAATGTTGGTTTTGTTTTTTTTTTTAAGAAGCCGTACCTTCTGTTCATCTTAAAGTATAGCAAGCATAAACAAGTTTCAGCAAAAATACTAATTGCTTGTTGATACTGGTGCGAAGATGCTACTGTGGAATCAAAGGACTGTGGATAAGATTAAATTAGAGGAGAGAAATATTATAATTACTTGAGTCTAGGACAGCCTCAGACTAACAAGGTTTGCTTTTGGACAAAACATTTTTAAATCATCCATGGCAAACCATTTCCAATTAGTTCTCACTTAACTGTGGGGTAAGAGCTTGCATATGGGTAGGCCAAAACAGCTGACGTGTTCAGACAGAGACAGACAAAATTAAGATACCCTTTTGAGTTTTAAATCTAAGGAAGGAGGGAGGGAAGATATCTTTTTACTGATGTATATTTAAATTGATCCATTTATACAGCCACTGTCTGTCCAGCTGAGGAGTCTATTCGTTCATAGAAGATGCTGGTTTTCTATCCATGGAAAATGATTGTTAACGTTGAACCAGGGGACCTCCTGTTTACCAGTTTTTGACCCAAGAAGTGTGATGGTGGTCTCTGACCTTCCCTTCTCCTTGGATGCTCCTGCTGAGCTTCCCATCATCTGGCTCAGAGCCCTGTGGGATGAGTAGTGACAGAGAAAGAGGCACCAATATGCTGAAGGAAAGCAGCACAGTGGGTTGTATCAGAGAGGCAGAAAGAGGCCAAGTTTAGGGAAATGTTTAGAAACCTGTTTGAAACTTTCCATGATCTTGTTTCTTTGTAAGTGTATGGGCAGTGGAGGAGTCTCACATGGAGGCAATGCTTTTGCAGCAAGGGTACCTGACTGCAATAACTATGCAGGAGGAAAGCAAGGCTGCAGGTAACCAGCAGTGGACTTTCCCTCTTTAAGAGGGGAGCAGGGGGAAGTTTTGGGAACTTCCAGAAGTCTTGATCCCAGCCTATGCTTCACTCTCAAAGGAAGATTTATGCTTGTGAGAGAAGAAAGCTTTGACACAGCAAGTAAAGAACCTAATTTGCAAATTTTAATAGTTGCTATGTGTTTCTTTTCCATGTGCATTTGATCACTTCTGCTCTCAAGCTTTGGAGTCTTCAACTGATGTCTAGTATTTTCACTTTAGCTCAGAAAAGACGACAGCTTCAAGATTTAATTTAAAGTAACACTCATTGATTTATGAAGTTTCCTTGCTGCACATGGCACCACCCACACCAGACTGCTGATGGAGAGCAAATGGTGGTGCTCCAGCTTTGGGGAGAGCTTTGGCTGGGATCAGCAGCTCTGACTGTGGTTATGAGGTGAAACGTGCCATCAGAAGCAATTACTTGCAGCCCTTCTGCCCTGCCTCAGACTTCTACCTTTCTTGGAAAACTCCCGTCTATCTTCTGTTTAAAATGCCACTAAGAGAAGCTCAAGCTTTAGGGAAGCAAGCCAGTAGCTTGGGTAACCTCCAGTTGGATCTCCTATGGTGGGATTCACTAGCAAAGTCACCCAATGCCCCATGACCCTCTGCTGCCCCTCCGTAAGCATTTTTCTACTGAACCAGGATGGAAACTTGAGATGAATTGAGCAATAGGACTTTTGAGCTGAACATATTCCGTAAAAACAAGTGCAATATTAAGCTAAATAACAGATGAATAATTTTAACAGAAAAATGAAATACATCGCCTAAAGGAGCCCTGATGATGTCATTAGGGATTATTTTCTCTAAGCTCGTGACGATGTGCTGTTTCCAACAAAAGGTGAAAGACTAGTCACTCCTCTGGGTTCCTGTACATTACAAATTAGATCCAGATGAAGCCTGACTTTGATTTAAACACCCTTGCAGCAGGAACATTGGTGAGCTGTGCTCCAGCTAATTAAACTTTCAGCAGTTCACCTTTGCAAGAGCTTAATTAGCTGAGATACTGCCTTCTCTATATTTATCTTGTGTGTCTTCCAGAGATGCATGTCGAAAGGAGGTTTGATTTGTGGGTTGTGTAACCAGGAGTGTACATAAGGTTTCTGCCCTTCTCCCTGGAAGGATAGGTGCTGTGTAGGGATCAATGGCTAAGCTGTTGGTTTTGTTTGTGGTTTTTTTTTTTTTACATGAAGCCTATATGTTTTCAGAGACATGAGTCCCATCATTTCAACCAGAGTCGCATGGTGAGATGTGTCAAACACTTTCAGTGCTGAAGTTGCCAAAGCAGAGCTGTTGTGTGTGCAGAGCCTCGTGTATCACCTCTGCTGGTCTCTGGATCAGGAGCACGAAAACCCACTTTGGTAAAAGATCTTTACTTCCAAAGCACATCCACTGTGCTTAAAATAAAGTACAAAAGCCACTGAAATCCCACCCCATCACTCTGCGCAGCACATGCCCTGCAGCGACTCTCTTTCTTGCATGGATTTGTGGAGATGTTAAACTTCTCCTTCCATCCCTCTCCTCCCAGTCTGTGTTGGTTGTTCAGTCTTTGTCATGTGGGAATGTGAGTGCAGGTTTCCAGTGCAGATGGGACAGGTACTGTTTTTACTGGGAGCAACACGCGATGCTGGGTGGATGGGAGAGGGACAAATGACTTATGCATACTGCCTTTTCTGCAAACCCATGTGTCAGCGCCTTAAAAATCCTGAGAAAAGCTTAAACCGACAGGTTTTAAAGATGATGCTGATATTTATTTTCATGTTTGATTTCCTTGCTGTTTCTTAACCTCTTTTTTGACTTTACCTGCAAATATCAGATTTACAAATCTACATTAGAATTAATATAAAAAATAAGATGTTTTTTCTAGCTCCCCAGTGTGTAATACTAAAGCAAGGACACTTCACAAGCAAATCTCCCAAGAGCTGGGCTCAGGAAGTTTTATTCATGTGTAACATTTTCGCAGGCAGGTATCACTAAAGACTTTCAAAACCCCACTTTTGTAGCCCAGACGAAACCCAGCAACTCAGAATCACAGAATCTTCTTGGTTGGAAGGGACCTTTGAGATCATTGAATCCAACCACACACACACACACACACACACACAAAAAAAAAAAAACCAACCCCCAAAAAACCCCAACAAACACCAAAAACAAAACAAAAACCACACAAAACAAACACCCACAACCACACACCACACCCACCCACAAACAAATGCAAACCAACAATCTCGGGCATTAGAGCATGCCCTGAAGTACCATGTCTACAAGTTTCTTAAATACCTCCAGGGATGCCTTACCTTCTCTCTTCTAATGGTTTCAGGGCCCATATCCCAAACATGCGAGCATCATTAAATCTGCAGCTGCTGTGACTGTGCAATGCAAATCACTGTTTGACTTGCAAGCTCTGGGAACTTATCCCTCCTGCTGAGAGATTGATATGACCAGTGACTTCCCTGAGACTGCAGAGAATGCTACACGCAGCCTGGGGTGCAAATAACACTTTGATTCCTCAGTGTATCTCCAAACTACTGTAGAAATTGCAGGTGAAACACTGTTTCTGTTAAGGTCAGGTCACCTCTCATATGTATCCTGAGAAAAGTAATTGTCCTTCCCTATAAAATTAAAAAAAAAAAAACCTATAAAAATCATGTAAGTGCCACAGCACACTGTAATTCTGAAAAAGAATTGCTTTAAAATTACATATATCACTGCCTTCCCCCCAAAACTATGAGTCATGTTGGAGAATACCTGTGAACAGTCCCTAATAGGGCAATAAATATTCAACGGGGCTTTGGTGGATGGCTTTGGAGGACTTCTGATTACCTCTAATTAGGCTTACAAAGCCTCCCTTGTGCACACTTAACCAATTCAGACTTTTCTGGTTGATATTTTTTTCCTTCCCCTAAAGGCCAGCTCCCAGCTCTATTTACACCTGGCATCGTTCATTTGCAGCATCGTCCATCCTCCATCAGGAGAACAGATCCGGGGAAGGGAGGTGGTGAACTAAAATGGGGGCCCAAAGGAAAGGGGCTGTCCTGCCAGAGGTGGGGGGCAAATGCCAAATCTGGGAAATGCAGGGAAATTCAGCTGCTTCCCAGAAGTGTGAGCTGGGAGAAGAGTGTAGCTGGCACCATCTGGGTGCAGATCACAGCCTAAAAACATGGATCCTCATGGAAGTCGTTGCCCTGCTTCACATGGGGTCTTAATTTGCCAGGAATGAAGTGCCCCAGAATTGATGCCGTCCACTTCCTGATTTTTGGATGGTGATTTGGTAGCAGCAGCATCCCAGCTTCCCCAGGAGATGCTGTCAGCCCTGGCTTTCCCAAGAGTAGGCTCTCAGTAAGCCCCGATGCCTTGAAGGACATGTCTCAGGGACTGTGCTCAGCCCATGGTTCTTTTTTCTGATTTATTCAACACTGGGAAGTCTTTGCACTGGGAAGTATTGCTCCGTATGGCATTTTAGCCTTTTTAGATATGAACAGTTCCTCTGTACCTGGCTCATCCCTATCCAAGGAAGGGCTAAAGTCAGAGTCAAGCATCGAATTGAGCCTTCAAAAGAAAGTCCATGGGTGACTGTGTCACCCTGAGCACAGACCCCATGGGTCATTCCCTTGCTCCCAACTCCAAGCCACCTCCAGGCAGCACCTGATCCAGAAATGCCCCTTCCCTTTGCAGAATGACGTTGGAAATGTTCCATATGGAGCACTATTCCCCAAATGTTATGGCCCAAACCAGCATCCCAGCTTTTCTGGGCACCAGTCCTTGGCAATGCTTTCTCACCACATCTACCACCACCAAACATGGGGTATTTCCCTGTTCCTTCGTTTGGCTTTCACACAGGGCAATTAGTCTCTCCTTGGCTACAATGTGCTGCAATTAGTCAAGCTCCAACACGGCAATGGCAGTGTTACCTGCCATTCTATGATTAATGAATGCTTGACAGCCTTGGGGGAAAAAAACAACTAAAAAACCATCAAATGGTCTGATAATGGAACCAGTGCTTGGAGCCAGGTAGGAGGTGCTTAGCGAAGCTCCCACTGTCCCAGGGTCTGGTCACGCATCTTGCTCCGAAGGGCCAGTATGGCTGCTGGGCACAGCATGTGGGATCCTGTGGGATCTCTGTACCTCAGCCTTTGCAGCCTTTCTGAATTAAAGCCGATTTCTACAGTAGTCATCTTTCTCCCTGAATTCCCCTATCCTTTACATCACTGAATTTTGCTTTAAAGGTTGTTTTTAAAAGGGCTCGGGCTGGGAGCTTACAAAGGAGCTAGAGAGAGTCCTGTGGACAACACGCCAGCTGCGTGGAGCCTTCCCTGGCAAGTAAACCTTTTAAAAATGAAATAAACCTCAGCAAGCAGCTTTGAGCAAGTGTTTGTAACCTTGTTCCTATTCCTGCAGTCTCTGTTCCCAACCCTGTGTACTGCTGCGGCTCCAGCCCTGAAGCCTTTGGATGAAGATCTTCAGAAGTGTGCATTTCCCTCACCTTGGCTCAAAACAAATGTGCCTGGTTTTCTCCCAGGTTCACCTTCGGTCAGGGCTGACTGTTCCGATGCGGAGGCAGGTAAATGTTCTGGCACATATTGTCCTGTTCTAGCCTGGTACAGAGGTCTTTAAGCCACTCTGGTGGAAGGCAGCATGTGGCCAAGTCAGTCTGAGCACAACACATGGCTGCACCCTGGACCATGAGACAAGGGGCAGCAGAGCTCAGGGTTGCCACAAATCCTGACATTCATCCCTGTTGACAGCTGATGCCCGGAGCACAAGGTTGCTCTGGCATGGTTAGTCTTGGGCATAAAGATCATCCCTGTTGAGTGCAAACACCTTTTCAGTGGCAGCTGAACCCCTTGACACACAGATATTGTCCCACGGTGGACATGCTGCTCTGTGTCCCCTTATCAGGTGCTGCTCAGTGCTGGTCTGATGGGAAATTTAGCTGCAGCAAACAAAGAAAGGAGGCAGCAAATGGCAGCACTCAAAAAGGCAGGTCAAAATGGCATTGGAAGGCTTGTCTGACTCTCTTAAGGTGGTAAAGGGAGAGGTTTTTTACAGAAATGTCTTTTTCTCCAACTGATTTCTTCAGACTCTGCCTCTGATGTGCTTTCCCTGCACTAGGGCCTTGGCATTTACCAACTGCTGATTCTGCCAGCCACGTGGGAATCTTTACTGCGGAAAAGATACCGTGCTGTGGTGGGACAGGTCCTATCCTCATCTACCCTGCAAGGAATGAACCTAGCCAGCCATGGGCCATGTCTAGCCTTGGCTGCATTAAACCCCCAACAGTTTCACTGGAGATGGGGTCTAGATTTAAATTTTTGGTGCGGTGCTTTCCTAGGTGTGGCTAAAGTCTCCACCAAAGACAGCGATGGCATCTGAGGGGCAAGGAGGGCCTTGCCAGGGCTGCACAATTTGATGTGCATAGAGGGAAAGGAAGTGCATGGCTCTGAGCTCCAACGTTGGGACCAACATTGCTGACCCCCTTGGAATCTCACCTAAACAGAGATTTTTGCAGGGACTGTTTTTTTTTTTTTAGACATCTGCTTTCCCATTTAATAATTTTTCACAGCTGCCAGATAGATTATTTAGGTAGAGATGTTTGTATCCTGGATAAACACCAGGAAGTTGAGGTGCTGATCTAGGGTGAACAATCCCCTGTTTGGGGAATTGCTTTTAATAAGTTGTTGCTATGGCTCTGGACCGATTTTCTCGTATCCTAGCAATCATTGTCTTTGACTGAAGCTGTGGTTGCTACAGTTGGGATCCTGATGGAAATGCTCAGACTGCCAGCCCCTTGCCTGCTCTTGTGCCGTCTCTTCCACAAATGATCTCCTGTCCCCCTCCACAGAACTGATAGCTTGCCTCAGGCCACGTCATTCCGTGCAACCTAGCAATTTGCACCTTGCCGAAATGATTGCGATATTAGAATAACATCACTTCTGCATGGGACCTGACTTGATTTTTAATAAACTGCAGGGCTGGTGCGATTGGTACTTATGAGTCACTGGCTGTAGCAGAGCTGAGCTGCTCGCTGCCTTCAAAACCAGTTGCAGTGAATCCCCCCTCAGAAGCCTCATTGATTTTTTTGCCTGCATAATTTATACATTTGTGTTTGCCTTCTGTGAATAAAGGAGCAAACAATGGCTGGGTCTGCTCACAGAGGCAGTCCTTTGAAGAAAATATCCCTCACTGAAACACACTCATGAATTCCAAAGCTCCTTCACTCGTGGGAGAAGAAAATAAAAAGCAGCAAACGCTAGCAACAACAAAAAGTAGTTAGTTATGTGGGTTTTCAAATCTAGAAAGTTTTCCACAGTTCCAGCAAACAATATTTTCAGGAGTAGAACAAGCCGTGCTGAAATGTGGCCAGAGGTTTTTTTGTCTAAGCTTGCTTCTCTCCTGACATGATGCAGAGGGCTGGACACTAATGCTGGGTAAAGGACTGTGAGCTGGAACCACCAGATCTCAGGGGTACATTGCAGGACTGGCCACGTCCCATCAACAGCCTCAGCCACTAAAGTTAAATAAGCATCTAAGAACCTCTGGGTTTTTTTTTCTTCCTTATAGCTGTAAACATCTTGGTCAAGAAGTGAAGTGTACGCTCTCTGTAAAATGGGACAAAAGAGGATTGAAAAAAACCTCAAGTACATGTTTTAATCCTATTATTTAAAAAAAAAAAAAAACAACCTACTTTTTGGAGTACAACTCATGTTTGTGGGCTCTTTTGTTTCTATGTTAAGCGGTCAGCACTTTTTTTCCTTGCACAATTCAAAGCTCAGCTCAATGATTTGGGTCTTCCTTACAGACAAAGATAAGAAATCTCTCTCCAGCAGAAAGGACGCACCGCAGGAACCCCTTCTGCTGGAGATGTTTGAGCAGCGAGAAAAATGGCTCTTAGGTCCTGCAGCACAGCCCTTTATATTTGCTATTATTGTTGATTGATTTTTTTTTTTTTTTTTTTTTTCACACTGCTGTGTGGAGCTGTCTGTCTGATTTCCGTGTGGTTGCTCAAGGAGTTTATATGTATCTTATATGTTATATATACCTAATTCATGGGATCAAATTCAACTGTTCCCACATGGGAACAGCTCCGCATACCCTAAAATTTTCTTCCCACAAAATGGACGTAATCTGTGATTTCAGTGTTCTCCTCTTCCAAGAGCCTGATTTAGTTCCCCTGACAGTAACAAGATCACGACTGAGAATATTTGAGGAATCCAAATATTCTATTGTGAGCACTTTCTGGACAGGCAGGGTGGATAATTTGCCCATGCCAGTCTTTTCTTCTTTTACATAAATTTTATTTCTTGCTGCAGCCCACAAATTAGTCACCTCCTCTCTGACTGCACCAAAACGCTTTCATCAGGATTACAAGAAAAGTGTTAGCACAAGGCTTGCTACTAACAAGGGTAGGGGTTCTTTTTTTGTTATTTGCTGCTCATTTTTCCATACCTACTTTTGTGTGAAATTGTCTGGGGAGACCTTTTTCATTTCTCTTCTAATCCACAGTGCCGAAATTTGAAAGAATGGATGAACTTTTACTCCTGATGGTCTGGATAGTCCTGAGGACTTCAAAGAAAGTAAGTAGAAAGGTGTCACTGTGTTTTCGGAGATGGTATACAAAAAGAAATATGCAAGTGCCCATTACTTCAAATTTCTGCCAACAGCTCAATCTCAAGAGTTTGGTTGAATTTCCATCATCACAGATGAGAGAAGGTATCTCATGTGAGATTGAGCAGGAGATTGTTCAGGTCAAGGGTTTTGTTCTGTTAAGGAAGGAACGTTTGATTTTTGAACCTGGAGGCTGGAGCTGGGAATGGATTTCTCTTCCCCCAAGTTCCATTCAGAGCTGAATGTCTGATCTGAAACCCGTTTCCAGTTGGAAATACATTACAAAGATCAAAAGAGGAATATTTTATCCCCTTAGAGAATAAACTTCTATGTATATTTCTCAGTGTAGAAAATGTCTTCTTCCTGTTGAACAGCGAAATAAAAATGACATGACTATTTCCATTTGCCAAGAGCATTTTCAGCCTGAGCCAGCCCAAAGGCACAACTCGGTATTTTCAAGTGTCAATCAAAGATTCTTTCCCTTCAGCTGGTGCAGGGTCCAACAATAGGCCATATGGGACGTTAGTCTATGCCAAATGAAGAAGAATTAAATCAGGAATAAAATACGTCAAAGTACGTTCATGCTAATTCCAAGCTCTACAGTCATCATGATGGGAGGGGACTTATTGTAGTCATGCCAGCCCCACTGGCAAAATGAGAAGCATCACAGGTATAAATATCCCTGCACTGTTGGATATTTAGAGTGGCAGGATGAGGCCTAAAGACATCATGATGAAATATTTTTTGCGAAAAATAACTGCATTCTTAACTAGCAAGAGACTGCTGTGGTTTACAGACAATACTTTGATGGGCATGGTCTAGATCACCAAAGACGTTCAGGTGCCTGAAATGGAGTGTTTGTGTTCCACTGCTCAGACTGCTGTAAATGACTGCTGTATGAATACACATGCTGTACATGAATCTGGACCCAAGTAGAGGCCGCTGTGTTATTAATATGCAGGACTTCTGCTTTGAAAGCAGGCAAAGAAGCTGTAATTTTAGAGGAAGATAGTATAGTTTTTGGAAATTAGTGGGAAATGGGTGATTTTTTGAAAAAACTTCCTCCTTAATCAACAAAACCCTTGTGATCCAGAAAACTGTGGGAGTAACAGATGGCTGATGTTTCTTTTCGTGTAGGCCAGTCAGCAGGAAAATAATAGAAGTGTGTGTCTTAATGAGCAGAAATAAGATGTGAGCCTGAAGGTACCAGTAACGTGGGAGATGGACGCAGACAACCAGGTGCTACCAGCCCAGTTATCAAAAAAACTTCCTTTTCTGTTGCTCAAAAAGAGATGCGCTGGGATCTGTGAAAGGAGAAAGGAATTTTGGCCCTAATTCAGACTATGATGGCATCTTTTTCTGGAGCTCTTGGGCTACCCACTCTCCACTTCCCTAGGTGCACATTGGAGAGATGCAGCCAGATCAGGTGCCTGTATGATGAGTGTGGCCGCAGCTTGTCTGTCAGCCATTAAAAAAAATGATGCTCTGAAACTGCTTTTTTCTTATAAAAAATCTTTAATTTTTCTTCTAGAGTCTTCTAGAGAAGACTCTATATCAGGTACCAAACGTCATCTCAGCTGGCTTGATTATAGCCAGTATAGACAGGATGGGAGCAACTCAATGACCCCCAGCTCCCTGGGTTTCCTGAAGAAAAAAAAAATTCCTCTCCCGTTGGGACAGTACTTTGGAAGATTCACATCCTTACTGTCTGTCAGTTATATGTGAATGGATCCAACCAGTAATGAGGAGATTGATGAAAAAAATAAGAAGCTGGAACAGAACTTTCATTACAGCCCCTACTGCAGGCAGCTTTTGGATGGAGCTTAAGTAAATATACATATATATATATATGTATATTTCTTTTTCATACTAGTCCTTCCAAACTCAATAAGGACAAAATGCTGTTGAATTCTGTGAATCACCAGAAATCATCATTTCAGGGTTGCTTCAGAAGCTGTGGGAAAGCTGCCCTTATTTCTCACACAAGTGAGGCAGGACCTCAGTGCCAATGAGCGTGAGCCAGTTACTACTCAACTATAATTGAGATTTAAGAGCTATCATTTCCTATTGGTTAACCGAGGAAATATTTATGGCCAAAGCTTGGTGCCAAGCACAATATTTATGACCAAATTTTTAGCACTGACTGCATTTTTTAATGCTGATTTTTGCACAGAGGACACAGATCACATTCACACTGATGCGGGCACAAAACCGAAGCCTGAAGTCATCAAGACAGAGCTTAGAGCAGGGTCTATCTCTGGCAAATCTCATCCTTGCCTTCACAGCAGCCTGGGTGAGAGCACTTGAAGTAGACATCAGAAGGCTTGGGTTGCTCTTCTCTGCTCTCCATGCCTGGCTAAAATGACCTCTGCTCAGGGCGCTAATGCCTGGCATGTTCTAGGATCATGGGTATTCTAGATCATGTCTATACACTGAGATCGAGGGCTTCAAATAAGGGTGGCACCTCCTGAGTTCCACTGATTCAACCAGAGGTGGATGGAGAAGCTCTCAGTGCCTGCTCTCCAGCTGGACAGATGGTACATGCGCCACTGAGCCCCTGATGTTCATAGCCCAGGGTGTTCAGCAGATTTACTTCACTTCATATTAGTACATCAGGCCAGGAGGAGCTGGGGGGAGGTTGTAACTTATTCAGCCACCTCATCTGGCTAATTACACTGTGCCTCTCGTCAAGCCCTGCTTTACTTGTAGCATGCAGTGCCCTTGGACAGGTTTGCGCTGGTTGGGAAGATGTGATCTGTAGCTGTTGCTGATTATGGAGAGAAAAGGGAAAGGATTTGTCAATCAGTCAACTCCAGATTTCTTTAGCAAATAAATTGGGCATCATTTACCCTCTGGTGAGGAAGGACAAGAGCCTAATTTAGATCTACAAAGCTGAGCAGTGAAACCAAAGCTTCCTGGAAGAACAAACTTGTCTGGAGACACATGCTTCTGCTCTCTAATTTAAAAATCCATCTTCTTGGATCTCAAGAGAAGAAAAAGCTGCCTCCTTGCTCTTTACGGGCCTTTTACAATGAAGTCTGGCATTTACAAATAAGACATCGGGGTTCATCTGATTTGTAATGTGAGGTCTTTAATAGTCATAGAGTTGGAAGCCTTAATGAGGCCATGACTTGCTGCTTTGCTTTCTTTTTGTTTCCAGTGGTTGGCTCACTTTGTTTGTTGCTTTGTTTTAACATAGCTAGAATCACAAATCCTCTTGTTGCTTTATTAATAATGAACCTTCTTCAGAAATTCTCAAGTCTGAGTGAGGAACAGGAGGAGGAGAAATCCAGAGAAGAAGAAATGTCTGGATTAGTGCATTTTGTTGACACCATGAGTCAGTGGTCGGAGAAAAAGATCATCACCGTGTTACACAGCCGTGGAAGAGAGAGAGGTGGGAACCAGCCGGGAGACAATTCCCCCTGCTATCCATCAGCAGCCATCCTCTTGGCCAGAGGTAAATACAACTGGATTCTCCCCAGAGCTTCGTTATGGAGCTAATCCTGCAAGGTACTGAGCTCCCTTAGCTGCCAGCTTAGTAATGCCTGAGAATGTCAAGGCAACACTATAGGTTAATGCATTAGGGCTCTTGCGCTTGGATTCAAATCTTAATCAGCTCAGAGAGAGGAGGGAGAGATGTTGCACTAGCAATACTGCCCTGCTGTGGAGCGTCTATATTATCTGCTCTGTGTCCCACTGAGCATCTCCACATGGCTGGAGGTGTGTGGGCTGCCCTGGGTCAGGACTGTGGTGCCCAGGCTGGAGGACACATGCCTGCTCACTGTGTGCACTTGGTGATGGAAACTAGTCTCGAAAGGAATGATGTGGATGATGCAGTTTTGGAGCATCTCATGTCAGATGCATTGCTCATTGCGAACAGAAAGCTGGGTTCTCGCTGCGGATGCTGGTGTTGTTGCAAAGCCATGACACCGCCTTTGTCCCCAGAGTCTGATCATTGCCGTGAGGATGCTCCAGGAAATAATAACAGTAGTATTGGATGGTTGGAAACCCATCCACTCCACAGCCAACTTCCAAGAAGGAAAGAAGCCTGAGCTTCATAACCGTATCTACTGTTTTGGAAATAATCAATACTACTCTTGCTTTTCTCTGTCGTTTTTACTCCCATGCAGGCCCCCTGCATGGCCAAAAGTCCCTTACACAGGAAAAATGTTTGATTTAGCTAAAAATGCCTTTCAAGGTCTTCTGGCACAGACAATCTGAAATACATCTGAATAAATCAGAGTCACTCTTGTGAGGCCAGCAGTACCTTGCAGATTTCCCCAGAGGGAAACAGCCTCGCACGTCCCTCTGCTCTGCTCATTTCAGTGCACAATTCACTGAAAGGAGATCTCTCCCTCTTCAGTGTTGGTTTTCTTCCCACTGCTTTTGCTTCACCTGAAGTCTCTGCTGATGACAAAGCAGTTAGGAACAGGAGAAAGAAATCTTTATCACAGGAACAAACACAAAGAAAAGAAAAATCAGACCACCTTTGAATGCAAAGAAGATGTTTCCATTAACTGGCTCTGTCCCCTGTGTCAAGCCCAAACAGGGAACAACTAAGGAGATATTATTATGTCCCACTTCTGTAGATTCAAACATGCAGATGACGTTTTACAAAATAAACAGAGGCCAAGGTCTTGCCCTGGAGAGCTGGCAGTGACATCCAATACAAGACCATGGAGAGAGAGAGGGCAAATGCAAAGAAAACATGAATTCCTAGGATTCCCTGTTGGTGCAGAGTGCCTCTGCCTCCTTCAGCAGTTGAATTTTTTCCATCTTGAACTAGAAAGAGCTAAAATGAGGAAAATATATGTAAGAGTGCAAAGTGCAAGACCGTGGATTCCAGAGTTACCAGATCCTTGCAAAATCACGGAATTCTACTAAATGACCTGAAACACTTGAACCTGAGCTTGTTACTGGCTTGCCCTTATTCCAAGGACAAGTCTGAGATTTCATTGAAAACCTTGGGGGAAACACTGCCTTAGTCATGTTTAGTTCAGTCTACAATCTTCAATAGCTGGGGTGTGTGCCTTCAGTTTTTGTGAACATCTGGATTACCCAAATTATCCACGTCTTTTTAAGCCAAAGGAAGATAATAATAATAATGAGGAGGCTCAGAGCCAGGTGTCTGAGAATCAGGCCGGAGTCGCAGCTTTCTCCCACGATAAAAAAAAAATCATTAAAATCTTTAAATGGCATCTTTTGTCCCAGTCAGACTAAGTCCCTTGCACATGTACCAGTGGGAGGCATTGCCTTCCAAATACACACAGGAGCCGATGGAAATTTTGTTATGGCCCAATGATGCAGAAAGAAACCGGCAGTGAGATTTAACAAGGTCACTTCAAGGCACAGAAACCTCTGTAAAATATGCTCATTCCCCACATCATATAAAAACAGGGCCAGGGAGGTGAGGGATAAACCTTTCACTTGGAGGAAATGATGATTTACGATTAATTTCCAAAAGAAGGAAATCCTTTTTTAATCAAAATTATTTATAGGGTTAATCCAAAGGCTGTATTTGCTCACCAGCTCCCTTGCTCGTCAGCACAGAAAGGGAGGCAAGGTGAAGATGGATGGGGCTTGTCTATGGGATTTGAATCAGCTCTGCCAGGAGGGCCTGTAGTCAAGGATACCTGTATTATTTATGGCCAAGGTTTTCAAAAGGGAATAGCTGATCTTGGCTCCCTTGGGTTTGGCTGCCCAACGCGTGACCTGCGTGGAGTACCAGCCCCCTTGAAAAATGGCTTTTAGAAATCCAATTTCCCACCATAAGCCTTGGGGAATTTGTAAGGTGCTTGTTGCTGGAACTAGATGGGCTGAAACCCAGTATTTCCCCATTGAACGCTGCGGAGTAGGAACCACACATCTCTGGACCCCACGAGGAGCTGAGGAATATCCAAACTGAGGTGATGTCCCCTTCCCTCCGGAGTTCATAGAGCAAAGGGGTTTAAAGAAATGGGGTTTTCTGTTTGCTGCATAGGTGTTTGGGAATGTGTGGTTGCAGTGCATGACTGAGTGGTGCTGGTTTTACTCTAAAGAAGAATGTTTTCCCTTCTGCTACCCTATTTCTGGCTGTGGGAAGGAGAGGTGTTCAGTGCTGCACAGGACCTGGCTCTCAGGATGGAACCCACGCTTCAGCTTTAAGTTAGTTTGATCCCATATCTGCTGTTTATTGAATTAATGCTGGGTGGTTCCCTGGAATGAGCACTACAGATTTTCATAGCATGTCACAGGTACTCAGGTGCTGCAATGAGGGTCAGGACACCGAGAGCCAGGCAAGCAAATCATACAGAAGTCCTTATACCCAGTGGAAAATATGGTGGGGTCTGTCATTCGAAAAGGCTGACAACTGTTGAGGAAGAGATGAGACAAGAAAAGACAGGACAAGTCAAGTTTGATACTACACTGATGTTATTTATAATCTCACTACAGACCTAATTTCTTTTGTGGTTTTAATCCTCCCTATTTTCAGCCAGCAATCTATTATATTGGAAGATACTTGAGATGCTTCAGGGGTAGGGAAATTATTATACATAAAATATGTAGCCAGTATTATTAGAACTGACTTTGATTAATTTTGCAGCTGGCAAAATTACCCCTGCCTGAAAAAGAAATCCATTTGCTGCCCGTGTGGAAGTAATTGTGTTAATATCAAAGCTAGTTTTAAAATGAAACAGAGAGGGCTCTACTACACGTCTCCTGTGTGAGGAATCAGGGATGCCAAATGAAGGGCTGGAGTGATAATTCCAGCTAACACAAGGAATTGCCCTTTCCTCCACAAAAAATCTTCATGAGTTCAATGGAGTTATTTGTGGTATATTTAAGGTATGTTCAAGAATATAGATATATTCGAGTAACCTCTTGCCTCAGTCTCACCTTTGATTTGCACGTTGCCTGTGAGCAGAGACTAATATTTGTATTTCAGCTCCGTGTTTGTACAGCACCAAGCACAGCAAAGCCCTATTCTCATGGGCAGGTTCATCAGCCCAATAACTGTCGACAGCAGAGATACATGCCCAGGCCAGTAATATCTCTCGGGCTAATTACTCCGTTAGTCTACAGGAGTGATTTTGAAGAGCGCTTGGACAAGATTAAAAAGACAGCTTTCATTAATTAACAACTGTTTGGGCTTCAGGTGCTATAAAGATCCCAGATGGCCCCATATCCACCACCTCTGGCTGCAGCTGGGCTCTGCATCTCCCCCTTTATTTCTCATGCTTAAAAGTTTTCCTCCCCGCAGCCTGTTTGCTGGAGTGCAGGGATTCTCTCCTCCTCCTCCTCCTAAGCAGGAGGTGGGCAGGTCTAGCTACATTAAATATACAAACACACTGTGCTCCCTCTCTGCTCCACCGAGGGCTGGCGTGGGCATCGGTGGCCCATCAGCAGCAGAATCTGAGCAAAGGCTGCCCAAAGGGCTGGGGGAAGGGTGAAAACAGGAGCAGCAGCAGCAGCAACAAATAAAGCAAGCAGCCAAACCTCCCCGTAGAAAGAGGGGAGAGGAGCAAGCAGGAGAGCTCAGGCAGGCTGTGCATTTTGTGTCTCTTTACAGGAGCTTTCTGAAGCCCTCACGCATCTCTTGTATTTGTGCATCCGTGTCCCAGGGAAGAGCATCCTTCCAGAAGGAAGAGCTGGAATCAGTTAGAAGGGAAAAGAAAAAACAAACAAACCATCAGCTACTATCCCTTCCCAGAGACAGGTGAGAGGGAAGAAGAGAAAGGAGTTTAGAGGAATGAAGCTGGAGGATCCAGAGACTCAGAGAGGAAAAGTTGCCCTGACAGGAGATTCTGCATACTAGAGCCTGAGCTCCGCTCCACGATGGGATTTCTCATGTCTAAAGGAAACCTCCTCCTCCTGCTGTGTGCCAGCGTCTTCCCCGGTAAGTTTGAGAAAGCTTTTCTAACCCTGCTCTACTCTTGAGCTCTTTTCACCCTTAGCCCTCTCAAAGGCATGCTGTGGAAACTGGAATTTCCCCCCACTCCTGCATCCTGCCCCATCTCTGCAGGTCCCCTAAACACCAGCCTTCCCTGAGCAATGCTTTGTTTTTATTTTCTGCTCCTTGCCTGGTTTGATGGGGAAAGGGTTAAAGCCGCGGTGGGGAAGGGGACAGGAGGGACGACACAGGCAGGGGCTCAGCATCCTGCTTTTCTTGCCTGGGTTTTTTCTTCCCTGAGTAAAGTGTGTTAATGTGTCTCCGGGCTACAGCTCCGGCTGGGGAGAGCACAGCCAGCGCTCAGCTAATGCTTCCCTTTGTATAATCCAGGGCAGCTAAAGACTAAGTAGGAGCCATATTCCAGGAGGGATGCGGGGAGAGCCCCCGGCTCCCTCTCACCCTGTCCCTGTCGGAGGATGCCTCTGCGTGCAGCCGGCACAGCAGCGCAGCTTCCCCGGCAGCCCCCTGGAAGGAGGGTGGCTTTAATTTTTAATAACCAACAGGCACCTCCGACGGTTCCTGTAGCGTACGTGCAGGGTCAGGGCTGCTCCTTGCAGCCTCCAACTTTTAAAGTCGTTATTGAGGGAAACTGTGGTCTCGTTTCCCAATTTGTTCTCTCCCCCCCTGTCCTCTTCCTCACCCGTCATTTTTGTGAAAGACCATCCATGAAGATTAATTTGAAGAGCTGAATTTCAGCCTGCTCTTTTTTTTTTTTCTTTCTCCTGATGCATTTTATGCCAGATTTTGTGTGAAAATCTGATCCAAAATCCCTATCCCCCAGCAGGAGGCTGCCTTTTCTTTTTTGCCTTGCCCTTCTAGCATCCCTCTTTCCTCCTTGCAGACTTCAGTGCTAGAAACTTGCCACAAAGTGGCCATAAAAATTAAACCGGATTCAGGAGGAATGGCCCATATAGTGTTTTTTGAATGGTTTTACTGATGCCCCCACTTTCTGCAGCCCAATCCTGCTCTGCAATGGAAATCCTACATTGGGAATTGGCCAGGGTGGGTGAACAGAGTGAGAAATACAAGGCAATACCTGGGGGTAGCGAGGAGGCAAGTCACCAGGGTGGCGTCACCCCCGCCGTGTGTCCCTAGTTGCCCATCAATGGGGTTAGCAGAGGGTCGCCTCCTGGAGAAGGCTCCAGCTATGCCGGTGCTTGGAGCCACACGCGTTTCACGCTGCTGTGCCCCACGCCTTCCCCGCAGCCCTCGGCCACGTGGAAACTCGAGCCCATGCAGAGGAGCGTCTCCTGAAGAAACTCTTCTCCGGTTATAACAAGTGGTCGCGCCCCGTTGCCAACATTTCTGATGTGGTCCTCGTCCGCTTCGGCTTGTCCATCGCCCAGCTCATCGATGTCGTAAGTGCAACCCGTTTGTGCAACAAGCAGCCAAGATTAACAGGGACGGGGCTTGGGGAGAGGCTCCTGGGGCACACAGGTTTTACTGGCTGCTCCAGGGTTGGGTTGGGAAGGCTTTGCCCTCAGCAGAGAGGAGTTATCACGCAGACAGCTCTGCTGGAATGAGGGGTGACTCATGTGAGTAGCTGGTCATCAAAGTGCATCCTTTATTCTTCATTTACTATAGGCAAAATCCCAAATTGCTTTTCAAAACCTGTGGGGCTGATCACAGCAGAGCAGCGGAGCAACTGGTAATGCCAGAGAGTCCGGGCTAAGGAGAAAAAACAAATAGCTGATTTGGAATTTGAGCCATTATTATTAACACTAATTTACACAAGCTAATAGGAACAGCGGTTTACGCATCTCTGGAAGATAGCTTGCCTGAAGAGCTTTCTGCAAATGAAAGTTTTGAGGGTTCTTATCTAATCTGGCAGATATTAACAAGATAATTGATTCCGAATGTTTGCTTAAATAGAAGATTTGTGTGAAAACTGTATATGCTGTGTACAAAACAGAGCGGTTTGCACTCCGGACTGATGTGCACTGAAATGGTATTTAAGGGAGTACTCTACCACAGTGTGTTGGGGTCAAGTGTTGAACCCAAAGGAGATCCCTGCAGGGCTGCAGATGTTAAGCATACACGCACAGAGGCTTTCTAGCTTGTGCAGATCCTGCTCCCACATGCTTCTCTCTCTTGTCCCTGGTTGCACGCAACATTCCCAGGGCAGTGTGTCTGTGCAGATGAACATCTCTTGAACAAGTATCGTCCTTGTTTTTGGAGGCTCTCTGTCACTTTTTACTGTATTTGTGTACTATATTTCTGTGTGGCAGAGTAAAGGGAGTGATAAAGGAAAGTGTAGTGCAACTTGAAGACATTACTGGTGTGGGACAACCATAACTTCACATCATTTCATATTTTGGGGTAAGACTTTTGAGATGCAGAGGAAACAGAGCCAAGGTGATGCAGGAGGTGGGCAATCAGGCATTAATTGCTGGAGAGCGGCATCTCCTCCTTCACCTGGTCTAGTGGGAGGTGTCCCTGCCCATCACAGGGGGGTTGGAACTTCATAATCTTTGAGGTCCCTTCCAACCTGAACTATTCTATGATTCCATGATTCATGCAGAAGCCATCAGCTTCCAGCTCTGTAGCACAGAAATGGTCTTCCATTCCCCTCCTCTCTCTTACGTCAGCCTGAGGGATCCAGGGCTGTTTGCAGTTGCTAATGTTGAAGTTGTATGGTTCTTATCTGAATAATTGATAAGACTAAAGATGAGACATTAGTGTCTGTGGAGGCATGAGAGACACTTTCCATTATGCAGCTGCTGAATCGTGGAAGGGTGGGATCGATACACCTGCTTCGCAGTGCTTTTCCCAGTTTACTTAAGAAGAATTAATCTTCTTAAAATCATGTCAGTGGTTAGAAGTGCAACTAGCAGGCGGTTCCATGCTGGGGCCGGTGGGTAGGGCTGGAGGAGAGCTCCCGTCCCCTCCTGGCCCGCTCTGTGTGGTTGGGGACTGCTGACACCCTCTGCCACCACCCCAGCACTGCCACTGTCTGTCCCTCTTCCAAACAGTGACGCTGTTTTGGTGCAAACCTCACTGCAATTGTTAGACCTGACATTCAGCTCCCAAAGACAAAAAGTCTGAAAGAGAAATCAGAGCTGTATTCAAACTCCAGCTCCTGCTGACAAAAGGGGGTGGGGAACAAAAATCAATGTGGAACTTGACATTCCTGCATGCCCTTACCTCACCCTGGTGTGCTAAGGGTTTCTGAGCCCAGAAAGAAGCGGTAAGAGATTGAGCATGTGTCCAGGAGCAGCCACTGAGGAACAGATTTGGGCTCCTAAGCCCATGTCTCTGCAGGATCTTGGGTGCTGCATTCACCTCAAGAAAAGAGGCCAGGCAGTGTGACACCACCATCCGCTCGGAGTCACCCACTGCCCTCTGGGCTGGCTCCATGCAGGAGAAGGCAGCCATGCAGACAGAGGCAGCAATTGGTCATTAGCACATTGCAAACCCCCTACGAGATCTACCCAAGAGATCAGAGTCACGTTCCGTTTGGGTCAGGAGGGTGGCAGATTCCTCAGGTGTAGTGATGGGCAGGAGCTTCCACCAAGGGTCTGCACCCAGCCAGGAAGGAAAAT
Source organism: Numenius arquata (assembly GCF_964106895.1). Lineage (NCBI taxonomy): Eukaryota > Metazoa > Chordata > Aves > Charadriiformes > Scolopacidae > Numenius > Numenius arquata. Next base: position 3,506,139 of record NC_133587.1, on the reverse strand, counting down.
TCCAGTAAAAACCAGTAACTGCCAGACTGGGATTCCCAGTGCAGAGACTGTGGTGGAGGCCCTCAGATGTTGAATTACAAAGTGGTAGGAGAAGCAGATGCTCAAGAACTGGTCCAGGGCATGGCAGCCTCCTCCAGTGGCATTCCTGAACTCTCACCAGCAACCAGGGAAGCAGCTGCATTCTTTCCTTTCTTTGTTGCTCATTTGAATGTCTTTTGTATTCCTCCTTCTTCCATGGGCTTCTGGTCCCTAATCCCCAGAAGAGGATATCTCTGATCAGGTTTTACACTTGATGCCACAACAGCAATGAGTGGGCTGAACGAGGGGGGAGCATAGCTCTGCCATGAATCTCCTGGCTTTTAACGTTCAAAATTAATGCTGAACTGCCACAAGAGCGAGGTTAATGATGAGCAGTTTGCTTCCAAATGAGCCCTGTCAATTGAGCTGGTTTTGATGCCAGACCAAAGGAAGCGAGAAAAGAAGCAAAGACACAAATAAGCTCTGAGCTCTGTTGTGACACTTAAATCAGACCAGGACTAGGCTTTGCCCCACGTAATTCGTCTTAGTTATTTACTTAGGGGTAGTAGTTGGTAGAAAAATCCTACCAACTGCAGCATGGGTATACACCAAGCTGTCCAAAGGTTACATGTCAGTAGAGTAGCTTGGGTTTGTTCAGAAAAGCCAATCCATAGCACTCAAAGTTCATGTATTTGGTAGATAAAGAAATGCTGCTGAGATTCCTGTTTCCAGACCTATGTTCATGGGTAACGTTTCACAGTAGAAATACTAAATGCTGCCTGCAGGTGAAGCTGAGCATTGTAATCCACGCACACACATGTGAGCAAGGAAATATATATACATATATATACCAACAACCCCCTTCTTTCAGTGGTCAGGTCAAAGCCGAGTTGTGGAGTCCTTTCCTCTGCCTTTCCCTGTCGTCATAGGCTAAATCCATCAGCACCCGGAAAAATCCCAGTAAATTCAAGTCCGTCTGCTCACAAGATTGCTTAGGTGCAGGCTCAGCTGTTCCGTGGTATCAGGCAGCTGTGCCCTCTCCCATGTTACATGACAGAAACATCTGCTTTTTATTTCCAAGATGGGACTTACATTTATTGCGGAGGTGATTTGTAATTACAGAAATGAAGTACAATTAAGAGAAATTTAATGAGTTCCTTGGGCTGCTTCACCTGCTTCTGTAACCAATATCTGCTCTTGCATTTCAGGACGAGAAAAATCAAATGATGACCACGAACGTGTGGGTGAAGCAGGTGGGTGCATCAAAATATGTACTTTTCCATGTTCCTTTTCAGTTTTTTTAGTCTGAACTCTCCCAGGTTTAACTGCCTTGTTTTTGGCAGGAGTGGCATGATTACAAGCTCCGCTGGGACCCCCAAGAGTATGAAAATGTCACATCCATCCGAATCCCCTCGGAGCTCATCTGGAGACCAGACATTGTCCTCTACAACAAGTGAGTGTGGGCACTGTGGCCAGAGGGCAAAACTATCCTTGCAAATTTGCTCTGCCTATGGTGACAAGGTGCTTCTTGCAGTTGTTCCTCCTTATTTTGTTCTCTGTGGTTGAATTCCATGTAGACTCTCATAATATCTGTCCCAGACGTGCCTTAAATGACATGACAAACATTTGTCACAAGGGCTTTGTTCTCTTAATGATCCTTTCCCTGGACAGGAAGTTCTGTGTGGGATGTGAGTATTGTTTTCTCTTCACATGCCAGATACACAATTAAGCTGAATTTGAGCTTTCAGTCCTCTTCAGTCCCATTTCACCAAGGAGCTCTCTCCTAATTCATCACCATCGACTGGAAAAGCCAATTACTGAGGTTGGGCTTAATATGCTGAAACATGCCAGGCTTGCATATCTACAAATACAGGTTTCAGGTCAGCCCAATACCATTCTAGAATTATTTTTAAACAGTTATTTGTTCCTGATCCTGAATGCTTGAAATCTCTCTCTCGTATGGACGCTTCCTGGGGAGTAGGTAGTTGTTTTCTTTCTTTCCTTTGGAGCCTGTTGATATTCTTGGAAAGATTGTCCCAGTGCCAAGACTGTTTTCTCCTTAGCTTGTCACACCAGAGCTCTCCAGTCTCCTAGGAAGCAGGTTATCCCAGTCTCCTTCCACAGCACAGGCTCCAGAGAAAACACTTGCCTCAACCATCAAACAAAAACATCTTTGTATGTGGCTAACACTCAGAGAAAACACTCACAACAGAAGCCAGGCTTATTTTTAATAAACAGTTGCCTGGTTCTAGTTTGATAGGATTTTGCTTTTGTTTTCCAGAAAAAAAATGGCTGAGGGAGGAAACTGTCCAGGCGATTGTGAGCTTTGGAGACTCTGGAAATTGTTATCTTTCCCATTAGCTTGTCTCTGATCCTCAGTGGTGTGGAGTGATTGCAAACCTCTTGGAAATCACTGCACCCTCACATAGCACTTTTCAGAGATTAGACCAACGGGAATGACTAATTCATAGACACTTGCACCTTTCTGTCCTACAGGGACACACTCTGAGCATGAATATTATATTACAAGTGCCTCACACTGCAGCCAAGAAAGGTGTTCACAGCTTCCACTGGAAAAAAATGAATGTCCTTGTCCTTCTTATTGCTTAATTAATGATGAAGGTAAGGATTATTATTTTTGGAGCTTCTGGTGATTGTTGTGGTGGCCAAAGGAAAGTGCTGTGCCAAAGGAAACAGTGCTACACAAATCTCCATCGTCTATGGACCTCTGTGGTTCAAAACCATCCATTTGCTGGAGCTGCTAGTACGCAAGAGCCTACTGTATCACATCTGCTTCTGCTCCCTCGGCTCACCGTGCTCACCATGGTTGATGAGCATGGTCCATGCGATGAAGGCCCTAGCACTAAAGAAGGAGACCTTGGTCTCCCTTCGTGTACGAGAAATTTTGAGACTTCATACTGAAAGCAGCCCCCAGAGGTCAATGGGCCCCCAGACCTCTGAGCTGGGTAGCCTTTGGCTTCTGCCCCTTGCAGGTTCTGCCCCTCTGCCCTGCTGTCCTAGTTCACTGCCACTATCACTCGAGCAACTACAGGGTCTCCAGGGAGCAGCTGCCAATCTGTTGGCCACAGCAGCTCTTCCAGAATGTCATACTTACCCTCTTCTGGGTTGTGAGGCTTTCAGCCTTGTGCACCGTACAGGGAGGTGTGGCAGATTTCACTGAATTTCACTGAATTTTTTTTAGAGTTGGAAGGGACCATATAGATCATCTAGTCCAACTCCCCTGCTGAAGCAGGATTGCTTAGAGAATGCTACTCAGGACTGCATCCAGGCGGGTCTTGAAAATCTCCAGAGAAGGGGACTCTACAACCTCCCTGGGCAGCCTGTTCCAGGGCTCTGTCACCCTCACTGTGAAGAAATTCTTTCTCATATTCGAGTGGAACCTCCTATGTTCCAACTTGTGCCCGTTGCCCCTTGTCCTGTCACTGGGAACCACCGAAAAGAGTCTGGCTCCCTCCTCCTTCAACCCACCTTGAGATACTTATAGGCATTAATAAGGTCTCCCCTCAGCCTTCTCTTCTCCAGACTAAAGAGTCCCAGCTCTCTTAGTCTTTCTTCCTAAGGGAGATGCTCCAATCCCTTAATCATCTTTGTTGCCCTATGGGTAAGATGGCAAGTCTGACTGTACTGGGGACCTGCTACCATGCAGGGAGATCTGGTCCCCCAGCTACTGAAATCCAAGCTACTTCTCTCCATTTATCCACACTTACCATTAATAATCATGCATTCCGCTGTTGGTTGTCACGAGTCTATCATGCATTTTTAATTGGCTACTTTATCCATGAATTAAACATGGATGTAGGCGCCAACCACTAGCCAGTCAGTAATGGTTTTCCATTAATTCTATGTCTCTTTACTGCTATATTTGCTCGTGTTCTTTCATACAGTCTTGTGTAGACTGTTTTCTACTTTTGGATATACATCTCCCTTCTATCTAACTTCCTGTCAAATACATCTGAAGCTGCAGTCATTATCATCTTAGTTGCACTGCTCTAATGATCAGGTTTCATGGGTTTTTAGGGGTTGCAGGGCAAATGCGATGCATACGAGGCAAAACCTGTAGCATGATGGGACACCAAGGTGAGGCTTTTCTCTCTTTTTTTTTTTTTTTTGTGAGCATGGCAGCTCACAAAGTTCAAAACCAGACGGTGTTTCTCTTTGCAGGCATCTCAGCTAGAAATGTTTCAGAAAGAAAGGCTTTGGAAATACAGTAACCAGTCATGGGTGATGCGAACAAGGACTCTGTCTCTCATTGTACATATATATTACATATATATATTGTTTAGAGGGACTTTAAAGTATGTGCAAGGAACTCTGGATCCCTAAGAGCAAGAGAATTGTGTGAGGAGACCTTGGTGGAAGAGAGAGAGTGGCCACTCTGGCCTTTTGCACTGTTCAGGCTTTTTTATGTGAGTTATTTATTGCTTACCACATGCTATGGCATTTCTGTTTGGGATGGTATCCTTTGGAAAAAAGACTTTCTGGACAGGAGATTATACAAATGCCTCTTTTGTTTTCATTTTGGGGTATACATAGAAATGGTGAAATTTAAATTGATTTAAGATTTACATCTTTAAGGAAACCTAACCCCTTGTTGTGAGGTTATTCTCGTATCTAAGCTCATTATTGTCAAAAACTTCCACTTATCGACTCTAGAGGCCCAAATTAAATCAGTAAACTCAGTTGGTTTGGCCTAGAGAGTATATGTAGTTGTCAACATTCATAAGGAATCTAAAACCAAATTAATATCCTACAGGGAAATTAATATGCTGTTGAATTTTCAGGCTTGATGAGATAAGTTCCAAGACTCCGTAAATAGTTTCTACTAGATGTGACAAAACATATGTATAACAGAGGAATATGAGTTAATTGTGAAACGACAAAACCTCTTCTTCTCTGCCAAGAAGGCCAGCTGTTCCTTATCTGAGGCTGTAAAGGCTCTTCAGACACCACCAAATCATTTATAAACGAATTATCTAATCCTCTGCATTGAGTTATTTTCCCATTCATGAATGGACTTTAAGCACATTTTAGTTTTCCTTTGTATATTTAAAGTGAAAAAAAAAAACAAACCCATATTTTTTTGTCTAAGAGGGAATAAGCTCTTGGGGCTGCATTTCGATTATTTTGGGTTTTTTTGCTTATCCACCACTGTGTCGAGCCATTTGGACCTCATGCAAGATTGAAACTCCAGAGGATAAAACCCTGAAATTGCTCAAGATCGTGTCCTTGAGCCTAATGGTTGGGCAGAGAACTTGAAATGTGAGTTTCCCTGGCTAGTTTTCAACTGGATATTCATGATGACATTTTGTCTTCTCTAGCCTGATGTTTGTAAGAAGCTACTGGGAACATTCAGACTTCAAAATTTTCTTTTTTCCTGAATGTTTTCTGGTGTTAGCTGTTCCAAAAAGAAATCCCTGCCTTAGCCTCCATAGTCACAAAAAAAAAAAAGAAGGAAAAAAAAAAAAAGAATAAGAGACAAGATCATACACAGAGGGAATTCAAATACAAATTTCTGTAATTAGGAGCAGGAAACATCTTGAGGAATTCACCCAGTGGTAATATGGACACAAAGGATTACTGGGCTGGGTTAGGAGATCATCTGGCAGGCGGCTTTTGAAAATCATGAGAAAGCAAAGAGTTCTTTTGAACTATACTATAGTGGTTTGTTCTTTTGAACTATACCATGATGTTTGCAACCGCTGATACCTATGGAGTAACTCTGGTTTCCTGACTCATCCCAAAGCTCTTTGGAGGAGAAATACCAAAATATGCCCTGCTCTAACCTTTAAAATATTGGAAACATTCTTGACATTTTTCTTCTTGTGTGAGTGTGTACTTGCGCAGATCGTGTCATTTTTGCACCAGATTGTACTTATTATAGGTCCATAATCACTACTTCACACTTAAGCTTTCCTGATTCTTCTGGGAGTTTAAATGACTGTTTCTGGAGAGGAATTATATCTTTAAATGCCTTTGAAGTTTGCTGCCAAACTCTATCCAATAATACAGGAATTGATAGAAATCTGTAAGAGGGATCGGTCTCATGGGCTGTTGCTGTGTTAGCATCCAAAGACTTCTCCTTGGCTGGAGCTTTGCCTACAAAATGCTGATGAGGATGCTTGGCAAAGGGAAGAGTCAAAGGAAAATGCACAAATTTAGCACTGTTATGTCCTCCTGAGAAAATTGTGCTTATTTCATCAGTGTAACACAGCCATTTCTGAGACAGATTCCTGTTTTACTGAGGAATGATCAAAATTTCAGTTACCAATGATTTCTAAACATCTGAAGCAAGCAAAAGCTGGGATGGGACCTACAGAAGTGCACATCAGTGCACAGACACCTCCATCTGTGTACCCAAGATGTACACTGACACATCTGCTGTGTACACAAGTTGCCAAGACCTTGGAGGTATTTAAAACCCAACTGGACAAGGTTCTGAATGTCTTGTAGCTGCCCCTGCTTTGAGAAGGGAGTTTGAACTAGATCATCTCCAGATGTCCCTTCCAACCTGTGAATCTGTAGTTACCATTTTTGCTAGCGCAAAACAATTCTTAAATGAAATATTCTCTAATGTGCCTTTGGAGAGTATTTTAATTTGAATAGTACAGAAGCAGCTCTTTATTGTCTACCAGAAAGGTGCAGGGTATATTCTTCAAAGGAGTCTTGAAACTCCAATTTGTCTTGGTTACTACTGTTCAATGAAAAATGCTTTAAATGAGGACATTCTAGCTATATCCATATATGTATATAGCTAATTTTCAGGCTTTAAAAGCGCTTTTTGGATTTAAAGTGTATCATCAGGAATTAAAATAAATGTGTGCCTCATTTACATGCATTCTGAAAACATTTCATTTAGTGAGATGGTGTATCTCCCAACTGCAGGGAAAATAGAAACTGGCGAGAAAAAAAAAAAAAAAAGATTCTCCATCAGCAGAGCTTTTTAATGAAATATGGTTGAAGGCTGCCAGTAAAACAATGCCATTCTTGAACCCTTAGAAACTTAGAAGATTTTGGAAGAGCAGCCTTTATTCTCAAAATGAGGAATCAAAGGCTGCAGAACACAGCAGCGCTATTTCCGCTAGCAAAGGAATAAGCAACTGTCTTCTCTCTTTATTGGTGTGTATTGTAGTATTTGACATGAAAATGTAAGAGCTCCAGTACTTTATTACTGACGGATTTTTAGAGCTGTCAGGTCAGAGTAATCAGGAGAGCCTGACTATCTTGATTCTCAAGTTCTTGTTGTGATGTTTACCTTGCACTTGCTACTTCTTCCAAATGGTTTTTAATGACAACTGTCCCAACATGGTGATCTAGACTGAACGAGATGAAAATGTGCTACCACTATAAAGGAACGACTGCAGATTTTCTGTCCCACTATATCAGATCTCCTACCTTCCGTTCTAAGGAAATATTCACATTATACAGTCAGGGCTATTGGCACAACTTGGCCAGGAATGGGTCTTCCCACAGCAGAGCTTTCCACAAGAAAACAGGTTTCCCCCAATCTCTTAACTGCAGACTTAATTTGCAGTCAGTTGTCTGAACTTGACCCCTTGGAGGAGACTGGAGAAAGGCTTTGGAAGACCATTGCAGCCAGGTGACCTTATTTGCTCCCTCCCTCATGTCAGGAGGAGCAGAACGAAAACCTTACCCAGGATGAAGGCATCTTTAGGTTCACCCCGCATGGGCAGGATGCCAGCAAGCGTAGCTTCCAACCCAGTAAGCATACGCTTGAAGGTCCAGTGTGGGTGGTAAGCTTGGGGAAGAAGGCAAAAATATATGTACGCAGGGAGGGTTAAGACGACTGCGAACACTATCTTTGCACGATAGAGCTGGCTTGGATACAGTCGATGTACAACAGCATCACTAATGCACCCTGCTTAAAATTCTCAGGTATCTCTACATTGAACTGCAATGAGAAGTTCAAACGTGCCCAGTAAAGTCAGGAATTACTCCAGAGCCCTGTTAGGTTGATGAGGGAGATGCAGGAGGTGTTTTACGGCTCCTCAGAGCCATTAGCTGACTCTCAAATGCAAGAAGAAATTCTGCTCTTGGTTTCACTCCTGCCATGGCACTCCAGGCAAAATCCAGCTTGGAAGGCAGTACCAGTGTTATTTGTAATAATGCGTGAGCTGAAGAGGACCCGGGATGAGGCTGGCTTTGCTAGGCAAGCAATTAAAATATATCTTCCTCATCAAAGAAGCAGATCAATTATGGAAATAATTGACACATGAGATCTGCAGCATCACACTGGTTACATCTAGAAGAGAAGCTGTCTGGTTGGTCACGCAGAGACTGCGAAATTGCCAGACGACATTTCTGGGAATGCAACATAATTACGTGAATTATTATTGTTCCTGGATGAATTTTTAGCAAGAGTTTCATGCCCTTTTCCAGCAGTTTTCAAAAGGAAAAACACACACGTCTGTTATTTACCCAGCCGCTCACACACTGCTCTACCTAAGAAGGGAAACACTAGTGGCTGCTCATTATCCCTTTGCTGTAATATAAGTCCAATTATAAACATATTGTTCCATTAATGAACGATTTAATCATGCCTCAGAGATCTCATTAAATGCAGAACTGGATTCCAAATTCCTATGGAGATTTAGAAAGAAAACCACCGAGAACTGCAAAGACTGGACTGTCACTTGCTGTGAATGTTCCATGTCTCAATCCAGCTTTACAGTGCGTGCAAAGCCCAGGAGAAAAAGAGAAAAAAAAAAAAAAAAAAGATGGTTTTTGATCCAAAGGAAGCAGTCCTGGAGTGTAAATTAGATCTAAGAAAGAAGAGGTAAGAAAGGAGTTGGGTGCACGGTGCAATGGCATTGCTTGGTTTTATTTGCACTGGAGTAAAACACAGTGGTGGTTTTACCGTGATCTCCTTTGAGACAGCACTCTGGGCTTGTACATATTTTTAGCTTTCCCTTCTTAAAAAAAAAAAGGACATTTTAAAGCTTTAGAAAAAAGTCCAGTTCAGAGGCCAAAAAGCACTGGGTTCTTTTGTGTTCTTTTGTTTTTCCAAAATCTGCCACAAAGAGCAAAGGCTTTCTGTTATAGAAACAAAGAAGGATGTTGTAAACATCCACCACAAACAATAATTCTGAGCTTATTTTTCCCAATAATTCAACCAACCTGGAAAATTGTCTCAAAAGACAACCTGGGCTGTGATCCTGGTGTTGTAGGGCATGTACCATCTCTGCCCAGATATCGTGATGGCCAAGACAACTCACCGATGGCCTGATCCTGCCACTGTTTCCCAAAACGAGCAATACTACACCGGTCTCACTGGAAGCCAGTTTGGTCATGGACTAATGAGGATGCTTCACAGGGCAAGAGAAAATATCAGAAAACCTTTTTTTTTCTCCTTTTGCATATTAATTAGTGGATGCTCTCCTCAAGAAATAAATTTAAGGAAGTTCTTCTGCTTTCTACAGCTTGAGGGCTCCTGCCAGACAGTCCCCGTGTTGTTTATCTTGCTGCTGGTGAGGAAGAGGAGAGTTGTGACCCCCGTACCTCCCATACGGCTGCTGTCAGGGCACATCTGAGCGCTGGAACAGCAGCACGGGGCCAAGGGACTTTGTTGGGAAAGCGGCTGCAGGCTGGATCTGCTCCAGCCGTGAGGGCTGGGCAGCAGCAGAGACCTTTCTATCTGTACCAGCCTGAATAATTCATCTCAAGTTTTTAGCGGAAGCTCTCCCTCCCTTGCTCAGCTTCCCCTTTTGTTTAGCAGCGTTGCCGTTTGCCACTCGGCATCACACAACAGGCTTCTTTCTCTGTGTCCCCAAGCTCTGCAGCAGCTCAAGCCGGGTGTGTAAAACGGTCCCCAATTCCCTCCCTGCTTTTCGGATGCTCTTTTCTCTGTTCCTGCAGCTAGACTTGAGGGCATTGCTCTACAAACAGATTCCACCTGCTTTTTTTTTCCAGTTGGAATTTCAACCTTGCAGACGTTTTGCTCGGGATGAAAAGAAATTGCAGCTCGACCCAAAGCTCAAACCTCATTTTAAGGCTACTTGAACCAAGGTGTTTGATCCAGGATGTGACTTTCCAAGGATACCAAAATCCTCTGTCTGCAAGTGGAAATCAAGAGAGAAAGAAGGTTTGAAGTTTCAGCTGGTCCTTGCACAAAGAGGCTGCAGATGTAGGGGCTTGGCTTATTTTCAGGTGAAGGTGTAATTTTGTGATTCAGACACCCAGCCTCCATCACGATGATTATTCGAACAAGGAGATGTCACTTGTACAGCTCTGAATGCTTCAATTCTTCTCTTTGTGTAGGCTAACACAGGCTGCGGATCCCGCAGTCACTGCCTGGAGGAAGGACGTTGCTGTAGAGAAGGTACCTGTGGACTTGGCCCCAGACGTGGAGTTTGTTACCATCCCCCCATGCCCTCCTCACTGAGAGCAGGGGAGGGACAGGGCATGAAATAGCCATGCAGGGCGTTAATTACCTTCTCTGCTAATTGAATCTATTAATGAGCTAATTTATTTCTTTAGCCTCCACACACCTTAAAGTACAGTAGCAGAGCCGTGGGCGTGAGGAAAGAGTGGAGCAGTGGCTGGTGATGCTGGGGCAGGTGGAGGACAGGGCTGTCTCCAGGGCTGGAGATCCCATCCCCAGGGTTCCTCAGTCTCCCCCCTTTCTCCAAACTGTTGCAGATCGAGTATGGCATTCTCCAGTGGCTTTTCTTCCCCCAAATCCCCAGTGTGCCTGCCTCTCCTGTTGCCTTTTTTCATCTCCTTCACTTGGATCCCAGTCCCTACGATGAGCTGGAAGCAGATGGTGTCATGGGTTCACAGCAAAATGCTGCTGGAAAACAATGCCCTTTTCCCTCATTGCCTGGCTGAGAAAAGCAGGTCCAAACAAAAAAAAAATATGCTCTTTAAGCAATAGCTTTTCACTCCGGAAAATGGTTTTCTGCTACAAAATCTTGGGTTGTTATCTATTTATCTTATACCAGCAGACAGACCCCAAGCGAGAGTCCCTGTAAGAAGACGCTGTAAAAGTGTAAAAAAGTAAAAAGACAGTAAAAGACAGGTCTATTCCTGACTGGGAAATCATGAGATTAACTTTCATTATTCCTATTAATAGGATGTTCTTGCTGTTTTTCATGTAAAAGACCGAATGATTACCCAACACTGTTTCATTTATAGCAGCTGTCACAATTCATCCTGCAGAGCCCACAGCCACACTACCTGATAGTGGTTCCTCCCATCTTTCTAAAGCAAACTCAACCCTTTCCAGGGCATTTATGGGACAGCTTCGAGGGAAATTTGTGTACATTTAACTCAAGGACCTGACTTATGCAAGGTGAGGGCTGACATTTTCATGCAAATTCAGTGTTTGTACAAGCCAACAGAGTAAAAAAACCACTGGACAGAGTGGATGGATCTGGCGTTAGCACATGATGTACGTCTTCCATCTCCCAGGTACATTTTTGGAAGCCAGGCAGTAAATATCCTATTTCTTTAACAGAGTAGAGAAATCTCAGAAAAGCCTTAGTCTTTTCTTATCTTCTGTCTCTCCCCAGTGCTGATGGTGACTTTGCAGTCACCCACCTGACCAAGGCCCACCTCTTCTATGATGGGAGAATTAAATGGATGCCACCTGCTATCTATAAAAGCTCCTGCAGCATTGATGTTACCTTCTTCCCCTTCGACCAGCAAAACTGCACAATGAAGTTTGGCTCCTGGACCTATGACAAAGCCAAGATAGACTTGGTGAGCATGCACAGTCATGTGGACCAGCTGGACTACTGGGAGAGCGGGGAATGGGTCATCATCAATGCTGTGGGCAATTACAACAGCAAGAAATACGAGTGCTGCACAGAGATCTACCCCGATATAACTTATTCCTTCATTATCCGGAGGCTGCCACTATTCTACACAATCAATCTGATCATCCCCTGCCTGCTGATCTCCTGCCTGACTGTCCTGGTCTTCTACCTGCCCTCCGAGTGTGGGGAGAAGATAACCTTGTGCATCTCCGTGCTGCTGTCCCTCACCGTGTTCCTGCTGCTCATCACAGAGATTATCCCATCTACCTCCTTAGTCATCCCCCTGATTGGAGAGTATCTTCTCTTCACCATGATATTTGTTACCTTGTCTATCATCATCACCGTCTTCGTGCTCAACGTGCACCATCGTTCCCCACGTACCCACACGATGCCTGACTGGGTGAGGAGGGTCTTCCTTGACATTGTCCCACGCCTCCTCTTCATGAAACGTCCCTCCACAGTGAAAGACAATTGCAAGAAGCTCATTGAATCCATGCACAAAGTAACCAACACACCAAGGCTTTGGTCTGAAACTGACATGGAGCCCAACTTCACTACCTCATCTTCCCCCAGCCCCCAGAGTAATGAGCCATCACCCACATCTTCCTTCTGTGCCCACCTCGAGGAGCCAGCCAAGCCTCAGCCTATCTGCAAGTCCCCTTCTGGGCAGTACTCTGTGCTGCAGCCAGAGCCTGTACAGGTGACCTGTGCCTCTCCACAACCCTCACGCCACCCCCTGAGCGACACCCAGACCACCTCCATCTCAAAAGGCAGATCACTAAGTGTGCAGCAGATGTACAGCCCTAATAAGGCAGAGGAAGGAAGCATCCGCTGTAGGTCCCGGAGCATCCAGTATTGCTACCTGCAAGAGGACTCTTCCCAGACCAATGGCCAATCCACTGGCTCTCCAGCATCCCAGCGGTGCCACCTAAATGAAGAGCAGCCCCAGCACAAGCCCCCTCAGTGCAAGTGTAAATGCAAAAAGAACGAGGCAGCTGGAACACCAGCCCAAGGAAGCAAGACTCACAGCGCCAAAGAGCAACATCTGCTGTTGATGTCCCCAGCCCTGAAGCTGGCAGTGGAAGGGGTTCACTACATCGCAGACCACCTGCGAGCAGAAGATGCGGATTTCTCAGTAAGTATGCTAACTTAGCCTGCTCTCCTTGGGTAAGTAAAAAATTCTCTGCTAAGGAAGCCCTACTAAACCTGGGGGCTATACGGAGCGTATACTTGCTGATGGAGACTCGGCCATACCTGATATTGTGGCTTTTGAGCACATCAGCCACTACAGGCACAGCTGGAGAATTTGTCCTTGAGGTCTTGGCAGGCAGCACAACCAGACCATGCTCAGGGCAGCTCTAGAGCAACAGGATTCTCCAGCAGAAAACAGGAGTAAAGTTGTTTTTAGGTAGGAAGGAAGCAGCTAAGATAGTGAGAGAGACCCAAAAAGCAGTCATCTGGTGGGAACATAGCAGACTTATTCTTTACAGAGAAGCCTCTGACAGACAGGGAATTCACACTCTCTGTTTTCTATTAAGCATTGACTCTGGCTACTGAGCCTGGGAAAGCAAATTCCTGAAATAGGTTGTGGACGTGGGAAGCGCATAGCAGCATGGGGACATGGCAGGGTATGTTTAGCTCTGTGTGATGCGATTCCTCATTAGTGGACTTCCACTGGAGCGGTTGGCTCTGTGCAGGAAGGTGGGTGGACAGACAAGTTTCACACTTACTCTGAAGGGGTAAATACGGCTACAAATAGAGAAGGAAAGTAAAGGCTGAAAGAATTTCTTTTAATGGAGATGGTGATGCACATACAAATGCCACATCCTTTCACACCTCTTATAGCTCTTCCCCTGCAATACTACGGATACAGAGTGCCAGCTAATTATGGGCATAATGAAGGAAGTGACAAGATAACCTGAAGTTAGTATTCTTGCTAAAAAAAAAGTCTTATCTTGCTTTTCCTAGAGGGATCCTTCAACAAAAGGTACTTTTTCAGCAGTGCTTACAGTTTTGTTTCTGGAGATTTAGAGTCAATGTAAGTCATAGTGCTTTTAGGCAAGACTTCCTGGGCATGAAGAGTGTCTTTATATTTGCATTTTTCACAGTACTGAGCACTTAGCAGCAGCAACAAAAGATTAAGTGCTACTGTCCATTTATATACTCTTTGGTACCGTAGTTTGAGAGGCCTCTGTTCTTTAATGTATTTCACTTCACAACATCCCTTTGAGGAAGTAGCTGTTTATTCCTCTTGTTGAAGAGTGACAGCCAAAATACAGGGATGAGGTGACCTGTTCAAGGTCACGGAACAAATCTGTGGCAGAGATAGGCTGTGAATCCCAGTCTTCATTCCTTGACAGCCCAGCACTCTTTGCCAGGCTAAAGCACTTCACAAGCACATTAGGACTGCGGGAATTAAACTCCCCTCTCTCCTTCAGGTGAAAATCATGAGTAAACCCATGCAAGTCAGTTGATTTTAACTCACTTGGTTCCCCCACGGTGCAAATGAAAGAATATTACACCAATAATACTTCCCATTTCAACTGATTCTCCTTCTGCTAAGCTTGTTGATATCATCAAGAACTGAGTCGATGAATGTCTTGTGTTCTTTCATTTTAATCCATGATTGCAACTTTCTTTAAAATGAGAACACTCTTCAGAAGCCACAAATTTTCTTCTTATACCTTCCACTACTCTTCCCTCTTGAAATTATTATCCCGAGGAGAAAGCTATTTACAGCACTAAACATCAAAAGCAGAAGAAAAAAAGCAGTTTTGAGGGCTTTGACCAGACCCTCCTGCCAGTGCACCCTGCGAGCAAAGGTACCGGGAAAACATCCAGCAATGGGAGCAGAGAAGGGTCACCCCCAGGGCCACCGATGCACCAGGCTCCCCGGGAAGAGCCTGCGAACCTGCCCGCAGTGCTCTGCTCTTTCGCACCAGCTGTGGTTGGTGCCGTAGGAAGAGGTTGAGTTTTCAGATTTGAGGGAATAGTTGCTGACTCCGGTCTGAGGCTGTACGATTTTCTCTGGCTGGATCCAAGTCAAGTCAAGTGGGAAAGCACACTTTTTTCTCCAGGTGGCAATGACAATGAAGAAGGAAATACGGTCTTCTGGGACTGTAACGAGCAGAACTGATCTAATAAAATGAGAATTTATTGGGGAAAAAAATCAGTACTCAGAAATTTGCTTTCATCTTCAAATCAAATTGTGGCATTTCTTCATGGAAGTCTTCAATAAATCTATCAGCAGGCACCTCTGATGCTGCTGCAGGCCCCGAGACACAGTGTGCTGTCTCTTGGGTAGTATTTTCAGAGACATGCACCTTCCCAGAATGAGAACAGAGCTTCTTTTGAAGTTCTTTCTTTTTTTTTTTTCCTAAAGCACCATTGCCACGGGGGCAATGCTTCTAAATTAAAAGTAAATAGCTCATTTAATTAAGTGCTTCAGCGAAGAGAAAATGGGAAATGCAAGGGCAGTTGTGTGTTACAAAAAGATACCTGCAAACAATACAAGCACAATTGTACACTGGGGAAAATGCAAGACCGAATTGTCCCAGCATATGATAGAAATGCCATTAGAAATTAATTACCGACTGAGAAGCAAAACAAGTTGCGTGTCACACATGAGCCAAAATAACCAGACACTAACAGCACCATCAGGAAAGCCTTGTTGTCCTCATGCCTGCGTGCACCTCCAAACCACTCTAATATGAAGACTTTGAAGACAGCTTAAAATAAAATGGGAGAGAATGTAGCTGAGGGGGAGGAAACATGCGATAATCTCACTGGTTTATTTTTAACAAAGTACAATAAAACCACTCGGGACTGCTCTAATCTGTGTTGCAGGCTCTGGGTCCCGGCAATCAGGTGTCACTAAGGCACCTCAACCCTTCACTCAAATCCTGGGGGAGGATGCTCTGCTCCCACTGCTCAGACCTGCACGGAGATGGACCAGGGAAAATCTGCAGGTCTCCTCATTTTTGGGGAATTTTGGGGTGGGGGAGTCAGCTGGTTCCTGCCCCTGATCCGTTCCCAAAAATAGTTTTGAGTGAGCTTCTTAAAAACTAATCAAAATACAGCTCAGGAGTTGGGGTGGCAGATG